>NC_143395.1:152582252-153207252 GCF_052110815.1 Crocodylus siamensis | reverse complement strand
GCACAAGCATTATTTTGGCTAGCAAGTCATAAGAAGCAGCCACCGCCCACAGGAAGACATGGCAGCCTACCTGCCAGTGTGGTGGAACTAGGGGCCCTTTTTGCCATTCTTAGCTATTAAGAGACTCTTGCCTTTCATGGAGGAGTGTCAAACTCACCTTCTTATCTGGGCTGGATATGAACCTTGGCCAGAGCTAGCCCAGGGCATGGGATTGTTTTGGCAGTGGTGGCAGCTCCAGCCCCATCAGATGCACGCAGTGGCAGCAGCAGCAACTCCAGCTCCCACTGCACATTCTTTTCCAGAGCTGGAGCTACTGCTGCTGACACGTGTCTTTTTGGGGCAGCAGCAACAGCTCCATCTCTGGCATGCAGCAGCACACAAATGGTGACAGCTTCAGCACTGGGTTGGGCTCAGAAAAATAAGGCAGCAGCAGAGCTGGCAGCCAAGGAGCTGTGGTCATGGCAGCAGCAAAGCATGTCAGGAGGGCAACCAGGGTGTCAACATTGGCTTACCTTCTTGACACCACTTGCTGTGTTCACCAGGGCTCAAGTGTGCTAGGTTCTGTGGCCAGCCACATCCCCTACCCCAACTTCTGGTGGCCTGTTGGTAGCCTAGCAGGCCAGAGACAGTAGCTTTGTGGGCTGAATCCAACCCATAGGATATATTTTTTACACCCCTGCCTTACTGAGATTCTTTAGGATACTTAAGAAATTGGATTAGATGATTCATGGACTAGATCAGCATTTCTCAACCCAGGAGTTACAACCCAAAAGTGGGTTGCAAGAATATATGTAAGGGTCACAAGTAAACTTTACAAATGGATTCTCCTTTAAAGGAAAAAAAGAGTGGGAAACTGTGGGTTTTCCCTTGCAGGCTGGCAGAGTTCCAGCCTGCAGGGGGCTGCTTGGGGGCCCCTCATGCCCCACACACCCACCCCCTGCCACACACACTGGAGGCCTGGGGATGGAAAGCAGCAGGTTGGGAGTGAGGGGGAGTGGCAGGGCCAGAGGGCTGTTTACTATTTAAAACTATTTATTGGGTCAGGACTGGCCATCAATGTTTACAAACGGGTCCTGGTACAAAAAAGGTTAAGAACCACTAGGCTAGATGATCTATGAAGGTCCATTCCAGCCCTACCACTTTATTTCTCTATGATATATCCAAAGAGGTGACTGTTAACCAGTCTGGCTGACCAGACATATGCTTCCCACATGGAAAAGGGCAAATCAATACTGCTGCTCCAACAAACCCACGCTGGCGGGTCTAACTGACCTTTGAAGTTCACTGCAATTGGTCTGGATTTTATATATTATTTTAGTAACCCAAAGTACAAGGCATAAGAGGCATACTCAGAATTTCTGGGTTCTATTCTCAGCTCTGTTACTGACTCACTGTATGATCATGAGTAACCCAGTGTAGTCTTTCCAGTAATCTCTGTAAAATGGGAAAAGTGGCATTTAGGAGGCATATTTCCTTGCTATGTTTGGAGAGCTTTAAGAGCCTGAGAGCCTTATCACATGGTAGACTTAGTCTGTGTTTTATTTAGTAAGCGTGACTGTGTCAAATTTAAAAGTTAGAATGTGTTCTGAGCAGTTGCATGGTAGTGTTTACTACAGTTCCTAAATGCAACATGTAACATGGTGCGGCATCAAGACTCTGGTGCAGTACTGGAGCTAAGACCAACAGTCAGCTGATTTTCAGTCCCAGCCCTGGCACTGCACCAGTCCTAGTCCCAGGACTGCATGAGAGGTAGTTCAAGGCTCTAGTACAGTGCCAGTGCTGGCACCCACAACCAGCAAGCTGTGCTGGTATTATCTCCACAGAGTGGTCAAATGATATGATCTGGAAATAGTCCTCGCCTGAAAAGTCCTAATTTGCTACAACATGATCACACTCAGCACATGTTTTACTGCTTGAATGCATGGACGCTTGTGTCATAAGTGCAGTTAACATGTCATAAGTGTAACTTGTGACCAAGTCCTTAGGCTAGGGACAGAAATTACACATAAACCAATATAAGTACTTGGAAACCATAGTTTCATAGTTTCATAGTTTCTAGGGTCGGAAGGGACCTGAGCAGATCATCTAGTCCGACCCCCTGCCATGGCAGAAAAGAGTACTGGGGTCAAATGACCCCAGCAAGATGTTCATCTAACCTCCTCTTAAACACCCCTAGGGTAGGAGCCTGCACCACTTCTCTTGGAAGCTGGTTCCAGACCATAGCCGCCCTGACTGTGAAGTAGCGCCTCCTGATATCTAACCTAAACCTACCGGTCTGCCAGCTTGTGACCGTTATTCCTGGTCACTCCTGGCAGTGCTCGGGGGAACAGTGACTTCCCCAATGCCCGCTGATCCCCCCTGACTAGTTTATAACAGGCCACAAGATCCCCCCTCAGCCTTCTCTTTTGGAGGCTGAACAGGTTCAGGTCCCGTAGCCTCTCCTCATAGGGCCTGCCCTGTTGTCCCCTGATCATACGAGTGGCCCTCCTCTGGACCCTCTCCATGCTGTCGACATCCCTCTTGAAGTGTGGCTCCCAGAACTGGATGCAGTACTCCAGCTGTGGCCTGACCAGTGCCGCATAGAGGGGGAGGATCACCTCTGTGGACCTGCTCGAGATGCATATCTGGATGCATGCCAAGGTGCGGTTGGCCTTCCTAACTGCCTCTGCACACTGCTGCCCCATGTTCATCTTGGAGTCAATGATGACCCCCAGATCCCTTTCCGCCTCCGTGCTGACAAGAGGGGAGTTCCCTAACCTGTAGGTATGGTGCCGGTTGTTCCTCCCGAGGTGCATCACCTTGCACTTGTCTGTGTTGAAACCCATCCTATTCTCATCCACCCACCCTTGTAACCTGTCTAGGTCTGATTGTAGCCTGTTGCATCCTTCCAGTGTGCCCACGTCCCCCCACATCTTAGTGTCATCAGCAAATTTGAACAGGGTGCTTTCTATCCCCTCATCCAAATCACTGATGAAGATGTTGAACAGCGTGGGCCCGAGGACCGAGCCCTGCGGAACCCCACTGCCCACGTCCTTCCAGGTTGAGAAGGACCCATCCACTACCACCCTCTGCATGCGGCCCTCCAGCCAGTTGGCGACCCATTTGACTGTGTGGGTGTCTACACCACAGCCCCCCAGTTTCTTAATGAGAACGGGGTGAGAGACAATGTCAAAAGCCTTCCGGAAGTCCAGGAAGACTATATCCACTGCTACCCCTGCATCTAATGATCTGGTGATCTGATCGTAAAAGGCCACCAGGTTGGTCTGACAGGACCTGCCACTGATGAACCCATGTTGGTTGCCCCTAAGCAAGCTGTCCCCTGCTGGCCCCTCCTGGATGTGTGCCAGCATAATTTTCTAGAACAGCTTGCCTAGGATTGAGGTAAGACTAACTGGCATATAGTTTCCCGGGTCCTCCTTCCTCCCTTTTTTGAAGATGGGGACCACGTTGGCCCTCTTCCAGTCCTCCGGTACCTCACCAGAGCACCACGAGTGCTCATAAAGCCGTGCCAGGGGACTTGCAATGACCTCGGCCAGTTCCTTTAGAACTCTAGGGTGGAGATCATCCGGGCCGGCTGACTTGAATACATCCAACCCCTCCAGAAGCTCCCTAACTAAATCCTCGCTAACCCGTGGCCCAGGTGTGCCTCCCCTGGGGCCTGAGGGGGGCCCAGCAAGGAGGTGGCTGTTCTTCCTACTTAGGAAGACGGAGGTAAAGAAATTGTTAAACATGTTAGCTTTGCCATCTGGTGTGACGACCAAGTTTCCCATGGCGTCCTGCAAGGGCCCCACATTACCCGGGACCTTCTTTTTCCCCACTACATATTTAAAAAAGGACTTCTTTTTCCTTAATCTGGGAAGCTAGTCCCAGTTCCATCTCTGCCTTGGCCTTCCTAACTACCCCCCTACATCCCCGAGCAACTACAGAATAGTCCTCCCTGGTGATGACCCCTTCTTTCCATTGGGTGTAAGCCTCCTTTTTAGCAAGGAGACATTCCCGGATGCTTTTGGTGAGCCACGGAGGCTTGTGTGCTCTCCTGCTCCCTTTGATCCTCGTTGGGATTACCTTGCTTTGGGCTTGGAGGATCGTCTCCTTAAGGAGCGACCACTCTCCTTGGACACCTGGCTCCCCTCCCCTCCGGGACCTCAGCGCTTCTCCAACTATCCTCCTTAGCTCGTTGAAGTTTGCCCTCCTAAAATCTAGGGCCACGGCCTTACTGCATGCCTTTGCCACCTTGCGCTGGATGGTGAATTCCAGCAGGCGATGATCGCTGTCGCCCAGGTGGTCGAGCACCCGCAGCCCCCTCACCAGGTCATCACCCATGGCCAGCACTAGGTCCAACAAGGCGTCCCCCCTGGCGGGGCTGTGCACCTCCTGGGTTAGATGGAGGTCCTGCACTCTGGCCAAGAACCTACGTGAGCGTTTAGACCTGGCTGACTGTTCTTCCCAGCAGATGTCCGGGAAGTTCAGGTCCCCCATGACTACCACATCCTTAGCCTTCACTACCTCTGTGAGCTGACCCAAGAATTCCTGGTCAAGCTCTTCTCCCTGGTTGGGAGGTCTGTAGTAGACTCCCACCGTTAAGACCCTTTCCCCTCGACTGCCTTGTACTCTAACCCAAAGCACTTCAGAGTGCCTCTCCCCTGACTCCTTGCTAATTAAAGAGGATGTGTATTCCTCCTTAATATAGAGCGCCACGTCCCCACCTCTCTTTCCTATCCTGTCCCTCCTGTACAGCCTATAGCCCTTGACATTCACCACCCAATCATGTGTTGCATCCTACCATGTTTCCGTAATCCCCACTATGTCCGGGCTGGTGTCAGCCAGGAGGAGGGTGAGTTCCTCCTGCTTGTTGCCCATACTATGAGCATTTGTGTAGAGGCATTTGAGGCCTCCTGCGGGTGTGTGTACTGACCCCCTAGTCCCAGCGTTACCCTGGCCCCTCTCTCTTACCTGTTTATTCTCTTCGCTCGTTGGTCTGGGCTGGGCTGTAGTTGTGGGTGCTGTTTGGTCTGGCAGTCTGATGTTTCCTCCGCCCTCATCTTCCCAGTTAAAATCGGAAACACAACAGAAGTTCAGTGCACATAAACCACTTTCAAAATAGCCAAAACCAGTTTAAGATAAACCTGGATGAATGTAGTATTATCAGACTTAACTGATTTACGTTAGATCAGTTTATTGAACTTCTGTCCCAGATATCCTCCAGATTAAAGTTAACCCACAGTCCTTCAGCATCCCAGGATGCTTTGCATATCCCCCACAAATCCCTCCCCCCGGATGGGCAGGCTAGCCTTGGCCCAAGTTGTCTGCTCCAGCTGAGTAGGGAGGCATGCTCTAGCACCCTCCAGCTTCTGAACTGAGCCACTGCAGGCATGTGGCTGCATTTCCAGAATCAAAAGTGAATGTTTGTTCACTTGCGTATTGGTTCAATCTACACAGTTTAGCCTAATCTGTGAAGATTGAATCAATTCAACCCTGGGCTTTTTGACTGTCTGTACTTAGCCTAGGTGAAAGCCTAGAATGGGGCAAAGCCATATTATCAAACGTGGTATGAAATCCACCAGAGGGCGCTCAATACCCTTGCAATTATCACAGCTGCTCTTGCTTCAGGACCTAGAGGTGCCTTTTCAGGCAGCCACTCTTTACCTTCCGTGTGTGTGTCCTCACCGATGAAAGCGAGCTAAAAATACATAAATATACATACATTATATTTCTGTGTGAGCATTTGTTAATGAGTGCAGGAGGATCTAAGGCAGTCAGAGGGAGACTGGGAGATAAAGCATCCAAGAAAGGAAATCTCTATTCAAATGCACTTCATGCAGTGAGAAAGACCGAGTCTAATAGTTGTCTAGATACTACAGGCCACCAGCTTCTCCGAAGCCTCAAGGCTCTGTGTGGCATGCTAGACTGACGTGCAGTAGAATATATTTCTTTTCCAACAGCCTTTTTTCTGGAGGCTATAGGAGCAGCTGGATCAGGGGGAGCTCAGTATTGAGACGAAGGAAGTTACAGGGCAACAGGTTATGTTGCTCTCCTTGCTGCATGCCTGCCAGGCCAAACCTACCTACAGCTCTCACAACAAAGCATTATTATGGAAAGTCTGATCACTCAGCAGATAATGAATCTCACTGCTAATGCAACCAGGACCACATGGGAAAAGTTAGCAGGGCAGATGAAGAACTCCTGCCTTGTTAATGAGCACTGGGTGATTCCACTCCCTGTCTGCTGCCTCACGTTCCTCATCTGATCAGATCCAGCCTTGAAAACATTTGTGTCTTGATGTCCTGAAGACCTCATTATGAAAGGAGCAGGAACCTGAAGGCTTCTCAAGTTCCTGGGACTGCCCCGGGGTAGAATATTATCCCTAGGATATATACATGTATGCATACATATGTGGGGGAAAGGAAGGCAAGGGACAGGCAAGAGACAGCATTGACCTAGGAAGGTGCCCTTCTCATTCCAGGTGAAGTAGAGCACCCAGAAATCAAATGGAGGGCAAAAAGTATACAGGCTAAATTTTGTTCTTCTCACTAACAGAAAGAATAAAATCCAAACTGAAAAAATGGCATACACCACAGTCAGACCACTAAAATACACACCTGCCTCCTTTGCTTCCCTGAGCTTCTATTGACTCCTGAGAAGCCTGAAAGAATTTCCAAAACAGGATTTCTCATTCCTGCCTTCCACTCGGGCTAGGGAATGAAAGAAAAGAGGCAGCACTTTTGCTTTTGATTCTGGTTGGTGTCCCTCATGCACCACCTTCTCATGCACCAGCACCTGCACAGCGAAGAAGAATGTTGCCTTGTCACTCCTCTGGTGTGCATCAGGATGAATGTCC
Organism: Crocodylus siamensis; assembly: GCF_052110815.1. Classification (NCBI taxonomy): domain Eukaryota; kingdom Metazoa; phylum Chordata; order Crocodylia; family Crocodylidae; genus Crocodylus; species Crocodylus siamensis. Next base: position 153,200,414 of record NC_143395.1, on the reverse strand, counting down.
TCAGTGGTTCTCAAGGGTTTTTGTACCAGGATCCATTTGTAAACATTGATGGCCAGTCCTGATCCAGTGCCCGTCACTCCTGACCCACTGGCCCCTGCCCCCAGGCTCCAACCCCCCCCCCCAGTGTGTGAGGCAGGGGGTGGGTGCATGGGGCAGGGAGTGGGTATGTAGAGGGCATGGGGAGCCCCAAGCAGCCCCTTGCAGGCTGGAGCTCTGCCAGCCTGCAAGGGAAAAGCCACAGTTTCCCACGTTTTTGTCCTTTAAAGGAGAATCCATATTTAAAGTTTACTCATGACCCTTTCATATATTCTTGTGACCCACAGGTCGAGAAGCATCACTCTAGGTGGCTTTTAGGAGGAAGATACCTAGTCAATTTTGTTCGCCTATCACACTCCCTGCCATTGCAGGGTACCAGGGAATTGCAGTGCCCTTGTCTCTCCTCCTCTCTTCCTGCAGGACCAAGCAGGCTTTGTCATCCTGGTGTTGCCGGGAGCTTTGCAACTCCAGTGTGAGAGGGAATGAAACAGATGCCCCAGGGAACTCTTAATTTGTGTTCTGTGGTTGCTTGAGCTCACAGGGGACTAGACTCCGTGACTTGAGAGTTCCCTTCCAGTCCTATATGCCTATGATTTCCTAAGAAAAGTGTGATGTTGCTGAGTTTAATTCCTCAGGGGAATTGGTCTTATTACAATGCTCATCATTCAAACCTGAGGATGCTTTCATGCCTGTGAAAAGAATTGTAGTGTTCTGTAGCAACTTAATCAAATGCTAAAGTTTACAGAGTTTGAACCCACAATGGTACACTGCTCTAGTGTTACCTTCTTTTTTCAGAAGAGCAAGTCAGCAGTCAAATGCTACAATGCAAGTGAAAAAAGGCTTCCAACTACTGAATTAATTTCATTATATCTAGAGAAAACTGATGCATACTCAGCCTCTGCTCATTTTGGATGCATTCAGCAAAAAAGGAGATAAAGCAGGCCAGACTGCAAGGGACATTGTCATACAGATGACATCTCTGCCTAAGAAAATGTGCCAATTTAGCAGGACTCTAATAGCATGCTCTTAAATGGTCTGAAAGTCTTTAATAAAGACAATTCCTGGATGCAAGTTCTTCATTTTGGCCACCAGAGGCTGCAATGTAACAGGGAATGATTCTTGTTTTCCACTAGGCAAATAGTGCTACAGTTCAAGAATGGTGGGAGCCTTTCTGGGGGATCTCTTGTTCTCTTCTTCATCAGGGCTTAATCATTTCCTCACAGACCAAACTTCTGTACTTGTCAGCACCTGATTTGCTGCAGTTCAGTGCCTCAGAATCAGGCTACATTGCTCTCCCCTGACTGCCTTCCCCTGCTAACTGATTGCCCTTGGTCCTACTGTCAACAGCAACTCATTCATACCTTATCTTTTGTTTGCAGCTCTAATTAACTGCATCAGTTCCTTTCCAGCCTTCCCAGTTGCAGGGTTCCCCCCCACCAATCTCTGAGCCAGTTTCTCATCGAAGTTTAGCACCCTTCCTTTTCTTGACTGCCAAATAAGAAATATTTGAGTAACGTTTCACAGTGTAAGGTGCATTTTGCACTCTTGTACCTCAGGGGAATCACAGTGTGTTGAACCCGAATTAGGGCATCTTGCAGGGGTCCCTATCTGTTTTCCATGAGGCTGGAATCAAATTCATAAATTCATAGATGTTAGGGTCAGAAGGGACCTCAATAGATCATCGAGTCTGACCCCCTGCATAGACAGGAAAGAGTGCTGGATTCAAATGACCTGAGCCAGATGCCTATCTAACCTCTTGAAGACCCTCAGGGTAGGGGAGAACACCAGCTCCCTTGGAAGCCTGTTCCAGACCTTGTCCACTCTAACTGTGAAGAAGTTCCTCCTAATGTCCAGTCTAAATCTGCTGTCTACCTTATGGCCATTATTTCTTGTGACCCCCAGGGGTGCCTTGGTGAGTAGAGCCTCACCAATTCCCTTCTGCGCCCCCATGATGAATTTATAGGCAGCCACAAGGTTGCCTCTCAACCTTCTCTTGCGGAGGCTGAAGAGGTCCAGGTGCCCTAGTCTCTCCTCGTAGGGCTTGGCCTGCAAGCCCTTAACCATATGAGTGGCCCTTCTCTGGACCCTCTCCAGGTTATCCACATCCCTCTTGAAGTGTAGCATTCAAAACTGCATGCAGTACTCCAACTGTGGTCTGACAAGCACCCGACAGAGGGAAAGTATCACCTCCTTGGTTCTATTTGTCATGCATCTGCTGATGCATGATAAAGTGCAGTTAGCTTTTCTGATGGCTTCGTCACGCTGACAACTCATGTTCATCTTGGAGTCCACTAGAACTCCAAGATCCCTTTCTGCTTTTGTGCTGCCAAGCAGGTCATTTTCTAGGCAGTAGGTGTGCTGGACATTTTCCTCCCTAGGTGCAGCACTTTGCATTTCTCCTTGTTAAATTGCATTCTGTTGTTTTCTGTCCATTTGTCCAACCTGTCCAGGTCTGTCTGTAGTTGTTCCCTGCCCTCCAGTGTGTCTACTTCTCCCCACAGTTTTGAGTTCTTCCCTCCCATTGCTTCTCATTCATAATTTCATAGTTGGTAGGGTCAGAAGGGACCTGAGCAGATCATCTAGTCTGACCCCCTGCCATGGGCAGGAAGGGATGCTGGGGTCAAATGACATATGCTGTCTAGCCTCCTTTTGAAGACCCCCAGGGTAGGGATGAGCACCACTTCCCTTGGAAGTTGGTTCCAGATCCTAGCTGCCCTAACTGTGAAGTAGTGCCTTCTGATGTCCAGCCTGAATCTACTGTCAGTCAACTTATGCCCGTTGTTCCTTGTTACCCCCAGTAGTGCTCAGAGGAACAGGGACTCTCCCATTGCCTGCTGGTCCCCCCTGGCAAGTTTATAGGCGGCCACCAGATCCCCTCTCAGCCTTCTTTTGTGGAGGCTGAACAGGTTCAGGTCCCATAGCCTCTCCTCGTAAGGCCTGCCCTCCTGCCCCCTAATCATGCAAGTGGCCCTCCTCTGGACCCTCTCACTACACCTCTTAATATTATTCCCTCTTACGAAACCAAGCATCAAGCCCTGAGAAGCTGGAGAAATCCATTTTGATTCTGTGAATAAATGAAGGAACACACTGAAGTGTGGCCAGAAATAATGGGGGGCTGTTGGTTGAACTCTGACCATGCAAAGGACTGCCCTGCTGCTCCCATTGCCACTGCCACGACAGGCAGCCCTGAAAATGCAAAACCCATAGCAAAATGGGGACTTGAATGCCAAGGATGGTAGTGATCATCCTACAACACCTTGCACAGTGCATAAAGACAGGGACATTTCTCCCATTGCAGAAAAGCAGCTGCTTCTGGGGTGAAACGCAGCAGCCATTCTGCATGAAGGCCACTGGTTAGTAGTTTAGGACAGGAAGTGAAGGAGAATCCTTTCCCCAGCTGAAAGGGAAGTGCAATAGTAGGAAAACAACATATAATTCCCTGAAGTTAAATGCAAACATTTTCTCTCAGGGTCTCACTTTTTTTCCATCTGATCCAAAAACACAGGTGAGTTGAAGAGTGCCCAGGTAGCCAAGTCATCTGCGATCCCCTGCTTAGGCAGCAGGTGGCACGATGAGATGACAGTTTGCCATGTTATGGAGGAAGCGGAAGGAAGGAGGCAGCAGCAATCTGTGTTTCTTGGTCCAGTGTCACGTTTGGGCTGAGCTGAACTGAAATGTGGCAGCAAATCCTTCAGAGCATCCGGTGAGTGCAGAAGGGTGCAGGAGAGCCCTTTGGGGAGCAGGTGCCATGTCAGCTGGACTCAGGCAGGGAGAAAAGTCCAACAGGGGAGTGAGACAGAGCTGCCAGCACTGATTACACTGCTGGGGAGCGCTCACTAGAGCTGCCATTGTGTCCCTTTGGCAGGGAATGGCTCCCTTGGATGTGATTACGCAGGAGGCTGGGCTCAACTAAAGGGCTAAGCCAAGGGGCTGCCTGAGGTGGGTTAGCAGCAGGATTAAGGCTGTTCAGTGTCAAATCAGCATGGTGCCCTGCTGCAATATTCTGTGCTTCTCAGGAAACCCTATCAGGCATCTGGCACAAACATTTGGGTGCCCGTTGCATAAGCTGCTGAGCCTCCAAGTTGCTGGGGAAAGGCAGAGACACAGGCTTCCTGTTCCCCCTTGGCAGGCAGAGCTTTCAGTACCCAGCTGTAGGGCTCTGGCAGGGGATGCTGCTGAAGTTTTAGCCACAGGGGCCTCCAGAGCTGGTGGGTGAGATGGGAACTGCTTTGTGGTGATGGCTTCTGTTTTGTTGTGGCCGCCCAGGCTCAGGCACAGGGCAGTCCATCACACTCCTCTGGGCAACCAGGAACATTCACTCACTGTCTCCTCACATGTAGTCACTCTCTTCACAGCTAGTATGGGGGGAGCCGGGAGGCAGGGCTTGAAGGGGAAGGACTGTGTGCTAAATGTCAGACTGCTCACCTGAAGTACGGGTGCATAGCTTGCTAGAACCTGCCAGGATTATGGCATTTCCTGAGAGAGCCCACATTTGCAGCACAAGGTTGCAGTCTAATACAGGACTGCTGTCATGCAGTAGGGAGCCTGGAGGCAACAGCCTAGGAGGACGTCGGGCACCTGATCAAAATGGATGTGCTGGTCCTGTAGGAAAATTGGGACCCAGATCCAGTGCTTGAGGCTGTGGGGAAACCATGAGGGAACCCCTGCCAAGTGGAGCTGGCTCTTGGACTGCTGGCTTCTTCCAGGGTTGAAAACAGTCCTGTCTGGGATATACTGCAATGCTGGCAGCTCCAACTGCCCTCTTGGACTTCACTCCCCACCTCAATTCTGACTGTTGCGTAAGCTGCCTGTTTACTCCCCACCTCCATTCTGACTGACATGCAAAGTCATGACTGTTCTTCATGGCAATTCCACATTAATGTACACCCGAACACTGGGCCTCCCAGTGTCCCCTGGGTCAGTTCCCTGGCCTGTACTGATACTCTTCTCTGTTGTTGAGGATACCGGGCTGAGAGCTTTCACAAAGTGGAGCCAGGAGAGCTCCATGACCAGTAAACAGGCATGTGATGATCAGGGATCCTGGTTTTCTCTGATTTAAAATTTCAGGTAAAAAAGTAACCCAAAATCCACATTTTCCCATGATTTAAATGAAACACCACTTTAGATAGATAGATGTTTCATTTTAATCATGAAAAAGTTTAGATTTGGAGTTACTTTTTTAACTGAAAATTGGGGATTTTTTTTAAATTGGAGAAAACCAGGATCCCTGGTAAGGATCTCAGTTCTTTAAACCACATATTGCTAATGGGCATTATCCCTTGATGGTGTATTGGAGAGCTGTCAGAGGAAGGACTGTGGCTCTTGGACACTTCCTTCCAGGTGCTAGTGTTCAGCTCAGTTCTTATTTACACTTTTTAATAGTTTCCAAGATGAGTTTTTTCCCTCATTTAACCTGGGGGGAAAGCCCCTCATCTTGCAATAGAGTACAATGCAGCTGGGGGATCGGTGACAGGCAGCTGCCACGGCTCCAGCTCCAGCCCTGACCCAGGGCTGGGGCCAGAGTTTTAACTGCTGCCTGCCCCCCACTACTCCTGAACCCCCCTCCTGCTCCTCCCCTCTACAGCCTCTTCCCCACCACCATCTCTTCCCCTATCAGCTTCTCCTCCCTTCCTGCTGCACCTGGTGGTGGAAGAGGAGCAGGCAGGGACCAAAGGCTGTGGGGGGAAGGGAAGATGGGAAAGGGAGGGTCCAGAGGCTATGGGGAGGCAGGCAGCAAGGGGGCAAATGGGTGGTGGTGCAGGCAGCAAAGGACAAACTGCCTGACCTCCCCACACCACCTGCTCCCCTCCACTGCCTGCCCCCCTGGAGCAGTGGGGGGCAAATTAAAGATGATCCCCCAATAATTAGATTATAACAAATTTTATAGATTTTCCATGTATAGAGTCTAATTATTGGAGGTCATTTTAAATCCAGGGTAAACTTGGGGCCTATGTTCTTAATCCAACTGCAACCTAACCTGACTCTAAAACCAACATAGGCAGGTCATAGGATCAAAGGAAAATAGGGCTGGAAGGGCCATCATGATATCATCTAGTTCAGCCCCTGGCTCAAGGCAGGACAGATGATCTGCCTAACCTGCTCTTGAGAATTTCCAGGGATGGAGACTCTACAGCTTCTCTACATAGCCTGTTCCAGTGCTTAACCACCATCATAGTCGTAAAGTTCCTCTTAATCTCCAATTTACATTTCCCCTGCTGCAGCTTGAAGCTGTTGCTTCTAGTCCTGTCCCCTGTAACTACAGAGAAAAGCCTATTGCCATCCTCTCTATAATCACCCTTCAAGTATTTGAAGATGGCTATCAGATGTCTCTTCAGTTTTCTCTTCTTCAGACTAGATAACTCTAGTTCTTTCAGGCATTCCTCCGAAGTGGAGGTGAGACTGACTGGGTCTGTAATTCCCCAGATCCTCCTTTTTCCCTTTCTTAAAGATGGGTACTATGTTTGCCCTTTTCCAACCAACTGGGACTTCTTTCACCCTCCACAAGTTCTCTAAAAGGATAGCCAATGGCTCTGAAATTATCTCGTCTTATTCCTTCAGTACTCGAGGGTATATCCCATCAGGCTTTGCTGACTTGAAAGGATCTACTTTCTTAAATAATCCCTAATCTGTACTTTCACTATTCTAAGATGTTTGTCTCCTCCCTTATCATTGCTGCTAACTGCTGTGGTCATGTGGTAGCTGCCTCTATTTGTGAAGACTGAAGTAAAAAAGACATTAAATACTTTGGCCTTTTTTGTATGTAGTCATTTATCCTGTGTACCCCAAGTTCTGTACCTCCCCAAGTTTTGTATCCCTAAACTGGGGATACAATCTTAGACTTGATTTTCAAAGGTGCTGGAAATCCATAACCCTTGTTGGCTTCATGAGTGTACATTGCCTCCCAAACCCATACTATATGGGTGTAGGAAGGGTGCTCAACCCCAACCCCATGGGCCAGATCCAGCCTTCAGTATTGGATTGTCCAGCCTATAAGGCTCCTCATGGGGCCAAAAAATTGTTGATAGGGAAGCAATGTCAGCATTAATTGCTACTCCCCAGTTGCCAAATTTCCACACCCCTAGAGAGCCCTATAGGCAGATAGTGTGACCCTGCACACTAGACTAGACACATGGGTTATAGTGATGGAAAGTGGTGCAAGGTGGAATCTGTGCATGCAGAAACTAATCTGGGCAGTGTGAGGCAAGAGTTGGGTGTGCAGAGCCCCATCCAGGTGGAGCAAGGTAGGATCTGGTGGCACAGGGCCTGATCTGGACAGAGTGAAGCAGAATCTGGGTGCCTGAAGCCCAATCCAGACAGGGTGAGGCAAGATCTGGGCACACAGGTCCCAAACTGAGTGGCATGAGGCCAGATCTGGGCAGTGCAAGGCAGGGTTCAGATTACACTTCGACTCTTGTGGGGGTCTGCAAAAAATATTGGCCGGGATCGGGGCTGTGTGCATGAGTCCCCGCCAGTACAATGGGGCTGAGCCCAGCAGCAGTGGCAACCAGTAAGAGCCACCACGACCGCCACCTGGGCTGCTTAGAAAGGCACAGGGTGGGCCAGGGACTGTGCACCATGGCACATGACCTCTGGGCTGTTGGAGAAGAGGGGGAGGAAAGGGGTGCTGACCAGCCCACAGTGGGGCTCTTGTTTCTTAATGGGAGCTCTCGTCCTTTATGGAGGGGCTCAGCCCTCCCACCCCAAGCTCCCCCATAATTCAAACCCTGAGTGCAAGGCTAGATCTGGATCCAGATGGTGCAAGGGAAGATCTGGTGGTTGGAACCCAACCTCACGTACTGACTCCACATGAGATCCAGCCTGTAGACCAGCTCAACACTGCTTACCTTGCCCATGGGGACAAAAGTTTGGATATCACTGTCCTGAAGGCATTGGAGTAGTCTAGTGTCCTGGATCTTTGGTTACTAAATACGATCATCTTTGTGTCTTTCTAGGTCCTTTGAATATCCGCAGGGTGTGATTGTGGTATCCACAGCTCTGGGAGCTGGAGGGCTCCTGACTTGTTGGCTCCTGTCTCAACGGAAAATCAAGACCTTAGAGGTGGGAGATGGATGGTGGGGTTCAGGTGAGAGGCCCCCAGAAGAAAAAGAAGATGAGAGCATCCGACCTTTCCGAATTGAAACCTCGGACAGGGAAATCCAGGTATCAGGGCTGGGATACAGGGCGCTGGGAAAGGTATCCAAAAAGAAGAAGCATGGGGGCCTAGAAATCAGCAGTGTATTGCTGATCACTCCGTCCATCTGTCTGCTTCAAGCTGACATCCCAATGCACACAGAAACACTGGGCTGGAAAAAGAAATGAGTTCCAGTCCATATTGGATCACAGATTGACTGAGTTAGCTGGATCCCAGGCTAGTGGTGGTTTATCAAGAGTGAGGACTGTAGGACAGGATTAAAGGCAACTGTAGGGCTAAATTTGGAATCCTGGCACTGGAATAGCAGTGGGTGGTATAAGTCAGGACCAACAGTCAGCAGAACTGGGAAAAAGAAAGTACAGTTCATATCTGACCCTAAATCTAATTCTCTAGTAAAGGACAGCTCAGGTAACTGGGGTTGAGCTTCAGAGACTTGCACCTCTTCAGTCACCAGTTCCACTCATCCCAGCCAGTAGTGACTAAAAGCTGTTATCATTTGCTGTGAGTGGGCAGCTTGTGAGACCAGATCACAAAACCGCTCTTCATCTGCCACCCATTATCTCTATTGTTCACAGCCTGAGCAGAGACACTAAAAGCATATTGGGCCCCAGAGACTGGCCTTAGCTTTCTGCCTTTAGGGGCTGTCCCTCCAGAGCAGCAGTGAGGCATTCAGATTTGGGCAAGCTGGGCTTCCATGCCCCTTGTGCACTATGCATGAAGAGAGGCCTATGTTTTCATTAAGGTGCATCTCCACCAGGGCAGCAATATGTCCCATCTGGGATAGCCCTGAGTACACTTTGCCCTCTGACTCACTCACATGCTCCAAACCTGGAAATACACTGATGGGACTGACCTGGGCTCATTCCCAGCAGCTGCTGGAAAGCATGTTGGAGACAGAGTAGTCACAGAAGGACACACAGCATCTTGCCTAGCGTGCTTCCAGGTTTGGAGCCTCCAAGGGGGATTGGGGTAGGGCAGGGAATGTTTGGTAATGTCACAGCTGGGGCACACTGCCATTAGGGTGTAAGCGTGTTCTGAGTGCAGCAGCCTGATAAAAAGAGAAGATGAAATGTGGGTGATAGTGAAATACCACCCTCTTTGCACAGAAAAGGAAACCTAGGCACAGAATGGGAAAATGATTTGCCCATGATTGTGTACTGTCAGCATTCAAGCCAGGAATAGAACCTAGGGGCTCCTGCCAACCATTCCCTGCTTTAACTGGTAACATATGTAAAACACATTTTCACTGGGATCATAATTCAGGAGGTCCTCTGTGATGTGGCTGCCTAGACGGTGCCCTTTAGGCCATTACATAGCAGCATAGAAAGCAGAGCAGCTGGAAGACCTGGCATGTGATGTATTCTGCCAGCATCTTATGGCCCACAACAGAACTCTTCCTCTGCAGGACCTGCACGAGCGCCTGGACAGGGCCCGCTACACGCCCCCACTGGAGGGGACTGCCTTCCAGTATGGATTCAATACCACCTACCTGCGGCGAGTTGTTGCCTACTGGAGGAACCAGTTTAACTGGCAGAAACAAGTGGAAATTTTGAACCAATATCCACATTTCAAAACTACCATTGAAGGTACATGAGGCTCCTTAACCTCTGAATGTTCCATTCATTTCCCCAAGGTGTCCTTCCCCTCACTCATGAGTTACCCCCTCTGTTTCTTTTTCTCCTCACTTTTGTATAGTGCTCCCCCATTCTCCTCACCCCTTCTTCTCCACCTGCCCTCCTCTGTGAAAGGCACTTTTAAGACAAGGAGTCACTAGAACAGGGGTGAGCAAAATGCAGCCCAGGGGCTGGATGTGGCCCACCAGGCCATTCTATCCAGCCCATGGGGCACCTAATTAATTTTCTAAATTTGTATTTATCTGCCCTGGGCTGCCTATCATGAGGCCCTCGATGGCTTGCCAAAACTCAGTAAGCGGCCCTCTGCCCAAAATAATTGCTCACCCCTGTACTAGAATCTGAGACCTAGCAGCTTCCTCCATTGCAGAACTCAGCATTGTACTTAGATATAGCAAAGGAGACATCCATTGTTCCCCCAGGCTCGCAGCCCTCATGGTCATGAAGTCAAGATGACCTTTTCATGCTGGGATATAAGCCTCATTGGCTGCAGCCTTATCGCTCACCCTCAAAAGGGCTAACATAAACCCACAGCAATGTGTGGCATCCTCTCTTAGCTCCAACTGTGCAGTTCCCACCCTCTGGGTCTTTCTGCATGGCTTTGCTGCAAATACTGGCTAAGAATTTGCCTTCTACCTTCAGGGTCCAAGTCAGGATCTGAGAAGCATGTGGAATATTAACCAGCTTGTCTTGGGTTTCTGACAGGGATCGACATACACTTCATCCATGTGAAACCCCTGCATGTCCCCAGGGGTCAGATAGTCCGACCCTTGCTGATGGTGCATGGCTGGCCTGGATCCTTCTTTGAGTTCTATAAGATCATCCCACTGCTCACTGACCCAGCCAGACATGGCCTGAATGAGGACGTGGTGTTTGAGGTCATCTGCCCATCCATCCCTGGTTATGGCTTCTCTGAGGCACCTCACCAACGAGGTGAGTAATGAGCAGGAGCAGAAAAGTCATTAGAATCCCAGGGCACCTCAGAGATACCCCAGGAACACTCTGGCTATGGGCTTGTTCCTGAACTTCGGCAGTTGTTCCTTTAATGGGCCAGACACCTGTTGCTCCTTTAATGAAGTGAATTTCATCCTGTAAATTCACTAATGAATTTGAGGATCTGAACGTATCTATGATGGTGTTCACATAGTCAACATGGGTCCACTGGCAAGTTTTCAGTTCATTTTTCACAAAAAACTAAATGCCTTGAAAGTGAAAGGCTTTGTGTCTGTTCCCAGTTCCTTGAGCCAGATAATCATTGCCCTGGTGAAAGGCTCCATAGCTTATTAACCTCCCCCACCCCAAGTCAGCATTTCTCTTGCTGCATCAACATACTTCTTCATGCAGGACAGGGGTGAAAACAGTGCTGTACAGTGGCATAAAAACACACCAGAATCCCTTCCCAGAGGGACAGGTGTGCAATAGAACATAGGCAAGGCAATATCTGTAGTTAGGCAGAAGGCAGGGTAGTGAAGCACCTTATAAACTAACTGAATCAGAGATGCATGAGTTTTCATGATCGATTAGCATCTGATGAAGTAAGCTCTTGCTCACAAAAGTTTATGCATCTCTGATTCAGTTAGTCTATAAAATGCCTCTCTACTCTGCCCTCTGCCTGATTTCAGACTAATTCAGCTAACTGAATCTGCTCAATCTCTGTACTTGCAGCAGGGGCATGTCAAGGAACAGGTAATTTCCCAGTGGCCTTTGGAAGAAATGAGGAAGGACGCTGGGTGAGGGTTATCAGCAAGGTTCTTGCACACTGAGATGATGGCCTGAAGGATGATGCAGAGATGAGTGAAACAGGCCAAAGAAGCAGAGAACGGGGTGGAATGGAGACTGGGAAGAGCCTTAAAGAGAAAGACCAAGGACATGAACTTGGGGCGGGAGAGTGAGAGCCAGTGGAGGGATTTGAGGGGAGCAGATGGAGGTATGCAGAGAAAAATGAATTTGGATGATCTGCAGCAGAAGAACAAGGTGAAAAGGCTACAGAGCAAAGTCTGTGTCTTGCACTGCATGCAGAAAAGCACTAGGCAGGCCTACAGTATTTACTAACAATGTTGATCCAAGAGACCAGCACATACAAGCTATTGTCTCTCTGCTAAGGAGTAAAGCAGATGTTGTCTCCTCCTTTCCAGTTCCCTGGTGCCCACAGTGTCTTTTACCGCAGAGGAAACTGCAGTGAGTCCAATGAAGTCTCATTTGTTGGCTTTTATATCTCCAGGTTCTGCCAGCTGCTTTGTTATAAAGGGTCAGCTCCATCTGCCAAACACATTTAGTTAGCTGGTCTCTGACAGATGCTCCTTGCAGTGATATTGGAAATGTCCACAGGGCTGAGGTCACCAGACTCTGGACTCAGCTGTGGAAATTTGGATTGCAGGGTTAGTAGGGAGGCAAGTCACCCTCCCCATTCCCTATGCTTCCCACAGTGCTTCTGCATCCCTCCCTGATGCTTCTCATTAGCAAAGGGTAACAGAGCACCATTGTCAGATGTTAGCCTCAGGATCACTCAACAGAACACAAAGGGCCTGGACCGATACGACATTTACATCAGTGTAATCAGCATCACACTCATGTGAAAATGTAGAAAACAGATGAGACAACCTCCTAAACTGGGCTAACTTCACACAATAGAGTACAGAAGTACCCTGGAAAAGATGAGGGTAAAACTCTAACAGCATAAATTGGACCAGGATAGGTTTCCTCTGGTCTATGTCCAGACATTATGGGTTCTTGTTTGAAATCTCTGTGTTTATCTTATGAATCATGTTTGTGTGCTTAACAGGGCTAACATTGCATAACACCCCACAGCACTCTTAAAAGAACCTCAAAGCACCCTGCTGGAGAATCACTTCCATAGGTTAACTTATTACCAGCTCCCTGACAACCTACTAGTGTGTAGGTACAGTAGTAGCCATGTACTGCATGCAGCTACCCCCAGGAAAGAACAAGGGTACTTGTGTGGTTGTTCAGGGCCCAAACACGTCCCCTTGGTATTAGTGATGCCTGGCTGTAGAAGGTAATGTAGGAAAAATAGGTTTGTAATGAAATGTTTCTCCTTATGCGCAGGCTTTGACACTCTGGCTGCTGCCCGGATATTTCACAAGCTGATGGAAAGGCTGGGCTTCAAGGAGTTCTATGTCCAGGGGGGAGATTGGGGCTCCCGGATCACCACAAACATGGCTCAAATGCAAGCAAAGTGAGTTAACAAGGAGTGGGGTGGGACAGCAAGAGGCCAAAGTGAGCTAGCAGGATGGGGAGGGACAGCTGGGTATTCTGGCTCCCTGATCACCCAGTACATAGTGCTGTCAATCTCTTCCTGAATCTTACAGCACTGAGAATTTGCTTCCCAGCCCTGGGACTCATGAGACTCAAGAGCAGAATTTTAATGCGAGAGGTAACATTTCTCACCTTCATGGCTCAGAAACCAAACAGCTATTGAAACAGAGCCCCAAATCTATTGGCTTGCTTTTTTGTATTAAATAACCTCATGGCTTTAGAGCCTTGCTTCCTGACTTTTGGGTGCTTGGAATGAAAAAGTCGCATAGGCAACAGTGGTGATCAGTGTGTGGCTGCTAATCATGTAGTCGTTAACCACCGAGGTGAGGTCCATGCTGGTTAGTAATTACCCAACCCAGCAATCAGACAGGCTATTCTGATGGAGCATTATGATACAATACATGCTGTAGCTTCTTCAAGCTGCATCCCTGTATTAAAGAATCAGATAGTTGCCATCTTCTTCATTTGATAGACACTAACAGTCCTCACACTTCTGCTGAGTGAGCTGTGCGGCGCCAGCCCAGAAACTATTTTTATAGCTTCAAGTTGAGCACAAGTCAGGAGGATATTGACAATATTTCTCTTGATCCTTCTCGATCCCTGCTAGACAGTGGTCTGGATTCTAAAGCAGGTGGCAAAACAGTCCCTTGAGATAGAGCAGGAACATGCTTCCTGAGCCACTTAATACCCATGGCACCCCAGGATTTTCTTCACCCTGGTTGAGAATCGCTGAATGTCCTTTTTCAAAAATGTCCATTAACTTGGTGGCCTGGTTTGTGAGCAGATAAGATTTGGCACCCAAACACTAGGGGACTGTTTTTAAGCATATGCTGGTCATAGCAAGAGCAACATGTGAGTTGTGTCTACACCCCAAAGGCATGTAGCATACACCAGCAATGACAAACCAGGAGAGCAAACCACTAATACTCACATTGTATTGCAACTCCAGTTTGGTTTATCTAGCACTCTTCTCCTTCAGGCCAGTTTGCTCTTTATCCATATCCTACATCTTCCATTCCATTTCTGTGCTTCCTGCACATCTTAAGTTCTTTTGCATTCATGTTTAGTCAGTCATTCTCCCTTCAATGATATCAACTATTTTCTCAGGCTTTTCTATTTCAGTAGCATCTAATTTCTTCAAACTCCCAGGTTTGTCTTAAGTGTATGAACTGCCACCCCTCTACTGTATTGTCCAGAGCAGCCCTGAGGCAGAATCAGGTTTAATCTCTAATCCAAATAAGGAAGTAAAGGAAGTGAGGAAATTCAGAAATGGCTGGGGAACTATCAAGAAGCTGAACTGTAGCCCGAGGCATAAATCTCTTATTTGTCTAAAAGACAGGCTTAGGACATAGTTGCTAACAGAGAAATAGGTTGGTCTTAGAAAATGATTTTAAAAGCTAGATAATGAGATGTAGTGAAGTGTGCACTCCATTCCCTAGATATAAGCAGGCCACATCAGGACAAAAGGCCCTGAAGAATCTCAAGTCATTGCATTTTAGGACTGTGTGAAGTCCACCTGGCATCCAAGATGGCCTGAAAACAAGCCTCATTGCCATGGGTAGGCTAGGTTAGGCTTCTCAGCAAGTACACAGTGGAGTGGTTATTATAGTCTCAGAATAAGGCAGAAAGGCTCCACAGTGATAGCTGAGCCAGCCAAGTCTCATGGGAGCCAAAGACTGTTGCCATTCATGCATCCTCCTGTTGGTACAGCAGCAATGGTGTATCAGCTGCACCAGGCCTAGTCTACATCTGGCACCTATCTTCATGTGAGAAAGTTGGGAATATATGTACTTGAAGAGCTGCCTCCAGTGAAAAAGAGACATCTTTGGGAAGTTCAATGTGGCCCGGTGCAGTGTTGCTGCCACATGCAGAGCTCTAACTTCCAAAGAGGCCACAGAAACAGGATCTCTTTTGTTCTTAATTAGCATCAACCTAATATTGGTGCTACTTATTATGTTCCTTAACATTGTTGTTTGCAGGCAAGTGAAAGGACTCCACCTGAACATGGTCTTCATAAGCTCAAGCGGTTTAGGGAAACTGGTGTCTTTGATCCTTGGGGCCTATGTACCATGGCTCGTAGGCCTGACCAGGGAAGATTCCCGCCGCTTATTCCCATACTTGGAAAAAAATGTGTATGAACTCTTACGAGAGACTGGCTACTTGCACATCCAGGCTACAAAGCCAGACACAGCAGGTAACACCTCCATGTGGCCCATATACCATACTCCCTTACCTTCTACATCCCACCATGTAAGCCAAGCACCTTATTTTGGGAAGGTAGAATGAAAAAATAAATTTGTCCAGATGCTTACCTGCCACAGCACGGGCTCACCATAGCTGAGTGCTGGCTGCACACAGGAGGGATGGAGTCTTCTCTTCGGTGGACACGTATACAGGACACTTACTGCACAGTTGGCTAATTAACTGTGCAGTAAATGTTTCAGCGTCTACACATGCCTCTATCAGGGTGCATGAAACTAATAAACTGGCATTTACAAGTCCCACCCTGCTGAAGAATTTTTTTTGTGCACAGCAGCATGTGTAGGCACTGGCAAGAATGGTTGGGGCACGAGGGTACTTCAGTGTCAGGGCTGTCTGCCAGGTAACCCCATGCTGGAGCACCCTCATGCCTCAGCCAGCCCCTCTGCAGCACTTTGAGCCTGGTCAGAGCAGCCCTGGGCTGGCAGGCTGATCCCACAGAGCCCCCTGCCAGCTGCAACTGCTCTGACCTGGTTCAATGTGCTGTGGTCCAGGCACAAGTACATACCTAGGAGCTTCCCTGGAGCAGTAAACCATGGAGAAATAAGCAGCTTATTGCTGCCCCCTAATGGCCCAGTATTACTCATCCTCTCCTTACAGCTCCACAGCTCAAGATTTAACACTGTCACAGCTGCTGCAATATTGGGGAAGGGTGAGTGATACCTCCAAGGGAGCATAGCTCCCAACAACCAGTTCATTGTCCCCATGCCTCCATTCCAGCACAGAAATCAGACTCCTCACTTAACACACACACACCCTAATTTGAGATGGCTAATTTTTGGGTGGATGCATGCAATATGCAAGTACAGCAATAAATGTACATAGACTATGGGAACTATTACAGTTGAACAAATGTTTAATATATTTAAAGAGCAGCGTATCCTAGTTGACTGAACAAAGGATTAGGTGCCAAGACCTCTAAAGTACTGCTCAAGCTCTCCCTTTGATTTATGATATTATCTTGGACAAATTACACAGCACTTGATTACGCAGTGAAATTATAGTCCAGTCAGTCAGTGTGAACTTCCAGCATACCGCCTACTCCATACCAGCTCCTTATGTTGATACTCAGTGGGTGCGTCTACACAAGACACTGACTGTGCAGTAGTCCAATACTACTTTGCAGTAGCATCCCATGGAAACAACTGTGACACAATGTTACTGTACATGCAGTAGTCATGAAAAAGGCATTCACCAGTGCTACTGCACAGTAACTTGGATTACTGTGCAATTATTTAGGATTTGTACTGCAGGCAGTGTCTCATGTACATGCAGCCAGTGTGCAAAGTGCAAAGCAGCTTTTTCCACTATGTTGGAAGCTAACTCATACAAAAGATATACTCTAAGAGCATCCACAGAGGAAGTCTGTGAGGAGTAGCTAGTGTGCTACACAAACTGTAGGATCCATTGGCAAAAACTAACACCATCACTACGTCACCATAGCAATGTGCTCCCTCACTATAGCAAGTTGCTAGTGACATAGTGGCCAAAAATACAGTGCAGTAACAGCCTGGTGGCACACGGTTCCTTTAGTATTTCCAAAAGGAAGTACTAAACAACAGCACAGTAACAACGGTGCCATATGTAGGCATGTGTAGGCATGCCCAGTCATACCTTTGCTTACTACGAAATAATTTCCCTTTGTAAAGAAGTCCTTTATTTCCCACCCTCCATTATCGCACCTGCAAATGGTAGGTAATACTCATCTCCTTGCATTCATGCACTCTGAAGAGGCAACCTGCTATAGAAAGGCTAAGTTTATGATTCACACCAGAGGTAAAAGAAGGATAAGTGTACAAACTTGTCACTCTCCCACCTCCATAAAAGGTAACCAAGGACCCTGAAGGGGCCTGGATATCTTTCCTTTCAGATTGTTTGGGAATTCTGTCTTGCTGTTGCTGCTTCCTGCCTTCCTTAAAACATAATCCCTTTAATGACTTAACTATTACTGACTGACTTGGTTCTATATTAAAACTGGGGACAGTCTCTGAATGAAAACATAGGCTCTGTCAGTACCAAACTGTCCTGACTGATAAAGCACAAGAGTACTAGTACCCCAAGTCTTCACTAGATCCCTTTAGGAAACTTTAGACTTCTTGGAAACCCAATTTAGCTTTAGCAGAGGTAGGACAGGCTCACATGAATCTAAAAGCTGTTTTGTTGCTTTCCTAAATTAGGCTGTGGATTAAATGATTCCCCTGTAGCACTTGCTGCCTACATTCTGGAGAAGTTTTCTACTTGGACTGATAAATCATTCCGGGACCTGGATGACGGAGGTCTGGAAAGGTATGAAAATGAGTGACATGCCTGCAGACTAGAGCAAAGAAGAAATGTTACTAAAAGGTAGGCTCTTGATAAGCTCAGGGAGGTGAGATCTGCCACTGAGATCAAATCTAAATAAAGGAATATCACACAGGACTAGTAGAATACAATGGATAGCAGAGCAGCTGTTCTATGCTCCCCAGCTCCATCTAAAGCCAACTGGGCACTGATTAATTCACAGCTTGAAGATGATCTGAGAACAGAGGGGCTTTTCCATTTTCAGGGTACAGAGTCAACACTGCAACCAGCAGCAGCTTAGCTAGTGATGATGATCCTCTGGCTTATCTCTCTATAGAAAATTCTCTCTGGATGACCTTTTGACCAATGTGATGATTTATTGGGTGACTTCATCTATTGTGCCCTCTATGCGTTTCTACAAGGAGAATGTTTCCACAAATCCCACCACTGCTCCAGATGCCAGGTAAAAAAAAAAAAGGTGGGGGAGGTAAAGGCCTTGGAATCCAGACTAAATAATACTGTACAAATATGGACAAAACCACCTTCTGTTTCAGACAAATTCTTATGCAGTGGCATTATTGTAATTGCTGAGTTTCCCTCTCTTTAAAAAAAAAAAAATAATCCAAGTTTAAAGTGAAATTCTCACTAACCAGGTGGTGGTTCCTCTTTGGTTCCAACATGTAGCAGAAGAAAAGTTTGATTAGTAAGCTTTTTTTGGAGGTGGATGGTACTGGAAATAGATGTCCAGTTTGGGAGAAGTTAATGTCTTGCTGAGTCTTGTATTTAACATGGTCAGACTAGAGGCCTATAGTTTCACATCTTCCTTGGAGGTATGGTTTTAGTCTGGGGCTACCTCCCATGAGCTTCCCAACAGTCTGAAGACTCTCCTTTTTTAGGCAACAGTTTCATTGAACCAGTAAGGGAGCCACCTACTGTTTGATAAACTACATCAGGTAACACAGGGAAGAGTGTCCTAAATAATCGGTCTCAGATTATGTAATAAGCACTTAACTTTAAGTTAAGATAGGATGAGTCTAACACCAAATTCCAAACTGGTGTCCTCTTCTTGAGCACAAAGCTGACTATCCTGAAGGAAACCGTTTAGAAGGGCCATCCCTTTCAAACAACTATCACCAATATGAACAATGATAAAATGGAGACTTCTTTAGGATGGAAGTAATGCTTGTAATTTGGATGGGGGCTTAGATTTAATACCAATAGGGGCCTGAAATTCAGTTCAACCAAGATTTTAACTACACTGCAGTCTGTGGCATGGTGTGGAGATATGGGAGTTTGCATATGGAAGTGAAGACAAACAGCTTCCACTGCCTGATTCACCTTGGGTGTCTGCAGCACAGGGAAACAATTGTTGTACAAGAGGGTTTTGCCTCCTGCCAGAGTAAATTATCAAGATTAGTTTAAGTGCTCTAAGCCAGTAGTGCTTTTTACCCAGCACGCCAAATAGGTAGCACCTGGTCTGTCCATGGGCTGGATCTGGCTGGAAGTCCCAAACTGGCACCCAGAGTGGCCATGAGAGGGCCCCATCTAGCTATGCAAAGTGGGGCAGGAGGCAGCTTAGCCCTAATCCAGCTGCACAGAGGGAAGAGGGTCTCTGTCCTGGCTCCAAACCATCACAGGGCTCAGGAATTTGGCAGCAAGGGAACAACAGCGGTATTAATTGCCACTGCTCCCTCCACTCCCAAATTTCCTGACGTGTGGGGAGCCCCACAGGCTGGATGGTACAGCTCCGCAGATTACATCTGGCCCATGGGCCAGTTTGAACACCCTTGCTCTAAGCTAAAGCTTGTCTCAAGCTTTCCAAGACCAAGATGCTGCTGCTCCAATCCTGCCATGTTCCCATTTCAGTAGAAGCACCACATAGCCTGAAGGAAATGAACCACCTTTCCATTCAGTATAGTAAATTCAGAAGCCACAAGGCACTTCCAAAAGAGTACAGTAGAATTGCTTATGGCAGGAAATGTAGAGCAGTGCATTTCTAATTTAGTTCCAGCTGGCAGTATTTGTATGCCTCACCCCAAAACAAATCCAAACTGCTCAATAACTTGCTAATAAGACACTTGAATCTGTTTAGGGTTGGAGTGTATGTCCCCACCGGCCTTGCTGTCTTTCCTCAGGAGCTTGTATACACACCACGCACTTGGGCAAAGGAGAAGTTCAAGAATATAGTCGCTTACACTTACATGCCACGTGGGGGGCATTTTGCTGCTTTTGAGGAACCAAAGCTAATGGCAGAAGACATCAAGCAGCTGGTGAGAAAGGTAGAATGTCTGTGAGCCACTGACAGCATTCACAGGCGTGTGAATACACACAGGGCTAACAATTGCACCACTGTTTATACCTTATCCAATCCGTTCATTTGATTGAAGCTTTCATTTGACTTTTGCTAGATGCCAGATTCATTCAAACAACGCTCTAGATTTTTTTTTTTCTTTTTTTTTTTTTTTTTACATAAATAAAGTTTCCTCTAATGTATGTTGTCCTATTTCATTCTAGGAGCATTTTACTGGGGAAATTCCCATGTATTTGAACTTCAGTTACAGCAAGGAATGCAAGCAGTTTGATGCAATAATATTGTTTTGTTTAAGGAAAAATTCCTGGCCATTCCTCTAGGCTAGTGCAGCAGAATCTATAGAAGACTCTTTGAATGCTTTTCATTTTTAAGTGTGGCTTTCATAGACATTAGGGCTGGAAGGGACCTCAGGAGATCATCGAGTCCAGCCCCCTGCCCAAAGGGCAGGAAGTCAGCTGGGGTCATAGGATCCCAGCAAGATAAGCATCCAAGAAAGATAAGCTTGAAAGAATCCAGCTGTGCCACCATAAAACTAGGCTCAGCAGTTAGTGGGGAAGGCAAACATGAAGATTTCACTCACCCTGGCATGTGCCCAAACCATTCCTCCTGAACAGAGGCAAAACATCATATGGAAAAAAAAAAGCTGCCACAAAGATCAAACAGTGTAACCCATTATAATGGAATATTCCCCCAATCAGTTCAGCAGCCCTGCACCAAAAAGCAGATTTTCAACTTGTTTATAGAAATTCTGTCTCCATACAAGTCAGTTTGGCATCTTGCTGTATATTACAGTGCACACCATTTGTTCTGTGTATAACAGCAGTTGTGGCATGACTGACAAACCTGCCATTATTAAAGTGCACTGCTGACACTCACAGGGCCTTCTGTTTTCACTTTCTGTTCTCTAGGCTGAAAGCACTGAGTGAGCACAGTTACCTTCCAAGTCCAGGTCTCTGTTCCAGCTTATTCTTATATTTATGCTATTCTAAAGTGTTAAACAAGGTAGATATGGGTCACATATGGATGGGTTACTTCTCCTCTGCAGGTTCCAGATAGCCGAAATAGCCAAATTTGAAAAAAAGCTACTCCTCTTCTGTTAATGACAGGCCTGGAGCAACTTTGCCATTGAAAGGCCACTGTCTCTCACCAAGTACAGTGAAGACAGTCATGTTAAAAAAAAAGAAACAAGCTGAAGTTAGAGGTAGGATCACCCTTATCCAAGGGATTAGAGCAGCTTTATCAGCACTTTGGATCTAAACTTTGGATCTACAGTTCCGTTTTTTAATGGGTTTTACATCCAAGTCCCCAGTGCAGAACTGAGAGGATACATTCCTTTCAAGTCCCATTACCAATCCTGAAAGCAGGAAAATTTTCCTTTGAGTAACACAGACTACTCCAAGCTCAGAACACGAAGCTCACTGCTATGTCATCTTGCTGCCCTACTTCCGTTTTCTCACCAGTTAGATCAAACAGCATAATACTGAGTCTGAAAGTTTAAGAGCCTAGACTGAGTGGGTTCATGTGAAACTGGTCAGAAAACTCTTCTGAAGTACAGAAAGATGACATCAACTGCTGGGTAGAAGGCATTAACTGCTGTTGATGATCCCCCCCCATCTTTGGAACATCAACCTTTGTGTTAAGTGAATTAACTTACAGCATTGTATATTTGTACTTTACAGGAAATGCCTAAGCAGCCCCTACTCTCCTTCATAATATGACCATGGTGTAGGACAGGGTTGTCAAACATATGGTCTATGGGCTTGATCCAGCCCTTGGAGGCTTATGATTCAGCCTGTGGGTATCCAGACCAACTACATGCACCGCATGGGGCACATGCCGGCTCTGGCCCTGCATACTGCATTTCGCACATAAGCTGGACTCAGTGCTGTGTGTGCATAGAATGCAACACAGGCTATTGGTCCAGGGCATACCCTGTATGCAGCACAAAGGCTAGACTGGCTTCTGCACTGGCTCCAGAGGTGGTCTAGCAAAGGACCACATGCAGCTTGCGCCACAGACCCCCACCACCACCCCAGTGCTGCACGCAACATTGACGGGTCCAGCCTGTGCACAGCAAGCTCTGCGGCAGCAAGTGCTGCACTCAAAGCACAGGCTGAACCTAGCACTGTAAGTACTGCATGTGGCACAGGGAGTCAGTCCTGATCCAGCAATCCTTATCCAGCCCTGCAGACCATGAGCTGACAACCCTGCTATAAGGTAAGAGTTCCTGAGTGCTTACTAAGACCACCTATAGCATTTACCTCCTTGTATCATTCATTCTAAGCATTGATTGTGAAAGTCCAGATTCACCTATTAACATTGCACAGTGATTTGCCAGCCAGCAGAAAGGGAATACTGCATAAGCACCACAATAAGCCTGGAGAAAAAAATTCTCCAAAACAGCTACTTCAAGTATTGGTTGGTTGATTGGTCAAGATGCAGAAGAGTTAATGTTGCTTTAACCCACTAGCCAGTTTTGCCTGCTGCAAGTCAGTTCCCCAGAAAACTGGCACCTTCCTTCATCTGTGGACATAACTATGCTCTACAGGGATTTTCCTCTCACAATGTAGCAGTGAGAAATGTAAAACATTGTTCAAAAAAAAAAATCAACTCCCACCCCCCTGCAAAACAGAACATTGTCCAGATGCCAGAAGGTAGCAGATGCCCTGGAGAATGGCTTCAAGCAAGAGAGGATGATATGTGGTTAGGTCTGATAAAAAGTCAAGTAAAGCAGCACCAGAGAGTTATTAAAAGCCCCACTAAAATGCAGTACAACAAGTCATTCATGGAAACCCCTGACTGTCACTGGTGCCTGGAACCATATGTAGTCCTCCCAGGGAGAAGTCATTCCCATGTGGGTAGAAGGACTTGTACAGCTATCTTCACTGCAAGACAAGTTGACAGTCAGTTTCCTCCCTCGGGCTGGCACTTTGTAGTTGAGCTTGGGTCGGAACCAGTCAATGCCACAGTCACGATGCCCTTGGACCATGACAGTGGTGCCCATGACAGGGAGAGCCTGTAATTCACTGAAGACATCTGCAAGGAAGAGCGAGTGGAAGAGCTTACGAACACAGGATGATGTTTGAAGGCTCTCCTCAGCATTACCCACACAGATGCCCTCCAAGTTGATCTCATAGAGCTCCTTAGGATTCATGGCATTGCCTCCAAGCAGGATAAGGATCCGGGGGACTAAAGTCAGGCGGAACATGGCTTCCAAGTGCTGGAACAGCCCCTCCAGCTCCACTAATGCCTGCTGACACTTTTTGCTGCCCAAGTCTGTGGAATGCAGTTTCGTAATCACATCTTCAACCTGAAAGGAAGAATTTGGTACATTCTGAGCAAATGGCAGGAGGTCTTTGTTAATGTCTGTTTGAAATTAAAAAAAAAAAAAAAGCAAGCCCACTCCTTACTTTTTAGGGGTCTTCAGAAAGTTTAAGTTCTTATTAAAAAAGGGAATACAAGCAACTTTGTTTAGAACTGGCCATATCAAAGACAAGAGGTGCTTTGCACTGCAGCTAACCTATTGTATACCACACACATTCTACAATATTTTCTTATTCAAGATCTGGGGTCCCTATTATACAGGGATTACTACTAGATCTGTTCTTTCAGGGACTGCTCTTTTTTTTAAGCAGACAAAAAGAAAACATTTTCTATTAATTCAAACGCAAAGCATAATTCTGGTTGTGAACCAGAAGACCTGATGGATTATTTTTTGTCAGAATAGAAAAATACATTAAGGTAAATGATCTCCCCCCTCCCCCATTTTACATAAAAAGATACCATTTTTCCAGTTAGATTTTCTTAAAAATGGATTATTTTTAAAGTTACACTTCAAGTTATAACAGCCCATATCAAGCCTAACTTTACTCTATTAAGTCATTTAGAAAAGTGTTCAAGCAGTATTTTTTCCAACCAAGTGACACTGAATTGGAGGAAATCACTAGAAGCATCTTTAACCAGAATATACTGAAGTACTAAACCATCTTCAACAGCAGTATCTTCACGAATGGCAAAACCTGCAAGTATGGCACTGCGTTCATGAACGGCACGTGCCCTTGGGGGGGGGGGCACAGCTGCGCTGGTGACAATGGGAGTGCGGCGGTGGGAGCAAGCATAGAGCTCCCAAAGATTTTCTGCAAGTGTATTTAAGATGCGGATTCAGCATTTGCACTCTAATAAGGTGAATATTCGGTGCACCACAAATATTTGAAACTACGAATAGTGAGGGTTTTCCTGTATCCTCTTGAGGGCAGTGTCCCCTCACAGGATAGGACATGCCTCAAATACAACCCCATGGGTGTTTTATGCTGCTAACTAACAAACCTTGAAACAATCTGAAAAAGGAGAAGAGCGTCTTGATACAAGACACAGCACTAAATGCTCTCAGAGCAGCACAAGGCAGTTGGGCCTCTGACAGTTGGGCACCCTGGAGGGGAGAGGAGCAGAGCACAGCACAGCGGAGCCAAACCTCTGGGCTTTTTCATCCTGAGTTTCTTCAGGATCCAAACCCCTTCCTTTGCCTCAGCCCTGCAAAGCAATTACCTCCAACAAAGCAACTCCCAGGTCACAAAATTCTTGCAAGACCTGACAGCACTAGTCTCCAAGAGCCCTCCTACACATTCAAACAAAAGCCAGATAGAAACCAAGCTCAGTCTAAGATTCATGACCCATTTCTAAGCACTAACTTGACAGCAGGCAAGGCAGCTCTTGGCATAAGCTGGAAAGTCCTATGGTGGGTGGGATAACAGCTTTGCACTAGGAGCCCAGCTGCATTTAGGATGCGAGTCACCAACAGAATTATGCAATAAATGCAATAGGCCCCAGGGGCCTCTGCCCCACCCAGACAGCAATCCAGCAGCCCTGGGGTGGGTGGGTGCGTGTCGGGGGGTGCCTGTGCCTGTGTCTGTTCGCCCATCCGTGTGTGAGCCCGTGCGGTGGGGGTGGGCACTTACCGGCGGCGGCGGCGCGGCGCGGGAGCAGAAGTGGGCCAGCTGCTCGTAGGGCAGGGGCAGCTGGTGACGCTGGTGCAGCACGTGCTTGAGCAGCTCGCAGGCAAAGCGGCAGCAGCCCTCGCGCGTCACCGCGCCCGGGAACACCACCGACACCGAGCCCGGCTCGCCTGCAAGGGGCAGGGGCAGGGGCAGGGGCAGGGAGACGTCGCTGCCACAAGCCCGCCCCGCCCTGCCCGGCATCGCCATTCCCTACCCCACCACCAGCCCAGGCCGCCGATTTGAATGGCCGCCACCCCGAGGCATCATGGGAGTCGCGGCCCTTCCGTTTCTCGGCGGAAAGGAGTGGGCGGCCGCCATCTTAGTGCGGGGCATAGCGTCAGCGCCCGGCTGCGGGCCCGGGGGGCGGGGTCTCTGCCGGGCACGGGGGCGGAGCGTTCTAGTGATGCGGCGGTGACGTTTTGGGCTGTCCCCGCCCTTCAGTGCCTTAATGAAAGCCGGAGAGAAGCGAGCTCCGGCGTCCAGATACACGTGACGTTTATCACTTCGTCAAGCGCCTAGTAGGTGTAGACCAGCCACACGTGCCAAGCATAGGCACTGACTTTTATTTTCGCGGGGGGTGGCAGGATTGCCAACTCTCAGGGTTTTTGACCTTGTTCTTAAAATCGACACTTCGGGAATGTGAAAAACGGAGCTCTTTCTTTTAGCCATATAGATAAATGTCCATAAAAGAAAGAGCCACGTTTTTCACCTTTCTGCATGCAATGCCAAAAATCATGAGCGTTGGCAATGCTGGGGTGGGCCAAAGACGATATACTTGTGGAAAGTTTTACACATTTCAGCCCTTTTCCCCAGGGGTCTGGGGCCCGCAGCCCTCATGCTCAGTGCCTCTGGTGCCAAGTCATTAGCTTGTGAGAAAAATGACCCTCTGGCTGCAGCAGGAGCCAGCCATTCAATTAGTGCTTGGAAATGGGCCCCTAGTCCATGCCGGTTGCTGTCCAGCTCTCATTCCAACCCATAGCAGGGCCCTAAAAGAGTGGTGATGCATTTCCAAGCACTGACTGTAGAGCTGGTTGGCTCCTTTTTATAACCAGAGTCATGCTTATCCAGTGGTAATGATTTTGCATGTGTGGCCAGTTGACATTTGTGGCACAATTCATGTTAACGATGTGATAAGTCCTTTGCTCTTATGGCCTGCCTTAAGTGCAAAGGCCAGTGTGAATGTATTGTGTGATTCACCTGTTTACTATGTACTATAGGTAATGCGTAGCAGGGGCCTTAGAGGAGCTGCCGAGTGGACATGGACATGGACATTTAAAAAGAAAAAAAAGCAAATGGTAGGTTAGAGGATGCTCCACTCGCACCCTCTAAGATATTGCAGACCACAGACCAAAACAACACTGGCCCTGAATCTTTCACTGGGCTACTCTCCAGGTACAAAGGTTGTCTGCAGAAAAGATGTCATTGTGGACCCCACTTGCTGTGCTTAGTGAGACCCCCTGACTAGACTGACCATAAGGAAATGCCGGACATCATCTGGGAAATCACCCCTCCCCGTGCTTTCACAAGTTGGCAGGAGTGGGTCACCATGCCAACAATGACTGCCTGCCCACCTGTAAATCACTCCATGCCACCCCGACTCCTGCCCAGACTGCGTCCCAAGCCCGTATGTTTTTGGGACACCCATTTCTCAACGGCCAGTCAGGACCAGCCCCTGAAATCTGGGACTGTCCCAGCTAAAATGAGACATATGGTCATCCTACTCATCACCTTTTGCCTTGATCTGTGGTGTGGCCAAATGCAGTTTTTGTTCATGCCAGGGTTAAAAGGTATTGGACTAAGTCATTGTGCCTAGATTCAGTGGGTGAAGAAACACAAGTGGAGACTAGGATTGCATTATATGGCTTTCACCGGGGTGTTTTCAGGTCTTATATGGACTCCTGGCCTGGTGCTAAGCATGTGGGGGCCTGAGGGCCCCCCAGGCCCCTCTCATGAAGAAGTCTGTCGCCTGGAATGCATAAAACTTTTCACCATCAGATGTCCATCATCTTATCTCCCCCGTCCCTAGAAAAAATAAATTTGGCACCTACGCTCCTGCCTATAAAAATATGTTGTGAGACTTAAAATCCATGTGTAGCCATGTGGCTGAGAGGATCTAGGCAGGATCGCTGGATTCTGCAGCCATCTCTTAGCTACGCTTGGATCCTCCTGCTACGTACTGAGATTCCTCTTATTGTCTCTTTTTTTATCCCGCCCATTATTTTAATTAGTTGTGGCAATTATGGTGCTAGTATCTTACAAGATACAGCTGGAATGTTGCAGCCATGAGAGTGACATGCCGTTTTTGTGCCTAGGCTGCTGTTGCACGCAACTGATGACCCCACCTGAGCTGTGCCTAGACGGGGGGGCAGAGACTGCTGATCTTCCTTTGGGGGGTAGACAGGTTACCACCAACCTTAACAGATCAATCCTGAAGGAGGAGGAGGAAGAGGAGCAAAACTGCAATGAGAGGGTGTGGTTGCAGTCAGCTGTGTTTGCAAACAAAGCATCCCTCCCAAGATCATTGGGCATGATCTTTAAGGTAAAAAGAGCGGGGAAAAGGAACAGGTCCAGATGTCACAGCCAGATGGGAGCTATAGTTCAGTAGGTCCTGTGCGGTTGTGTGAGACCATTTCTAGTCCTGTCAGCAACGCCCTGAGCAGCACTGTGCAAACACTCATTAAAAGAGTATCGCCAGGACAGCAGATACTTGTCCTCCCTGTTTGGCAGCTGAAAAAATGAGATCTGCTGAAATTCAATCCAAGCAGTAGCCAGGCCAAGTGATATGACTGAGGCCCTGCTGTGAGTCAGTGGCAGAGGCAAGGGTTGGAAGAGATGCCAGGACATTCTTGGCCCCAAACCTCTCACCTGGAGCATGAAACCCTCTTGTGATCATGAAGTGCCTGTGTCCAGGGTCTGCCTGAGCCGTGTCCCTCTGTATTTCTACACAGCCATATGTCTGAAGCTGTAGGAGAAAGCAATCAGGACTTGTAGTAGAGATGATATCCTTTATTAGATCAACAAGATTTTTGAGGGGAAAAAAAATCTTTAATTGCAAAAACTTGTTGGTCTAATAAAAGATATCATCTGTACTACGAGTCCCGATTGCTTTTTCCTCTAGACTAACAGGGCTACAACCTGGATACCTGAAGCTGTGGGATACGTGCAGGGCCTGAGGTGCGGGTGTGCCTGCACAGTGTACAGCACTGTTCTGCCACCCCAAGCGTACTCCCACCTCCCGGGAGCCCGAGTGGCCAGGCAAGTGGGCAAGAGGCCAGCTAGAGCCAGCCTGCTTCCTTCCACCCCGGGACTACACCTCCCATCAAATCCCTGGCACAGCGGGCGCCGCCCTACAGGCGGCCTGCGTGCCCGGAACATGCTGACTACTGTAGGCCTGCCGGAGCCGCTGCCTCAGACGGGCTGCGGGGACCGCCGAGAGCGACCACCCTGGTCACTGCAGCTCCCGCGAGGCCTGCCGGGAGCGCTGGCGGCAGTGTGCCGCGCGGGGCATGCCGGGAGGTGTAGTCTGGCGCGGGGTGTTGCAGACTCGGTGTCCCGTGATGCCCCGCGGCTGTTTCTGACGCCAGGGCCGGGGCCGGGGCCGGGGCCCGGGCGGGCCGGGCAGTGCAGTGCGTTGCGGGCCTGGACCGGCGTAGGGGCGGGATGGACTCGCGCGTGTCGGAGCTGTTCGGCGGCTGCTGCAGGGCGGCGGCGCCGGGGGGCGGCGGGGGAGCCCTGCGCGGGCGTGGGGGCCTCGGCGGCGGCTGCAAGGCGAAGAAGAAGGGCGGACGCGGCCGGGGCGGCAAAGCCAACAACCCGCCCTACCTGCCGCCCGAGGTACGTGTGGGCTTGTCCTGCGTGTGCCTCCGCGCGTACGCGTGTGTGTGCCCTTACGTGTGCATGTGTACATGCGCTTCTGCTTGCCTGTGCCCCTTGGGTGGACGTGTGCACGCCTGGAGGTGTGCGCTTGTTCGTGTTTGCGTGTACATACATAGGTGCATGCACTTTTGTGTGTGTGTGTACACATGTGCACGCTTCTGTGTGTATGAGGGCATGTGCGTGTACTTCTATGTGCACATACACATATAGGTGCACTACTATGTGTGCACACACTTGTATGTGTGTGCCTGTGTGTACATGTGTGTGTTCTTCCTGGTGTACCTGCGTATACAGGCATGCACAGGTACAGGCGTGCACACATTTCTGTGGGCACAGGGTTGTGTGTGTGTATAGGCACTGCTGTGTGTACATGCATGTACGCCTACGTGTGTGCATGTGTCTGCACCTGTGCACATAGGTCTTTTGCAGCCTCATGGGGGTGGCGTCCCCCCTGGCTGATTCTGGGCAGTGCCCTGAGAGCGGTGGGCAAGCAGAGGGAGCAGGGGACCCTGGCAGCGATGCAGGACATGTGATGAGGTGGTGGACACGTTATCTCTGAGCTGGGGCAGGCCACACAGGGAAGGGTTCACCTTGGCTGAGAGGTGGCCTCCTAAGCAGTAGATTTCTGCAGAGAAAGAGTCTGCCCTGCCGTGCCCATGACCTCTGTCTCTTGTAGCCTCGCCCCTCGGCTCCAGCCTTGGGTGCATGGAGGACTGAGGTGGATGGTTTTCTTGATTAACCAGGCTGGAAGCAGTCCCTGCAACTTGGCTCAGTTGCCATGATTGTGGTGGGACGTGTTAAGATGCAGTTCCATGCTGCCTGAATTGTGGCTTGGCTTGGCCCTTTGGGGTCTGAGATGGCACTGCTCCTTGACCTGCCTGACCTGAAGATGCCCTGCCGGGAGTGTGCAGGCATCAGCACAGCAGTGCGTGGCTTTCTGCCAGTAGGTGGGAAAACCTTATAGCCTCATAGTTACTGGGTTGCGTAAGGATGAGTGTTGTTCCTTATGCAACCCTGAATGCCCTGTTCCCATCTTTTGTGGATATCTCATCTGCCAGATTGCGTGGGAACATACCCCTAGCTCCTAGGCCCACATTCCTGGCTCAGCTGCTCCACCCGGTCTGGTCTAATGGGATTCCCTCTATATTTGCTGATTTGGGGGAGCCAGCCTGCAGAGGGTCCCCACTCAGACCTGGAAAGCAAGAGAGGAGGCATCCCATTTCATGGGCTTGGCCTGGAAAGGGGGCATTGTAGTCTCTTAAGTGCAGACGATTCCCTAGGGCATGGGGCTGAAACCCCTGTTTTTGAAGCACAGAGCTTGCCAGGCTGGCGGCACTGCTGCTGTCTCTTGAGGAAGGTGTAAAATCCCAGAATGGCAGTGAGGGCACCTATTTTTGTGCAAGGCAGAGCCCTTGCTCTCGAGCTTGGGGATCGAAAGGTGTAGCTTCCTATAGCTTCAGTTAGGACCTCCATAGTCTGTTCCCAGGGACAGCATTGTCTTTTGTGGCACCTTGGTGGTTGTACCTGTCAGTGGATAGCACAGCCAGTCCCTGGAGGTTTCGGTATCGCTTCCTTTCCTCTGCAGAACTTCATGCTCCACTGCCGGGCAAGTCTGTACTTTTTGCTGTAGTTTGTATAAGCTGCTCGGAGATGAGACACACCCCTTGGTTAGGACAGCACAGCTACCGGTACCATGTTGGGAGACTATGCCTTCCCCACAGTTGTAAGGCAGGTGACTAAATGGGTAAAAAATAGGAGCCTCACACTGATGCCTTTCCCTCTATGAGCAGTTTCACCTGTAAAACTAGAGCTGTCAATCCCAGGCCCCAGTTACTTTTGCCCTCTGCCATCAGCAGCCACCAGTGTGGTTAGGAGTTGAGCTAAAATGCAGGGAGACCTGCCAGGGAGCAGGGCTGCACCTTGCCCTGACAGAGAAGCCGTGCCCTAAGAAAAGAGATGATCTCTTGAGAAGGACGACAAGGCAGTGCTGCAACTTGCCTCCAAAACCACAAAAAACATCCACATGGGTCAGTCTCTGCACAACTATCAGTGATTTACTGCCTTATCTCGAGATTCTGTCTCCCTACAGGAACCAGCCTTGTTTCTTTTGCCCTTGGGTGGTGATCTGTAGGAGATGGAATTTGATATTGGACACACCTTCCTTCTGGGGTTGGGGTGGACTTGATGAGTTAGTGGCTCTTTTTTCTATTCCTGGCTACAGCAATCTGATTTGGCAGCAGTGCCTCCTGGGGAAGCCCCTCTGAGTTGTGCACCCACAGGAGCTCCAACTCCAGTCTGTTTCTCTGGAGCTGTTAGTAGTTTGTTTCATCACAAGCTGATCAATAGTGCTTGCTTCCTGATGGCTGTGTGGAACCTTGCTCCCCTCCCTACAGGCTAGCCAGAAATGTTAGTGCCTCATTTAGTTAGAGAAGCACTTAGTGGAAATGGGAGGAACTGCTCTCAAGGAGCTGATGGTCTCTGGCAGGCCAGTTCACTGCTGGAGTGATTCTTGGGAGCAGTTGTTAGAACAGTACAAGGCAGGTGGGAAGGATGGGAACCTTCGTGGCTCAGTGTTGGAGTGGGGGAGGGAAAAGGAGGAGGCTGAGTGTCTGTCCCAGATCACCAGTTCTTCTTGTACAGATCTAGCGGAGGAGGCACTGGAATAGTGTAGCACTGGGGAGGGGAGTTATGGCACCTTTTACCCCAGATCACCAGATCCTGAATAGGTCTAGCCAAACTGCAAATATAAGTTATACCTGTCAGTAATGTAATGGCCTTTGTAAAATAAAATGGAGTAGGGGGAGGATTTCTGTCTGTTTTATAGAAAGTCACCTGCTTTACCACTTGTCACCTCAGCAGTGGCACCAGGAATTGACTGTGCCATGGAGAACGAGTCCTCTTCATTCACCCCTATAGGGCAGGGCTGTTTTGGAGATAGTGATCTCTTGTTACTTTCAGAAGGGTCTTGGCTGTCACCATACAGATTGGCTAATGCCTTTACACGCTGCTCACTTAGACTCCCAGCGTTCACAAGAGAACATCCCAGCTGATTGTTACCAGACAGACAACGGCAGCATGTGTCTGGGCAGTTTCAGGGGAGCACCCAAGTGAGCCCTGCAGCTCTGGCCAAAGAGGGTGCAATGTATTGTGGGTGCTGAACGTTGTATGTTTTCTTTCTGAAGTAACATGAAGAGCCCTAATGCTGCTTGACTGCTGATTATATTTTCCCCCAAGGCCATCTGCATCAGTGTGCAGGCTCATGGTGTGAGGGCAGTCCGGTGGGTGGGGAAAAGTATCTGCAGAAGGTGCCTTGGTGGCACAGAAGGTTATTAACACACATATCTTGTTTTGTTCTTTACCAGGCAGAAGATGGGAACATTGAGTACAAGGTGAGTCCTTTGGGGGTTGCAGAGAGGATACTCCCTAATCTGGAGCTCATGGGAGATTAAATGAACAAAGGCAGTATGTAAGGGACGTGTCCTGGTACACCCCAGGAAACCTGCCCTGGGGAGGAGGTGCAAGAAGACAAGTAGACTACACTATCTACGTAGCTTTGGACTCTCTGAATTCAGTGGTATGGGTTGATGTAGAATAGACTGAATCCTAGATTTCATGCAATACGAAGTCCCGTAGAGCTACGCTGTGTATGGGCACTCACGTGACTGGAGCAGTCAAGTGATCAGAGTGCACTTTGCTTCTTCTGAGAGCTGTCTCAGCCATATTCCGTCCTTAGAAAGACAGAGCTACTGATGCCAGTTATGGCTCTTCCAGCCACACTGCAGAGCTGTCCCACCATTCTCAGCTATTGAAGCCATTACAAATGTGGTAGAGGCCATGTTGGCCCTAGGGTGCCAACTCTCTATTCTAGTCCACAGCTGCAGTCTGCAAGGTGCTTGAAACATTCTGCTCTTGATATATGCAGCTACCTGTAATCCCATTTTTCCTTTACCCCTGGCTCTTCAGGCACTAATTTGGAGTGTGTTTCCTAGGGGCAAGTCTGCAGGAGGGGCTGTTGCTTCACAGTGGAGGATTAGGGAGTTGTTTCCCCTGGGAGGTGGGATCCCTTCCAGTGCAGGCCATGATCATAACTGCTCTTTCCCTCAAGCAGCTGAAGCTGGTGAACCCCTCGCAGTATCGCTTTGAGCACCTAGTGACGCAGATGAAGTGGCGGCTGCAGGAAGGCCGGGGCGAGGCTGTATATCAGATTGGTGTGGAGGACAATGGGCTGCTGGTGGGCCTGTCAGAGGAGGAGATGCGTGCTTCCCTCAAGACTCTGCGCCGCATGGCTGAAAAGTACGCATCTCCTCAGGAGCTCTATCTTCCCTGTAGCCAAGTGGTTCAGATGTTCTCCAGCTTAGGAAAACCCAGCTCTGCCCCCAGCACCACTAGAGCCCTTGCAGATCTGGTGGCTGTCCTGCCACCTCCACAAAGCCTACAGATCAAGGAAATTCCCCCTAGTCAATGTCCTTCATAACCAGAGAGGACCCCAGATGAGGACCTGTGGTCTTTGCTGCTAAAGAGCACTATGGCTGAAAGTGTTACGTTTCTGCACAGGTTTCTGTTGCTCACAGTTGTTAATCTCCCTGGCAGGTTGAGTTTTGCTCTGAATTCCCCTGTGGTTCCCTGGGAAGGTGATTCCCTGAAGGGCCAATCTTGCAGTGACCAGTCCCTCCTGCCCCCTTTGCAGGGTCGGCGCTGACATCACCGTCCTGCGGGAGCGCGAGGTAGATTATGACAGCGACATTCCCAGGAAGATAACGGAGGTCCTTGTCCGGAAGGTTCCTGATAACCAGCAGGTATGGGGCCCTTTGACTGGGCTGTTCTCCTTGTCTTGGAGACCCTTTGGTAATGGAAACTGCCAGGCTCTGTTTAAGAGGTTTTCTGTTGGGAAGAGATAGGAATCTTTCCCCTGGAGGCACCTCCCTCCAGAATAGTTCGTAAGGCACACTTTCGTGTGCCGTACGGCCAGAGTGGGATCATGAGACCCTCCTTCATCTGGAGGGGATCAGTTACAACCCACTCCAAGTAGTGGGGGTTGGCTGGGTCAGGGAGTGAGATGATGAAGACTTGCACCTCCATGGCAGTGGGCCTTTTGGAGATCAGGCCATGGCAAAGAATGTCTGTCACACCAAGCATGTACGTGAACTTCCTTTTGTGATGTTGTAGGCCAATATGTGCCATCACAGCAGTGTGCTGTGACAAACTCTGTCCCATGACACCATGGGCTAGGGATCAAATCTAAATCAGCAGCCAGAGATTGCTGTGCAGTACAATCCCTCTTGGCTACCCTTCAGGGAGCCTGTAGGGCATGCCTCTGCTGACATCTGGTGAACACATGCCACCTGTCTATATGAGTGGAGTCCCTGTCCAAAGGGGACAGGTTCCCCTGTGATTTTTCTCAGTCTCGTTCCTTTAGTTCCTAGACCTGCGAGTGGCTGTGTTGGGGAACGTGGACTCGGGGAAGTCAACCCTGCTGGGTGTCCTCACGCAGGGTGAGCTGGATAATGGGCGGGGCAGAGCTCGCCTCAACCTTTTCCGGCATCTCCATGAAATTCAGTCAGGAAGAACATCCAGCATCAGCTTTGAGATCCTGGGCTTCAACAGCAAAGGAGAGGTAAGGGTGGCAGTGAGGAGAAAGGAACCAGATCAGTTACATTAGAGAGCGGGGAAGCATGGATCTCCTGGCTTGTTGCTTCTGGCCGCTGCACCTGAAGGGACTGTGGCTGATCCACTGGTGATAAGGAAAGGAACAGATGTCTAGTCCTGCATGCCCTGTTGGTGCAGTAGGGGTTAGGAATGATGCAGCTGAGGTGCTGCTTGTCCAGGTGGAACAGACATACTTTCTAGTATCCTGCCTCCGCTTCCAGAAGAGCAGCTCTGAGGTTGACCTTATAGTGCAGCCATAGCATTTTGAGGTCTGTTGGGCCTGGTCTCTTTCCAAATGCCAGCCCTCAAGTTCTTTCTGGCACTTGTTTCTGCTTAGGTGGAGTTGGGGTTGGCAGCTCCCTTTTCTTTTCCATGTCCCTCCCTCAGCCTCTGGTTTCTCTTCCTCACTAGGTAGTGAACTACAGTGACTCACGAACCGCAGAAGAAATCTGTGAGAGTTCCTCCAAGATGATCACCTTCATTGACCTGGCTGGCCACCACAAGTACCTGAAAACCACCATCTTTGGCCTCACCAGCTACTGCCCGGACTTTGCTATGCTGGTGGTGAGTGCCAACACTGGCATCGGTAAGTATGTCCCAGCCTGCCTGAAATCCTCCTACTGCCCCCATCTTGCCCTGTGCCATCTGGATGGCTGTTTTCTGACTAATTCTTGGCTCTGGAAGAAACACTCGGGGTTCTTAGGGAGAGGCCTTGTCTTTCTGTCTAGGGTGATGCTTAAAAAAATCCTGCCCTCTTCCCATTACCCAGAAGCTGAGCAGATTGGATAAATTGTAGGTTCCATTTTCATCCCTGGCGAGCTTTCTGGCCTGGGAGACAAAGGCATCCTGCAAGCAAGTGATTTTGGTTCCTGTTACTTTTAGCTGAGCTCTCACTGATCTCTTGTAGCAGGTACAACGCGGGAGCACCTGGGCCTGGCCATGGCCCTCAAGGTACCGTTCTTCATCGTCATCAGTAAAGTGGACTTGTGTTCAAAATCCACTGTGGAACGGACTGTGAAGCAGCTGGAGCGCATCCTGAAGCAGCCAGGCTGCAACAAGCTCCCCTTGTTGGTGAACTCGGATGACGATGCTGTTA
This sequence comes from Crocodylus siamensis, assembly GCF_052110815.1. Lineage (NCBI taxonomy): Eukaryota > Metazoa > Chordata > Crocodylia > Crocodylidae > Crocodylus > Crocodylus siamensis. The sequence continues at coordinate 153,164,857 of NC_143395.1, read as the reverse complement.
CAGCAGCACAGCAGTTTGCACAGTCTCCCAAGTAAGGGACCTTCATCCTTTCTTGCAAGGGTTGTGGTCAGTCAGCTTAGTCTGAACTCCTTGGGGTATTCCTCGCTCCACAAAGATGCAAGAGGAGACCACCTTTTTAGGAGGCATTAGCTGAAATAAACACCTCTGAAATTATCCACCTGTCCCCTCCCTAGATTTTGTGTCATTATCCTCATTCACGTTCCTTCTCTGAGGCCTGTTCTGGACACGCACAGCAAGAGCCAATGACCAATAGTGGGATGAATGTATTCTTGTATTATCTAGGAGACAATGTTCCTATGAGGAAACTTGAATTGATTGGATGCAGATGGGCTGGCTTGAACCCTTTGTGGGTAGGTGGGATCACTGCTAGCCCATGTTCCCTCCCCTGGGTGGGGTTAGTTATTTACAATACCGTTCCCCAGGGTGGGTTCTGCAGCTGCATTGTACCCCTACCTCATTTCTCTCTGTCTGTTTGGCAGCATCACCCCCATCTTCACTCTGTCCAGCGTTTCTGGGGAGAACCTGGATCTCTTGAAAGTTTTCCTCAACATCCTTCCTCCTCTGACCAACAGCAAAGAGCAGGAGGAGTTGATGCAACAGCTCACAGAGTTCCAGGTATGTAAGAGTGTTCCCTTCAGGTTATTACACTGTGCTTACCACTGTGGTGGCTCAAGCCAGGCAGAGGGTCCCCTGGACCTGGGGTAGCAAAAGTTCTTAGCTGCTGGACAAGTAACAAGGGAATTGAAAACAGAGACCCAGCTTGTACTCATGCTAAAAGCCTATCAGACAGTTGGGTCCCCAGCTTAACTCCAGTGAGGAGATGCATTGACCATATCTGAATAAAGTCAGATTTTGTGTCCATTTCTTAAGTCTGGGGTGCTTTAAAATGGGGAGGTGTAGGGGTTGATGAAATCTCTGATGCACACTTTGGTACCCTGAAGAAAGGAGCCTTCCTGCAGCCTGTGGTAGGTGGATGACTGTGGTTGCTTTCCCTGTTGCCCAGTGACTAAGGAGCTTGCTCTTGTTACTGTAGGTGGATGAGATCTACACAGTGCCTGAGGTGGGGACTGTTGTGGGAGGAACGCTATCAAGGTGAGTGCTGCTCTTCGTATAAAAAAAAACAAAAACAAAAACAACGCACAGGGCTAGGCTTTGGGCATGGTGAGGGTGATGTGGTATGACCAGTACTGATCTTGCAGGGGATTTGATCCATCCTGCACTGCCAGGACAGTGTAGGTCAAGCTGCCTTAATACCCATCGCTGGGTGAGATGAGGAGCAGTGTAGGGATGAGCTTAGGAGCAAGTATTGTTCTAGGAGACAGGCACTGGTGAGAATCCTGAGCAGCTAGCTGCACCTGCAGGCATGAGGAGACCACCTTACATGAAGGAAACTGAAAGATGATTGGTGGGTGGCCAGAGCACAAAAGATCCAGCGTGGAAGCTGCTCTGCCCTCAGGGCAGTGGCTGGTGCTTGGTTGGCCTCCTGAGGTAGCACTTTCACTGGACTCCAAAGTCCTGCCTTGGGTAGTAGGGTAGCTTGGAGAAGAGCAGCAGGACCATAACCCTATCCTTGATGAGAGCAGTGTTTGCTGTGTGTTGCCTCTGCACAAACCAAGGGGAATGTTCTTACTGTTGGTCTCCTGATCAAGATTGGGTCTGCTGGTCCATCTCTCAAGGATCCTAGATAAACTGATCCACAGTCGGTGCTAAATTCCCTGCATTCCAGTGGAAGCAACAGAGCGCAAGGAGGAGGTGGGGTGTCTATATCTCAGGACCAGATCCTTGGAATCTGAGCATCAGCATACCTGCCACAGAGGAACAGGGGGTGGCATTGATTGCTTTGAGAAATTCTGACTCCCACGTTGCCAGCGTTGATTACTTGGGCAGACCCTGGAGCAGGAGCCCAAGCAAACTGCCCTGTAGTGAGATTTGAAGAGGCTGTGGATTGACTTCTCTGAGTGTCACTTTCCTTGTGTGAAACGGTTAAAATGTGCCCTGCTCTTATGCCCTCTGCAGTGGGATCTGCAGAGAGGGGGAGAACCTGGTGGTTGGCCCTACTGACGATGGCAAGTTCCTCCAGCTGAAGGTGTGTAGCATCCAGCGGAACCGTTCAGCATGTCGTGTGCTCCGGGCAGGACAGGCTGCTACCTTGGCCCTTGGGTCCTTTGACCGGTCCCTGCTACGCAAGGTGAGTCTTGTTCCCATCCTCTAGGACAGGGGGTGTCAACCAGGGGTATGCTTCCACCCACCACCCTGCGACACTGCTTCCCAGGAGCAAAAGGGGAGGGGGAGAGCAAGGGTAGCGGCGCCCCTTTGCAGGCTGCACAGGTGCTGCCCACCTGGCCAGACATGGGAGGGTGGGGGGAAGCTCACATGTAGTGGCCACTTCCACCACCCCACACTGCTGCCATTCTGCATCTGGACATGAGCCTCTCCTTCTCCACTGCTCCACGTCCATCCGCCAGGGGTACACTTATTGGAGTTAGAGTACTGCATCCAGTTCTGGGCACCGCACTTCGGGAGGGATGTGGACAGCATCAAGAGCATTCAGAGGAGGGCCACTTGCATGATCAGGGGGCAGCAGGGTAGGCCCTATGAGGAGAGGCTACAGGACCAGAACCTGTTCAGCCTCCACAACAGAAGGCTGAGGGGGGATCTGGTGGCCGCCTATAAACTTGCCAAGGGAAACCAGCAGGCAATGGGAGAGTCCCTGTTCGCCTGAGCACTACTGGGGGTAACAAGGAACAACGGCCATAAATTGACTGAGGGTAGATTCAGGCTAGATATCAGGAGGTACTACTTTGCTGTCAGGGCAGCTAGCAGCTGGAACCAACTTCCAAGGGAAGTAGTGCTTGCCCCTACCCTGCAGGTCTTCAGAAGGAGGCTAGACAGCCACCTTGCTGGAGTCATTTGACCCCAGCATTCTCTCCTGCCCATGGCACGGGGTCAGACTAGATGATCTACTTAGGTCCCTTCCAACCCTACCAACTATGAAACTATTAAAAAAGGTTGAAAATTCCTGCTCTAGGAGCTGCCACTCAGCTCCTCAGTGGTCAAGGAATGATGGGGTCAGCGACCGAGACCTTAAGCAGGCAAGGTTGGAGGTTATTACGCTTTCTCAGAGCCCTCCTACTTGCTGGGAAGGGATTTGGGATACACATGAGAAACATTCACCCCAACTCCAAGCCTACAACCACCACCCTAAAATCTGTTTCAAGTGGTTGTGACAACAGGCTTGGGCATGCATCCATGCATCTTTGTAGATTTTCAGGGGCTCGGTTGGGGCTGAGCCCCAAAGCAAGGAAGAGATTATGGCAAGTTAAAGGCCATGGGATTCAGGGCAAGAAGGGGCTGTTCTCTGATAACCTGAGTTTTGGGTTTGGGGCTGTCACGCAGGGCATGGTGATGGTGAGCCCAGAGATGAACCCCACCATCTGCTCAGTCTTTGAAGCTGAGATCGTACTGCTTTTCCACGCCACAACTTTCAGGAAAGGATTCCAGGTGACTGTGCACGTGGGGAATGTGCGGCAGACTGCCATTGTGGAGAAGATTCATGGGAAGGTGAGCTCCCAACTAGGGAGTAGGTGTTGCCAGGATTCCTTAGTGTTGTTAGAACCTTCAGGCAGAAAGAGAAGTGGGTTAGGATGTCCTGGCTATCACAATCATAGATTTGAACTCACTGCTTATCCCTGCTAAAGCCAGTGGACTTGGTCAGGTTCTTCCTTTCCTCTCCTGAGAAGCTGCCTCTTCACTTTGCAGATGGTCTGCTGGAATCACTGGGGAAAGCATCAGCAGGACAGGATAGGGAAGTAACCCCTTCTCCAATCCTCACTTGAAGAGAATCAATTTTTGTCCCAGGTTCCCCTTACAGTGGGAGGGACTCAGGCTGTGGCAGTGTAAATGGTGGGTGACTGGGGAATGGAGGGATCTTGTAACCATCCCTGTTTCCCAGTGCCCGCCAATGCAGGGGTAAAGGTCATACTCCTGTTTGTATTGTCGTGACTGATTGCCCTGTCTCTCCCTCAGGACAAGCTTCGAACAGGGGAGAAGGCTGTCGTTCGTTTCAGGTTTATCAAACACCCTGAGTACTTGAAAATTGGAGCCAAGCTGCTCTTCCGGGAAGGAGTCACCAAAGGCATTGGGCATGTCACCGACCTTCAAGGCATCACCACCAAAGAGAACAGCTTAGAGGAAACCCTGGGGACAGGAGGGCTGAGCTTCTGACTACCTTTCAGTGGGAGCACTCTCCAGACACCAACCATTGGGGAGTCTGATGGGAGCTCCCCCAGCTCTTCAGGTGCTGCCAGGAGCTGCTGCTACCCAGTTCTAGCATGGGTTTCTCTCCTCCGTGTTGCAAGATGGAGCCCAGGAGATTTTCTTGCATTCAGTGCCCTTCGTGGGACAAATGAAGCATGTCTTTGCATTGCCTGCTGTTTTCATTAACCTGCCATCTCTGAAAATAGACCAGCGGTAGACTTGGGCAGGCGAGTCCTGGCTTTGTCTCATTTGGAAAGTTACTGGCTTATGCAAAGCAAAGCTCCTGAAGTGAATGACTGGCAGTGAAGGGAACCTGCCCCTGCCATACAGAAAGATCAGCCCCATTCTGGCTCTCCAAACATTGCGCCTTGTCGTCGTACTGTTTTCCCCACGGGGCATAGACCTTTGGGTAGGGGCAGGAGCAAGCCTTGCCACCTACAGCAGGGGCTGGGTTACACATCGACTCACAAACAAAAAGAACGCCTCTCAAATTGCTTTCAGGACACTTTTTAACCCTTTGATTTTTGGTTGGTTTTAAGCCAGTCCTCATTCCCTTCTGTGCTGAGTTTTCAGGACTCCTGCTTAGAGTTTCGTCTCTTCCTGTGTGTGTCACCTTGGGGGAAACACCTCCCTGGACTAGCCCTCACCTGGTGGGGTGACTTCTGCCTATTGCTTTTGTCATGTGGGAGGTCCACACAGCCCAGTGCAGTTGGCCTGCTAAAGGCAGCATGAAGCCAGATTTTACACCTGTCTCTTCTGCTCACTGAGGCTAGCCACAGCCTGTGCTTATACTTGCAGGTGTCTTTTGGAGTTTAACAGCAGTGATTTGCAGTGGATTTTTTGCAGTCAGACTGTGCCCCAGCCTAGCTCGCTCTCTGGGGACTTGCCTTAATATTTAAGAAGCCTAGTGGGCAGTTAGCAGCACAACACACAGTGACTTCTACCATTGGATGCAATTTTAACAGCAACTGCTGCAGTGATACTTTTGCTCTCCTTCTTGGCCAAGTAGAGGGAACTTCCTTCCTTGTGTCTGCCATGGAGACTGTGTTGGAGGGGAGCTAGTGTGAGCCTGTGGTCACTGAAGAAGCAGGTAGAAACCAGCATGATCCTGTCCCCCTCCACTCTGGCTATGTACTTCCCCACTTGTGTCCTTCAGGTAACAAGTGCTGAGCACTGGTGAGGGGCAGCCTGGAGAGTGCAATGGAGGCTATATTGCTATACATAAGGCTCCTGATTTTCTTGGTGACTTCAGCCAGGCTGGTTGGCTGGAACACTACCTGCAGCTAGCATGCTGTGTAAGGAGACATGGACAGCCGGGCTAGGTAGGGTCTGCAGGTGGTGTTAAGGAGAAAGAAGGGAGCTAGTGTTTTGCTCCCTGTGATGCAGATCAGATGCTCTCAGGCAGGTGCCCCTCAAACAACCTGGGGGCAGATGCCACTGCTGCCTCATGCTCTGGGTTTTCTTCTTGCTGGGGCTGCCACCACAGTCTGTGGAGGTAAGACTGAATGGCTGAGCTTACCACTCCAATGAGCTGCTCTAGATCAGTTTCCTCACCACCAGCTCTGCCCTTGTAGCTGTGTGTCCTCTGGAGGTGGGGAGCTCTCTGCCTGCAGCCTGCAAAATGGCTAGCAGTTTTGAAGGGGGGAGAGGAAGAAGATCGGTGGTTTGTTCTACCAAGAAGGGTTAAGGGGAAGTGCCTTCCTTCCCAATCCACTGTACTGATTGAATCCTCCCGGCTTGGGCAGGCCTGCTAACACAGAGCAGGTGCTGCCCATTCCCTTGGAGGGGCAGGGAACTGACTCTTGGAAGCACAAACTTGCTTCCAGCTGGGGCAAGGGGGCTCCTCTCTTTCCCCTTCACATATGGATGTGGCTGCTTTATTGGCTGAGATTCATTAAAGCAGGGGGCTTTTCCCTTTCAGCCCTGGTAGCTGGCTGAGTCCCAGTGCAGTGTTTTTGCCCTTATATATGCTTTTAGGGAGGACAGGGCCCCAACTACCAGCAAGAACTTCCCTCTGGTGCTACTGTCAGTGTAAGCATTGCCCAAGGTGGGGCTCTGTCTCCCTGTTGCCTGCAGTGCCCTTGACATAGCCTCCAGCACAGACACATCCTTAAGGTGCTGTTTCTTCCTTGGATGAGCACTTTTCCCCCCTGTCCTGTCCTTTATTCCTGTGTGGTGTAACTGTTCTTGGTGCCATGCTTTTCATACCTCACTGTTGTGTTGTCTTGGATTTCTCATGCTGGGAGATAGTGCCCATTTCTTTGGCATCTCTATATATAATGTACAGAATAAAAATGTTTTATTGAGAGTGCGCTGGCTGAGTGGTGGAGGTGGGGAGAGCTTTCCGAACCTTGCAGCCTTTTGCAGAAATGACCTTGTTGCTAGGTCACAGCTTAAAAAAGCTGTCCTCCACCCCCTTCCTGTGCTCGGCCCTATAAATACAGTCTGGGGCTGTGGAAAGAATGCGCGTACACTGCTGTTTACAAGCTTGTGCCGCCTGTTTATCAGGCCTTAGCCACCCATGGTTAAGATGACTCAGCCACGTCACCCTGAGCTCAGCAGTTCCTGCTGCAACAGGCTGATCTTACTGTACCCACAGTGCTGAGTGGCCATGCACATGTTACTTCAGGCCCTAATTAAAGGGTCACTCCCCATAGCCTCAGCTTAACTGGTAGTTTCGTTCTGAAATAGTTCCAGTATTTGTGGAAGGAGTCTTTCCCTCAGCCTCCAACAAGACTGGAAACCAGCTTGTCTTGCATTTTAAGGGACTCATTACCACTTCCCTTCCTTGAGAGCAGAGTTGAACCCAGCTCTGTTGGGTTGAAAGGTTGCATTGCCTTTTTCCTTACTCATCCTGTTTACTTTTTTTTTTGCATGTCAGCCAGCTTGGCTGGTGCCATACACAGTCAGTTTTGTTTCCTGGTTGTCCTGCAGCAACCTGCTGCTGTCACAAGAAAGTAATGCAATCTTATCAATAGGGTTGTAATTGCTACTCCCAGGACAGCTGAGAAATCCCCATTTCTAAACTCAAGATGTACAATGATGGTGAGCCCCTTCCACAGGTCAGTGTAGATAGTTATGGGACAGAAAGCTCTGTACCCTAAACCTAGAGGGCAGGTATGAAAGCTGCAGCTGACTGAGGGAAAGCAGCTGTTCCCTGACAGGAAACAGGCCAGGGCTCAGACAAAGCCAGTAACCAGTATGGTACCGGGATGGAAATAATCATGCAAATACTGTTCCTGCTAGTGCTGGCTATCTATACTCAACAGTAGACTCTTCCCTTCCCCCCTCTAGGACTTGCCCGTGGAGAGCCACACAGCTGATGAAACTGCCTGCAAGCCCAAAGTTTTCAACCACACCCAGAACTATTACAATGTGGCAGGAATCCCCTCCACAGAGCCAAGTTCACATGCCAGCAGCTAGCAACTGCTGTTTTGAATATGGCCTGAGCCTCAAGAAGTCATCTCGTGGGGGAGGTGGGGGTAGCTCCTGATAAGCTGAGCTCTGCTATGGAAGTGAAGGCTTCCTTATTCAGCATAACAGCCAGTTTCTCCTCAGCACAGATCTGCTCTGCTGAAGTGGTTGTGTACTAGGGTGATCTTCTCTACAGCCTGTAAAGTAGGCTGTTCCTACTTCCCTTTGTAATAAGTTATTACAATAACTTATGTAATAAAAATTACTGGGATTATTTCCATCCCGGTACCATACTGATTACTGGCTTTGTCTGAGCCCTGGCCTGTTTCCTGTCAGGGAACAGCTGCTTTCCCTCAGTCAGCTGCAGCTTTCATACCTGCCCTCTAGGTTTAGGGTACAGAGCTTTCTGTCCCATAACTATCTACACTGACCTGTGGAAGGGGCTCACCATCATTGTACATCTTGAGTTTAGAAATGGGGATTTCTCAGCTGTCCTGGGAGTAGCAATTACAACCCTATTGATAAGATTGCATTACTTATTAACAAGCTCCTACTTTGGGAGCTTGTTAGCCAGACCCTTGTAGGCCTTACTGCAGAAGAGCTGGACCTGTATCAAAGGCCAGCTGATACAGCTGCTTGCAACCTCCAGGTAAAGGACGTGCTACTATAAGAGCAAAAAATAGGTGGAGCCTCCTCTCTGGAAAGGGAAAAGTGATTTTTAACAGACTCAAGGGATTCTCTCTCAGCTTTTTTCTTTAAAAATATATATCACATCATTGCTGTAGCTAGCCCCTAGTCCCAGGGGCCCCCCCAGCACGGTCCAAAATAGTTATCAATGCTCAGGGAGAATACAGCAGAGCAAGTAGGACCAATACTAGTGCAATGAGTGCCATGCAGCAGAAAGCTGTTTCCTGCCAATATCGACACAAATTCTGTCATGCTTTGAACTCCCACCTAATGCAAAAGAAAGTCCTCAGGGTCCTGACATTAGTCAGCTGGAGTAGCCAAGAGAAAGAGGAAAATCTATTACACTCCAGTGGCCTAAGCACATGACTAAGAGAAGGATACCATGTCAGACTACATGACAGGCAAGCCCTAGCCCTGCTCTGCTTCACTGCACCACGCTAAGTGGGGAAAACATGACAGCCTACAGAGACCAAGGATAACATTCTTTGCTTTTTATGCAAAACCTCACAGCAGCAGGACACAAACCCTGGCACTGCTTCCACCAGTACCCCCAGAGGTGACCAGAAGGGCCTGCAACTCCACATCCCCTAGCAAAGGTGGTGGAGCATTGCTGCCGTTTCCTCCTCAGTTCCAGCTGTTCTCAGCCAAAGGGAGAAACGTTTATTAGATAAAATTGACACAAAGGATAAAAACTTTAAAAACCAAAATCAGTTCCTTCTAAAATTGTTCTGGAGCACCTGGCTGGGCACAGGCTTAGGGAGGCAGCCGTTTAAAGAAGTAGTCCAGAGTCCTAGTAACTCCCTGTCTACGTCGCTTCGCGCTAGAGCCTGTGGGAGTCTTGGGCTTGCTTTTGCCATTGGCAGGACTGAGAGGCATGGCACAAGGACGAGCTGGCACAGGGGAAGTGTGGGGGAAGCTGGGCTCTGTGAAGGAGTTTTGCAGCTCCACTGCAAAGTGATAGTCCATGTGCTCTGGAAGGTCCCAAACCAGCACCTGCTGGCCACACTTCTCACAGAGCAACTGGTCCCCTGGAGAAGTGCGGGGGGCCTGGCCACACCCAGAAGAAGGTGCTAAACTCCCCTCCTTCCACTCAGTAGTTTGTTCTGAAGCAGCTTCTGGTTCCGCTTTCAGGGTGGTCCTGGGCACTAGGGCAGCAGAGGGGGTTCCTGCAGCACCAGATGACTCCTCACAGGGAAGTGGCTTAGAAGAGGGAGAGTTGCCCTCCTTGGGGCTTTGCTTCACAATGGCTTCTGGACTCTGAACTGTGTTGAGATTGGGATCTACTAGGTCCTGGTGTCTATCAGGACAAGGCAACAATGAGCCTGCACCAATGACAGCAGGTACACAGGGCCCTGCAGCAGCACAGGTTTGCCGCTTCTCTGCTGCCCTCTGGAAATAGGAATCAATGGCATTCACTGGCTTCTTGCCAGGCTCTTTCCTTGGGCTTCCAAGGGACTTGGCATTGGGGCTGACAGGTGCTGTGGCACCAGCTGTTGGGGCTTCACTGGTCAGGAAGGTGGCAATGCCTGCAGAGAGGAGGGTGGGAGCTTCAGAGAACTTGCTTGCAGACATAAGTAGCATTGTAAGTGGAGGGGACCTGTGAAGAAAAATGGATTAGCAACAGCTTGAAGACTGGCTGCAGGAGCAAGAAGCCTGCCAAGGCAGGCTTTAAAAGCTGCAAAGTTTCAGCAAGCACAGAACATGGGTTGTGGACTGCTTGAAGCTCTGCAAAGTGTCTAAGGCAGGAGTGGGTAAAACAGTGGATCCAGGTGATGGCCAGGGACTGGTGGGAAATGGAATCCAGCCACAGTAGATACCCCAGCAGCAGATGCAGGGTGTAAGAGCAGGGTTTCTATGGAGACCAGCCCCAGCAGCAGGGAGCTACTCCACAGCCAGAGCTGGGATCTTGCTGTGGTGATAGTGAGGTCCAGAGCTGGAGCAGATCTACAATCCACTGCCTACATGCTCCTGCCCAGGGTGTGCAGATCACAGCTCTGCCCCAGCTCTGGATTATGCTGTCATTGTCACAAGATCCCAGCCCTGGAGCACTCCCTGCCCTGCCACATGCCCACCCAGTGCTGCTGGGGCTGGTCTCCATGGAAACCCTGGCCCAGTGCCGTCACAGCACAGACATTGCTGGGATCTTCACGGAAACCAGCCACAGCAGGAGTTGCTGGGAAGTGGAGTCTGCTGCAGTCCCAATGCAGCCTGCTGGACCGAGTGCCTGCCCCTGGTCTCTGGTGAGCTGGGTCTGGTGTTGTTTGACAAAACATTAGTGTTCCCTCAGCCTGCAAAATGGACTGCCTTCCTCTTCTGCCCACACCCCAAAGACACCTAAAATCAGGCTGGGCCTTCCACTCTCAGGAGCAGAGGGAGCCCAGCCAGGGCTAATGCATTTGGGCCCCAAGGCAGTGGCAGCTGCTGCAATCCCCACAGGCCAGGCTGTGCTCAAGTGCCTGGATTTCCACCTGAGCCCAAGGCACAGCAGCTGGGCCCCACTTGTCTGCTTGGGAGGAAAACCACACATAGGTGACATGCTTGGGATTGTGTTTTTGTGCCCATCCTGTGACACAGTAACCCTGTGTCCCCTAGGTTTATAGCACAGGCACTCTCATGTAGCACAAATGATGCTACAGCCACACTAGCGAGCTGGGCACTCAGCACACCCTGGAGCACACAGATTCAATGGCAGTGAGGACCCTGGCTACAGCTCTAGTGAGCTCTGCACTGCAGGGTCAAGAAGCTCAAGTGAGGATAATGCTGAAGATGCATCTTCCATAGGAGCAGTGCTCTCCCTTAGACAGGTGCAGGACATGCCCTGTGTGTCCCACCTTTGTTCTCTACTTGCTTTAATAGTCCCTGTTCCTGCCTGTATCCAGCAAGACCCTGCTGTTCTGTATGTTACCCCTCCCAGGACAGAGAACCTCTGCCCACCAGTAGCAGCAGCAAAGTAGCTGGGAGTTGAAGCTGCTCACCATGCAGCCTGCTGGGCTCCAGCCACATTGCAGTTCCGGATGAGCGCAAAGGCATCAGTGCTGATCTTGTGGGCATCATAGCGGGGCAGGGCACAGCACCGCGTCAGGCCATGGGGTTTCAAGCTGCCCTGCATGCGGATGTTCACCATCAGCTGCTTGGCTACACGACCATTCTGTGGGGAGAGGGTGCAGCTGTAACATGGGTGACACCTAGAGGGCAAAGTTGGCAATGCCAGAAGCCTGCTCATACTATGGGCCAAGAGGTCTCTATCCTAGGAAGACAAAAACTGCCATCTGTCACTGTGGCAGTGTGGGAACACTTAGTGTAGCAGAAGCTGCTACAGCTATATATCATGCCAGAGGGAGGGTTTCACCCCTACTTTCTCTCTATCCCCACCAACACTGGAGAGCTAGCAGGTCCACAGCTCAGGCCCGCAACCTAGCACATGGGGCTGAGCCAGTTTGCTCACATGCCAAGGGTATAAGGAGCCTGTTTAAATTTACAAAGCTGTCACTGGGAGATGTAGGATACTAGGCTAATGGGCCTGTGGTCTGACCCACTGGAGAGTTTTTCTTGTGTTATGAGAGGCCTTGGCAGAGTAGCCTTGGCATGTCCCAGGATCAAGCTGCACAGCAGGAAGCAGCCTGGGCACCATCTGCACACCCACTTCCAGGTGACCACGAGCCTTGCACTCAGCAATGGAGGGGAGGATAGCAACCTTCCATCTCAGCAGCATTTTGGGACCAGGCCCTCTAGAACAGGGGATGACAACTTTTTTTTTTTTTTTTTTTAAAACCAGAGTTCCAAAAACACCCCAACCTCAACCCATGCCTCAACTTGGCATGCCAGGGGCAGACAGTGGGGAGCTGGGGGGGGGGGGGGGAATCCTCATTGCTGGTGGTGGATGCATGTGCACCACAAGGTGCACAGCAAGGAAGGGGCCAGAGTGGGGCTTCCCAAGCCCCTTCTCTGCTGTGCACCCCAAGGAACACATGCAGCTACCGCTACCACAGAGCCCAGTGGCAGGCAGGCTGCAAATAGCTGCACTGGGGTCCAGAGCCCTGGCAACCCTGGCCCCTCCCCCACTGTTCACCCAGTGGTGTGCATACAGCAGCTGCTGTCACAGAGCCCAGTTGCAGCTCTGGACCCTGGTGCAGCTGTTTGCAGCCTCATTGCTGCCTGCCAGTCAGTCCAGGCTCTGGGAAGCCACTGCTTGCAGCAGGGTTTGCAGCTTCCTAGCCACTTGCTGTGAGCAGCCCAGGCTTCATGGCTGGTGGCAGCTACCCAGAGCGTGGGCTGTCTGTGGTGCAGAGAGTAAAATGGCCTCACATGCCATGCTCTGGCATGTGTACCAGGGGTTGCCAACCACTGCTCTAGAAGGTGAGGGCACCAGTGCCATGCCTAGGGCCTTCCTCATCTCTTCAGTCAGCAACACAACGCACATGAATGCAGGGTTATTTCCATAGCCGTTTGCTACCAGAGCTTGATGTCACACCCTGCTGCAAAGATAGCACATGCCTCTGGCCCAGCCACACAGCATGTGGAGTCCGGCCTCTCCTTACTTGGCTCCTGTCCTTGCTGAGTCTTGACTCCAGCTCTGAGGCCAACTGCAGGATCCAGTGCTGCACCTGCAAATAGCACACAGTGGCAGCTGATGCAGTCCTAGGGGGACACACACACCATGGGACCTGATGCCTCCCCTCCCCTCCTTCTGCCCAGTTGCTGAACCAAGGGGAGAAGAGCTTATCCCAGACTAGGCCCAACAATACATTTTTTGACAAGCCAAAGAGCAAGAAACTTCTAGAAGTTCAAAGCCAAGGAAGAAGGGGTTAGGATTCTGTTGAAAATGCATTTGCAACCCAGAAGCAGTGGTTCTCAAATGTTTTGAGACTCATGAAAAATGTCTGCTCTTAGTCAAAAAAAGAGTGAAAACTACAGAAAAATAGAGCAGTTTTTTCTGCTGTAAGGAATTAAGGAAAAACACAAAATATAGGTTTCTATTTGAAATTTCTGGGCTTGTCTTGTGAATCACATTTGCACACCTAACAGTGGTAATATTGTGGCTCCCCTAAAAGGATCTCAAGACAATCAGGCATGCTGTGGCACCCTGGTTGAGAATCACTGAGTTACAGCATCCCAGACTATGCAGCACAGGCTAGCACTGGGAGTCTGAAAGGAACAGAAAAATCCCTCAGCCTGAGAGAAAGGCAGTGAAGCATCCCAGAGATGCTAAAAGGAATATTTTTTCCTCTGTACAAGGAGGAAGGGGGACTTCTGTTATGGTGATGTCACCAGTCTGCATAAGAACCCACACCTTGGAAAGTGAAAAGCTCAGCTTTGAGCAGCTCCATCATCTGTGCGCTTAGGGCTAGGGCTCCCCAACCTGGCCCAGAGACATGATGCTCCCAGCCCAGCATTAGGCGATTCATGAGAAGTTGAGTCTACTGCTTGACAAACATCACCCACCCTACTGCACTTGCATGAGGACTTTCCCTCTGTCCAGGAAAGTTAATGCTCCATTGCAGCAGGAGCATGAAGCCCCCTTGGGAAGTGATAAAGGCCTCATAATGGTAGCAGCTGAGGCACTTCAGCTAGAGCCTTTCAGCAGCACCATCAGGTTCCCGTTCAGCCTGCCTTGGTTAAACTCCAGCAGAGGCAGTATCCCCCTCTAAACTTTACTTGGACAAGTACTCAGTTTTTTAAAAAAAGTGGCTGTAAGGTACAGATGTAGAACCTCAACCTCATACACCACCCAGGATATACACATACCACAGTCCAAGAAACCCAACACGAGAGCATCCAGTGGCAAAAACAGAGACAGGTTATTGTAAAGGAGCTTTTCTAGTGACTAACCTTGCTCAGCTCAGGAAATTCCTCCTTTTCGTGGTATTTGCATGGGAACACTTCCATGTTAAACCACATGCTGCACGCATGCTCCAGAAGTGCCCAAAGCATAAGATGAACAGGAAGCAACCCCACAGAAACAGCATCAGCACCCACCCCTTGGGATAATAATCCAAAGGCTCCAAATTCCTCAGACAGGACTTATAGCCTAATGCCTTTATGGACTTGGTCCCTCACCCTGGGAGACCAGCCACATGTGGCTCTACAGGATATGAGCCATTTCACACACAGCTGCAAGGTCTTGGATCTTACTGACAAATCCCACATATGCCAAAGAGAATATAAAAGCTATGCACAACACGCCTCGGCCACCTGGGCCAGTTTCCCTCAAAAAGCAGGGTCAAGAGGATCAGGGCCAGGAACGTCTATCACCACCCATGTCTTTTGCCACCATTGTACAGTTCAGCATTCTGAAGTCTAAATACCAATAGACACCCTTTTTCCTCTGGCCTGAAGGGCATAGCTGTTTCCTGGCTGTTCTTGCACAGGCTCCCCAGATCCTAATTTCCAGACACTGTGAGGGCTGATCTTTGGCACACACAACACATGCTGAGACAAGAGGGAGGGAGGAAGCCGCAGCTGGCACAAGGGTACAAAAGCCCCCTCTGCCTCTGCTCAGGAGGCCTTCTGCTCTCCTACCTGCTCCTGAGTAGCCAAAGCTGTTTTCCCGGGGAAGTTCTTGCTGCAGCCGATGGACTGGGGCAAATACCTGGGTCTCACAGGCTCATATTCAATTCCTCTGCACATATCATAGAGCCAGGACCTGAAAGTCACACACAGGAGGTTTGCATTGATAACATTCCATCCTTCAGGGCCACTGACCATCTGCCCAGGAAGGACTCTACACACCTGTGAAATGGACACTGGGTAGCTGTGTGACAATGCATGTACGCACAGCATAGGGACTCCCAACTGCCCTAAATCCAACCAACTATTTAGATGTCCTGGACCCAAGCTAATCTAGGCAGGCAGCATACGAGTCACAGAACAGGTGATGCAAGAATCAGCTCTCGTACAGAGTCCATGCAGCTGGGTGACCTCAGGTAGATGATACAGCCAGCTGCATCTCAGTGATTTATAGCTGAAAAATGGCCAAGCTATGGCACCTGTCACAGCTACACAGGAACAGGAAACCTGCATAACAGCTGGGAAGCAACACCCAACACCAATAATTGCTCAAGTCCTCTGAATTTCTCCTCTCCTGATGCAGCAGAGTTCACCAGACTGGAGGTTCCATGGCACAGCTCTGACCCAGGATGGGGGCTTCACACTCGAGACTGGCAAAGGAGGTTCCCGTATGCTGGGCCAGTGCACTACCCGCCTTCCACTCCACCATGGATGCCCCTTGCTACATAGCTTAGGCAGAGTCCTGGAATGGCTTGTACCCCATGGCCAGATGGGGTACGGGGGAGACAAGTTGGATGAGAGCTAAGTGCAGGCACCAGGCACCTGCAAAGAACTGAAGCAAGGCAGAGCATGCTCCCTGCATCATCACAACCCCTGAAGGCTCAGACAGAAGACTTCCTGAGCAGTAATGCCTGCAGAACCTAAGCTCCCCCAATTTTGGCAGCACCACAGTCTTCATACCCTAATGAGACCTGCCCTTGAAGGCAGCAAGTCACTTACCCAGTCTTGTTTCCAAAGTGCGTCTGGAGTTGCAACATGCTGAACCGGGTCAGCTGCCCCATGTACTCCACCCCCAGGATCTCACTGACAGAGGCGCCCAGCTTCCCACCTAGGCTGCGGCTGCAAGAAAATGAAGAAGAGAGCTGTCACCTGAATGCTATGAAGGGTGTTCAGTACTCAGCTGTTCACTGGCTGGTCAGCTGGATGCAGGACAACTGAGGGAGCAGTACTGCCTGGAAAGTCTAGAGGACAAAGGGGAAAGCAACATGATTCACAAGAACATGGCTCAGCAACAACTTCAGCCAGAAAGGAGGCTGCACAGGAAAGGGCAAGCCACCCAGGGAGAGAAAGCACAGAGGTACAAAGTCAGCACCCCCATGGTGTTTAAGAACACATAGAACCCACTCCCCCATCCTTGCACTCAGGCCTCAAACGCCTCCCCTCACCTTTTTCTTTTTCAAGAGAGACACAGCCCTTAACCTCCGATTTGAGGAGCACCTCCTGCAGTTCTTCCTAGATGAGCACGAACTGCCCCTTCCTTCCCCTCTCCCTGCAGCAGGTAGATTATAGCAGTTTCGTGTGGGCCTTGCCAGGATTAATGGTGCAGAAGGCAGGAACAGTATTTCCCCAAGCACCACCCATGAGCCTCTTACTACAGTGGGCTGTGATCATCATGCATATTCACTGGGCTGCTGGAACTCAGCTCCCCACTACTCAGGTATGAATATATCCATGGGCTCTTCATGCTCAATTTCCAATTGCAGGGGCTTGTACAGCCCACTGAACTTCTCAACGTTAGCTACACTATTAGGAAGGGACAACAGTAATGCCCTTGTGGACCACAGCAGGTTCCTTGATGGGTCTGCTCTTTGGCATCTCCTTTGCTCATGGTATCAAAACATGAAGATCTTCATAACTGAAACTTGTTCCTCTTTTTCCTGACATGCTTTAATAAGCACCAAGATATTAACCACTTCAGACGTCCATGTTATTATCACTAGGCATCCGAGCAGTTCCAGAGATGAACACAGCAGCCTGCACTTGTGAGCTCTTCTGGTTCTGCATGTGGGTAGCCATAATGGAGAAAACCAAACTGAAACATACATCTTAGCAACCAGAACAGCTAGAGGGTTTTTATATTTAAAAAAAGAAGTACAGAACCCAGACAGCAAGAGAGCAGCACAAAAAGGTATGGATGTACTCTACTGCCATGAACCAGCTCAGCCTGAGCCCTGGGATCAGTGAGAGCAGGTAGCTCCTCATTACTTACATGCTATTGATGGGCATCTGGCTGAAGAGCTGCGGGACTCGTCCCAGGGGTATTAGTGTCTGGCGGTTTGGCTTGTGCAGCCCACAGGCCAGTTTTGCCAGTACCTGGAACATGGAAGAGGGTGGAAACCCCATTACTGTGCACCCTGCACACTGAGGAACAAAGGCGTATAAAAGGACTATGCCCAGTGGTGTAGCCAACTCTGCTAAAGGTTTCCTGATCTTCATGTTCTTGGTGAAGGATAAAAGTTTCAGGTTCCACCACACTACTCTCAGGTGCTAGCTACCCACAGGTCTGAGCTGTGCTAGCTAAGCTTCAGCTGGAACCTGCAAAATTATGACTTTGAAAGGGAAGGATCAGAACCCTGCTTTAGACCATCACAGAGGAGCAGGGGTCTAGAGCAGCATGGGTGGTTGAATTTGGATCAGAAAGCTATTGCTAGAACATCAAGAGCAACTGCCACATTTCTGTCCTATTACCTATACCGGACCACCTCTCTCTCTGAGCGTCTTCTCTTCCATCTTCTCTGTTCTGTCTAGCCGTGACTGTTATTCTTGTCACTAAGGTCAGCAGCAGAAGGGTAGATCACGAAATCATCAAGATGAGGAAGTCAGACATATCAAGACCATCCATGACTAGCTTGCTCTTAAAACCCCCCCTCTAATGATAGCAATTCCATAACGTAGTTACATAGCCTGTACTGCTGGTTAACTCCTTATAGGTTTTCCTAATATTTAAATCTCAATCTTCTTTGTGGCACATTAAAGCATTACTTCTCATCCTGCCCTTACTAGATATTAAGAACAATCACTCACTGCCTTCTTTTACTACTGGAAAACTGGTGTTCCCCCAAGTTCTTTTCTTTTGAATGAACTGGGTTTAGTTCTACTCTTCCTCAAGGGTCAAAGTCTTGTAAATGTAGAGTCCGTCATTCTTGCTGTTCTCCCATGGATTGTTTACGTCTTTTTTAATGGGTCATCCACAAGACAAGACAAAGTATTCCAGCATCAAATACAGCAGAATTACTGCCTGTGACACTCATCTTGATACATCACTCAGAGTAAGATTAGTCTTTTTTGCAACAGCATTGCATTGCCTTGCCAAATTGTATTGAATCCACAGTCTGCTAGAGCCCCACCTTTTCTGCAGTACTGTGGCCTAATCAGTTATTGTTTACTTTGTATGCATGCATTTAACTTCTTTTGTAGCACAGTCCTTTCCATTGCAATATTCTGAATTTGTTGATTTTGGTCCAGCGTATCAAAATCATTTTGAATTCTACTCCTGCCCTCCAAAATGCTGGGCACCTCTCTCAGCATGACTTCCTTAAATTTTGCAAGTGCACTCTCTACTCCACTGTCCCCATCTTAAATAAAAATATTGAATAGTACCGAATCCAGGACACTCATCTAGAGAACCCACTACAAATGCCCCCCTAGTTTGACACCAAAACACTGGCCGAAATGCCACTTGGAATAGTTATCATTCACACACCTATGCAAGATAAAATCTTTTAGATCTACATCACTGTAGTTTACTTATGAGATTGCAACAGGGGACAGCAAAACCTTAAAATCAGAATCTTGTATCTATTAATTTTCTCCAACCTGCTAGGCCAAATTATCAAGGAGGAAATTTAAATTGGTTTCACAAGATTCATTTTTGATCAATGCATGCTGTTCTCCTCCAAGTGCTTACCCTATCTGCCTACCGTGGGATTGATGGTTTAATAAATAAATAACCAGTAATGCAGTGATTTTCAAGTAGGGTGCTGGGGCACTGAAGAGTGCAACAAAATACTGTGAGGGGTGCTTCAACGTGTGAGGAGATAGGGACTCAACCTAAGCTTATCTGCTTATCTAGCTGTTCCCTGAACCCCACTGCACAGCCTCTCTGCAAGGAAGTAGGCACTATAATAGATGAGTCAGCTTTTAAAATGGGGGGCTGCTCAATTTCACAGGCCTTCCAGATGAGTGCCTCAGATCTAAAAAGGTTGAGCACCACTGCTCTAGTGGTTCGTATACCAATTGTGGTAGTTCTTTTAGCAGTATAGCATGATCATCAAGCCCTGGATATTATAACGTACTCAACTATTCTATACCTCTTCTCACTTTGTGTTCCGGCTACTGTTCCCATTCACTTGTAAAAAGTTATTTAGTTAACGAGCCACAATTAACCCTTTTTGTCAACAGCCAAAGCAACAGCTAGACATTAGCCAGCAAAGCATAACATTTAATTCATGCAACAGGAAACCCGCTATAGCTGCAAAGTAACAGCTTGCTCCCCTTTGCGCCTGGATGCACATGTGAAGTGTTCCTGTGGCTGCTGCTGGCAGTCTGCTGTGCATTACCGCAAGCTGTGTCTGCCTGCCTGAAGGTTAGCCAGTCTAAGGAAATGCAGTCTCACTCACCCTATGTTTGTGGGCACAAGTGAGAAGAGCACAAAGGCAAGGTTGTTCCCATCTAACTGAATGGTTTACGCCAGTAAAAACTTCCCAGGGTTACAATATCTGTCCACTGCTTTCAGGAAAGAAGACTCCCTTTAAGGCAAGCCATTTCAAGAGGACACTCTCCTGTGGTTCACAGGCCTTTTCTATAGCAAACAGACTGCTTGGGATACAGCAGGAAAAGAAGCCCCATCCAGTAAATGAATCCAGCTCCTCTTAAAGTTCACATTTTTGGACAAATATTCCTTACATACTTGAGAGTAACATTAAGCAGAGTGTATGTCCATGTTTGGCCAGGATGTTCACCCTGCTCATATCCAGACAGAAGCACTGACTGTCAGGCACTTTACAACCTGTGCAGAGTTTACTGTTTGGACCATTTGTGTCATGAACTAATCCGCACCTTATTGTGTGAAATCCCAGCCGAACACCTGTAACCAGTGACTTCTTCTACAGCTGCCCTCATTTCCTCCACAATTACTGCTCCTACCGTCAGCTGCAGGTCTGGGCAGCTGGAGTCATCAAAAGGCAGGGAACTGAGCCACTGGTGCAAGCCATGTTGCCGCAGCTCCTCTAAAATACACATACACAAAAAAAAAAAAACAACAACCGGAAAAGATCACAGCAGGTACTTCCAGCTCCCCACAAATTAGGGTGCTGGTTCTAGCAACCCCCAATGAACAGTGCCCACATACTCTTGTCATTGTGCTTTAATATCCAGAAGGCAAGCTCCCTAAACCTGAAGTGTACACTCAAGCAGAAATCCTGCATGTGCTTTGGAAGAGGGAAGGCAATACCCAGCTCTCTATAAATAATTTAATTGCCAACCACTCTCCCACTGCAGGGCAGGAAAGAGAAGGGGAAGCTAATAAGATAAAGCTGTTAAGTTTCAGCTGCAAGCCTATATTGCAGAATACCTTAAAATGAAATTAAAATTGGCTTTAAATAGCCACCAATACATAACACCTGATCTGATATGCAAGTTATTTAAATGCATAACAGTCCTCCCAAGCAGTTGTTTCAATACAGATGAAGTCCCTAGGGTCATCTTTAAAGCTAGTCCCAGCCCACAGAAGAAGATTTTCTCCTGGAAGTGGAGCCGCAGTCTGAACGTGAGCTCTGGCACCAGGTTTGACGTGCTATCATCTACAGAACAGGTAGGAATGAAAGACAAGGGGGAAGGGCCAGACAAGCAGATGCTCTGACTCTTTAGAAACCTAGCCCCAACTGAGATCCTCTTTGTAATGCCACAGGCAAACTGCCTTCCACCTGGTCCTGCTTCTCAGTCGCTCGGGTTAGAGATGGCCTGGTTTTTTTTCCCCCGTAAGAGTTTCCTACTTTATGAGGCCTCTACCTTGCCTTCCCACTAAAGCCAAGCTGAAAACCAAGGACAAGGAGGCAGCACCTGCCAGCAGGCTGGCAGTACCTTTGCGGTCTGTGCTCCCACCCTGTGCCGCTGCAGCATCAATGTCATCAGGCATGCCCTGGATGAAGGTGGTAGGCAGCAGCTCTGCAGGGACAGGCTGCCCCCGCATCTTTCTGAGCCTCTCCTGCACGGCATTTGTGAGGTCCATATATGCCTCATCGATGCTGGCCCGCTCAATCACCGCAAAGCGTGACATCACCTCCATCACCTCCAGGCTTGCCTCCCGGTACCTGCAGCAGAAGGGAGCCGAGCTAGTAGCGGTACCTACCCGTGATTACGAATGAGGATTGGGAGATTAGGACGCCCCGTCCCGCCCCACTCACCTAGTGAGATCAGCCTTGCCGCGCGCCTGCGGCACCCGCGCCACCAGCAGGTCGGGGCAGAGCGTGCGGGCCTCGGCTGCCCACATGCCCCGCGCCACACCGAACGCGCGCGCCTCGTAGCTGACGGCGATGACCCTAAGGGAGAGCGGAGGGGAGGGGAGGGAGCGGGGGTGAGCGCAAGGCCCGGCCGGCGGGATGGGGGCGGGGGGAAACCAGCACGTACCCGCCGCCGCGCCACCGGTTGTATTGCACCACGGCGCAGGGGCGGCCCCGCAGCCGCGGCTCGAGGCGCTGCTCCACCTGCATGAAGAAACAGTCCATGTCTGCAAGCGCCACCACACGCTCCCGCCCTTGCGCCATAGCTAACGGCAGCCAACCCGCCAGCCCCAGGCAACTGTTGAGTCCCCACCCCCTCCAGGCACGCTGGGAGCGGTAGTTCTGGTAGAGCGGAAGTCTTGCGCTTTCCCCACCTCCAGGTGCGGTGAATTGCACGGCCCAGCTCCCGCCGCCTCTGATGGGCTGGGCGGCAGCTAGGGGGCGGGGCTAACGTGGAGGCGCAGGCGCGCGGCGCGCCTCACCACGCTCCTCTCCGTGGCAGCTTGGCCAGCCCTACGCATGCGCACCGCTCTCGCATGGGACCCCCCCCCCCTGGCACATGCGTAGTGCGCTCGTGTTGCCGCGCCTGCGCGTTGGCACCCCTTCTCCTAGTGCGGGGCCCCATCCACCGTGTCCGTCTCCCCGGCACCGCCATGTCCGCCGAGCAGGTGAGCAGCCTGTGCGAGCAACTGGTGAAGGCGGTGACGGTGATCATGGACCCGGCCTCCACCCAGCGCTACCGCCTGGAGGCACTTAAGGTAGCGGGACCGCGAGGGTGCGGCCGCGCTGGGCGAGGGATAAACATGCGGTCAGCGGCGGCCCTATATCCCTTGGGGACGCAGAGGGGAGGGACTACCACCCTGAGCAGGGCCCCGCCCCCACCCGACCCGCATGGGCTTCTGGCCCCGCCCCTTGTTCTGGCCCCGCCCCCACCTCGCCCGGGCTCTGGACCCGCCCTCACCTTGCCTGGGCTCTGGCCCCGCCCCGTCGTTCTCGTCTCGGCCCCACTTTGACCGGGCTCTGGGCCCCGCCCCCACCTTGCTTGGGCTCTGGCCTCGCTCCCACCTTGCCTTGGTTCTGCTTTCCCCCCTTACCTCTGGCCCTACCTCCAGCTTGCCTCTCTCCTGACTGCCCCTCCTTGGTTCTGGTCCTGACCCCACCCCCTTCCCATAGGGCTTAGGGCAGCAGGGGGTGGCAGCTCTGGCACTCCTTTCCTCCCCCAGCCCCTGGTACACCCAGCCCTGGGCCCGGGCCCATGTAGGGCCTGCCCCCAGGGGGACAGGTGAGGCGCACACTCCCTTCCATACTCTGTCCCTTGAAGCTGGGCCTGTGTTTGTCTAGTCACATTGGGCACCAGGGAAACGGGCCCCCCAGCAGGAGGTGTACAGCCCCTGCTGCCGCCCCTGTTGCCATCCTTGCTGCAGCCCCCCTTCCCATGTGCTGGCAGTTGGTGGTACAGCAGCTTCATGGCCTGCAGTGGGTGGGGAGGGTGTCTGCCAGTGTCAGAGTGTCTTGCTCTGGGGGTTGGGAGGCACTAAGCTCTGGTTGAGTCACCTGAAACTGCCTGCAGGCTCAGATCATGCCTGGGAAGGGTGTAAAACAGTAGGACAGTGATTCTCAACCTGGGTGCTGCCGCATCCCAAGTCCCTCAAGGTCCTTTTCAGGATGCTGCAGAACGCCATGCAGTGTCAACACTGACGTGTGCAAACTCAATTCACAAGATAAACCCAGAGATTTGAAACTGGAATCCACTGCCCTGTTGGGAGCTTTTTGAGTTCTTTGCAGCAGAACTGCTTTAATATTTTTATGTAGTTAAAAAAATAAGTGAAAACTAAAAGCTGACATTTTCCAAGAGGGCCTTGAGTCTGCTGTAGTAGGGGATAGCTTAGCACCTGCAGGTGTGGATGGTTCAGCCTCCCCCTGCTTCTCTAGGAAAATTCCCCTTGCCTCCCTCCCCATATACAGAGTAGGGAATTTTGAAGGCATGGGAACTTTTTGCTTGAAATTTGCCTGTTTCACTTTTCCCTTCCTCCTCTGGGTTGATGCTTGGTAATTTTATACTTAGTGTTTTTCTTGCTCTTTCCCAGTTCTGCGAGGAGTTTAAGGAGAAGTGTCCCATCTGCGTCCCATGTGGGCTAAAGCTGGCGGAGAAAACGCAGACGGCCATTGTCAGGCACTTTGGTCTTCAGATCTTGGAGCACGTGGTCAAGTAAGGGGTTCTCCTCTCAAATGTTGGGGACTTTGCAGAGGAAAAGAATATAATTGCCCATTTAATATTTCCAGAAATCTGTTGGTGACAGCAGGAGACTGTGGGTTTGGGGTTCTGGGTCTTAGCTCCAAAACCACTGCTGTGTGACATAAGGGGACAAATCCCTGTCCCTCCCTGTGCTTCTCTCCACATTTGTAAAAGAGGGATAGTAGTAAATACTGTTCAGAAGGAATATGAAGGTTATTTCATTGGTGTTTATAAAGCACATTCCTACCCATGGCAGGCGGTCAGACTTGTTGATCTGCTCAGGTCCCTTCCGACCCTACTAACTATGAAACTACGATTTCAGGTAGACCATGTTAGGGATTGGCAGGGTGTTATCTCTGTAAACTCAGAACTGCGTGTCCTGTCATTACTAGTAAATTCTGCTCACTCCGGGTACATCTACATATGAAATTAAGGCAAATCAATAAACTTCAGAGTTGTTTGAGTCAAAGTAAACTTCTCCTGGGCACACCATCTGCATATGCACCTGGGACGACAGCAATTCAAGTCAGGGTGGAGCAGGCCTGGGCTGGCAGGGGTTACCGGAGTAGCAGCAGAGGGGCTGGCTGGGGCTAGGGTGCAGCTCTGCTGACGCTGTGGAACCATGTGAGTAAGTGCTAAGCAGGAGTCTGGCCCCCACCCAGTTGCCATCTCTATGTGCGTTTCAGTGCAGTAAATGATCTTGCTGTAAGATAGTACTGTCCCTGACTGTACCACAGTTAATTAGTTTACTGTGCCCTAATACTGGCACATATGTAGGTGGAAATGCTTTACTGTGCAGCTAATTAGTTCACTCTGCAGTAAAGCACACATGCAGATGCACCCTCCCTGAACTGTGCTGCCAGCAGGCATGTTAATGCATTAACTGGGTAATTTTAACTCTAACCCATGATGTGGCTTGGTTTTTTTTCAGTAAGGAATGGGGTGCTGGAAGAGCAGTGAACTGTACAGCCTCAGCCTGCCTAGCTTGGGCAAAGGGCTGAAAGTTCACTAAGGACACATGCATGTTTTAGCTGCTTTAGAAGAGGCAGTGGGCTGTGGCTGTTTTGGAGTGCACAGCAGCTAGTACACTGTAATTGTTAAGCCTGAAGAATCCTGTAGCACAGCAGCTGGCAGCCTATTCAGGCTGTGGGCTGGAATGATCCAGCTTGGGTCAGAGTCAGGTGGGCAGGCACCAGAACCTGGTTGCTGCTGCTTCTCCATACTGCAAAGCCCCACACCTGCAGGCCAAATTTGAACCACAAGCTATAGATTGCTGACCCATAGTGCAGTGATGCAGATGAGCTAAATTGCCCTAACTTGGATCCTGAGTGAAGCAGAGTGGTTTTGCCACAGTTGTATCACTACAGAATGAGATGGGTATAGCAGTTGCATCCCAGCAGCTCGTATCCATATTTTCTGATACTGTTCCAATTGTCATATTTATATTCTAAGGAACAAGTTGTTTTCTATAAATGTGTTCACTTGGTGTCCACTATGTGTGTTCTTGGGCAGGTTCCGCTGGAATAACATGCCTCGTCTTGAGAAAGTTTATTTGAAGAACAATGTCATGGGGCTCATCTCCAATGTAAGTACTGGCTGCCTCCAGGCCAAACCACCATGGGGGCTCTTCCTCTTTTTGGAGGTGGCTTATGGAAGTGAGGCAAAAGGGATGGTTTTGATTTAGAGCACAGAAGAGTATTTACCATTCTGGGTTTATCATTTACTTGCTTTGTAGCCCTGCAGGAGGTGCTGTTTCTCCCTGTGCCTTAGTCTTCTCACCTCTAGGATAAACCAAACGCCTCGCACACAGGGATCTAAATGTAGCCCTGCTTCATATTTATAAAGTGTTGTTGCAGGTCTTTGTTGGAAGAGTTAGTAAAAGAGAGATGACTCTTTCTGTGTATGAACAACAGAGTGGGATGGAAAGAAACTGGACTTTACTAAGGTGCTTCCTGTTCTGAAATGTAGCTCTGGGATGAGAGAATTCTGCTGCTCTTGGCATGAAAGCCAGATGAAATGCCTAATCCAAGTTATTGACTCTTGAAGGGAGTACCTTTTGGTTGACATTGTAGGTCATACATTGACATACAATGGTGGCTGGTGGATTAAACCCAGAAAGCTCACTGTTGCGTTCAAGACCTCCTTGTACTATGGCACAAGAGGAGGCTTCTGAGTTGATCTTTTCTCCCCTTTCTCACTCTGTCTCCTGGAAGTAATGGTCTCCATAAATTGGTTCTGCCAAGTACCACAGGAAAGCTGTTTCAGCTGAGGCAGCTGGGATGAGGATGTATTTGTGGGTGTGTTTGTTTTTTTTGTACTGTGCAGTATGTCAACTACCAGGATTCTTTCATGGTCTGACTATTGAATGTGCTGGGGGCAGTTGGCTCTCTTCATATATGACTGATCCTCTTTCTCTCACAGGGAACCCAAAGTATTTTGGAGGAGGAAAGCCACATTAAGGATGTTCTGTCCCGCATTGTGGTGGAGATGATCAAGCGTGAATGGCCCCAGCACTGGCCCGATATGCTGAAAGAGTTGGACACGCTCTCCAAACAAGGGGTATGAAGCACACCTGTCAGTCCTGTTTTTCCAGGGGGGTCGTTAGTAGAAAGGTCTGATGTCATGTAAGGGCTCATTGGATATGTTTCTTCTTGGAACATCAGGAGACACAGACAGAACTGGTGATGTTCATCCTCTTACGTCTGGCAGAGGATGTGGTGACTTTCCAAACTCTGCCTACCCAGCGGCGACGGGACATCCAGCAAACCCTCACCCAGAACATGGAGAAGATCTTCAGCTTCCTGCTCACCACCCTACAGCAGAACGTCAACAAATACAGGCGCATGGTAAGAATCTCCTTCCCTGTAGTCCAGTCATCCTTGGAGACCTGAGGGCATTGAACTGAATCACGGCTTTTTGAGAGGCAAGAGGGTCCTGTGCTGCCCTCCTGTCTTTCATTTGCTGTGTAGATCTACCCAGAGGCATTCACTTGCCAAGTGCATCATGAGTTGTACCTTGGTTTGTTCAGCTGTTTTCTCTTACTTGTCAATTCACAAACTCCTGTCTACCAAGAAATGCCTAAAGGTGCTGCTACCTTCCTCTTGCAGACACCCGTGATCTCAACTGGACTTTATTAGGCCAGACATATGCACATTGCTCAATACATGTAGTACTGGAGATTCTTCCCCAGTGGACTTCGGTGACCTGATCCAGTGAGGGTGAAGTGGGTTTGGCAAGGCAAGGCACACAGCTATGACTAACCCAGATGTATGCTTCTCATATGCACTTTGTTTCCTCTTTTCAATCTATTAAAATCAAGCTGCGTTTAACACACAAGGCTAGGGGGAGGGGTGGTGGTCAGTAGCAAAAGACTGTGTCCTGTCTGTAGAGAGGGACATCTCTACCCTGTTTCCTGTGGCACATTCACTGACCAGGCAGATCCTTCCACAAAGCCACGGTAGATTTTTGTGCAGTTTCTGGCTGCAAGAGGTGGTGGGTGGGGAGCCATGGTGAGTTTCATAGAGCAGTTGGAACGCATGTCCAGGGGAGGTTGGAATTGCAATGCTCAGGCTCTGAAGTATGGCTGCTTCTGCTAACGGTGGCATCTTTCTGATTGGCAAGGTTGGAGCACCCCAGGAACAAGACGCCCTCGCCATTCCACAGGTTAGCAGATCTTTGAGCTGTTTGTGCGCAGGGTGAATTCCAAGGGTTGGGCATTCAGCTACTCATCTGCACATTAAGGTTGTGGGGGAGGTAACATATAGCCCCCCAAAGCTTATAATCCATGGTGCTTTAAGATATGCAGCTCCAACATGGTGGGTCTGCAGAGGCATTTGGGGCAGTAACCAGGGTGATTTAAATCATTACACGATCTGTGTTGACAAAATTGAGTTTCCAAATCCAAACCTTGCAGCAGAAAGATATGCTTACAGCATCCTTGCATTCAGGGAAACTGAGGGTCTGCCCAGGTCAGACTCTGCTGTTGCTGTATTTCAGTGCTGATATGTCCCCAGAAGTGCACTAGCTACTGTTAAGCAGTAGGAGCTGAGAAGCAGGACTCTGGGGTTCCATTCCTGGCTCTACTCCTGGCTTGCCTTATTCCCTTCGATAAGTCACTTCGCCTTTCCAAGCAGTAGTTTCACTAAAATGAGGCTGCCAGCATCTCCTGGAGCTTGTAGGAATTGGATGCAACATGCTCTAAAAGGGCAAAGACATCTTTTTCCCTGGAAGTTTCCAGGAAGCTCAAGAACACCTTTCCATCTCCTGCCTTCCTCTCACCCTCTTCTGCCTGGAACCTGCTGACTGGAATGTCTTCTTTCAGATGAGAGAGAAACTGTGGCTAAACTTGCTGTGGAAAGTCCTGTCTCTCTCTACCTATCAGCGGGTTCTGGAAGTGGCTGTGGTGGCTACGGCCATTTCCTGAGCTGGAAAGCAAGTTGTAGCCTCTTTCACTGGGCAGCTGTTTATTGAGGCTTCTCCTGGCTTGAGCCAGGGCTTGCCCAGTAGTGGCTGGGAGAAGCGCACTCTGACAATTACTTACTGTCTCTTGTTCTCTTTTCCAGAAGACTGACCTGACTCAGGAACCAAAGGTGAGTATAAGGCAGGGCCAATATAGCTGTCCCCAAGACCAAGGTTACTGAGAACCAGACCCAATATTCCCTTACTGCAGGCTAATACCAGACACAGAGTTGCTGTTAACTCATCCTTTAATTACTGTATTTTTCTCATATAGAATGCACCCTGGAACAACATACACCCCTTTTTCCCAAAGGCAGAATGAAGAAAAAAGATCTTCTCTTGTAGTAACTGAGTAGGAGCTGCTAGGGAGTGAACCTGCTCATTATTCTGTTTCCTGTTGGTCCATGCAGACTTTGCTTTTGCCCTGTAAGCAGCAGAAACTGCTTTTACTGCTTTTCTTGCCTTTCAGTTTCCAGCAGCTGTTTTTTTCAGGGTAGAAGAAGGCATGTTCTATCCAGCAAAATACAGTACTTGGGGAAGCTCCCTGCTTTAAGCGGTCTGCCCTTTTGGAAGAGAACTGGTAGAGCATGGATTTGCTGTTTTTTGCCTGAGGATTGTGCTTTACTTCCCCTAGCTCAGGGGCAGACAAAGTCCAGCCCGCATGCTGGATCGGGCCCACAGCAGACTCCATGTTCCAGCAGCCCCTGCTGGCTCTGCAGCCAGTTTCTGTGGAGACCCCAGCAGCAGCAGGGCTGTGACAGCACAGGGCCAGGGTTTCCATTCAGACCAGCCGTAGCAGTGCCAGCAGGGTGCGTGGCTGGGCAGGAATCTGCTCCGAGGTCGGGACTGGGATCTTCCTGCGGTGACTGCGCGGTTCGGATTCAGGGCACAACTGCAATCTGCTTTCTGCACATCCTGGCAGGGGCTGGTGGGAAATGGAGTCCAGCCGCTGGCTGGATTCACCATTTGCCTGCCCCTGCCCTAACTGCACCCACTTCAGTTTCTTCCCTAGAGAAAGGTGCTTCAGAAAGTTGTCCATGTTGTTTATCCTCTGAAGCAGCCAGCTGTGATTGAGATATTGTTCTGTCCATAAGTTTTGCTGTGAGTTTGGTTTTATGTGGAAAAATGGTTCTGACTCTGACCTCTTCCTCACTGTCTGTCCACAGGCCCAAGCAAACTGCCGTGTGGGGATAGCAGCCCTTAACACTCTGGCAGGCTACATAGATTGGGTGGCAATGAGCCACATCACAGCAGATAACTGCAAGCTCTTAGAAATGTTGTGCCTGCTTCTGAACGAGCCTGAGCTCCAAATTGGAGCAGCAGAGTGTCTCCTGATTGCTGTCAGCAGGAAGGTGAGTTCATCCTCAGGAGTTTCTCTGACTCTGTCCTTTCAGCTGCTGCTTATTTCTTCAGATTGAGGAATGGAAATCTCATTCCTCTGTTGACTGAAGCTACCCTCCCTCCAGCTGCCTAGGAGTCTGGGTGATGATAAGGTGGATATCACACCATGAGGGTGTGCAGAGCAGTGGCTGGAACTCACCCTGGCCCCGTTATCTGTGTGCCCCATCTCCTTTGAAGCTGGAAAAACTTGCTTGAGTGAGTAGTATTATTTCTGCCTCTGCAAAGCATTGAGGTGTTGCCATCCAGCTGTAATAGCAGGATTTCTGATGTACAGCATCATGAGCCCAGTACTTGCAGTCAGTCCTACAACCCGGCTATTCATCACCTGCCCTTCAGTGACAAGCCAGTGTGCAGCCTAAGAAGAGAGATGGACACAAGGGCGCAGGGTGTCTCAGTTTAAGGCTCCCAAGTAGTGATTATTAGAATAGTGTACCTTTAAACGTTCCTTAAGTTTCTTACTACAGTTTTTACTTCACATCTGGGGGGAATGCAAGGCTCCAAATGGCAGCATGGCTAGTGACTTGACTAGCAGAAAGGACTGCAGTCATCTCTTGTGACCTGGGTGTTTATGTTTCTTTATGCCTAGGGGAAACTGGAGGATCGGAAGCCCCTGATGGTTTTGTTTGGAGATGTTGCCATGCACTACATACTGTCCGCTGCTCAGTAAGTACTGTCTTGCTGCTGCTGAGAAGGCATGTTACGGTCTTCAAACAACAAATGGCTGTTTCTGATCTGCATTAATTACTTTCATCCCCAGCTTTTAAAACTTAAAGCTAGATATAGCCTCAGCCAGCACCTGTCTCCAACTTGGGGGGAGGGGGGTGGAATTCTCAGCTTCCTACCCACAGAGTACTGCCCTTTAAGCCATTGCTTCTTGA
Source organism: Crocodylus siamensis (assembly GCF_052110815.1). NCBI lineage: Eukaryota > Metazoa > Chordata > Crocodylia > Crocodylidae > Crocodylus > Crocodylus siamensis. The sequence continues at coordinate 153,134,438 of NC_143395.1, read as the reverse complement.
AAAGCTAGCTATTGTCTTAAGCTCATAGTTTAAGAAGTAGCTGGTCTTAATAACGTCTGGTTTTTAAAAGCCTTCTCTTTCAGGCTGAGATTCGATCAGGAAATATTTGTAAAGTCCAAAGGATACAGACTAGAAATACTTCTAAATTTTAATTTGACCCATGCTACCAAAAACTTCAGTAGTGGTAAAAGAAACCCAGTCATATTGACATCTCACTGTCCTGACAGTTTTCCTGTGTCATCTGCTTTGTGTTTAACTCTGACCTACCCTTTCCCTTCCTTTTCATCCCAGGACAGCAGATGGAGAAGGCCTAGTAGAGAAGCACTATGTCTTCTTGAAGAGACTTTGCCAAGTTTTGTGTGCTTTGGGCAGCCAGCTGTGTGCATTATTAGTAAGTTCCCTAAAAATGCCAGAAATGGTCTTGAGAGGGGGATTGATTGGCTTTAGATATGTATGCCATGTTCCTAGTTTTGCACCATTGATGTTGGCTGGTTTGGGATTTTTTCCTCTAACATTGGTGAAAAAACACCTTCGCTCTGAAGTGTAACCTGGGGGCTGTGTCCTGTCAGCACTGTAGGAACATGGGACATAGAAGACCTGTTGGATCATCAAGCTTGGTCTCTTGCTGTTGTGGGAAAGTGCATCATATAATCTTTATACACTGCTGCAGCTGACTTTTAAAACTAGTTAGTTCTTGTCCCTCCTGCTGTAAGAAAACCTATTCTGACTTCCAGCCTAAATTTATTCATAGCTAGTTTATTCACATTTGCTTTTATGCCTTTTAATTTAAATAGTTATTTTCCCTTTTTGGTGTTCATATCCGCTCTTAGTATACATTGAAACTTTGGCGCTTTCACTGGCTGCACCAAGTCCAGGATGTGTTAGGAGCTGTTTATGTAGTAAGGGAGGCAGCAGACTCAAGGGAGGTGAAGGAATACCAGGGAAGAGTCTGCTGCTATGGTAGTAGTAACAAGAAGAGCTCCAGAGAAGGGAGTGCTTAAGACAGCCATCAGGTCAGGGTACAGGAGTGCAGAGAAGCAGCACCTTGAAAAGAAGGTTTTCATTTTGAGCACATAGTTGCTCTAAACACATATTTTGAACTTCTCAGAAATGGGGGTGAGGTGACCTGGGAAAATGACACTGAACTCTGGTCAGTGAACCCGCATGTGAAATTCTGCCAGTTTTGTTAAGAACTGCTACCACCCAGGCTTTCTTTTCCCACCATTTCTGTGGTGGTCAGGGAGTCCTGGCTCAGCAGTCACCTGGTTACCTGAGGTGTTGTGGCTTTGTTAAAATGGCCTCCAACAGGCTCAAAGCCTACCCTTTCCTCTCAAATGTGGATGCTGACTCCTTCAGCTTCTCCAGGACAACCTAGTGGAACTAGCTGCCCTTTGAGCAGCAGCAGTTTCAGAACATAGTCATTCTGCTGTGGCTTCCCAGCCCCCCCCAAGATGTTGCATCCTTGTTGTATAATGACACTTGTGTCCCATCTCCTCCTGCTCTGACTCCAAAGTGTTTTGTCTGAAATTACTTCTCTTTCTCTTAAAAGGGCTCCGATTCTGATGTGGAAACACCAGCAAATTTTGGAAAATATCTTGATTCGTTTTTAGCTTTCACAACCCATCCCAGTCAGGTATGTAAAGGACAGAGAATCTCCGCAGCATGTATACAGTTAAGCTGCCCATGTAGGTAGCTGCATAACTTCTCCCCTGAAGGAGTCTTTGCTCATGTCTATCGCATACTCGAGAGCCAGACACCATTTTCTAGCCGCTCTGTTTCCTTTTCTGACAATATGGGAAGAAGCAACACCTCTGCTGCTCTGCCCTTCAGCATCCCAAAAAATCCAATTCAGTATGGCTGACATATTGTCAGTGAAGCCCCTGAGACTGAGAGGCTGGTATTTGCTTTCTGGAGTGTCTTATTTGAGTCTGGTTTAGCTTGGAGGTTTCAGGTGAGCCTGGGAAAGTGCATGACCTTACTAGGGTGTTGATGTAAATTGTGTTTGCCCTCTGGTGCAGAAGCCTGAACCTTTTGTGCTAAGAAATCCTTGCCCTGTTGCAATCTTCATTTTTCTTCATGTTTTCTCAGTTCCTGCGCTCCTCCACCCAGATCACCTGGGGAGCCCTCTTCCGGCATGACGTCCTGTCTCGTGACCCTCTGCTCTTGGCTATGATCCCAAAGTATCTGAGAGCATCTATGACTAACCTAGTAAAGGTATGGGGGATCTCTGACCTGCTGGATGTTGAGCAGGTGGTTCTATTAATGTTATGCAGCTGTAACAGTAGAGAAGCTGGGTAGTTGATGTGGCTGTAGGGAGAGTCACCTCCAGGCTGCTGTGCAGCTCTCCTGAAAATTGCTACTGTCTAGTTTGTGACCTTAGTCTGAGCCTCCTTGGAGCTAGCTCTCAGCTGACATGGATGGTTTCATCCCCTCCATCACCTTGTCCCTTGTATTTCCAGGTGGGCTTTCCCTCCAAGACAGACAGCCCCAGTTGTGAATACTCTCGCTTTGACTTTGACAGCGATGAAGACTTCAATGCCTTCTTCAACTGTAAGTCACTCTTGCCTGGGAGCCTCTGGGCTAGTTGTATTGCCTCTGTCCAAGGCTTGCAGCCTTCCCTTCGTTCTTGCCAAGTTACTAGCTAGGGCCCCATATACCAGCTCAGCAGTGGGATACACTTGTTCACATTGTCCCAGGTTATCTTTGTGCTTTGCGTCTGGTGAATTTTTTGGCATTTTCCATGCAGTTAAGCTTTTGACCAGCAAGTGGAGCCCAAAACAACAGCCTCTGCAGAGCCTTCACCACCCACTGTGTCAGGCAGTGATTCTCCACCAGTGTGCTGTGGCATCCTGGGGTACCTTTACATCCTTTCAAGGGCACCATGCAGTGTTACCACCATTAGGTGTGCAAACATGATTCACAGGATAAATAGTTTCAAACAGGAATCTGTAACATTAAAACTATTCTGCCCTGTTGTGGTCTTTAAGTTCTCTGCAGCCAAAGAATTGCTCGAGTATTTTTCTGTACTCAAAAAAAGGAGAGAGAATTAAAGCTAACATTTTTGCAGGGGAGCCTTGATCTCGAATAATGGAGAGCCACTGGTGTAAAGAAATAGCTACTTTGGAGTCAACTGGGGAATTAACTTGGAATGAAACCAGTTATACCCAGCACAACATCAGGAGCTGGGCCTGGAAACAGAGGTTTAAAAAAAGAGGGCCAAGCACTGGAGTTCTGTCTTTACATGTGACTCATGTCAGGGTCCCTTTGGATAGAGAATGGGAAGCATAATTACATGAAATATCCTCAGTATTAAAGGCAAAACATATTTTGGTTAAATTTACTGAAACAACAATGAAAGCATTGTCAGTACTTAGTGAATTGAGCTGGCTCTTTTTAATGTCCTTCAGTTTGGTATACAAGATAACTTATCTTCCATCGCCTAGTTCTTAGTTATTGTTTGTAAGAGGAAAATAAGCATTCCTGCCTCTTCTCAGCTTTTCAGTAACTCACTGGAGCTAATCTGGGGGGAACTGAAATGAAGAGAAAATGTTCTCTCTGAAGCTGTGAAGAGGTTACTGTTGTAAAACATGGGCTCCAGAAAATTCCAATTCTGTATTTTTAGCCAGTGATTTCCAGTGCAGTGGTCTGAATTGCTTTAAAACTTTGGCAGCAAAGATATTCTCTGACAATATTTATAATTAAAATAAATTTAACAGATTATATTAAATGCAGGCCTTAGCTATATTGTTATAATTTACTTTTTAAAGAATGCAGTTTGAAATTAATTTCATAGATTTCATAGACATTAGGGCTGGAAGGGACCTCAGAATATCATTGAGTTCAGTCCCCCGCCCAAAGGGCAGGAAGTCAGCTGGGGTCATAGGATTTAAATGTGCTGAGCTCACTCTGCAGAGCACCACTGCCTAAGCAATTGCCACAAATGTCCCCAACATTGCAAATGGCGTCTACCTCATCTTTCCATTATCTGAACCTACCTCTTTTTGTCCATTTCCTGTGGCAGCTTTCCGGGCACAGCAGGGAGAGGTGATGAGGATGGCATGTCGTTTGGACCCAAAGACTGGCTTTCAGATGGCTGGGGAGTGGCTGAAGTACCAGTTGTCATCACCTGTTGATATTGGAGCCATGAACTGTAAGTTGCCTGAAGCAGGGCAGGAAAGAAAAGGAGCTTGGGCTCCTATTAGAGACCAGAAGAAACTTTTGTGCGTATCTTTTAAGCCTCTTCAAAGTGACCTGGCTTTCAGGTCAGACTTCTCTAGGTCTCTGCAGGCAAATCCTTGGTAGCCTACTTATGCACACCCTACCACAGAGCCTTTGGTTGAAAGGAAGACTCCTGCCTATCCCAGTTCTGGTTTGTATCTTTAAAGGCAGATGTTTCAAACAAAAGCAGTTTCAAACAAAAAGGCCAGAATTGATTGGGTCTGTCATTTCTGTAAAATCCAGCCTATCCCCATCCAGAGAAATTCTACCTTCCCTGACTTACAAAGGACTTTGTCCAGTCACTTTTCCTCCAGCAGGCCATTTGCTGCCTTCCAAGTCCCATTGTGGTTAGTACTGTCCCAGGTGCCACTGACACAAGGAGCAGTAGTCTCAAGTTGCAGCAAGGGAGGTTTAGGTTGGATATTAGGAAAAACTTTCTCAGTAGGAGGGTGGTGAAGCACTGGAACAGGTTATCTACGTAAGTGGTAGAATCTCCATCCTTGCACGTTTTTAAGGCTTGGCTTGGCTTGGCTTGGCTTGACAAAGGCCTGGCTGGAATGAACTAGTTGGGGATGGTCCTGCTTTGAGCAGGGGGTTGGACTACATAACCGCCTGAGGACCCTTTCAACCCTGACTTCCTGTGATTCTCTGAGAGTGCTGGGCATTCAACCCATCGCTTTCTTTTCCACTCAGTTCTGAGTCGTTGGAATCAGTTCCTCTCTATATCTCCAGAATGGTATTTGACTCAGGAGCTGAATTGTTCCCTGAATTATGAAAGTGATAGCCTTCAAGCACCATTTGGCACCTTGGGGGTTCTCTAACCATGAATCTTTCTGATGGAAAAGATTGCAGAAGGAAGAGACTGAAGTGCTTGTTAATGGGGTGGGTAAAATCATCCAGTGTAGGATTTTGCAGAGGATCCACAGGCTAGCAGCATGCTCGAGGGATGAAGGGAAAAGTAGATCATCCTAGGGCCATGGCAGTTCACATGGTCTTTTTTTCCTCTCTTGTAGCTAAGACAGGGGAAGGTCTCTGTTCCATCTTCTCACCTTCCTTTGTGCAGTGGGATGCTATGACCTTCTTCTCAGAGAGTGTCATCAGCCAGATGTTTCGAACTCTGGATAAGGAAGTAAGTACTTCTCTAACCTATTTCCAGGGACTGTCTTGGTTTGAGGTGGGTGTTTCCCAGCTGCATTGCTCTTCAAACAGCATGAAGCAAAAATGCTGGCTTGTAACTACAATATACATCAGTGCTGAATCCTGAACTCTGTTAGGAGAGGTCTCAGTTGCTCTCTGTGTGTGTAGGGAGGATGATCTATTAGGATGGTAAAGCCAATCCCACTGAAATATTCCACTGTCAGAAAAATGTCCTGTACCTAGATGCAGTGTTCTGAAAGGAATTGGTGCAGAGACTAGAGCCCTAGGATGGTATAGTCACAACAGTCTGTCCTGTCAGGAAAGCAAGTGTATTTTATATGGCACCTTTCACGGTTTGTTAAAATGGCATCCTGTGGGGATTTTTGTGACTAAACGAGAAAGGGTTATATATGCACAACACGGGGGGGCAAGTGCACAGCAAACAGCAAGGAAAATGTAGTTTCCTTCTCTGTTGTTTGCAACCCAGTTACTGAAAAATCACAGGCAGTAATCATTAGTAACCTTTGACACTGGCTTTTATCTGGGATTAGGTTATTTGTTATTTTAGCTGTTTGTTCTGGTCACAGCAAAATGTGGCAAGAAAAAATGGCTTAAACCAGAAAACATTAGACAGGAGGCAAAAAAGAGAGGAGTTTTGATGCCCTGGAAAAGAAGTAATAGTAAGTATTTCAAGTTGACATCTCAAGACCACTGTAGAAATAGTGATGCCATCTTCTACCTTTCAACAGCAGTTTCCCATCAAATATATATAGATTAACACATGCCTTTGTACCACTTGTCTTGCCTAGTTTGTAAATGGAAGACTTCACCCACAGGTGTCAGTCAACACACACACTTCTTGGTGGAGACATTGGAGTGTTTGCTGTGTGCTGGAATTCTGACCATTGCTCTCTTTCTTCCCCCTCCCCTTATTTCTCCTCACAGGAAATTCCAGTAAATGAGGGCATAGAGCTGCTGCAGCTTGTCCTGAACTTTGAAACAAAGGACCCCCTCATTCTATCCTGTGTGCTTACCAACGTCTCTGCACTTTTCCCCTTTGTCACCTACAGGCCAGAGTACCTGCCACAAGTCCTCTCAAAGGTTGGCACCATCTAGCCTACCCCTTAATCAGTTACTCTGTAGGTGAAGCAGTAGTACCACGTAACCCTTGCATTGTTTTTCATTCACACGCCTTCCTCATGACATTTCTCTGAGAGAGGAATAATACTTCTTGTTAGAGGTGGAAAAACTGATAGAGCCTGTTGCAATGTCAGAAAACCCAGATTTGATTCCCAGCCCTGGACTTCAACTACTAAATGAGAGCCTCTGGCGAGAGTGCCTTAGCATTGCTAAAGATCTCCTACAGTCATAGTGAGAATTCATTGTTTTGCTTAAAAGGAGAGTCTCCATTGACTTGGTGATTAGTGTATAATCCCCAGGTACAGGAGTGAATTCCAGATGTAAGGATTGATTTCATTTTTCCCCTTGTCCCTCAGCTCTTTGCCTCGGTGACCTTTGAAGTGATAGAAGAAAGTAAGGTGAGTCCTTACTATCCCACTATGTTCATATCATGTGCATTCTGTGTGAGGGTCCATCAATGCCTAAAATGGGGTAGGACATAACACTACAACAAGATTTGTGTTTGTAGGTCTGTTCTTGGAAAGGGGAAAAGAACCTAAAGAGCTGTCTCCTCCTTTGTTGTCTTGCCTAATAAGCCCGGGCTGATGGAAGCTTGGGAGGTGTGTAGGTTGAAATTCAACCCCATGAAGAACTCCAGAACAAAACCACTTAGTTCCTAGTCTTATGCTAGACTTCTAGGGATTGAATTTCATCTGGTAGACAGACATCTTTCAATGGTGAGCAAGCATGTGGCTGTGATTCATGTGCTAGCCCAAGATGCATGTTGGGAACCTGTTTACAAATAAGATCAAGCATGTTTGTGTCCCTGAAGCAGAACTGGAAGACAGCTTGTCTGGGTTGGGACACTGCTCAAACTAGCTGTAACCCCTCGGGGGATTAGCTGGAGTTAATTGATCCCTAGGGATGCACATGTGGTAGTGTCTGTTTCCCCTAGCTCTGCAGCACAGAGTGTTGTGTAGATTTTGTAGACTGTTGGCTCTAGCTTGATTCCAGGTCTCTTGAATATTGTTATATCTGTCCAGGCCCCAAGAACTCGTGCAGTAAAGAATGTGAGAAGACACGCATGCTCCTCAATTATCAAGATGTGTCGGGACTACCCTCAGCTTGTCCTGGTATGTACGTGAAAGGTTATTCTAGGGACCTGCCACCTGACCTTCATTTGCATGCCCAGGGTCTATGGGGAGTTCAATTGTAAGATAATGAGTAATAGCTGAAGGGGCAGGGGCAGGAGGAAGTCAAGCCTACAACAGCTTAATAGCTGGAAAGTGGCTATATTTTAATTTTTGTACTGATCAACTGTCCCTATTGGCTCCTTAGCTGATATGGCAGCAAAAGTGGTCTGGAGCAGAGGCAGTGGTATTTCCCTTTTGGACCAGTTCAGGGAGTTTACAAAGGAATATTAGCTACTCTTTCTCTTTGAACCTACCAGAGTCAGTTTTTTCTAGAGACCACACACTGCTGGCAGGTCTGGGCTTGTGACTCCAGTAGTGCTGCTGCCTGGATTGCTTTGTGACTGGGAGCTGTAATTTAAGTGCTGTTGTTGACTTGGAACTTTGGAAACCTGCAGTGATCTGCCTGGTATTCCCCACCCCTTTGAGGTTCCTTCATTTGTTGGGATCACAGAAGCTCTCAGTTGCTCTGTGGTTATAGATTAACCTCCCTGTTGTGGGAGAACACAAGCTGCTCCTTTGAACATGCTAGTTGGGGTCATGTAACATTTTGGCCATCATCGTCGCTTCCAAGAGAGAGGGGTTTTGGCACTGCCTATCCATGAGTGTTCCTTGGCACTTATGCAGAGCTGCCAGGTACACCCGACCAATTAGTGAAGAGAGAAACTGCACATACAGAGCCACCATTTGCTTGGATCATCAGGGGATGTTTTTGTTAGGCTTCCATGATGGAAATATCCTAAGGTCTGACGTTTGAGAGTCCTAAACCAACTTGTTTCTTTGCCAGTCATGTAGGATATAGAATGTGCTGCCATGGCTATAGGTGGTCAGGTCAGGGAGTAGGGAGATGCCAGTGGCACTGATCCAGATTCAAACTACCATTATAAGAGGGGTTACGGGCAACAGAGATCCCAGAGAGATCTGAGCGTGGAAGGAAGCAATGGATGGATAGAGTAGAACAAGCTGTACACAGTCAAATGGGTGGCCAACTGGCTGGAGGGCCGCACCCAGAGAGTGGTGGTAGACGGGTCATGTGGGCAGTGGGGTCCCCCAGGGCTCGGTCTTCGGGCCTGCACTGTTCAACATCTTCATCAGTGACTTGGACGAGGGGGTAAAAAGCACCCTGTTCAAATTTGCTGATAACACTAAGATATGGGGGGATGTGGGCATGCTAGAAGGAAGGAATAGGCTACCATCAGTCCTAGACAGGTTACAGGGGTGGGCAGATGAGAATAGGATGGGATTCAACACTGACAAGTGCAAGGTCCTGCACCTGGGGAGGAAGAACCAGCACCATACCTACAGGCTGGGGAACTCTCTTCTCGTCAATGTAGAGGCAGAAAAGGATCTTGGAGTCATCATTGATGCCAAGATGAACATGGGCTGGCAGTGTGGGGATGCAGTCAGGAAGACCAGTCGCACCTTGTCATGCATCCACAGATGCATCTCAAGCAGGTCCAAGGAGGTGATCCTCCCCCTCTATGTGGCACTCTAGGCTGCAGCTGGAGTACTGCGTCCAGTTCTGGGCACTGCACTTTAAGAGGGATGAGGACAGCATGGAGAGGGTCCAAAGGAGGGCCACTCGCATGATCAGGGGGCAGCAGGGCAGGCCCTACGAGGACAGGCTATGGGACCTGAACCTGTTCAGCCTCCACAAGAGAAGGCTGAGGGGGGATCTAGTGGCCTGTTACAAACTAGTCAGAGGGGACCAGCAGGCATTGGGGGAGTCCCTGTTCCCCTGAGCACTACCACGAGTGACCAGAAATAACGGTCGCAAGCTGGCAGAGGCTACATTCAGATTAGACATCAGGAGGCGCTACTTCACTGTCAGGGCGGCTAGGATCTGGAACCAACTTCCAAGAGAAGTGGTGCTAGCTCCTACCTTGGGGGTCTTTAAGACAAGGCTTGACAGTCACCTTGCTGGGGTCGCTTGACCCCAGTACTTTTTCCTGCCATGGCAGGGGGTTGGACTCGACTGTCTGCTCAGGTCCCTTCCAACCCTACTAACTATGAAACTATGAAAAGGCTTGAAGATCACAGCAGGGGACGGACTCTTCTTGAGAGAGAGGGCATGTCAGTCAGCCCCATTCACCAGCTATTTCCACTGCTTTGTTTTCTGGGAATATGGTGCACTCTGGTTTGCCTGGGCTCCCCAAACATGAGTGCAGCAATGCCAGTCAGGTTCCTCACCACACCATGTACATGATGCTGTCCTGTTTTGGGTGGGTGTGTTCCAGCCAAATTTTGAGATGCTGTATAACCACGTGAAGCAGCTGCTGTCCAACGAGCTGCTGCTAACGCAGATGGAGAAGTGCGCCCTCATGGAGGCCCTGGTCCTCATCAGCAACCAGTTCAAGGATTATGAGCGGCAGAAGGCCTTCCTGGAGGAGCTCATGGCTCCTGTAGCCAGCCTATGGCTCTCTGAAGAGATGCAGAGGTACGGGACCTGTATTAACTGTTCCTGTGATAGAGCTGAAGGGCAGGCAGAGGTGATGGGAGTAGCACATCTCTCCTGCTGGAGACTGTGCACATCAAAGGAAGACAACCTTGTGTCTCCTGGTCACCTGTGTCCTGGATAGTGACTGATTGCTTGCCACAAGCCCTCTGCTCTCAGGAAGTTTGGCCACCACCCAAGGTCCTGCTAAGTGTCTCGAGTTGGTTGGGGGTATCTGTGTGAGCTGAGAGCTCAGGAAGTTATCATAGGTCTACAGCACTCTATAAACAGCTGGGAAAAGGGGATCAAAATAACCCCTGAGAGCACCAAACAGCACTGCTGAAACTTGAGACAAGCAGAATACTTCCACAGTCATTGCACTGAAGGGTTCTGGGCCCCAGGGAGAGGGCTCTACGCGGGGGTTCGTAGAGGTGTTTGCTGGCTGGTTCTTGTAATCTTGAGCCAAATCAGAGTTGAATACCGTACAGAAAACTAGTTGGTCCTGCCAGCCTCTCCTGAGCCCAGCTGGTTGATCTGAGGCTCTATAAACAATGTGGAGGGACACCTTCATCAAAAACCATGGAGGAGCTGATCATAGGAGTTCAAGGTCACCTAAAGTTCAGCTTTAAATCAGTTAAACTGGTTGAACAAGCTCCCCATGAATATCCTCAAATCTGATTTGCTGTCCTCCTTCCAAAGCTGCCCTTTGTTGTGATGCATGCTTAAAACCTCATGGCCATTATGCTGGTATGCCAAGAGCAGTGCCTGCCCTGTTTACCATTATGGTCTCCTCATCTCTTGGTTTTTCCCCATCTTTTTGTACCCATCTGTTGTCTCTTGTCTTCTTAGATTGTCCACTCTCTGAGGCAGAGACTGTCATTCTGTTTGCGTAGTGTCTGCCATTTGATAACTGTCTTCAAATGTCTGAAGGGTGATTATAGAGAGGATGGAGGTAGACTTTTCACTGTGGACATAGGTGACAGGACTAGGAGCAATGGTCTCAAGCTACAACAGAGGGAATTTAGGTTGGAGATTAGGAGGAACTTTCTGACTATAAGGGTGATCAAGCATTGGAACAGGCTACCTAAAGAAGTTATGAAATTGCAATCCTTGAAAGTTTTCAAGAGCTGGTTGGACAGACATCGGGGTGGGATGGTTTTAGTCAGGGATGATCCTGCTCTGAGAAGGGGGCTGAACTAAATGAACTTGTAAGGTCCCTTCCAGCCTATGATCCTGTCACAGTGAGCTTGTGGTTCACATCAAGGCTGCCTAGGCATGACAAAATACAAGTCATTTGGGTAGCTGTGCTAGAACACAAGGAGTGTTGACTGCAGGTGCCAGACTGCTGACATTGAAAAAAATCCATGGTTTCTCTCTCCTCTCAGAGTCCTATCAGATCCTGAATCTTTCATCTCATACGTGGGTGCTGATAACAAAATCACTGACCCAATCTTGGAAGATCCCAGTGGTCTGAACCGCTCCAGAGTGAGTATCCATTATCTAAGGAGCCTTGGGCCTTGGAAGAGATGTATAACCTCCCTGCATTGTACATGCACTTACCTATCCTGCCTCTTGGGCAGGGCCTTGGGCAAGGCCTACTGTCCCCCTTCTGTTGGATTCGGCCTGTTTGTGCTGCAGAATGGTTTCAGACTCTTCAGCTCAAGCAAACAATTGTGGGTCATATAAGATGAGCTGGCTCCACAGGATGGAGTTTTCCATTTTACCCTTTACCCTTCCCTAGCTGACACGTAGGTTCCAGAGATGATCTGTACCTCTTCTAGAATGGAATTTTCCTCTGTTCCTGGTCCTTAAATCTTTATACTTGGTGTGGCTCAGGTTCTTTCTGGTGCTGTCAGATTAATGCTGGGTGTTTGGGGAAATGGAGTATCGTGAGTTGTGATTTTATATGGCACAGCGTCTAATTCAGGGATGGGCAAAATGTGGCCTATAGGCCAGATGCAGTCCACCAGGCTATTCTATCTGGCCTGGCCCAAAACCCTAAAAAATTTAGAAAATTTATAGTCATCTGCCCCTGGCTGCCTCTCGTACGACCCTCGATGGCTTGCCAGAACTCAGTAAGTGGCCCTCCACCTGAAATAATTGCCTGCCCCTGATCTAACTAAAATACATATCGGGGGCATGGCTTTGTACAATCTAGTGGCTGCAATAGGTGCCATTCTTGGATTTGATTGGTAAGTACCATCCTTGGGGCTGTAGATGATATCAGAATGCAAACTTCAGAATTTTGCTTGATGCTAATTCTCACTTAGACCATTGTTATGAAAATGGATCTTTCAATTGAATTGTCACGTGTGATGGAAATGAAAGACTGAAGCCTTAAACATTTCCTTTTAGAAGATACCCTATGTGGTTCCTTGAACTCTGCAAGATCTTCTGCATTGATACTTTGTCCTATAAGAAGTTCCTGACCTCTGCCAGAGGGACAAAAGGTTATTGCAGACTTCAGAAGATATTAGAGTAGCATGCCGCATCTCACAGGGTTGGACCAGTGGTGGCAGGCCATCCTGTTGTGAAAAGTTCCTGGGAGAGAAGATGGGTAACAAGGTCGTCTTTAGCCTTGTTGCTAAGAAGTGTTCTTTCCATGTCTTCTGGCTTGCTGTAGATAAGCTTTTGCGTGTACACCATTCTGGGAGTTGTGAAACGGGCTCGCTGGCCCACTGCCCTGGAAGAGGCTACAGCTGGAGGATTTGTCGTCGGGTGCACACCCAGCGGTAGTCCGATCTACCGTAACCCCTGCACTGAGCAAGTCCTGAAACTTATGGACAACTTGCTTGCTCTCATCAGGTGGGTTGAGTTGATATGACCTCAGTTATGCCGACTGAAATCTCTTAAAGCAGAATTGCCATGTATGTTGTGCGTTCTGAGCATGTTCTCCCATTGAAGCCGACGGGAGCACAGGCTTGGGCACCTGCACCAATGCTGTTCCTGACTGTTCTCAGTGGGGAATAGGACTGGGGAAACTGAGCCTTCCCAGCACTCACTGCCCTGGCCTACAGGATTCCATCAGAGCCAATGGGAGCTTGGGCTGGGGCTGCCACCCCCACCCCGACTCCCACCTTGGATTCTGCCCGTAAAACTGCCACAACAACTAACGAAGCGTTTCTCAACTAATGTCTCTGCTCTGCCCTCAGCCCCCACCAGGCCACCTCTCCAGGTACCACCAGGGCAGTCCCAGCTCTCATCGCATCCAGTGGGAGTTTGCACTCTTCTCTCTTCAGTACTCAGTTGAGCTTGTTTGATTTGCCAAATGTGAATTCTGGGGGCCTGAAGCATGATCTTCTGTTGAAACTTGAGGGGGCAACTGCTGAGGCTGTCTGTGACCAGCAGGACACCTGCTGGCACTATGATTATATATCTGTAGACTGGCCGATGTGGAGCGAGATGAGGGTTCAGGTGTGTGAGGTGAGCACAGGAGTGTAGCCCTTGAATTACTGAAGTATCTAGGGGAAAAAAACAGCCCTTGGATTTACAAAGAAGCCACCAAGGTGTGGACTGTGCTGTGGAGGCACTGCTAGCTTCAGAGATAATGTGAAGTGGTGCTGTGCAGAGTCTGAGACAATTTCCCTCTGCCTGCATCTGAAGCTAGATGATTGCTGGAAAGTGACTGTCCAAAGAGACTGGTCTAATCCTCTCTTAGCTGTAAGGACATTGTATGTACCCAGCTTGGCAGGACTTGCACGTCATTCATGAAATCAGGACCTTGCTGTTTCCAGTAGGAAGCAGTGTCCTGGGCAAAGATGGGGGTGGGGCAGGTTCCTACAATCTTAATCCACTCCTCATTACAAGGCTTAGGGTGGCTTGTTTGTGGGCAGGGTTGAACTATCCAGTTTGTTACTGGTGAAGTATTATCCACCCTGTCTCATATGATTTGCCTTTTGGTTGCATAGGTCAGGGATCCCATGGATCAATTCTTGTGGCAAGTTGTGAGCTTTCTGGGCAGAGACAGTCTTGTTCAGTGATTTGTGTACAGCTGAGCACATTTTAGTGACTAAAGCTTACACATCACCATAGCTGTGAAATTCAATAAAACAGCATCCCAGTTAGTGTTCCCCTGCCTTACAGCAGGTTGTTATGGCCACAGATGAGGGACCTGTTTGCCCACACAGTCACTACTCCCAAAATTAGTATGTTAAAGACCTTAGGGGATACCTGTTATGAGCAGCCTAAGAAACTAAATTCCACCCTCATCCATCTAGGTCCTATTCTTGCCTCCTTTTGCAAGGAGACACACAGGCTGTGCTCTATGACTAGTGTACCTTCTCTAGCACTAGGAACATGGCTCCCATGGTGTGTTCTGAGGCAGCAGATTGGTGTTGTCATTCAGGCTTCTCTGTTACAGACTGGGGCCTTTTATTTTAGGCTTTTCTGAGCAATAGGTTGTGGCTTGTACTTGATCCTCTAAGGTTCCCAGACCCTGTTTCCCAGGAGAGTTTTATAAAGGTTGGCACTCTTTCAATGTGGGGTTCAACATGGTTAAAGTAGTGAACGTGCCCAGCCTCCTGCCTTGCATCTGGCTTCACTGAGCACAGAAGAATGAGGCCCTGCTCTACAGGGTAGTTGCCAGGTGTAAGGACATCCAGCTGTCATAAATCGGCAGAGCTTTTGGGCAAAAGCAGTATTGAAGCTTCCAGGAAAGCAGAGAGCCTGTGCTCTCTTTCCCTCTGGCATTGTTTCTGTTGTCCAGGAGGGTTTTGCTACATGTACAGGTTCACGTGTTCACACAAAGGCCTCTGAAGTCTTGAGAAGCTTCTGTGTGGATATTAGAAGTACTGCACTAGGGCCAAGCATGGCTGCCTTGTGTGGTAGTTGCAGCTTCAGGACAGTAGCTGACTTTATGCTTGGGTACATTGCATAGCATTGGATCTAAAGGCCAACTTGCAGGGAAAGCCAGCTAGTTTCTGCAGTGTTACAGTGCTGCTGAGGGAAAGGGGCTAATGCCAGGGGCTTGGAGGTCTCACAGGATGCACTGGCTGACTGGATCTGCAAGAAGCAGCCTCACAAATTCTCCTGAGCAGCTGAATTGAACTGTAAGTAAAGAAGCTCCTATGAAGCTGGGGATGTTCTCCACTGTAAATGGTTGTGCTTACTTCTTTCTGAGTCCCTTGTGTGGTGCTTTAGGCCATCTAGGGGAGGAGACACAGGGAAAGTGTGAGTAATCAGTGGGTTGATACCAAGGTAAGTAGTGTGTGTAATAGCTCCTTGGTCTTGGCCATGACCTCCGAGATGGCCAGGGAGCTCAGATAACAGGGTAACTCTGCAGCAGTTCATGTGTGCACCTTAAGAGATACAGGCAGTGTAAGGATGCCTCTAACAGCTGGTCTTTTTGTGCTTGACCTAATTTGCCTGTTGCTTTCACAGTGGATGTCCAATTGTTGAATGAACTTGAAGTTACTCTGTTAATTGTTTGCAGCTCGATGTTTGATAGCACTTCTTGTCCTCTGTGGTATTTCAGTTTATCCAGCTGCTTCCCCAGCTTTTTGGCTTACGGTTTTTGTGATGTTCTTGCTTTCTCTTCTGGGTTTGAGCCTAAATAAAAGGCAAGTTCTGTGGTATCAGAATGTCTTGGCATCAGCAGCTGAATAGACCGACTCACCCAGCATCATCCCCAGTGCCTGGGATCTGAACAAACCAACTAGGTTTATCAGGAGTCCTGCACAAACTGGGGGCTTTTTCTGAACCCAGCTTGACAAGATGCTGGTCGTACACAACATTAATATCTGCAGTGGCCTGGCTCTATAGATACAACTATCTCTGATTTTTCTAATATAGACAGTTCCACTTCTGGGTTAAGACATTTTTTTTTTTTTTTTCACCGCAGACTCCCAGGAAGTTCTGAAAGGCTCATCCTCTAGCCTAGCAGGCAACATCTTGTTATCAGAGATGCTTCCAGCTTGCTTAACAGAGCTGTGATTCTCTCTGAAAATATACACCCCCCCCTTTCCCTGCCATATCCTTTTTCTGTGTTATTGCTGGGCTGTAAATGTTTCTCTCTTGAATGTCATTTTCCATGTTTTCCTGGGCACTGGATTTCCCAGAGGTCCCTTTTTATACGGTGACAGTACTCAGTGCTCAGTCTGAGTGTCCTGACCTTTTCATATCTGGTGGCTGCCTTCTAACTATGCCCGGTGGCTGAGCAGTTTGGTCCCACTAACTTCAGTTACTGCTGCAGCTTTGCTGAACCCTCTGACTGAGCATCTACCTATGCAGGTTTACTACTAACCTGAGAGTATGTTTTAAGGTGAGACTCGTGGCAGCAAGCTGCAGGGTGCAATGATCTCTCCTCAGTGGGACCAGCTAGCCAGCTGCTTTGATCAGAGCAAAGCCACTCTACAGGACTAGTGGCCAATTCCATCATCATGCATTTGATACATTGTGATATAAGAAGCAGGACCTTCCTTCCCATTATGCAAAGTTCAGCCTTTACTAGCATAAAACAGGCTGGAGACACACAAAGGGTGACTGAGTAAAGGTGTCCTCATATCAGTGGTGGTTGTGGTCATAGTATAGCCTCAAGCAGGGGTACATAGCTCTCTGAACCTGTAGGGCAGCGTTTCCCAAACTTGAAAGCTGAAACCCTTACCAGGAAAACAAAATTACTGTGCCTCTTTGAGATCCATCCTGGGGTGGTAGTCCTACTCCAGATGGGTCAGTCAGTAGGTTATATAGGTCTTCACACAGAATTTTACTGTCCTTCTCTACAGTAGGACAGAGTGAAGTAGTTAACAGTGCAGACACTTGGGGTCTGTTAGTGCTCAGTAAGAGGAACAGGATAGTTTGGAGTCAGTTCAGGCCCTCTGCAAGCTCAGGCCGGCACTGGTGCATTGGTGTTGCTTCACAGTCATGACAACTAGAGACTCTTTAACAAAAAAAACAAATGAGGTCCAAAACTCTGGAGAACAGCAGAGGTCTGCCCCTGTCCCCCTCCCCCTGCCAGTCCTTTGCGCCTCACGCTTTGGGAAACGCTGCTCTAGGGGTTGATACTGAGTTGCCCTTGATCACCTCTAGCAGCAGGTACAATGGCATTGCAGTTTTGACGGAGGCTGTTGGGCCGTTTGGCTGCAGGATTTGTGCTGTGTGCAGCTGTCGACACCCAGAGTGGAGGTCTGAGGTCTCAAAGGAGAGCGAGGTAGGTGAGAGAGACACCCTGCTGAGGCAAGCTCTTGAGAGTTATGACCCTGGTTAAGGGAGGGACTCATTTTGGCCTGGATGGCAAAAACCAACCACCCTTGGCTGAATTGGTGTCCCTCAAAGAGAGCAGACCATGTGGCTGTCTCCTGGTTACGCAGAACTCTTCCCAGTCAGATGCATTGTCCAGGGGCGTGTGTCTCCGCCACTAGCAACGTGTACATTAGGCCATGGTGCTCCCTAGAGTTCCTCCGGTGCCGCCTGCCATTCTGGGGACTGTGACCCATCCCCGAGGGGCAGTGTGTGTATTTCGGAGCAGGGGCAGCAGGCGCAGGGAATCTTGCTAGAAATGGAACGGTGGGGTTTTAAATCTGCTCTCCGGTCCCTCTGGCCAAGCCAACGAGCTGCTGCCAGTTTCAGCTGGAGACTTGTTGGGAGTCTTTGCCGCCCACACTCAGAAGGGCGTGGCCTGAGCAGTCGGACATGCGAGTGGGCAGCTGGGAGCTCCAGGACACAAGGTGGAGTCTCTCCAGGTCTCTACCTCTGGGGGAGAAGTGTCCCCAGTATTTTCCCAGGTGGGGAAGGGGGATCCCATGCACAAGTGCTTGGTCTCTCCTTCCTCATCACCTGCCACAGAGGAGCTTGTTCACAGGCTGAAGGAGGAGGATCCCACTGTCAAGTACAAAGGGGCTTCGCTTGTGCAAGTATGAACTGCTCTCTTCTTTTTCAGGACTCACAACAATCTCTACATGCCGGAGGTGGTGGCAAAGCTGGGGGACACTTTTGCAAAGGCCTTGGACATGCTGGAAGTGGAGAAGAATGCCATCCTAGGTAAAGGGCTCTTCCTTAGGGGGACCCTTTGGGTAGCTTCCCTAGGAAGACAGCTTTGCATTCAAATGAAGCAGCTGGAAGGGGCCAGAAATCCAGTTCCTGTTTGTCGGCTCTGACTTTTTAATTTATTCCTTTTCATGAAACATCTTTATACTAGTGATGTCTGAATCCAGCCTCCCACCCAGTTTACCCTTGTGAAGAGATACCAGACATCTCCCCCCTCACCCCAGCCCACCCATCTCAGCTGTGGAGAAGTCGCTGCTGCTTGGTATGAGTTGATCCCCCAGCTTATGTTCATTCTGCTACACAGACGAGGCTAGATGTGTGTGTGCTGTTGTAATTAGAGCAGTGCTCCACAGTCGCATTAGCTACCACTGGTGCCAGAGCCTGATGTCTGAAGAACTTCAGGCAAAGGCCTGCAGCCTGGCTCAGTGGTCATTTCCAAACGCTTTATTATGAGTAGGGTTTGTCAGAACCTGATTCCAAAGATGTGAGCTGCCTCGGGCAGTATGATCTACCCAAATAAAAAAAATGGCCTTGCCCCTGAGCTAGGACTCGGGAGACTCAAATTCAGTTTCATCCTCTGCCACAGGTGCTCTGGGACCCTGAATAAGTTGTTTCTTGTTTTCCTGTGACTCTGAAATGAGGGTGCTCTTTTCCCTTCTCTGTCTTGTCTGTTTTAACTATAAATCTTCAGGGGAGAGATTGTGTCTGGTGGTGTGTAACACCACCTAGAACAACACAGGCATGACCTCAGTCAGTATCAGTAACATACACCCAGTGAGTTTAGCCAATCCCCATAATTAACCTCAGGGAGAGGCTGCTGAAAGAAGATTGCAACACTGGCAGGTTTTCTTACGGATTAGTTTGAACATCTGGTCCTGTCAGCCTGTTTGGAGGAGCGAAGAGGTACTGATGCAGCTGTGAGGAGCTTCACATTCTTGCTGCCTTTTCACTGAGGAGATCTGAGGTAGCTGTGCCCTCCACCTGCTGGATGCAGCCAAGTTGAATTGAGCAGGTGCCCAGCCCAGTTCCCTGGTGGCAGGAGGAGTGTAGTACTGTCCACATAAACAACTTACCTGAGAGCAGAGGATCCTTTGTTGGTTTGCCGTGGTCCTGGTGATTTCTCACTTGGTGCTTATCTCAGAGCCAAGCCTCCCTGAATGGGCTTTGTCTGTGAAGGCAGCTTGGCTCATGTACTTGATTTCTCTCTCTCCTCAGGTCTCCCTCAGCCTTTGCTGGAGCTTTATGACTCTCCTGTTTACAAAACTGTTCTAGAAAGGATGCAGGGCTTCTTCTGTACCCTGTATGACAACTGGTAAGAGTGATAGAGATATTCCACACAGTTGCACTGATTCACTGGAACCCACTATTCTAGAGAGGGACTGGCACTGTGACCTCAACCGCCTGCCAGCATCTATGTTCACTTGATGCCCAAGTGCCCCTAAGCAATGAGGAAACACGTTGCACTCACTCTCCTATATGTACCTGCAACATAACTGCCAGAAAAGAATTCCAGGTTGCCAAGTCTGCTGGGAGTTCTTCCACTGTAAGTTAGTCCTGCTGAAATGCTTGTAGAATACCCTGGCCTAGTGTGCCCTTTTTCAGGGTCAGTAGCATCAGTGCTCAGAAGTACATTGCCCTGATACTTGCGCGGTAGTTATTTTGCAAGTGCCTACGACACACATTCAGAAATGCCTCTGTGGAGCCACAGCACTTCCAGCTTTTGCTAGGAGGGAGCTGACAAACCCATTGTCCAGCTCAGTTACCTTATACATTGTTTTCCATTGTAGTTTCCACGTCTTGGGAAATGCTGGCCCATCCATGCAGCAGGATTTCTACACCGTTGAAGGCCTGGCCAGCCAACTCCTCACCTCAGCCTTCATCAACCTCAACAATATTCCTGACTACAGGTTACGTCCCATGCTTCGTATCCTTTTTCTTTGGCCTCTGGACAGCCTGGGGAAGCTGCTGCATATGTGACAGAGGGCTCCCCTTTCCAAATTGGTGCCAGCATTATGGCCACCCATCCTGTTCTTGAAGGCTGGGCAGTCAAAGGAGTAGGAGCTAATTACTAAACAAGGCCCATGTCTGAGTCCGTCAGTTCACAACTAGGACTGTCCTAATAGAGTGAGCAGGGAAAGCACAATTTGGAATGACTTTAGCACAGATGGTGATGCAAAGAAGTTGTGCTGGACAGACTGCAAGAAGGAGAGCCTCTTTGGTGACCTGTATTTGGGAGGGTACTTCATTTAGGATGCTGGAAAAAGAATAAATCCTCTGACTGGCTCCAGTGATCTTGGGGCTTGCTGTCTAGTTTCCAGTCAGTGACCTCTTCTCAAAGCAAGCACAATAGCTGGCACTGATCCTCTTACTTCTGGGCAGGAAGTCTAACCCCCTCAGATCTTATCACTGGTCCCTCCAGACACTGGTCAGAGGTAATGGTAAGAGGGTCTAGGTAAGCCTGCTCTGGTCCTGCTTTCACCTCAGTCACTGGCATTGTTCCAAGTACAATAATCTGGTGTTACATCACTGTGATTCTGCTCAGCTGAATGGTGATCTAGCTGTTGTCAACAAGTCTATCTACCAAAGGAACAGAAGGCATGGGCCTCCACCACATACCAGATAGAGCACAGCATGCCAGGACCCATGCGCTCCCTGCTGCACAGCAGTGGTATGAACTGGTATGTGGGTTGCATTGTCTTTAAGATTCGCATGCTATGTATTTCCCTTAAGCAGCTTGTACAGGCGTGTTTGTAAAGCCCTTGGTGCTCTCCTGCCCGGCAGAGTACTACGAGACCCTTGTCTGCCCTATCCTTGGACCACTCTTCACCTATTTGCATGTGGTAAGAAACTGTGTATTAAGTGTGTGTCTCTTTGTGCTGCTGAGGAGTCACGGCTCCCTTGTCAAAGTGGGAAAGGGTCCATTCAGCTCCAACTTCAGAGCCATTTGGGTAGGGGACAGCGCCTAGAGGGTTGATCACTGGCTTCTTCAGTGTGTAGAATGCTGGGCTGCTGTGCCCAGTTGCACCCCTACCCTGGCTTATTAAAACTCAGATCCTTGCTATGGGTTTCTAGGCTCCAATGGGTTTGACCCTATAGTTTTAGCCAGTTTCCTGTGTTGCCAGGCCTACACATCCTCCCTCTCCCTCACTCCAAGAATTCTACACCCAGCACAGCCTCCCCAGCTTCCCAGCCACTTTTGAGGGATTGTTGCTGGGCTTCTGGCCTGTGCACAGTCATGCCTGAAAGAAATCATGCTTATAGCTCCCTTGGTCCAACCTTATGGTTCAGAGGGCCACTGCTGGTAGTACAGTTGCTTTTCTTTTGGCCCTTGTCTGGTGAATGGTACTTGGGCTTGTCCACAGTGTTTCAGGGATGGCTTCTCAAGAAGTTGGTGACTCCTCCCTTTCTCTCCCTTTCCCCCACTTCGTCTTGGTGTTTTGCAGAGGCTGTCCCAGAAATGGCAGGTCATCAACCAGCGAAGCATGCTTTGGTAAGGAACATGGAGGACTCCGGTGCTAAGACCCACTTGGCCCTTTGCCTCCAGCCAGCTGTGCTTAGAGATGACACCAACCCAAGAGCAGCATTGACATGCTCCAAATGGAGTCAAGTTCAGCCTTCCCAATTGGGGTGGTGGCACTGGTGATGTCTCCTGCAGAGAGAGGGGACCAAGACAGTGGGGCTGGGCCTTTGGCTTGAGCCTGCAGCACAGGAACCTTGCCATTGGGCTTACTGTTAATGGGAGGGTGTGCAAGTGAGCAGCTCAGGGAGGGGGATGTTGTGTGAATCTTGAGGTGTAGGACCATGGAAGGGAAAACTGCCTTTGGTGCTTCTCCATGAACCTGAGTATCCAAGAGTGCTGAGTAGCACTGGTCCATCAGCCCCACATTGCTACTTCCCTCAGAGAGCAATGGTCTTTATTACTCCTTGATCTTAGGAGAAGCTGTCCCCTCCTTATATTTATCCTGGGTATGATCCAGTCTGACCTGCTAAATCATTTCCTTGTCTTTGCCCAAAGTAGGCACCCTGAGATGCTGCTGCCCTCTCCCCACAGCCTTCTCCTAAACTCTTTCTCTTCTGCTAGTGAGGAAGACACAGCAGATGACAACCCTGAGTCTCAGGAGATGCTTGAGGAGCAGCTGGTCAGGCTGCTGACCCGGGAAGTCATGGACCTTATCAGTAAGTGAAACAAGGCTGGGAGCAAGGTTTTGCTTGAGGCGTCCCATCCTGGAAAAGAACCACCTGGACTTTGGAACTGTATTGGATCCAGGGACCAGTAGCCAGTAGCAAAATACGTGAAAAGAAAGTAACAGCATGGAAAGCAGATGAAAGAGGCTCCCATTAAACCCAAATAATAGAGATCAGTTCCAGATCCCCGAAGCACTGGCTTTTTGTCTCCTTCCCAACTTCTCTTCCTGCTAGTATTAACTGTTATCCCCCTGGATGTTTTTGTCCCTGTTGAAGATAGTCCCTCTTTGACTCTTAGTTCCAGATTGGTGTCTCATGACACACGAGATGGGTGCATCCCTTGCCAGCCTGACTATATTGGCACTTGCAAGAGCAGAAGGTAGGGCTTGGGGCATCTTGCTGCCAGGGCTGACGATGTTTCTTACTAGGTGCTAGAAGAGCCCTGTCTCTTATTCTTTGTTCTGCCACTCACTTAGGCTGAGAGCTTTATATGCACCACAGTGTAATTTTGAGCTCAGAATCTGAGGAAATTAAATGCCATGAAGCCCAGAACTGGAAGGGACTTTGAGATCATCTAGTCCTAGGCAAGATCAAAGGATTACAAGCTTTGAAGGAGCTGTTTTGTCACTCCTTTCCTGATTGGCTTCATCCCTTTAAGCTGCTACATCCCAGGCAGAGTCCAAACACTAGATAATTTTGCTTTAGAGCCTTCTTTGTGGTTCAGTAAATCTGTAGCATTTACTCCATAACCCCACTGTTCTAGTATGAGGCTACAGGATTTGCGGTGGAGGGAGGCACTGCACTGACAGATGCGTGCACTTCTGAGTCAACACAGCCTCTGACTCCACCATCATGTGGATAATGAAGTTTGGGAAATGCTGGGAGAGAATAAAGCTGCCATGGCCCCACAAGAGTGAGCAGGATGATCCTAGTAGGTTCTGCACTAATGTCTCCCCCACTGCTGCTCTTCTGATCTGTGCTTCTCTTTGCAGCTGTTTGCTGTGTTTCAAAGAAGGGCGCTGAGCACAACACTTCTGCCACTGCAGATGGAGATGGTGAGTAACCTGCCCTGCTGCATCCACTCCCCACAAATAGTGCACACAACTACTTCCTAGCTTGATGCTGATCTTTCACAAGTTTGTGGCTTCTCTTTTGAGGTTCTGTACAGAGCTTGGTAAGGGTCCTCGAGTCCTGCCTTGGGTGGTTCTTCTCCAAAGCTTTGAAGGAACTCAGTCTTAGCCCCAGAAGTTGACATTTTCCTGTAAAAGCTTTGCAGAAATTCAAGTACTTGGGATCTGACTTGCAGTACTGAGGAGAAGGCTTCCTCCTCCCAGCCCTTCAAGGATGGATGCTGCCTTTCCCAACCCCAGCACACTAAGCAAGCCATCTTCAAACAGCTTGTTAATGCCTTGTTAGGAATTAACCCTACTCAGATGACCTCTTTTGCTTGGTGAGGAAGGAGGGTCTGGCAGCAGGGCTTCCATCCTAGCTGGGAGAACAGGAAGAATTGGGGAAGCCCTTTCTCCCCTATGTAGAGGTGGGTTAGGTAAGGGGCCTAGACTGAGCCTTACTTGTGTCACCCCTTTCTGAGGAGTGAAGTGTTCATGCAGCTGCCTTATCTCTGCTTGTAGATGATGAGATGATGTCTACAGATGTGACTCCACCTGCCAGCGCCGAGCTCACTGAGCTGGGAAAGTGTTTGATGAAGCAAGAGGTAAGGCATGGGGAGCTGTTGGCTGCTTCCCCCCCACCTCTTTCTCAAACTACCTGCTGTAGGCATCTTTAATTTGTCACAGTCACACTTTGTCTGAGAATTATTTGTGCTGGCTTCCAAGCAGCAGTAGCAGCTGGTGAGAGTTGGGTGGGGCTGTTTTGGTGCCTACTCAAACCCACTTGCCTTTGCTGCAGCAAGTTTGCTTGTTGCAGCTCTCACGGGCTGCCCAGGTACATGGTGGATCCTCTCTTGGGCACAGAGTGGAACTGAGTGGATGGCTGAGGGGCCTGGCATGCTTTTTGCCTTCAAATAGAGAATGAAACTGAGCTGTCCAGTCCCATGTGGGGGTTCTCTAAATGCCCTTCTGCCTCCCTCCAAAACAAAACCTCTAGCTTCCACTGACCTGTCTTTCCCCGCCTCCTTTCCAGGATGTCTGCACTGCTCTGCTGATCACTTCCTACACATCCCTCTCCTGGAAAGATACCCTGTCCTGCCAAAGGACCACCACACAGCTTTGCTGGCCATTGCTCAAACAGGTACTTTTCGCACAGAGAGTAGAATGGGAGAGGGGATTGTTGATGGAGAGGCAAGCGTGGAGGCTCTATGCTCAGGTGAGAAAGCAGGGTGCCCTTCCCTTGCTGTCCACTTTACCTTTGTGCTCAGGTTCCATCTTCAGTCTGAATGATGGCTGGATGTTTTCTCCCTTGGGACAGGAAGAGCAGGCCTGACTTGTGCTGGTATCTTGGCTCCATGCTCATACAGTAGATTCCACTTCATTGCTTACTGGTTATGTGCATGTTTTTAGTTCTGTGTTTTCCTGTAAGACAAAAACTTTCACTTCCTATTCAAGGAAATGTCACCTGAGTATCTGTATATTGGTCTTTAGCATAGTTTCATAGTTGGTAGGGTTGGAAGGGACCTGAGCAGATCATCAAGTCCTACCCCCTGCCATAGCAGGAAAAAGTACTGGGGTCAAACGACCCCAGCAAGGTGTTCATCCAGCCTCCAATATTTTGGTTTATTGCCCAAAACCTGAAAAAATGGAATTCAAAAACTGGTTCACTGAATAATGAAAAGATTGAGCTGTGTGTGGAAAGAGATTTACATTTGCAACACAATTTATCACAATGTTTGAAATTTGTGGAATGTTTTTGTACTCTGGCAAATGACAACATAGGGATTTTTGTTGTTTCAAATTAAGCACATTTTACTTTGAGGTATATTGACCATATTAGATCATTCATTCAGTGGCTTATCTGAGAGAGAGAGAGAATTGATCTGTTACATGTGGGATTTCCTTATAATTATTTGTGTTCGGACAGATTGTAAGGATGTAGTGTAACTGTTAGTTGTAAGGGACAACAAAGCATAAAAGGCCATTGAACAGCAATTGCTGTAGTTATCCATTTATTCACCAGCAAATCTTTTAAGAGCTGACAGAAGTAAAACTGGGCAGAGGAACTCACAGTGCAGCACCACATGACCAGGAACTAGAGGTGGATTGAAACATCGGTCCAGTATCAGATCAGCACCAGTATAAAGAAAATTGGCTATCGGAAATTGACTTTTTTTGCCTGATGTAGCTGGTCATGTGGCTGATAAATGCCCCATGCATGTACGCAGCCACAGCGCAGCACATCGGTGGCAGCAAAACCGCAGCCTGGCAGCATGGAGAGTTGCACCCAGCTGATAAATCCATTGTGGTAGAAGGGGAAAGGGCATGGGGGTGGGGGGCGCGCAGATTGAGGCAATGAGGAAAGGAGTGGGACTGGGGTTGGGGCAGGGGCAGGTGCTGGCGCTGCTCATGCAGGGCGGGGCACAGGATGGAGCCACAGTTCAATGGGGAGGGAGGAGGCGGAGGCAGCTCAGACCACTCCGTGCACCCCAGGAAGGCATGGAGGGTCATGTGCCCCCCAGATCTGCGCAGGGTGAAGGCGGCTGCTGCTGCGGCCAGGGCTGGGCCAGGCTGTGCTCGGGGCAGGGCAGGCAGTGGTGCTGGGAGGAGGGTTGGGGGAACTATGGCGAATTTAGGGGTGAATGCAGCATCCCCCTGCAGTTCCCCCCTTCCCAGCATAGCTGCCTTCTGCCCAAACCAGCCCCTTCCAGGAAGAGCCTGGTACAGCCTTGGACCCAGCCCGTAGCAGCAGCCCGCCCTGTACTGCATGCAGATCCGGGGGCACATGCACACCCCTCCCACCCCCTCCACCCCAGGTGTGTGCAGGGCTGGAGCCACCTTCCCCCCTCCACCCATGAGCTGCGGCTCCATGTTGTGCCCCGCCCTGCCCTGGCCTGGCTGAGCAGCTCCTGCTGCAACCCCACTCCCTCCGTCACCATGGGGCGGCCTCAGTCTGCCCCCCCTCCCCTCCCCTCCCCCTGCTCCTTCTTTCCCCACTCCCCCACTTCCACCACAACAGGCTTACCAGCCGGACACTACTTTTCAAGCTGCCAGACTGCATATCAGAAAACGGATCGTATGACTCCTTAAAAATCGGCTATCGGTATTGGCCCAGAAAATCTCTATCAGTTCATCCCTGCCAGGAACAACTGTCTGCTTCCAGCCTGTTTCCCCCATCTTCCCTCATTTTGCCTATTTCCATAACTTGCTTGGTGGAGGACACTGTAGATACCCGGAATCTCTTCTATTAACTGTCGCAGGTGCTTACTGGGAACCTGATCCCTGATGCAGTGACTTGGTTCTTTACAAGTGTGCTGAAAGGATTACAGACACATGGGCAGCACGATGGTTGCATGGCAGCTCTCGTCCACCTGGCCTTCCAGATCTATGAGGCTTTGGTAAGGAACCTGGGGTGGGGAGAAGGGGAGCCCCTTGCTCTGATACTAGGTTTCGTAGGGGGCAGTGAATGAGCTGATCCCAAGCCTAAGCAGGGAAGGGGTGGGGGGAGCTAACAAGCCCCATGTTCTGATCCATCAGAAGAAAGAAGGCGTCTTCCCTCTGGCACAGCTCATGCTGAGCAGATTCTTCCCTTCTTCCTGCAGCGCCCACGCTATGCAGAGCTGAAGGCTGTGATGGAGCAGATTCCAGAAATCCAGAGGGAGTCACTAGAGCAGTTTGACTCCAAGCTGCTCACCCCAACACTGCAAAAGGTGGCAGATAAGCGCCGGAAGGACCACTTCAAACGCCTCATTGCAGGCTGCATTGGGGTAAATGACCACTCACAGCCAGGCCTTTTACTCCTGAAAAAATGTGCCTAGCTAGCCTGCTCCTTCTTTCAGTATGTGTATGTGCTGCTGCTGGGTCTCTTCAGCACTGGGCTGGATGGGATGGTACCCAAGCACTTAGAGGTGTCTCCAGGGTGCTCTTAGACTGAGGGCACTCCAGGTGCAGGAGGCCTTTTGAAGTGGGAGGGGTAGCACCATTAGGCAGAGCCCACAGGTGGTACAGAGCTTTGTGTGGGACAGCACCATTGGGTTAAAAGGCATTGGAGCCTACTGGGTTGATGTATGTGGTAATAAATCAGGGTCCTATTGTAGCAATGCACTTCTGTCAGCATCTACTATAGATGCCAGGATATTCTTCTGGACCTAGCGAGGGCCTTCTCAGAACCTGGATGGGTTGAGGGAAGTTGGGGACCTGGGCTAGTTTGTGAGAAATGGAATGGGGGAATGAAACACGATGGAAACCTTTGGCTGAGTGGGACTAACTTACAGCTGCCCCTCTGTCTCCTGCAGAAGCCACTAGGGGAGCAGTTTCGCAAGGAAGTTCACATCCGGAACCTCCCATCTCTCTTCAAAAAGGTGAAGCCATTGTTGGAGACAGACATACTGGAGAACGAGGATGGAGGAGGTCTCACAGCACTGTTTGAGCCCTGAGCTGGGGGCACTTCAGTCACACCCTCTCGCACTTCATATTTTGTCTCCTCATAACAGTCACCGTAGAGCCCTCTCTGCCCACTCCTCCACAGGTGTTTGTTTGACTAAAACCCCTGCTCGGCCTGTCCCCATCCCCTTCTGAAATGGTGGAGAGCCTAAGCTGGGATTTGTTCCAGTCGAATAAGCTTTCCCTGACCTTTTCCCCCAGCAGATTTGCAGCTTTAGATCTAAACTCCTTCACCAGACAAGAGCTGAGCCCATAGACTCTGTTATAGTGCCTGGTCACTCTGCAACCTTGGGTCAGCCTAACCCCACATGCAAATCCTTTGGGATTTGGGTTTATTGTGGGCCCCAGCTGGAGATGGCACCCCCTAGCTTCACCTTGAGTGGAGGCTTCACAGGGGTCACAAGACATTCCTGTTATGTCTGCCACTCGATGTGTCTATTCGACCTTCTCTATTCTTCAGAGGGTTTGTATCCTGATAAATTTGTCTTTTACTTGGACCATTTGAAAGACCCAAGCTGTGACTGCTTCCCTGGGCTGGGAGCTGTACAGGTGGGAGCATAGTAGTGCCCTAAAATTTGTCCTTTAACTGTTGATTCACCTTTTTAAGGCACTGCACCTCTCTGGAAGGAGACAGTATTGCTGTACGCATGTTCAGTACATCTCATTCCACTAGGAACCAAATGGAAAGCTGGCTTTGGTTTTGTGCCGGTGTCTGTCAGGCATCTATCTCTCAGGAGGACTGGGGCAGGAATGTTTTGAGCAAAGCAGGATATGCAAAATTTGGACCCATCTGCCATAAGCTTGTAACACCTTAATGTGAGGTGTGTCCCTACTGCTGCTGTTGGGATAACGGGCCATGTTGACTCGGGGATGTGCAGCATCTAGGAACATCCTCTCCCTGAAAACCTGACCTCCCTTACTGAAGGCAGTGGAGGTTTAAATTCCTCTCCCATTTCAGCAGAATAAGGGACCGGGACTTGGGGTTCAGGACCCTTCTGTGTATGACATGGTTGCTGTAGAGGCTATTCTCTGTCAAAGGGTCGAGTGTCATAGCAGGAGGTTGGGGTCAGTCATGCAAAATACCCATGGGGAAGCCTGACCTGAAAGTTGCCTTTGGAGGAAGCAGGAGGCTGTATTAAACCACTGCAGAGCTGGCTGTTCTTACGAAGCAAACGATCCACTCATTCTCTTCCAAGAGAAGGCAGTAGCACAGAAGCTGGGTAGACATCTGTCTAAAACTAGACCTGGTGGTTTGCCATATAGGATGCATGAGCATGGCTGCAAAGAAACAACTGAAGCTGCTGGGAGGTGTATCAGCTGGACTGGGCAGACGAGCTGACAAGAAGGGAGCTCCAGAGAACAGGCCTTGGGAAAGCAGTCTTTGGTCATCATGTGGCCTCAGTCCTGTTTCATCCTTCTGCCTTTGCTGTTCCACAGTCCACTGCACTCTCTTGGCCTCAATCTTTTACTAAATTCCTGAGCCGAAGAGGCTCCTGGCTCCAGCAGCAGCTGGCTGTATTTATTGTGTTGTGATTTTTAACATTCTGTGACTTCATGCTAGAAACAGATTTTTTTTAATGGTTTTTAGAGCCTTTTTTGTAGGAACGTTCAACCCAAAGCCATCTCTGAATTGGCCATGTTACACCTCTGAATGTCAGTAAAGATATTTCAGTTCTACATGCAAGGAGTCATGGCTGTCTCTTCTCTTCTGTCTAGGCTTTATCTGTGTCTCAGCTCCCAGTCGGTACTGAGGACTCCATGTGGTACATAAGTGTTTTGCCTCTCGTATTACACTTCAATTTCTTTTATTTCAGTGGCAAAAATGTCAGTGGGTGAAATGATAAGACTCTGATCTAGGCTGTACCAAAGAGAGTACAGCCCAGATCAGAGTCTATCGGGAGCTGTATTTGTATGAAGTCTAGCTCAGAAGCAGGTGAAATGAGCTGCTGACATACCTCAGTGGGGGGGCGGGAAAGGCACAGCATATGTGAGCTTTGCACACTAGGGGTTGAAGTCAGAATGCAAGGAACAGAAGCTAGAATTCGGGCACACATTCAGCTGCTTCAATTCTAGTGCAAAAATTAAATGCAAAGCATTGCTTGCAGCACTTATTACTACGCCTTCATGTGGAGCTATGGCAGCTAATCTCAGCTGCGGCATGATGGTCTAACCAGTGTTACACTGGAGTTCAGCATAGAGAAAAAGAGGCCCCACCAGAGTTTAAAAGCTGACAAACAAGGGTGCACAATATGCCGTTTGTGTGAATTACCAAGGCACCACGAGAACTTCCTAAGGTTTTGCCTTTGCAGTTAAAATTATTGCGGCCCTTACGTGTCCACTAAATGGTTAAAGTGGTAAATGATGTAGATGTTAGATTAAACAATAAGGTTTGCCATGCTTACTTGTGCCCAAACCTTAGAATATGAGAGAGTTTGCAAGTCTTGTGCATTCTTGCAACATTTAGCGTTTTTGTGTTAATTGCATTCAACAAGGGCAGCTACTTGCACAGTTAATTCATTTACTACCTGATGGGCAGAGTTGAGGGTGGGATGGCTATCTGAGCTAGTTACAAGTTAGATTTTGAAATATTTTTGAAGCTCATGCTTTAACAGGCCTGCAGCTTTACTTCCAAGTTACCTTGAGGAAAGTACCATGTTAAATTTAATAGTCCTGGCCCAGAGCTGGAAAGAATAAAGGCTTATATTATTGGAAAAGGGCATCTTTTATCCTTTTCCAAAGCCCTGCATTTTGCTTACTTTGAAGATCCAAGGTACCACTTGCTTTTTAAGTTTACTTTACAAACTGTCTGCTTAGTTGATTTCACTGCTGGTCAGACACTTCCACCAAGGCTATGTTGTTATCAGAGGTATTACTGTTTCAAAAGTGTAGTTAAAAATAAAAGATGGGTTGAGTCCTAGCTTTTAAGTAGAAGGGTCCATCCAGTCAAGTAAGGTTTTCTCTCTCCTGTAGTAAAACAAGGCACCTTTATCAATAAAGTATCTCATAATGGAAGAAACTTGACCCCAGCCCCACACTGCAATGCATTATATATATTTTTTGTATATTAATGCAAGTCTCATTGTGGGGGATTGACTTTGATGCAGTAGTATTGCTGCCAAACAGATGTCAGTAAAGTAGGGCCCAGAATAGTTTAATTGTAGCAAAGAGTTGATGCAAAAAATTGCGGTCCGTTTCTTGGAGGCTCGCAAAGTATCACAGACACACATACATTAGATGGCACAAAAGGTGTATTTGCAAATAGGGTCAGAGCAGAGTCAAAAACTCAGATTACTCTGAACCCACCAAGGAATTTTGCAGGCTGTATTTATCTTTTTCCTCCTGGGCACGTGTGCAGAAACAGGAACTCTTACAGCTCACTTCCGTTTCATACAAGCATACATGTGGTTACATCACTACATCCATCGCATGTATATTATAATTAACTACTTAAGTATGCAGGGCGGAGAGGTAAATATGCATCAGCTAATTAAACATGCTCAGAGAATACTATAGGTCACCAAGAGTTTAAACCCCCCCCCCTTTCAAGGACACAGTCAGTTGAATTCCAGCTTCTGTAATCTGCATGAGAAAGGCTAGGGAGAAGCTGGGGGAGAGTCTGCGATTTAGTATAAGAAGAGCTGTGGCAAGGCTGGGCAAGGAAAAAAGTCCTTGGCAGTGTTTCTTTCTTATCAGGTGCAAGATGCAAGCTGTGCATTTCTAACAATACTCCATTTCTAACAGAGTCATGCACCTTTGTTAGCGGGATCTACTTTGCATCTGCGTAATGTCGGGCCACAAATCACTTCCATGGGTAGGGAGTCTGAGACTTGCATTTTCCCACTCTGGTACAACTTTCTGAATGCATGAGGGACAATCACTTGTGACACTAATGCCATTTGGGAGCTACCAACATGAGCATGATCTGGTCTCACCTCACTTTGGTAGTCTGTGTGAAATAAAATAGGTGGGAAGGCACACAAGATGCAATCCCCTACAGCAAACAAGCATCTAGCAGTAATCTTGGGTTTGTCCCGCTATGGAGTGGAAGTACAGATACTAGCATTGCTCTTGGTAAGTAACTGTCCCTGGAACCCCCCCCCCCCTTTTGGAATTTCATCAGAGATTGCTTGTAGCTGGTGACTGGCTGCCTGCCAACCAGGAAGTCTACCAAGTCATTGCTGCTTCCTGGGAAGAGCAGGGATATGGGAATTATAGCAATTTCATAATATGGGTGCTTCACTGGTGGGGTAGGGGAAAAAGCAAGACTCCTTTATGAAGTGTCCAACTGTTAATCACAGGTGCTTCCAGGAGGCCCGAAGGATTGGGCTGTAAGCAAACAACCACAAGTCAGGTCTGTGTGAAACAAAGACAAACTTTGCCATCCTGAATCTGAGGCAGCATGTACATTTGTTCAGTGTCATTGCCTTTAGGCTAGGATAGAGGCCGTGCTGGTCCATCAGTATCAGGGCAGAATGATATCTTCACCCAGAAAACAGGACTCCTTAAGAGAGAAAGGTAAGTGGGAATACTTCCTGGGGCAGGCAGTGAAGACAAATTAGAGAGTCCTGTGGCTTTGCTGAGGGGATTTAAGTTACTGATGTGTTGAGGAGTTCGTGACCCCTTGCGAAGCTGTTCCCAAAGATACAGAGTCGCTGTCAGTCTCAAAATTTATTCAGCAAGCTGGGCACCCTGAGCAAGCTCAGAGGCCCCAAATAAAATTGTTAGAGGCAATTTATAGTTTACAGACAAGATGTGCACACAGGTGGGAATTTTCCACTGTGAAAGAAAACAATATTGGGTCAGTGTGAGAAAACTCTTGATTGTTTCAAAACTGGTTTTTGGCTGCATGCTAACTAAAAGGGTGGGAGGGGGCTGCATTCTTGATTGTTTCAGACTTCAAGGCGACTAGGCCTGTGTCTTATCAGCCTGTCCTTGAAGCACTGAATCTGCTTTATAGTTAACTTCTACACTATTATTTATGGTCTTAGTAAATTTCTACAGATGCAAAAAGTAAGACTCCATGGAAAGTGTCTACACACACATTAATGCACTTTACTTAATGCACATTAAATCTTGTACCTCCGTTGAGGTACTAAGAAAATGTGTATTAGCCTGCCTTAATGCACCTTAACTGAAAAGCAGTTAACTAAACAGCATGGATTTTTAGTGATGCTTTAATGGACATTAAAATAGGCTAATGCACATTAAAGTGTACATGTAGATGTGTCCCTTGAGATGAATGGATACATACAACTGGGCTTCAACTTGGGACTGCAGGGAAGGCTGGTGCTAATCAAGCAGTTCTTAAGTGTACCCAGATGACAAAAACATATCAGCAGGCCTTGACCTTACCCCATCTATATTGCAGACTATTCTTTAAAGGCTTTTTTTATGTTGGACAGGATACTATAAAAGGTACTAAGGCTTCCTAAACCACCTTCTTGTCACAGAGGGTTTAAATGACCTATTTGTAAGGAATGCTTCTAGTCTTGGTGCACAAGCTAAGCTATGCCTAGTGCAACTACTACTTGGCAGCTGAAATAAACATTGTTTGTACCTGGATCTTTGCCTCAGTTGGTGCTGGGGATCCTGAAACTAGCAGAACTTTCAGGTTTTTCCCTTTGCCTAAATAAGAAAAACACAGTTTCACAGTTAATAGGGTCGGAAGGGACCTGAGCAGATCATCAAGTCCGACCCCCCCGCCACAGGCCGGAAAGAGTACTGGGGTCAAACAACCCCAGCAAGGTAACTGTCAAGCCTTGAATTGACCCCCAGGGTAGGAGCCAGCACCACTTCACTTGGAAGTTGGTTCCAGATCCTAGCTGCCCTGACCATGAAGTAGCACCTCCTGATGTCTAATCTGAATCTACCCTCTGCCAGCTTGTGACCATTATTTCTTGTAACTCCTGGTAGTGCTCGGGGGAACAGGGACTCCCCCAGTGCCTGCTGGTCCCCTCTGACTAGTTTGTAACAGGCCACTAGATCCCCCCTCAGCCTTCTCTTGTGGAGGCTGAACAGGTTCAGGTCCCGTAGCCTC
Source organism: Crocodylus siamensis (assembly GCF_052110815.1). NCBI lineage: Eukaryota > Metazoa > Chordata > Crocodylia > Crocodylidae > Crocodylus > Crocodylus siamensis. Next base: position 153,100,583 of record NC_143395.1, on the reverse strand, counting down.
TCCTCATAGGGCCTTCCCTGCTGCCCCTGGTCATGCGAGTGGCCCTCCTCTGGCCCCTCTCCATGTTGTCCACATCCCTCCTGAAGTGCAGCGCCCAGAACTGGATGCAGTACTCCAGCTGTGGCCTGACCAGTACCGCATAGAGGAGGAGGATCACCTCCTTGGGATGCATCTGTGGATGCATGACAAGTTGCTGTTGGCCTTCCTGACTGCATCCCCACACTGCCAACTCATGTTCGTTTTGGCATCAGTGATGACTCCAAGATCCTTTTCTGCCTCTGCACTGCCGAGAAGGGAGTTCCCCAGCCTGTAGATGTGGTGCTGGTTCTTCCTCCCCTTGTGCATCACCTTGCACTTGTCAGTGTTGAATCCCATCCTATTCTTGCCCTCCCACCCTTGTAACCTGTCTAGGCCCAATTGTAGCCTATTCCTTCCTTCTAACGTGCCCACATCCCCCCACATCTTAGTATCATCAGCAGATTTGAACAGGGTACTTTTTACCCCTTTGTCCAAGTCACTGATGAAGATGTTGAACAGCGTGGGCCCAAGCACCAAGCCCTGGGGGACCCCACTGCCCACATCCCTCCAGATTGAAAATGACTCGTCCACCACCACTCTCTGGATGCAACCCTTCAACTACTTAGCGACCCATTTGACTGTGTAGGTGTTGACACCACAGTCCCCCAGTTTTTTAATGAGCGTGGGGTGAGAGACAGTGTCGAAGGCCTGCCTAACTAGAACTGGGTGAGAGTCCTGGCCTTCACAGCAGCCCAAAGCACATAGAGACCTGATGTTGTGTTGATGAAAAAGAGCTACTCCTTACAGGAAATCTGATGAGAAAGGGAGAGTGTGTATACTCCCAGTGCCCAGATTCAGTGCAGCCGCCACTACCAAGCCTTTTTGACAACTGGCTGCAGTTAATTCTCCTTTTAGCAGTCCAGTGGCCAGCAGTAGTACTACATCAGCTGTCAGGCAGTCAACATTATATAATCACAACAACAAAATGACTTAAGGCATAATGCAAAAACCCAGTCCAGCATGAGACTTCAACAACCTTAAAACTTCTACTGGACAACTTGGCATTTTCAGTGGTCTCTGGTAGTCATCAGGCACTATGGAGAATCCCCACCATCTTATTCCATGAAGATATGGCAATACTGAGAGCCACAGTCTCCTTCCAGAAGCGACTACAGTTTTACATAAGCTAGTTCTGCACATCCTTCCCAAAGCAGTATTCCACAAAAGGGAAGAAACTGTACTCCGCAACATTACAGAACCAACGCCAACTGCCCTGCACCTAGCTGTAGCCATGTCTACCTGCTGCAAGGGCTAGGCCATTTCACAACTGGCAAGAGACTTCACCTGCCTGCCACTAGCTAGTATGTCAGGCGACCAGAGAACAAACATACTTTGCCTACTTTCCATATGTGCCACTCAGAACTCAGCCAGGCACCTATGCAAAGCAATGGGTTTAGCTACTTTACCAACTACCAGATTTGCAAGAAAAGGAATTCAGCCTGTATTTGACTGATGCACCTTTGCCTGCCATCCTGAGAATTCATCTTGGCAGTCAATTACACTAAGACCACAAATGAGAGTGTCTGGTGCTCAGTTGCCCATACAGATTCTACAGCCTATCCCCACTTCAGTTCTTAGCCACTCCAAACTTTTCATTACAGGGGAACGGAGGGGAGATCCACTGTTTTTAGTGTATAGTTCTGGTCTGCTATTCAAAAGATTAGATTTCCATGTACCCTTTATGGGGATATGGTTTTAGTCACTGATAGAAGTAATCATGACCTTAGGCTCACACAGGCTAGCACTTTCTGCCCTTGAGCAGTCTCAAACCCAGCACAGTAATGGCTGCAAACAAAATCTCTAAATGACCTAAAGTTTACAGCTGCCTCCTTGCTAAAATAACATCCTGAAGTCATGCAATACCTCTGTAGGTAGCAGGATAGGAGATCAGATGAATGAGACAGGGCCAAATCATCTCCCCAAGCCTTTCACAGCCGTGTTAATTCTTCCTGGATACCATTAAAATATTACATTCTTCCCCCTTTTTTTAAACTCTTCATGCTTTATTCTTTGCTCAGCTTGAGCAAGGGGCCACACTCCTGCTGTCCCAGCCTGTTTTACACACCCCTGCTTCAGCAGGTCAGCCATATCTACGATCCTTTCCCACACCAGCAACTACTCACCTTGGGAAAGTAGTATATTTAGCACTGCAATGTGACATTTAAAAGATGAAAACCAGGAACGTGGACTAAAGCAGAACTTGCCAGGTGCCCTTGCAAGTTCAAGGACATGGAACTTTGTACTGATTCATAATTAAAGTCATCAACCAATAGTATGTGACTCTTCACTTAACCCAGTTAAAAAAAACCAACACAAATCACAGCCACTTCATGAAGTTAACCTCAGACACAAAAAAGTCAGCAGCCCTTACTTTATTAGCAATTCAATAGCAACACTTTGCAGTCGACTCTTCACTAAGGTCCACTTGTCCTTGCTATGCTACACGCAGCTGGAGAACACAAACCACAGGACACTTTCGTAGCCTGCTGCTAATGGGTAGTACATCAAATGTCCTCTGTACATTGCCTGCAGCAGCTGACAGCACAGTCAAGAGACCTTTATTCTGGAGCATTTCCTCCTCAGAGCTCTGTTTTAAAAAATCTGTACAGAGAATGGACAGCACACAGTAGATGGTCCCAATGCCGCAGCATGCAGAAGGCCCCCTCACTGCTCAGACATGTGGACTGGAAACAATCCATGCCGGTGGCTGCAAGAAGCCCAGGCCAACAGCATAAGCTTTTGCTTCTCAGACTTGCAAAGTTCAGTCAGTGGGAACAGAGTCCAGCTCATCCAGGAAGCGCTGACACTTCCCCATCAGCACCCTGATGGCTTCACTCACCAGCACGTCTGGAGGCAGGATACCAGTTGATTCCACAGAAACTGGAGAGACACACAAGGATCAGCACAGGGACTAGGAAGCAGCCTACATGCACCACCACCAGTTTAATCCTTCATGGCCAACACATCAGATGATGCAAAGTTAGTCAGCAAAAGCGGCACAATATGCAGATCTATCATCACTCCAAAGCCCCCAGAAACCCAGCACATTCGTAAGATGGGAAACTCCCTTCTTGAGAGCACATAGGCAGAAAGGGATCTTGGAGTCATTACTGACTCCAAGATGAACATGGGCCTACAATACGAGGTCACGGTTGGCAGGGCTAACTGGACCTTGTTGTGCATCTACAGGTGCATCTCTAGCAGGGCCAAGGAGGTGATCCTCCCCCTCTATGCAACACTGGTCAGGCCACAGCTGGAGTACTGCATCCAGTTCTCTGCGCCCCACTTCAGGAGGGATGTGGACAACATTGAGAGGGTCCAGAGGAGGGCCACCTGAATGATCCGGGGACTACAGGGCAGCCCCTACAATGAGACTGCAGGACCTGAACCTGTTCGGCCTTCACAAGAGAAGGCTGAGGGGGGACCTGGTGACCAGATGGGCCTCACTAGGGGGGACCAGAAGGGTTTGGGAGAGACCTTGTTTCCCCTAGCGCCCCCTGGCATAACAAGGAATAACAGCCACAAGTTGTTGGAAAGGAGGTTTAGATTAGACATCCGTAAGAACTAGTTCACAGTTAGGGCGGTGAGGATCTGGAACCAACTTCCAAGGGAAGTGGTGCTGGCTCCTACCCTGGGGGTCTTTAAGAGAAGGCTTGATGCCAACCTAGCTGGAATCATTTGAGCCCAGTTTTTTTTTCTCCTGCCCTGGCAGTGGGTCGGACTTGAAGATCTATAAGGTCCCTTCCGACCCTACTTCTATGATTCTATGATACCCATAAGGACACCTACTTACTGGAATATGAATGTACCAGAGTTAATCTGGAGGAAAACTCTGGAGGAAAAGGAACAAGAAGGATTAGAACATGCTGGCAAATCTCTGCAGACTCTAAGCAGGATAAGAAACGATGCATGCAGCAGGAAAGGGGTGTACTCTGTGGTTAGGGCCGAGGTTACTTACAGATATAGTGATTCCGCACTCGTGCCAGACGCACCATATTTTTCAGCTCCTCGTGACGGAAGATCTCCCGGCTAAACGTGTCCAGCCGAGCATTGGCTACCCTCGCCACCTTCTTCCCTGCAAGTGGAGAAGAGGTAAAATAGGAACCTGCAGCAGGTAGGGACAAGCATTCATGCTTCATGCTACTAGACCTGCACACTGCATTCAAAACAGGCAGTTCTCTGCACCTAGCTATGACACTGGAGACCTATACCAAGAACTACTTCATTTCTAATACAAGGTTCAGCACAGGATAAGTTTCAACCCCCACCCCCAACTATTCCCCAGGCAGGGCCAGCTCAAAAAGGCTCAGCTTGTCCAATATTATACCTGGAGCCAGCCAGCAACTCAAACACTGGGAGCGAGTGGCTGACAACCTGGAATTACAACAAGAGAGGGTTTCTGGACCCTGGAGCAGCAGGTAACAGTGTTGAGGACAGTCACAGAGCTGAATGAAGAAGTACTTCCTGCCTTATCAAAAGTGTTAAGGATTAAGAGAAAAGGAGGTACCAAACCAGTCACTGGGTGCATCTATGACAGCCATTCATGGGTTAACCCCAGGCCCAGGACAGAATGGAATTGCCTAAGACAGGCTGGAGGGACATCAGAGGAGAGAATCCATCTGTACAATGCTTGCCTCTAGTCTGCACTCAGTCTCCCCTTAACCAGTGCTACGGTCCTGGGGTGGGGATAGAAAGTACCTTTGATGTCCTGGATTTCAATGACTCCAGGGGAGAAGCACTTTTTCAGCTTCTCAGCTGCCTCCCCCTCAATGGGCTGCACCAAAGTGATGTCAGGCAGCAGCCGGTAACTAGCAGTGGCCACTGGAGAAAACTTAGCATGATCTTTACCTGGAAAATAAGGAAAGAAGTCATCATGAGCCCCAGCCAAACCTTATGCAATGGTGCAGCCAGAGGAGCAGAGGCACTGTACCCCACTCAAAGGCCACAGCCCCTGCTTTACTAGTCAGGAGACAAGAGCCTGAATGAGTTGCTGGGTGTCATGAAGCTCCTCTCAATACTGCCTTGAGCTTCTACAAGAATCAGGAGAAACCACTTCCATCAGAATACCTGGTAACACCCCTTGGCACAATGAAACCCTAATGGGGGGTCCTCATGTCATTCAGAACTTCAGGCACTCACCAAGCCACCCTAGAGGAATGTCTGGGTTCCTTTTCCTCCCTTCCCCACACACCCTGCATCAGGGGTACTCGCATTCATCTCACTGCCCCAGCTCACAACCCCAACTCACCAATGCCCTTGACACAGTGCATGAGCACATCGATTTCTTGGCCAGGCCGTAACTGGGCGATAAGGATGTCATCGTGAACAGGTCGAAAACATGCATCTGGGAAGAGGTCTGCCTGATTGCCTAGAGGTACCCACGTCATGTGTCTGCTGTACACTGTGGAGAAGAGAGGTCCAACAACATCTAACCAAGTTGCTTCAGCACCCATGGAGAGAAGCCAATACTCAGGCAAAGGGCTGCTGGCCCAACAGCATCAGGTCTTGCCAAAAAGAAAGTTTCACAGAACTACAGGATTGGCTCTCTTCACTCAAGGACAGGAAAAACAATTCAGGTTACATGGGGCTTACAGCAGGGTCCCCAACAGCTTGGAGGTTTACCTTTGTGATTAATATAGAGCTCATTGGGGTCAGAGGACTCCTTGGCTGCCCGGGGATTTCGGCTGCACTTGATTTTCAACTGGAATTGGAGGGTATCAATTTCTGTGCCTTCCTCATCCCCTGGGAAGAGGAAAAAAGAGCGAGTCCCAAGCTAGGCCACCTCCTCCACCCCTTCCTGAACCTCAACCCACACAGCAATCTGTCACCCCTTCTGAAGAGCCCCCCAATGCATCCTTTTGTCCTGGTGCTGGCTCTCACCTTGGCTTCTGTACTCAAAAAGGCGAGGGTCAGCCTGGATAGGGATAAGGCCTAAGCGATGGGCCAGGATCTCATCCTGCACAATGGATGTGTTGTTATACACAAAGACCTTCTCCACAGCCATTGTCGGTACCTTAAGGAGTAGAGAGACAGCAAGTCAGTCCTGGCAGGCAGCATGCCTGCAGTGCACCCCCACCCAATATCAAGCCAGACCATTTCTGCTTCACACAGACCCTTTTTGGGATCTAATTAATTCTTCCTGGTGACAGCCCCTTCCCACAAGTGATCCAGATCAGTGGTTCTCAACCCTTTTAGACTCAAGCTCCCTTGAAAGACACCAGCTCCGAGTTATCATTCATTTCTTGAGTGCAAAAAAAAAAAACTAAAGCAACAATTCTGTTGCAAAGAATTCAGACAGACTACAGCAGGTCACAATGGTTTTGACACCAAGGGTTCCCATTTGTAATTACTGGTTTTACTTCACACATTGCATGCAGGTGTTCCTACATCTAGAAGGATTTGACAGTGCTTTGGTTGAAACTTGGTGAGCTAAACTAGGTTCCTCCATTTCCTTTCTCCTCTGTTTTTACTCTTCTTTTCTTGCTCTCTCTATATTTCCTAATTTTCTTGCAGACCAGACTCTGCAGTCTCTTCATAACTGACTAATACCACTAGTTTCACTGTTACCCTAGACCAGGCATGGAGATCTGTGCAAAACTCTCCTGAGGAAGCAGCTCCAGTGCTGTCATTACTGGTATATGCTGGTTAATTAATCAGCTTCAATTTGTAACACTAGGCCTGTCTTAGACCACCCTCTCTGGCTGTCTGGAGAGGAAACAATCGGGTTGCTTATTTCTTCTCCAGAATATACGCATTGCATCCTCCAGCAGAAACATAAGCTCAGCAGCAAATGAGTCGACTCATGGCCCTCTGACCTCCCTCTGCCCCCAGCAACTTTGGCACTTCTGCCTTTTCCATCTCTCTCTAATCAGTCGCCTCCTTTTCCCAAAGTATGACCTTATTTCTCCAACCTGCCAAATCCCACACCTGCTCCAGCAGCTAGGACAAAACTTGATGAAAGGCAAAGGAAACCGTGACCAAGCCTGCAGCTTCCAGCCTGCACCAGCCCTGCTCTGCATCAGCTCCCTACGGCAGCAAGAGACACCCCAGGGGGGAAAACAGACAACAACTGAGTATCCAAGTCATCAGGAAGTTGGACTGGAAGGGACCTCCAGAGGTCACATCTAGTCCAGCCCCTGCCTAAGGCAGGATCGTTTTTGTCCAAACCATCTCATAAGAACCACAACTGCTACACGTGACTGACCGCAACCCTGACACACCATAGACGCGACACCCCAACCTGCTACAGGCCAAGCCAGGGACCCACGAGAGCCACCGTCCTGCTTCTTCAAAATATCGAGCAGTCCTGGGCAGAGGCCTACACCCATGTTACAGAGCAAGGCAAATCCCCCCACAGCCCAAACCAATCTCACCACACAGCAAAATCCCTCCTGACCCCAAACCTGGTGTTTGGTCCGACCCTGAGTGGAGCCCAGCACAAGCCCTACCTCGGCCAGCAGGATGCGGCGGAAGGCGTTGGCAATGGCGGCATCGATGCCCACCAGATCGAACTCCAGCAGCCCCTCGTCCATGTGGGTCACGTCCACGTGGAAACCCTGCAGCCCGCCAGGGCGGAGGGAACGGGACATCGCGGGGTCAATGGGGTGCCCCACTGCCACCCGCAGGAGCTCGGAGGGGCCAGGGATAGGACACCCGCTCCGCTCCGGCCCTGCTGCCCCCCACCCGCCTGCTCACCTGGCGGAAGGTGACCGGGTCCCAAGCGTCGGTGTAGCCCGGATAGCTGCCGGGGAAGTCCGTGGTGTGCACCTGCGAGACGGGCAGAAGACACGCGTGGGTCACGGGGGGACACGCGTGGACCTGAGCCCCCTCCGGCCGTAGCCCCCGCACCTCTCCCCCCTCACGTGGCGGACGCCGAACTCGCCAAGCACCACACGGCTCCGCATCTCCTCCACGCTGCCGCGCTCCGCCATCTTGCCCACGTGACGCAAGCACACAACTCCTCCCCGTCACGTGATGCTGAGTGGGCGTGTTATGTACAAGACCTCCCGTTCTTTGTGCCCTCTCTGCGCAGGCGCACTAAGAGTTCGATGCGTTGTTCCGCCATGCTGAGCGTGGCAGCTCCTAGGAGAGGACGCTTTTAGCTACTATTTCTATGGCACGTTTCTTGCCTTGCTTCCAGAGCTGTTATGACTCACGGAGGACGTCTCCTTTGGCTGCCCGGTCTCAATTGGTGTTTCTTCTTTATTTGCCTGAGGTGTTTTGTTTTGTTTTACACTTCCGCCATCACCATGATGGCACCCAAGGCGAACTCTCGCGAGAGGGAAGCCCAGCCTCCACGTCCCAGGCAGGGCGTGCGTCACATCCGCTGTCCGAGCTGTCTGGCCGCAGCTGTCCGGAGCCCCCAGCAGCGCGGCGCGGCCGGGCAGCAGGATGTCGGGAGCCGGCGCTCCCCCAGCGGGGGCCGGCAGGGGCGGGGCGGCCGCGGACTGGGGCGGCTTCGAGGACACCATGCAGGTACCACATGCGGGGGGGGAGTATCCCAGGATATAGGAGGAGGAGAGGGACGGTACTTCGGCGTATGGGGGGGAAGGGTGTATCTAGGGGGGGAAGGGGTTATCCTGTATTGTCATGAGCCGGGGGAGTGTGCTAGGGTATGGGGGAGGTCGTGCTAGGGGCTGGGGGTATCCTGGGCACAGGCTCGCCTGCAGCAGTGCTGATAGGCTGGTGGGGTGTGTGCAGGCTGGCGGCAGCGGTGGGGCAGCGGTGATTGACATGGAGAACATGGATGATACGTCTGGGTCAAGCTTCGAGGACATGGGCGAGATGCACCAGCGGATGAAGGAAGAGGAGGAGGAGGAAGCCGAGACAACAGTGGGGGATGAGGAGGATGGCGAGTTCCTGGGTATGAAGGGCTTCCGCGGGCAGCTGGGCCGGCAGGTGGCCGATCAGGTGAGGCAGGGCTGGGTGCCATCCCACCCTACACATGCACATACTGTCCCTTGGCTTCCCGAAGGGTGCCGGCATTGCTGGCCTCGTAGCACGTAGAGGGTGGGTGGCTGGAAGGCATATGCCCACAGGTACACACGTGTACACAGGCATGCTCATACGTGCATGCGCATGAAGCTGCACACGCATATGGATGTGTGTACACGTAGAGCATTCATGAACACAGATGAACGCGTGTGTACACACACCTATGGTCTCTGCCCAGCTTGCAGCCCTCCGGTTGACCCTGAGACACTCTAATGCCTCTTGCAGTTGCAGGAGATGACCAGGCAATAGTTGCACTAGGCTGGTGGTGGGAGCAAGACATGGGATAGCCCCCCCGGAAGTCATTTCAGGGCATTTCCTGGGACCGTGGACCGTGACTCCTGTCTTGTTCTCGCGCAGCTGCTCTGTATCCTGGTTGCTTCCAGTCACCTAGTGCTCCAGCCCTGGGGTAGTCCCCTGGGAGGTGGGAGGGTGGCAGCAGTGGTCAGTTGGTCTACTGCAGGTTTCCACCTTTTCCCCCCACAGATGTGGCAGGCGGGTAAGAGACAGGCCTCCAAGGCCTTCAGTCTCTACGCCAACATTGACATCCTGCGCCCCTACTTTGACGTGGAGCCCATCCAAGTTCGGAACAGGTGAGCAGGGGTGGAGAGGATGGGGGCTGTGAATGGGCCTGTGCAGGCACTTCACCTTCCTACCCCATCCCACTTATTGCCATGTCCAGTGTGAGGGATGTTTTGGAAAGGCTTCCCCAGGAGAGCAGAACAGGGGCACAGGGGCTGTCTTGTTAGAGCTGCAGTGGTGTTGGCAGAGCCACCCTCCTTAAAATGGGAGGTTGCTCATTTGTTTGTAAGTCCTTGGTGCTGTTTCCAGACATGAACTATGCAGCACCTTCTAGTCTATGTAGTGCTTATTTCCCACCTCTTCTGATGTGCAGCGAGTGATTCCCCACCTCTCTCCGCCACAAAGTGGCTGGTTCAACGAGGCAAAAGTTTGTGGGGTCTTCTCTGATAACCTCCTCCTGATCCCCACATCCCTTTTGGTGGCAAGTCCTTCCTTAGTCCACTGGGCTGGCAGCCACCTTTCAGAAACTGGCATGTGCAGTTAATTAGGATTGCAGTACAGGCTTTTTCCCTCTGGAGGCAGTGTTGCCACCAGTGCCCCAGTTTTCCTGGGAACTGGCTGGCTTGGTTGTGATGGAGGATAGGATATGGAGTCATGCATCACTAAACCACAGGTTCCAATGTGACCCTGGGTTCAGGGCTTAGCTGGCTCAGGGATTGGGGGACAAGGGATTTTCACATCTTGGATTTATTGTTAACCTCTTCTGTTACCTTCTTTGTTCTTGACATCTTTGTGTACCTCTGTGTGGTGCAGGTTGCTGGAGTCCATGATCCCTGTGAAGATGATTAATTTTCCACAGGTGAGTACTTTCCCAAGGAAGCTTTCCCCACAGCAAATTAGCCTCTGTATCCCAACTGAATGGGCCTTGGGTCCATGGAACACATAATTCATTCATATAAACAGGAGTGGAGATGGCAGGGTGACAAGTGCTATTATCAGTGTGCTGTGCACCTATACTTGCTGGGAGTTCAACACTTAACCAGAAGCAAAAACAGCTATAAGAGAGACTTTATTAAACCTTTGCTTCATCTTCTATCTCTGCAGAGCTGGCACAGTTACTCAGCTCTAGCTCCCCTCTCCAGGGACTTTTCTGAATTGCCAGTTTGCTAAAAAAAGAGAAGCCAGTTAAATATATTGCTGCCAACAGAGCTATAAACAGCCTTTGTTTTCTCTTGTATGAGAGCTGGGAACTCCAGGTCTGACACAGACTCTTTCTGTGGCCCTATGTTTAGCCTCAATCTCCCCACAGTTAATGGAGAGCTAGTGCCATAAGGGCGGGAAGTTAGTTAAAGCATTGTGTCAGACACATGCAACAGTCATTTCATGCGAGTTGCTTGGGCACAGATTCCTATAACGGTTCCTCAATCAAATCTTTGGGCAGTGGGACAGAACTGACTCAGGCTTCTGTTCTGGTGCCTCACTCAGTAGCTCTGTACTCTTTCCTCATAGACTCTTAATCAAATGGTGGGTTTAGTGTTGTCCTTGTCACCAGCCTTTGCAGAGTAACAGCTCAGGTCAACAAGTGGTCAGGTCACAAACTTTGTATGAGGCACCTGCTGTGTCCCTTGTTCAGTGTGATGCAGCATTTACAAGCCCTTCCCCTGTCTGTCTCCCCCTGTAGAAGATTGCAGGTGAGCTCTACGGGCCTCTCATGCTTGTCTTCACGCTGGTGGCCATCCTTCTGCATGGGATGAAGACCTCGGACACTATCATTGTAAGAACAAGTTTTGGTTACAGGTCAGGTTTTGCACCCAGCTGTAAGACTACATGGAGGTGGGTGAGGGAGGCTTTGTTTTGGAAGGGACTTGACTGGGAAGGTGGTGGGAAGATCTTATTGCCTAAGGCTGGAAGATGCAGAGAGACCGATACCCTGCTGCCCCGAGAAGCTGGCTGGTGGCAGGTCAGTGTAGTAGACTGTATAGCCTCCTCAATGTTGCCATGTGCTGGAGCTCTTGTGCAAGGTGCTAGTTGGCAGCAGCAAGGGCTGGGTTCAAATTTCAGCATACCCAATACGTTTTTTACTGTGGCTTAAGTGCCCACCCAGAAATCTGGAATCGCTCAATTGGATGGGGGTGCCCCTCATAAACAATGCCCCCTCCTCGCAAGCAGTGTAAACACAAAAGGTTAGATATATTACAGTACACACACAAAAAAAAAAATATCAAACAGCAAGGTATAATCTATAGTTGCACCCCTTTGGAGAGACTCCACCCATGCCCAGGCAGCCTGGGACTTGGGGGCTCACCCAGAGGGTTAGTTCTGGAGGCCTGCACCTCTAGACCTGCCACTCAGCAACAGGCTGGACAGAAGGGACCCACACCAGAGAATCTTATGAGCTACTCTTTGGGGTTTGCTGCACCTCAGGGACCTATCATTGCTCCCTGGGAGGCTGTGTAGGGTGCTGATCTCCACTTCTACACGGTGGCTGTGAAGGGGTGACTGGCCCAGTTAACATAGCGTACCCCCAAAATTCCTAGTTCTGATCGCACAGCTCAGCTGGGGCAGAGAAAATCTGGAGAGAAGCCTTATGGGCTAAGCCTACCTGTGGCAATGCCTGGCTGAGTTTTCCCTTTCATGTTGGCTCCTCTGGCTGGGGCGCTTCATTGGAGTCCTTTTTTTCCAGCTCCAGCCCCCTCTTATAGCCGGCTGCCTCTTCCTGTGTACGCGGCATGATATTACCAGTTTTGCCATGCTTCCATGCCTTTCTCTTAACCAGTTAATTTAAAAAAACACTGCTGACCCTGGCCAATGAGGCCAGGGCCTCAGGTTTCCCCTGATTTGTACTGAAGAAGAGAGACCAGGTTTTCTGGTCTTGGAACAAGCTGGGGTGGGGGGAGCCTGAAAGAAAAGGCCATAAAGCAGGGGTGGGGTTCTGCTTACTGTCCCTACAGCATGCATTTCACCAGATCAACGCTCACAGGAGGCCTGAGGGTAGAAGGAATGCAAGATGCAGTATTACAGCAAAATAGACACTGGTGGCATCCATTATCATAGCCAAAGTGCACTTTGTAGTACAGAATTTATGTACAGCAGATACGTAACCAGCACATTTTGCAGTAGAAACAAGAAACTTAGCAACATGAAACCAGAACACATCTTGCAGTACAAAATAACTTGTGCGGTTTGTGTGTTATGTTCTCCCTTCATTTTATGTGCGTTACATTCTAACCACAGCCCAGAATTTGACATCCCCACAACTCAACAACTCCTTGGTATGGGTTATTTCTAATGCCAGCATGGGAAAGTAACAGGTGTCTGTGATGCAGCTCTGCAGCTATTATAAGTTAGGTGCTGCACAGGCCTTCTAATTCTTACTGCCATGGACATGGTAGGTACAGGTGCAGAGTGGCTTTCTCCTGTAGGTGACAGGAAGGTTGGAGGTCCCTCTCCCCCTCTCAATTAAGGGGTGGTCTGTGCCAGGCTCTTGTCAGGTCCCCCTTCTGAGAGTCTGTCCTTTCTGGGTGGTCCTCCTCCATGGGTAGTGGGAGACAAACTAACTCCTCGACTGCCAACTGTAGGTTTCGGTGTACAGTTTTCCCAGTCCTATCTCAAGTCTTGCCTTATAGACAGGTAGGTCTCCAAGTCATTTGACCACTAAGTAAGGTGTGGCCTTCCATCTGTCAGCTATCTTGTGTTTTTTCCACTATGCCAAAATTCTGCAGTAGCACCCTGTCTTCAGACTGGAGCCTTGTATCCACTCTCTAGCATCATACTGGTGCTTGTGTCTTATCAGTATTCCTGGAAGTGGTTGTCATGGTGAGGTGATACTCTTTCTTAAGTCTGTCCTGTAGTTTGGTGAGATACTGTTTACACACATCATAACCGTCACTGTCTTCAACTACCCTGAAATACAAGTCTATAGGAAGGCGAGGTTCCCACTCAAACATCAAAAAGTAGGGGCTGAGCCCAGTGTTATCACTCTGAGTGGCATTGTAAGCATGTGTCAAAAATGCAGCATGCTGACTCCAGCTCACTTTCTCTTCTGCACACAGTGTTCCCAACATGTTTAGCAAAGTCCAGTTGAAATGCCTGGGTAGCGAGTCCCCTTGTGGGCAATATGGGATGGTTCTGGATTCTGAATTCCAGCTATCTTGAACGCCTTTCAGAAGTCAGCTTTCAAAGTGTTTCCCCTTATCCAAGTGTATTCAACCTGGAAACCCATAAACAGAGAAGTATTTTTCCCACTGCACACATGTGACTGTAGTGACTCTGGTCCTGAGTGGGTTATATTTGGGCATACCAAGGGAAATGGTTTGTCACCGCTAAAATATCCCCAGTGCTCTTCCTATCTAGTTCCAGAGACTGGAAATCAATACATACCAGTTTGAGTGGCTTCATACTGGCAATGCTTTGCAGATAGGCAGTCTTGGAGGGTAGGGTTTTCCTTTGCATGCACTGAGCACAAGACTCGCAATTCTGTCAGACATTGCCGGCCATCCGTGGCCATTAGAATCTATCTCGAATAAGTTCCAGAGTCCTTTCAGACCACAAGTACCCAAAGTCATAGTGGAAAGCTGTCATGGCTACAGTTCTGTATCTGTTGGGCAGCACCAACTGCTTTTATTGCTTACCACATGGGTTGGTGGTTATTCCATGCAGCACTCCATCCACCAATTTTAAGTTAAACCCACTCCCTCAGGAATACTTTAGTACCTGCAGCTAACCTGATTAGAAGAGTACCCCACTCCTTTTACACCTTTTATAACATCGCATGTCTGGGCTTGTTCTTGCACTTCTTGCAGACCAGCAGCATTAAGCCTATGTAAAGGGGGTTGTTCCAGCACCACATAGTTAACAGATAGCTGGAGAATACTCTCCTGGGGAAGACCCAACATTTTAGCAGTGCGCTTTGATAGAGAACCTGGGGGCAGTGTTTCTTTACAGCTGTAGTTGCATATACCCCTAGTTACTTCCTCTTCGATTCCCACAACCTCCTCTGGGAGTTCCAATCAGATTATAATGTAGTCGTTATAGGGATGTGCCTCTTGGCTCAGACCACACAAACTTAGCCCATTAAGGGTTACAGCAGCAAGTGCCTCAGGTACTCATAGAATGACTGAAAAAATCCTGCCCCTTGGGCAGGGGGCTGGACCCGATGATCTTGCAGCCCTAATGTCTATGAAATCTGTGAAATGATAGTCACCTGAGACCAGCTGTCTAGCGTATTAGGACACACTTTCTCCTCAATCCTCACCTAGGACCTCTATTCGGGGTGCTACTAGGCCTGGAGGGAGCTATCCAGGCAAGCCTGGAGGGTGGGAGTCTTGGACTTATAGAGATTTTGGCAGCTACCCCATCCTCATTTTCTGACTTTACCCAGCCAACTCTCAATTTCTGCAACACCAGGGTGGGGTTCTTGGCATTTCCACACCTGGTAGCTGAATGCCTGTGCTCCCCACACTTATGAAACAGGGGGTGCCTAGCTTACTTATGGGGTTCTGAGATGACAGACCCCTGGGGGGCGCCCAGTGGCCTCAAAAGACCTGTGGGGTTTAGGACCCACAAGATCCATCCTGCTTGGTAATGCAGCCACCTATTCCCCCAGGATTTCATCCTGTCAAGAGAGATCTTGAGTGTTCACTACCAAGGCTCTTGGGGTTGCGGGGTGGGGAGCAGCCCTGCCATGGGACTAGATAGACTCCTTCACTGTTTGCTGCTCCTCCTTCTCCCAGATCTTTTATCAGTTGACTGAGACCCAAGGGATTGACTATCTGATTAGTGAGGTTGAGGTTCACTAGTATTCTTTTATTGTATACCACCCCATCAATATCTGGTTGAGTCTAACAAGGTTAACTCCTTTCTGAGTTAGACGTTCTTTAGCTATAGCCTTCTGCAGCATCTTCTCCAGCCTCAGCACATAGACGGAGACCTTTTCCCTTTTCTTTTGGTAGATGCTGCAAAATTTAAAATACAATTTGTCAGCCCTCTCTGTACCTCCGAACGCACCTAGTAAGTCCTTGTGGCACAGTTGAGCCGTGATGGTAGGATTGTCGTATTTTAAAGCACAAATCACTCCAAAGGCTGGCTCCCTGAGGCTCTCCATTAAGCAGCGCCATTTCTCTTCATCCAGCATTTGCCAGTGCTCTAAGCATGAGAATACCAGACCTCCAAAGCCTCCTCACCAGGCAAGGGGGGAGTGGCTTCCTATATGGAGCAGACTCTGGATGGGGCTGCACAGCCTCCCTTAAAGCCTGCCCTGGCACTGCTGCCTATGCACCAGGGAACCCCTCAGAGTTATCCATGTTCATAGACTAGAGGGGAAGGACTTGCTGCTTTTGCCTGCCTTCCTTCCCCCCGCTGACTCATGTGGACTCTTTGCATCTGCCAAGTACATCCTTAGTAGGGATAGATGGAGCCTGGATCCTGAAAGCAGTCAGGGTCCAAATCTCATTATCTACCTCTATTAGCACTGGGACTTCCAGAGGATCTACTGATACCGGTAGCTCACAAAGCACAGCCTGGCCTCCCTCCTCTGTCCTAACCTTCAGTCTGTGTACCCTGTACTTTTCTAAAATACGTAAAAGATTTTTGCAAGAGGCCCTGTACTGTTTCCCTGGTTAGCTCTCTCAATATGCCAGTATAACGAGTAAGGATTTCTCTGGCTGTACCTGCACTTCCTTTTACCAGGTGCCCAACACTGACAGCACCATCTGATACTAACCCAGTCCAAGGTAATCCTTATTCACTACTATGTAACTGCTTGCAAGGGATAGTGAGTAACCCCCAAAATATCAGGGGACCCTTTGAATCTTGAGGTGCAGCAGGCAACCCAATTTCAGGGGGCAGTGGATACCCCAAAACTGTGGATGCAAAATCCATCCACAGATCTAAGAATGCACCTCCAATTTATTCAGGGTACAGTGGAAAATCGCTTTGGGTGTATCCAAAAATGATATCCCAGACAAGCACCTAAAATAACATTTCTGCCAGGCACTGGTCAGAAGCAACAAGGGCTGGGTTCAAATTTCGAGGTACACCAAAAGTTTTCACTGTGGCTTGAGCCCCCACCCAGAAATCTGGGGTCAGCAAATTGGATGGTGGTGCCTCATAAGCAACATCCTCTTCCCCCCTCCTTGCAAGCAGTGTACCAGAAAAGGTCAGATTTATTACAGTAGAGAAAGACAAAGAAAGTACCAAATGCAATTCAAAATACCATTAACTACAAGGCATAGTCTGTAGTTGCACTCCTTTGGGGAGACTTTGCCCATACCCAGGCAGTCTGAGACTTGGGGGCTCACCCAGAGGGTTAGTTCTGGAGCATATATCTGCCACTCGGCAACAGGCAGGACAGGAGGGGCCAAAGCACGCTTTGCACTACAAACAAGATACATGGAACAACATGAAACAGAGCATGTGCTGCAGTACAAAATGGTGTGTATGTTTTGTGTGTTACAGTCTCCCTACATTTTGTGTGTGTTACATTGTTAACAGCTACCAGAAGCTAATGGATCTCTTCAAGGATGAGTGTTTGAAGAGTGGCTGGTAACTTTTCTGTACATGCATGATGTCTCCTCTCCCAACCTTCACCTTTTTGTTTTCTGTGTAGAGAGAAGGCACACTGATGGGGACAGCCATTGGCACCTGCTTTGGTTACTGGCTGGGTGTCTCCTCCTTTATCTATTTCCTGGCATACCTGTGCAATGCCCAGATCACTATGGTGCAAATGTTGTCGTTGCTGGTATGTACAGAATGGGATTCCTGGGGTACATTATGATCTGCTTGGAGCTTCAATAGATTAGGAAGTTTGGGCTCCCTTCTCAGGATTGAGAATGTGTTCCCTGCATCCTGGTAAAGTGAGGATCCCTGTGTGAAGGTGAATAAGGTGCACCCCCCCACACACACAAACACCCCTACATGCAGCTTGTTTTGGAGCAAGAAAGGAATTTCCTTTGAGTCCTAGGCAGCTCTTTCTGCCCATGAGAATCCTGAGATAAGGCGTTGTGGGGGAGGTGGACAGTAATAAGATCTCTTTGTTACTTTTCCTGGGGCCTGGTTTTGAAAGTTGGGAGGTTTCAGTTTGCCCCTAAAGGTAGCTTTCCTTCATCCCCTTCAGACCCTGTCACTGTCCAAATTTCTATGGGTCCTCCAGTCCCATGTACCTTAGGCAGGCTCCAACTTCCTGATGCAGAACAACATGCTTTGAGCACAGGTATCTGTGCTGTATGATGGCTGCACTTGTCTGGAGTTGTGCAGGCAGCTACAGTGAAGCTTTGGGCTTCTCTGACATGCATCAGGAATATGTTGCTCTTGTTCCTGTCCATTTAACCCCCCTATACCTCCGTGCCCAGTTGTTCATTCTGACCTTGCACTTTCTCTTTCTGACAGGGCTACGGCCTTTTTGGACACTGTGTCACTCTCTTCATCACATATAACATCCACTTCCACTCCCTTTTCTATGTATTCTGGCTCGGGATTGGTGGCCTCTCCACGTTACGCATGGTAAGAGATAGTCACCCTGGCTTGCAGCCAAAATACTTAATTTTGCAGGCAGGGGTGTTTGTCATTGCCCTGTCTAGATGCATTACCCCTCCTAGAGCAGTGACATTCACTACTGACTGGCTGAGGAACTGCATGAGAAGCTGGTTTTAATCTAAGAGCCACAGCAGTATATTCATCCCCCTATGAATTGTGGCAAAGGCACTCCAGCTCAAAAGAAAAGGGAAAACATACAGTCCACGAGTTAATGTTTTCAGTGAAGAACTGCATTTGATATGTTATAGAGCCACTTGAGGCCTGGGAGCTAATTATTGATGATGGCATTATGATCTGCTCTCTGTTCATTGGAGTTGGCAGTGATTCTCATCAGACCCAGTCTGACTGTTGCAAAGCCCAGCCTGACACTACTGTCAGTGGTACTGTTAGGTGGGGTGGCTGTGAGATGCCCAGACCTTGTCCACTTCCGTTAGCATGTCAGGAGGTTGCTGCTCCCCGGTGGGACTCTAACCCTTTCTCTGAGGGGCCCCAGAGGCCTGGTTGTTTGCAACACTTGATGCAGCAGGGATCCTGTTATCCTGCCTGAAGGTGGGGATGAGGGATTGGTAATGACTCTTTGTACGTATCCTTCTGAAAATTAACACAAAATGAACCAGGACATTAGGGCTTGAGAGCTTTTCCACCCTTTCGTCCCAGAATCTCCATTAGCTCTTGCAGCATGGCCCATCCTCGTACATGCTCAGGGTTCTAAAATTGGAGGCTGGGGCAGCAGGAATCTTCTCTAACATGTCTTGTACCTAGGTTGCTGTCTTGGTGTCACGCACAGTGGGACACACCCAACGGCTCATATTGTGTGGAACCCTGTCTGCCCTGCATATGCTCTTCCTCCTCTATCTGCACTTTGCTTATCACAAGGTGGTAGAAGGTAAGAGAAGAGGCAGAAAGGCAACACCCTCGTGTACCTGAAGGACTACTCATTGTTCTCCCTAGCCATGGGCCAACTGTGGAACGGGCTGTGTTGGATCAGACCCTAAGTCTGTCTGTGTGCATATGTTGTATTTGGCAGAGGCTGCTAGTGGCTGCTTTAGACAGTGGCGTAAAAGTCCAGCAGGAGGCAGAGCTGGGCTGACCTGCTGCCTACACTAGGTCTCCTTCTAGCATTTAATATCCCTAATTCAACAAGATTTATTTCCCTGCCAAGATGTATTGATGCACCTGTTATACCTCTGACCAGTCTTACTGTAGCTATGAACATCTAATCCTCTTCTTAATCTTGCTAAATACTCAGGAAGGGCAACTCTGTATGATAGGACAGTCCATAGCCTAATCATGTGTTTGCATGACCATGTTTTTTTCTTACAACCTTTAGCATTAGTTACCTTTTAATGTCATTGGCCATTCCCTTGCTACAGTAAAAAGGACAGAAGCCCCCAACATCTGTCCCCTCTAGCTGTCATTGTGTGCTTGTATGACCCCTCCTTATTTGTCTTGTAGCAAAGTGAACAATCCCAGTTTTTCCAGCCTCCCTTTTCATGTAGAAGTTTTTCTTAATCGTAGTCATCAGCTTGCACTAGAACCTCTCTAATTCCACAGTCCCCTCTCTGAGATGCTCCCAGGTCCCACTTGCAAATCTTCAGCAGACAGGTTATGGTAGCATTTCCTCTGTGGGATTCACCTCAGGGCGCCCAAGGAGAAGTCACTTGTATCGAGGGGAGGAACTGAAAGGGTAATAAGTAGGGACTGGGGCAGAGCACCTCAGTTGATGCCCACGTTCCCTGCCAAACCAGATCTTTATTGAAGAGATGTACAGATTCCATACTCCACCCGTCTCAGCTGCAGCTCCTAATGTAAACTGTGTTAAGAGCACCTGGGGATGGGAAGTAGGAGTGATCTGGGCTGAGGACAGCAAAGCAGCATTCACTAGTAGTGCCTGTGCTGAGGTCAGAGCCACATCTCTAAGGTGACAAGCTCTGTACTGCTCTGGGAGGTGCCCACAGCTTCCCTGCTCTAGTTCAGGGGTGGCATGCTCTGATCTGTGTACATGGTGCACAGTATGGAGGTGTTTCTGCTTTCTGTGAAGCTGAAGGCCGTTGTAACTCCTTGCTACCTGTCCCCACCAGCTACTCTTTGGTCTGAGTGGAGTAAAGACATTTGTTGTGTCTGGTTTAGCCCAGTAGTGACCTTTGCTTCTTTTCCCTTCCCCCACAGGTATCTTGGACACGTTGGAAGGACCCAATGTCCCCCCATTTCAGAGAGTTGCCAGAGACATTCCAGTTGTTTCCTCTGTGGTACTGAACACAACAGTCAAAGTCATGGCCCTGACCTCATAGTCTCATGGACTTGTTGCCCTCATCTCTTCTGGGGCCAGCTAGGTCACAACCTCCTGCTGTTACTCGGAAAAAAGGCAAAATGGCAGGCATAGGACTCGGTTTCTCTCCGCCCCGCTCCTTTGGGTTAAGGTTTCAGGGAGCTAAATGCAGGGCTTCTTGATTGACTCAAAGGAGGCAGGCTCCCTCAGCCTGGACCTGGGCTGCACCATGCACAGCTGTACTCTCAGCGTCATCCATGTAGCTGGGATTTTGTAAGTCATTTTCCCCCTCCCTTGCTGTCTTGCTTGCTCTTGTACACCCCAGGCTACATGTTCTGCTCCTCTCCTTTAGAGAGAAGAATTAAATTGCTGTTGGTGCTGAGTGATGTCTTACCTTGAAACTGCCTCGTACAATGGGAGAGCTCTGATAGGTCCCATAAAATCTGTTCTCTCTTCTCCTTGTGGGGCCAAAGTGGAGTTATTTGCTCCATTGTATTCTCCAGGCATTTGTCCCATCTACTTCTACAATATCTCAAATGAAGCAACTTCCCCTAAGGTGATTGTTTCACAGCCCAGGAAGCCAGAGGCAACTGCAGTTCAGCTGGAGCGCTGAGTAACTGAATTGCCTTCCCTGTATGCCTGCAGACAGCTCCTGCCAACAGTTGCAGGCTGCTCCTTGCCCTTCTTTCCCTTTTGTTGCCATGCACCAAAACCAAACAGGTTTCCAGTCTGTCGATGCAACATATTCCCCCCAGGGGCTTTGTTCCTTTTCTCTCATCTCTATTTCCTTTACTCGGGCTCAGGGGAAGGACTAGTTGTGACTCCTCAAACTGAAAAGTTTTTGGTGAAGAGGCCTATTTACTTTGCTGCAAAGCACCCTGCCTGTCTCCTAGCTGGGGGCTTTTTTTTTCCTGTTTGGGGAAGCATTGTCCCAGCATGCATACTTTGCCCTGTGCTCTCCGGCTGCTTCAGGCTGAGGCGCAAGTATTCTGTTTTACAGAATCACAATCAGTGCAGAGGCAGATCTGCTGGCCTGCTCCACTTCATGTGCACTGATCTGGGGATGTATTAAGTGAACAGAAGCCACCCTAAGTCCTTCCCCCCCAGCTCTGGGCAAACCTTGCTGTAAGGGTAGGGAGAAAAAGCAGTCTGCACCTGCTGGGCCTAGCTGCTGTCTTGCCTTCTGGGGTCCATAGGTGCTTAACACAAGCAGAAGCAGCTTCCAAGCTGCTGCATCCTGTACTGGGCAGAATATTTAGTCTGGTTCTTCCTCCTCTCGTAGCCTCTCCTGGGGTACTTTGGGAGAGGAGCCAGCCTTGCAGTAGCCATCCCCTGAGGCTTCTCAGAGCTTATCTCCTTGGAGCTCCTACAGGGACACAGACACCATCCGAGCTGCATCTGCACACTCCTTTCCTACAACACAGTTGCAGCAAGGGTGGAGCAACAACTACTCAGAGCAGAGTTGGAGAAATGGTGGGAGGCAGGTGAGGAAGTGGAAAGATGAACTTGTAAACACCCTGGTGGGGGGGTGCTGTCCAAGCAGTTCAGTGTAAAAATCCCAGAGGATGTCTCTGAAAGCACTTTGAGTTTTTGAGTTCATAAAACCAGCTTAGCAGGTTTAGTCAAAGGTGGCCCACCCCAGGGAGAGAGCTGTGTGTCCATAGCTGCAATCCAGGCCTTATTTTGCCTGAATGAGCCATGTGGAAAGAAAAATGTTATCCAGAATGAGCCATGTGGGGACACTGAGGGGCTTACTGCAGGCCATAAACTGTGACAAAAGAGGGTGCTAAGGCCTCGCTTCTAATTCACACCTGCTCTCACAGAATGAGCTTCTGAATTGCTGGTTCTTCAAGCATGGAATAGAGGCAACAGAACTAACTTGGAGATGGGGAAAGACGTTTCTTCTCTAAGACATTGGGCTGATTGCAGGTTGAGCAGTGACCAAAAACTATTTTTGCTCTGACTTCAGCACAGCCACAAGTGTGCCATGCCTCCAGCCTGCCGTCTGGCCACTGACCAGCAGGGCCTCACAGCAGTCCTTGCTGTGGGAGAAAGCAAGCTCACCCACATAGGGATGGGCCCTCCAGTCCTTCCAGCTCCAGTATCTCAGATCATGCTCCACAGACTCACTTGAAGCAGAGCAGATGTCAGAGACAGGGCAAGTCCAGCACCTCCCTTCATAGGCAGGGCAGGGTAGCACCCTGGAGACTGACATCTTAGAAGCTGATGAAATGGGCTGTTACATATGCCTTATGCCTTTTTTAAATGTGTCTCAGGCCAAATTGGCCATATCAGTCCTGAATTCTCTTAACTGAGCAGAGCTCAATCATTCAAGTCTGTGTGGTGCTACCACCAGCAAGTATCTTACCTCCTGGACTCTTCAACCTGGGGGTTCAGATACACCCCCCCGCATCCATGGCAAGCATCCTGTATGCAAGCCTGGAGGCCTTGGAGTTCAGATGGCCCCTTGTCTTGTTTGCCCTTAGAGAAAAGGCTGAAGAAGCAAGCTAGACCAGTGTTTCCCAACCAGTGTGCCACTGCCCAAAATGCCGTCCAGCTGGCCACGCACCCCCCAACCTGCGTCTGGTGTGTTGCAGTGCTTTTTTATTTAGGTGAGTGTGATGTGAGGCGAGAAAGGTTGGGAAATGCTGAGCTAAAGAGAAAGCCCAAAAGCAGTCCCCCTTACCATAAATTATGTAGCAGAGATATTCCCATTGGGATGCTTAAGTAGATTCTTGCAGGGTCAGCCTGCCCGCAGTGCAGGGGACAAGCCATTACCCTCAACTACGCTAAGTCATTCAAGGCTGAAAAGAAGGGAATCTACCCTGCCAGGTAAGTAAAACTACCTGGGCTGAAACCATCATCCTTGTATCTCTCCTGCCTCTTCCAATCTCGTGTCTCAGGCCAAATCAGTAATGAATTCTCTTGACTGAGCAGAACTCAATCATTCAAGTCTGTGTGGTGCTACCACCAGCAAGTATCCCCCCTCACAGAAACTTCAGCCTGTGGCTTCAGATACTCCAGGGGTGGGCAAAATTTGGCCCGGGGGCCAGATGCAGCCTGCCAGGCCGTTCTGTCTGACCCGTGGGGCCCCTAAAAAATTTAGAAAATTAATGTTCATCTGCCCTGGGCTGCCTGTCATGCAGCCCTTGATGGCTTGCCAAAAATCAGTAAGCGGCCCTCTGCCCAAAATAATTTTCCACCCCTGAAATACTCCCAAATCCATGGCAGGCATCCTCCGTGCAGGCCCCACATCTGGAGGCCTTGGAGTTCAGATACCCTCAAGTCTTGCTTTCTATTAGCCAACTGGCCAAAGGAGCATGTTAGAAGGAAATCCTCGATCTCCATAAAAATAAAACGTATAGCTGAGATCCTCCCATTGGGAGACTATAGTAGACTCTCATAGGGAGGTCCTGCCCACAGTGCACTGGGCAAGTCTCCACCCTTACTGCACAACACCAGTTAAGGTGAACTTGGCTTGGTGATAATGGTATCTCCCCTGCCAGAATAGAGCAAGCTGACCTGAGCCAAATATCTCCCCTGCCTTTTTGAACAAGTTGGTCTGTAAAGGATCCCTGGTATACCTTCAGCCTGACTTCAGACTAATACAGTTAACTACCTCTATCATCCCTAATAAGGAGAGTCTTATATGTTGCTTTGGGGTCAAAGCCTGGCACAGGTCATGACTTCACTTCCTTCCTGCTGTGTGCCACATTTGGCTCCTGTATTCCTGTCCCAGGTCATACTCTGCAAGTCTTTGCAGAACTGTCGAATGTTTTTTGCAGGTTTGTATTCTGTTTCCCTGAGCCAGTCTTGCAAGAGAAAGCATCAGACTATTTTGGTAAGAATGGTGTGTATGTTATGGATCCATAGGATGTGTTGTACCCCCCAGCTTTCAGACTGTCTGAGAGATCAAAGAACACCAAATTCCCCCAATACAGTGGGCTGTCAGGCTAGCTGGTTAAAGCAGTGGTTCTCAAACTTTTTTGTACCAGGACAAATTTGTAAGCATCAGCCAGTCTTGACCCAGTGCCCCAACTCTAAAGCCACTGCCCCCCAGGCCCCAGCCCCCGCCATGTGTGGGGCAGGGAGTGTGTGGGGCATGGTGGGGCCCAAGCAGCCCCTTGCAGGGTGGAGCTCTGTCAGCCTGCAAGCAAAAAGCCATGGTTTCTCATGCATTTCTCCTTTGAAGGAGAATCCGTGTTTAAAGTTTGTTCTCCTACCCTGGAGATCTTCAGGAGATCGGACACACACCTTGCTGGGGTTACTTGATCCCAGCAGTCTTTTCTGCTCAGAGCAGGGGAGCTGGGCCTGATGATCTCATGAGGTCTCTTCCGACCCTAAACTTCTGTAAAACCTTTCATATATTCTTGTAACCCGCTTTTGAGGAACACTGAGTTAAAGTACACTGTAGCTAGTGGTACATAAGGCAGGGATGTGGCTAGCATTGCAACCAGTTGCTCAACTCCCTGGCCTGAATGACAGATACCCTGAGTTCAACTGAGGGCAGACTGACCTAAGTCTAGAATGAGGCTTTTCACTTGTACTACTGGATCCTTAGGAGGACTTGTTACCTGAACAGTTGTGCTTGAGGTGTGGTCAGTTTTGAGACATTCAAGGAGAGATAAGGGTTCCACTCTATAATAAATGAGCTTTGAGAGAGAAACACAACACATTCACAAGCAATGAGTGAGTTACCTTGCTAAGCAGATGTTCAATCCCAGAGTGATGATCAGATAGCATTTAGGTCCGCAAGACAGCATATCACCTTGGGAATCTTGAAGATGTGTTCAACCATTTTCTTTGTCTCTCCCCACCCTTATCTTTCATTAGTTTACCTAATGCACAAGCATGTTTTATGATAATTCCCCTAATCCTGTTGGCTTAGAGCCTTACCTTTACTCTCCCAATTATGCTTCACTTATGCCCATTCAAAGTGATGTTTGCTACATCTTTTTCTCCCCAGAAACAAGATAACAGGTTTTAGTTTAACCTTAGTCATCACAAAGTTTTAACCAGGGCTGGCAAGCTAGAGCAAGAAACTAATAAAACTCAACTTTTCTAATTTAATAGGGCCTTGATATGTTTCTGCAACTTAATGATGAGCTCAGCCTTTGCTGATCTTTGTTGTGGAAGAAGGTAGAGAAGCAGAAAATGCATTCAGATGCTGACTGTAGCTTTTCGGCCTCTAGCTTTTCGGGTTTGTAGCTCCAGCACTGCTGTTTTTCACCATGACTCTTCAAGTTACTTCAGAATAACCCAAAATTCTTATAAGATTTGATTTCCTCAGGACCCTTGTGAGTGACACTACAGCAAACAGGGGGCTACCCTTACAAAAGAAAGCTTTTATTAGGCAGCTGGAAGGTAGTGTTCGGGCACACTGGGACAGAATAGGAAAGTGAAACCCACTGAAGAGGCCATGGGCGCAGTGCAGTTGGTCTCTTTAGTCCACAGTTTCCAGGGTTTCTTCCCTTTCTGCAGCTGGCTCTTTATCACTGCCTCCAGCACCTTCCGGTCTTTCGGAAAATCCACGCTCAGCTGATTCTATGTTTTCTTTGCCAGGCAGTTATGGAAAAAGTAACATCCAGTTGCTTGTCTTGTATCATTTATTTATTTATTTATTTTTAAACATTGATTATCCTTAGTGGTGGAGTCAGACCAACCAAGCCAGCCTCCTTTTATTGCTGTGGGCCACGAGCATCATAGTATACAAAATCTTATGCTCTAGATGTCTCTTATGTAATCAGTCTATAAGGTGCAGCTCTACCCTGCCTTTTGCCTGACTTCAGACTAACACAGCCAGCTGCCTCTCTCATATACTCCTACCCACCCAGGAGCAGTGATTCAAAACGAGGCAGTTTTGCCTAAAAACACCTGTTTCACTCCTACCTCACAATGTACTGCTGCATAAGCCTGTGTGGAGGTTGCTAAACCTGATGGGGTCAGGACTAGGAACAGATTAACCTCTAAGATTTCTTGCCCAATGCCTTGTTGCTGTTTGTGCCCGCCCCCCCAGTGCAGGGAGCAGTATAGCAGGGAATAATGTGATGAGAAACTTGAGCGGCTGCAAGCTGCTCTCACTGTGTAGAGCAGACAACAAAAGATTCTGGCACAAGGACTTTTGAAAGTGCCAGGCTGGTATCCCAAGTGATCCCTTGGATTGACAGCAGAAGCCATACATCAAGCATATCTGGGCCGGGGGGGGGGGGTCCTCTTCTCACAGCCACTCTAATAATAGCTCTTTAAATGGAACAGTAACTAATTGGTGCCTGAAGGTGGTGGCTGCAGGGGAGAGACCACAGCATCTTCCTGTAAAACCCGTGCTGTTTAGAGGCATAGAAAAGACTTAGCTGGCTGTCCAGGCACCCTCCCAGTCTGGCTGCTGACTGTGTTTCTGGAGTGCTTGGACACTCAGCCTGTTTTGCTCACCTACCCTGCAAACCAAAGGGCCTTCTTCCTGCTCAGCTACACAGACACATGTAAGAAACCACAGTTCCTGTTTGCAAGGCATCCCTTGCACTTGTGCAGGATGCTTGGTTGCAGAGAACTGCTGTTTGTGCGACAGGGCAGGGCCCCTCCTGCAGCTCCCATGCGGGTGCCTCTCCATGCCCACATTCCCCTCACTGGGTTTTTGAGCCTTCTCAGAACTGCTCTTCCCTGCCTCTGCCTCCTTGCTCTTCATACCATTGCTGCTCAGCAGGGAAGTAGTGGGGAGGGCACTTGCATTTCTCAGTAAAACAAGCCCTGGGTGGAAAGCACCAGAGCATGGCATGGCACTATGTTCACAGGAACTTAGATGCTGCTGCCAAAGCCTTGGAGTTGTCACCTGAACCCAAAGCCTTATCTCCCTTGTTTGGCTGCTCCCCTTTAGCAGCTCTCTGCTGGGATGCGAAATGTGATCCAGGGCTCAGGTGACCTGCTCTCCACACCAAAGACAGAAGGCAAGTGACGCTAGGACAGGCTCCCCAGGATCCTGTTTCTCCCTCACTTTCCATCTCCACTCACCTACTGGTGAGCCTGTGGCGGACACTGGGGGCCTGGGTTTGCACCCTTCATTACCTATTTTGGAGGTTTCTGGAGGCAGCACCAAGCCTTTTTCTTTAGCAGCCCGAAGGCTCACAGAAGCTGCCTACTTGTGTGGTTTCACCCAACCTATACTCTGCTCCCCTGGTTTCCTGTGCAGTTTACCCGAGTTGAAGTTGCAGGCTCTCTCCATCCCATTTTCCTCCAAGTGTAGAATTCCCTCGGGAATGTTCGTTTCATGTTTCCCCAGCTTGCTCTGATTGGGCCCCCTAGGAAGCATGGTGACAGGAAGAAAGTCATGCCCCTTCATTTGCATTCCTCACGCTAAGCAGGTTCATTACATGGGACTGGAGCCAGAAAAGCCTGCCCAGTATGTGCTGCTGAGGTACAAACGATGGTGCTTCCCAACCCTGTTGTTAGTGCAAGCTGCATCCCGGCTTTGAGCACAGGGTGTTACAAAGGTTGGTCTGTGTGCATTAGCCCCGGAAGACGGGGGCCAAGATAGCAAGCCTTGAACAAAAGTGGCCAACAGCCACACCTGGCCAAGCCCAGGTAGGATGCTGATCAAACCTTGTTGCCCAGAAGCACTTCTCCATCTTGGTGACTCAGGGTCTCTGTCTTGTGCTCAACACATTTATTCCCGTGCCCTGGCCCTTGGGAAACCTTCAGGCAAAATGTCACTTGTTCTGGATCACAGGGCATCAGTTCAGACAGGCTCTTCCATGGGCCCTGCTATTTGATGACACGAAATCTCAGAGAGATTTGGCTAGACTCAATACCCAAAATGGCCACTCCTTTTTTTTTTTTTCACAGCCTGAAGGTGGAAAGTGCTTGACTTCCCTGAACGCCAAGCCAATGGTGGGAAGCTGTGTCTGTGGCTAGCCCACTACCCTAAACTTTGCATTGCATTCCCAGTCGCTGCACTCCTACAGGCATCTTTCTATGAGTTGTACTTATGCCTTGTTAACACATTGCAATGCTGCAAAATGCAGCCTGCTAATTCCCAGTCTCACCCAGCCCAGCCCCAGCTCTTTGCCTACCCAGACCCTGCTTCAGAAGGTGGTGCTAGTAACAGCAGCCCTGAAAGTGCCATTCAAAGTTCTCTCTTCCCCTTTCCAGGCCAACCACTCAACGTGCCTGAGATCAGGGTCTGTGCTTGTTTCATTGGTCCTGCCACAATCTCTCCTTGCCTGTCGTTGTGTCCTTTTCCTATCCCTGGTTGTCCTGGGACATGCACTGAACTTGCAAAAGGGGGTTTGGGAGGGAGGGCAGTGGAGGATGCTGAGCCAAGGTTGGATGAGCCCTGCTTTATCCTTTGTTTGCAACTTTTTTAGACCCAGGGCACCTCTTTGTTAGACTGTAGGCTCCCCTCAGAAAATGCCAGCTCTTAGTTTCCATTCATTTTTTGATTACAAAGAAATACTACAGTAGTGGTGCTCACAGTTTTGGCCTCATAGGCCATAAAAATGGCATGGGGCCAGCCTGCAGGCTGGATCATTAGCAGCCCTTGTACTAGAGCAATTCTTCCATTGCAAAGAACTCAGGAAGACCCCAGCGGGGCAGAATGATTTTAACGCTGTGGGTTCCTGTGTGAAATTTCGAGTTGTAGCTTGTGCATTGTGTCTGCCCGCCTAACAGTGTTAACATTGTGTGGCACCCATGAAAGGGTCTCAAGGCATCCCCATTAGAACTGCCATTTAATGAGACAGATCATCAATCCGTCTTGCTCAGTCTCCCGTGTCACACAATAGTGTCCATGCGCTCCTTGGATGTGTTCAAGGGTCAGTGGGTGTTGCTCGGCATGCTCTGCTCCATATCCTCACTTGGCACTCTTGTTTTGGACCTCTGACCAGTACTCCCATCCTCATTTTTTTTATTATTTGTCCCAAGAAATCTGTTGTCTCCTTTTCCTATAGCCTCCCTGCCTGAGGGAGGCCAATGAGAAACTTGGTGGGCTGGACCCCCATAATTAAAGGGTGACAAATAGGCCTGTGTGACACGGCAGTGTGCATGGGCTCCTTGGATGTGTTTGAGGGTCAGTGGGCGCTGTCCGTTGTGCTCTGCTCAGTGCCCCCCCCCCGACACACTAGTTGTTACCCTTTGACCGCCACTCCTGTTCCTGTTCTCATTATTTGTCCCAAGTGATCTATAACACATCATTATTGGCCCCCAGTACTAACGGGGGCTTATCATTTCCTTGGTGGACCCTGGTCTGTGATTTTCCCTGACGTGTTAAAAGTCCTGTGTCACATGGTAGTGGCCATGGGTTCCTTGGAGGCATTCGAGGGCCAGCAGGCACTGACCAGTGCTCTCTGCTCCATGTCCCCACCTTGAGGCCATTGTTTTGAACCTTTGACCCTTGCTATCTGTTTCCTTCTATAGTTGTCTCCCATAATTACTTGATATGCATTTAGTGCCCCCCAAACAATTAAGGGGGGCATTCAGCTTTTCTTGGCAGGCAGCAGCCCATGTTCCCAACGTGCATCAAACAGGCCTGTGTCACACAGCAATGTCCATGGATGGGCTCCTTGGACCCATTCGAGGGCCAGTGGGCACTGTCCGGCATGCTCTGCTCGGCGTCTCGCCTCGCAGCACTTGTTCTGCACCTTTGACCTTCTCTTTGGTTGTGCCCCCAACTCTGCTGGTGCGTCCCCAGTGGCCTCCCAACTCAGGGAGGCCTATAGCTCCTCCCTGATGGGAGCCCACGATCCGTCACCGTGCCACACAGGGGCCAAGAGCAGGGGCTGGCAGGGAGAGGGCACCAGGTCTGATGGGGTGGTGGGTGCTCCCTGCTGCTCCTCTCCCACTTGCAGCCTCTGTGGGGCGCTGCGAGGCCCAGGCTGTGCCCCTCACGCCCGAGGGTGCCCCTGGCTGAGAAGCAGGGCTCTGGGGCATCTCCTGGGCTGGGGAAATGCGGCGACTCCCCCTCAGCCCTGGGCCCCGGCCCAGGAATTGCCGCAGGGCCCTGCTTCTCACTGGCACTGGCCAGGCAGTGCCCTTTCCCCACCAGCCGGGTGAGGGCTCACAGACTTCAGAGACATCAGGGGTGGAAGGGACCTCGGACGCTGCCCGAGCCAGCTGGGGCCAGGGGCCCCAAGCAAGAGACGCGTCCAGAGGCGGCGCGTGCGAGCTGGGGCGTCCTCGTGTCTCCCGCGGTGGGCCGCGTGCGTTCACACGGGGCGCGGGAATCCGGATCGCGCCCGCTCAGCGCCCGGCCCGGCCCGGCCCCGCCCCGCCCCGCCCCGCCCCGCCCGCGGGGGGAGGAGGCACCTGCGGCCGCCGGCCCGGCCCGGCCCTGCCCTGCCCCTACCCCTGCCCCTGCCCCTGCCCCTGCCCCGGTGGCGGTGGCGGGCGTGGATGGGGCGGGAAGATGCTGCCGGGCTCCATCCAGATCTCGGGGGAGGCGCTGTCGGGCGCCGAGACGCGGGACGTGTGCGAGAGCCTGCGGGAGGGCGCCGTGCGCCTGCTGTCGCTGCGCGGCTGCCGCCTGGCCGACCGCGACTTCGCCCGCGTCTGCCGCGGCCTGGCCGAGACCCGCGCCCTGGCGCAGCTCAACCTCAACCTGGGCGTCGTGAGCAGCGCCCCCCGCGTCCGGCAGCTGGCCGACGGCCTGCGCGGAAACCGCTCCCTGCAGTCCCTCTTGTGAGTGCCCCTTCCCGTGCCAGCCCTGCCCCGCGGCTGTTTCCGGGACACCCCGTCCCTTCCCCTCCCCCCACCTGTCTCCGCACCTGCATGACACCCTGTCCCTTCCCCCCCCGCATACTGGCGGTGCTTGCACCTCTGGCCCACGCCTGCCTTGCCCTTCCCTCCGGCATCTCCTAGACGTCTTTGTACCTCTGGGACACCCCGTCCCTCTTTCCCCCTGCCGGCTCTGCACCTACAGGACACCCTGGCCCTTCTCCTCCCCCCACTCATATTGGCTGGCTCTGCACTTCTGGGACACCCTGTCCCTTTCCCTCTCCCCCCCACCTGTCTCTGCATCTACAGGACACCCTGTCGTCCCCATATTGGCTGTCTCTCTGTGTCTGAGATACCTCATCCCTTCCCCCTCAGCTGTCTCTGCACCTCTGGGACCCTTTGACTGTCTCTGCCCTTCTTGGTCTCTTTCCCCCTGCACCATATCAGCCATCTCTGCGTCCCCATGACACCCCATCCCTCCCCCACCCCGGCTGTCTCTGCACCTCTGCCACCTCTCACCAAAGCCCCTTGGGTGTCCATCTGCTCCGTGCCCTCACTCCTGAGGCTGGCATCTCTAGGCATGTTGGATCATTGCCACCTCCACCAGGCGCTGGGCTTGGTGATGCTCCCCTTTTCAGACCGTCTGCATCCTCCTTCATGTTGGCCAAAAAGGCCCCCAGTGGCCTGAGGAAGCCTCCTTTGTGACCCCAAGCCTTTCCCCACACAGCCTCCATGGGAGCCCCCTGACGGACGCTGGCTTGGCCCTCCTTAACCCAGCGCTGTCCATCCATCCCTCGCTGGTGGCTCTGGACTTGGGAGACTGCATGCTGGGCGATGAGGGCATCAACCTCATCTGTGGGCTCCTGCCTCCTGATGGGGCCAAGTCAGGTAAGAAGAAGGGGCTGCGGGGCATGCTGTGTCCAGTGTAACTCATAGGTAATGCAAGTCATGCTGCTCAGAGCCAGGCTGTTGTTCCTTCCCTCCCACACTCTCGGGGAGCAGGTTATAATGTTTCTCTCTCTAGTGAGTTTCCTCTGTCCCCCAGGCATAATCAGGGTGGAACAGCCCCTTGGTAGAGAAGCTGCTCCCACCAGGTGAGGGTCCTGTATTCTCCTGTGTCGTTCTGTGAAGCCTGGAGTTTGTCCAGTAGACCACAGATTGTGGCATGGTGGATGGGGAGGCCGGTTAGTTTTGCCTCATGATGGGATAGTTTGTTTGGGGAGACAGGGTTTGCACTTAAGATTTGTCTTGCACTCATGCCATCTAGGCTGCAATCAGTGCATTGACAATGAATGCCAGTGCATCCGCAGTGCTTCCCCTGGCCCTTGCCCCAGAACTGGGAGGCACAGCATATGGTCTCTGTGAGAAATGATCAGTGAAGGATCTTGCAGGGGGGTTTTACTGTCTCCTGACTGAATAAGCTCCAAGGCCCCGATCCTTGCGAGTGATGTCTGAGGCCAGTGGGCTTTTTAACCAGGATATGGCTCTCATTGAATTGGCAGAGAGTGCCCTCTAGTGAACTGTGGTCTCTGCTGTCTCACCCTGGCACCTGGAATGGCTGCTGATCATCTACGTGCTTACGATATGCACGACTGCCACCACCACACCTTGCTCCACAGCTTGTCCTCTTCTGAACACAGGCATCAGTGCTTACCTTCCCCTCTCCCCTCTCTCTCACCTGCAGCCCCCCCAGTCCCAGGCCTCAGGACCTGCTTTCTCTACTCTCACTTGTCTGTATTGTCCATTGCCTCCACTTAGTGAGACCTACTCCTGTTTTGATTCTGTCGTATTTGCTGTTTGGGATAAGCAGGTGCCAGGTTGAAGGCAGCATGTGGTCAGGCAGCCATGTTTGTTGTGGGCAAGTTAAGGGACTGCACTGCACATGGTGTTTAAGCAGATAAATAGATGTAGTTATTATGCAAATTACATCCCTTAGCCATACAAAATGCAGTGAATTGCATAATTTGGAACCCTGCCATTTCCCTGCTGTCTGATAGGCTGGTCTGGTTTCTCTCCAGGAGGTTTGAGCTGTCTGGGCCCTTAAGGTGTTATCTGGCTTCTCTCTTTTCTTCAGGCCTTAAGGAGTTAACACTGAGTGCAAACCCGGGTGTCACAGCCAAAGGCTGGGGGCGCCTGGCCATTGCAGTGGCTCACAGCTCCCAGTTGCGAGTGTTGAACCTGGACTACAACCCTCTGGGTGAGCTGGGGAGGGTAGGCATGTGAAAGAACTACTAGAGGATGGGGCTGGGGTGGGTTCGCTGCTGCTGAATGTGCCCGTCTCACAGCTTCAGACCAGGGACCACCCTAGCACTGGCAGGGCAGGGCAGTGAGGGGAGGAATCCACTCCCTATGGCCCTTTAGTCCTCAGTGCTGGGAGCAGTGGGTCCCACTTACGGTGATATTGTGTGATGAGGACACATCCTTCTAAGAAATACGCTGAGGCCCACTAACTATGTTTCACAGGGACTTGTCAGCTGCAGGAACTGTCCTGGGCTCTGTCTCTACCCCTGGCCATGTGGGTTTTCTTGTGTCCTCCCCCAGCTCCAGTGTTGCCTGCCCATGGCTCCCCCCATTCCCAGTCCCTTAAGGCCTCAGTCATTGGCCTGGCAAGGGAAGGTGTCCACACCCAGCTTTCCTTCCCCAGAGAATAGCAAGGAGAAGAGATTGGCAGTGGTTGCTATAGAAACTGAGTCTTCTCCAGCATAGGCTGCAGGGTAGGCAGCTGGCAAAGCAAAGTCCAGGCCAGGCAAGACCAAATTTGGGATGGCAGAACCTGGGCTGCAGCCTTGGACGCACCATGGAGCCCAAAAGTCCCTGACCTGGGATTTTTGTCTTGAATTCGGAGAAAAAAATCAGTTCCATATCATCCAGTCTTCTGCTCACAGCACCCCGTGGCATCAGGCAGCATCCTGCCACATCTGTCGATAGGCAGAGCTAAGTAGCCCAGCGTTTCTCTACCCATGAGAAAGTGGGTCGCAGGAATATGTGAAAGGGTCATGAATAAACTTTTAAAAGGGATCAACAAATTTAAAAAATGGATTCTCCTTTAAAGGATAAAAATGTGGGAAACCACACATTTAATAGAAATGTGGCTTTTCTCTTGCAGGCTAACACCACTCCAGCCTGCAAGGAGTGGCTTGAGGTCCCCCTGCCCCACAGACCCACCCAGTGCTCCACACAATGGGAATCTGGAGGCTGGGAGGAGTGGGTCAGGAGTGAGGGGCACTGGGTCAGGACTGGCCATCGAGTTTACAGATGGGTCCTGGTACAAGAAAGGTTAAGAATCACTGAACTAGCCTACCAACATCACCACATAAAGGCAGCTCTGCTTACTGGAAATGGAAATGGTGCAAACTCCTTCTGCAGAGCTGCCTTTGTATGACAGTGTTGGTAGGTTAGTTAGCTCTGCCTCTCCACAGATGTGACAGGAAGCTGCCTGGTGGTGCATGGGCACTGTGAAAAGATTGGATGATATGGAACTGATTTTTTCCAAATTCAGGACAAATCCCAGGGTAGGAATGTCTGGGAGACTCTGGCTCACAGTCTCAAACTTCAGAAGTGTTCTGGAAAATTCAGGACAATTAGTCACTTCAGGGGTTGCTTCTTGTGACCCAGGAAAGCAAGTCACGCAGGGGTTTTTATGCCCTACACTGCCCAGGATGCCAGGCCAGGCCTACTTTTTCTGTTCTGTTCTAGCAAGCTGGGTGCTGCTGTCTGTTTCTGTGGTGAGAGCCTCTGGCACAGGAGTTGATGGAGCCCCTTCTTCTAACAAAAGTCAGGGAAAATCCCATTACTGGTACAGGCACCAGCAATTTGCTATGGTCAGCCCTGCTGCATCTCTGGGGATTTTTAGGAAAATGCTTTGGTATTCATCCTCTCTACTTCCAACCCTGCTGGAAAAGAAGCAAGCCCATGCTAAGGGCTGGGAACAAGGATTCCTCAGTTTTATGTCTAGCTCTGGGAAGAAACGGTTTAATGGTAAGAGCAGAACCCTGGGAGCCAGGAGCCCTGGGTTCTTGTTCCGACTGGTACATGCTTCCTTCTCATTCGTAAGCCAGCTACATTCCCATAGGGGAAACTCAAGCACAGAGGTAGGAAGCTCTCAGACCCTTGGCAAGGTGGCTGGAAGGCACTATGGATGAGGCAAGCTTCCTTGCAAGGGAAACTATTCCACTTTGTGTTCCTTGTCTGTCTCTCTTGGATGTGCCCAGCCGTTCCCACAGTCAGCAGTCAGTCCCCACCTTTGTCTCTCCTTGCAACTAGCAGCCTTTCATTCCTTCCTCCCAGGGGTCCTTGGCACCTGGAGCTTGGCTGGCAGTGTTGGTAGGGGGAGTTCCCAGAAGGCATTCCCAGGGTATCTCTAGCCCAAGGGCATGTGTGATCTCAGTTGTGTGAAGCCAGGCACTGCTGAGTTCCCTGACTTCCTTCTCTTCCAGGTGACCAGGTAGCGGGGATGTTGGCTGTCGCTGTGGCCTCCAGTCGCACCCTGGAGGTCCTGGACTTGGAAGGAACAGGGCTTACCAATCAGTCAGCACAGGTAAGGAGTGCCTGGTACTGATCTAGCATCACTGCCACCTCAGGGGCATGGGCCTTCTGTAGAATCCCCAGCGCCTGCCTTAGCCTCCTCCCCCAGCCCAGGGATCTCTGCACCCCCTGCCCATCCCCTTCTTATAGCAGCCTCTTCTGTTATGTGTGCTGATGTCCGCCTGTTTCTTCTGTTGACCCAAGGCTCTCAGACACTGGAGGTCCTGGGCTGGCCTCAGCCCAAGGTTCTTGTTCCTGATTCCCCTGCTCTGGCCTCAAGCAAATTGGAATAAGCAAGTCATTCTGGTTTCTCTGGTTCTCAGAAAAAAGTGAGGGGAGGAGGGAAAGATGCAGGAACTAGCTTTATAACTAGGGCAGCAGTTCAGTGTTTAGGTGTGTGTGTGTGTAGGGGTGGGAGTAGAGCTTGAGGTTAGGGTTTTGTAGCTTATGGCCTGGGTGAAATCCCCTGCAGTCTGTTCCCTGAGAACCTTGGCTCATGGCAGTGAAATCTGCCATTCTGGATCTCCTCTGACTTTATTTACATAGGTCATGCCTGGAGGCGGCAGGGGAGCTAGCAGGTGTGCAGGAGTAACTCCTTCTTGGGGTATAGCCCTCGTGCAGAGAGCTCAGAGCCAGTGAAGGGTGGAACTAAAATGTGCTGGCAGGGGTATGTAGACGGTAGCTCTAACTTCCTTCCTCACCAGTCTGTCTGTGCTGCTTGTCCACCTGCTTCTGATTTTTGTTCTGGTCAGACCCTGCTGGACATGGTGGAGAATTACCCAACAGCCCTGCGCACACTCATTCTGGCAGAGAACAACATCAGCCCCGAACTGCAGCAACAGATCTCTGACCTGCTCTCCGAGGGTGAGGAAGAGGAGGAGATTGAGGCTCGGGAAGTTACAGCCAGAGAAAAGAACCCCTGGATTTGCCAGAACAGTAAGATTTCTGGGGGCCTGGGGAGGTTGGAAGGGAGGCTGGACAGGATGGGGCAAGGCAGGAGGGAATCAGGTCTCTATGATGTTCTCTGGGCAAATGAACATCTCGCTGTGGGGCTGGTACAGGGAAGGGGGTCCAGCTCTCTGTGGGCTGGAATTCAACCAAACTCAAGGTGGGATCTGCAAGTTAAGCAGCCATGATAAGCCATTGCTCAGCTTGGGATCCTCTAAGAACAACCCAGATGCTTCCAGATGTGGAGGTGAGCCATAGTTGGCTCTTCCTTGCACCTATGTCCCAGGACAATGCTGTGGGTGTGGAGACGGGGTAGCATGGGCATGAACCTCTTTCAGTAAAGACTTTAAACTGGCACAGGCATTAAAGATCTTGTGGGCTTTTCATAAGTACTGGGGTGTTCCCTCTGGTGTCATGGCCAGTGTTGAAGTTCACCATTCCATTCTGCTTCACTCAGTTCGCCTACAGGTTACGTCTCTTCATTGCTTCCTGACTTAAGCCTCATGACGATTCACAGGTGCCATATTGTGTTGGTGCAGTACTTGTAGGTGAAGCACAGGGAAGTCACGGAGCTGCCTGTGAGCATTATATTGGTGTTTGATAGGACTCTGCCAGGGCTAACAGGGAGAAAGGCCAACAGAAGATCGATCTTAATCCTGCTGGTTTTTGTTTTAAACTAGTCTCCCAAACTGTCCAGTCCAATAGGAACAAGTCCAGCTGTTGACAATGCACCAAACGAGTCTAGACTGCGATGACAAAGCAGCACAAAGACTTGAGAGCAGCACCTAGATCTGGCCAGGTTTTTATCAACAACTCCCTTCCCTTCCATCCCTCCCCAATTCTAATGTGTAAACAGCACACAAGTTAACTGGTTACAGCATGTCAAAAAATCTGCACCCTGTTGCATCCCAGTGCACCAGTGATGCAACCTCCCGCTGATACCTGGGTCCTGCTCAAACCAGCTAATTTGTAGACCCCACCCTTCAAATTCCACTGCCCAAAGCTGGACCCCAGTGCTTCCTAGTTCAGCTGCTCTGCAAAAAATCTGTCTTCACCACCTGAGGAGAACAGTATTTTCTGGCTGGGAGACAGCCAGATCTTCCAGTAACTCATCCCTAAAGGGGCTCTGTCACTTGGATGAGTCTGAGGAGCAGTCTTGGTGCCAGTGACAGGCTGTTCCTTGGTGTGGTCACATACTGCCCAGTGCTACCAAGAGCAGCCAGGAAGGGGCGATGCAAACAGTCTATTAGCAGCTTTCTGACATCACCTCCCCCTTTAAAACTCAACGAGTATAGTTATCCACCCTCCAGCACAAAGATAGAGAGCTTCTAGGGATCAGCTTAGACAGAGAGGTACATAATTGCAATTAAATGGCCACTTGTGGCCTGACAGCACTGTTATTGTCAGGCCTGTATCTCCTCCGCACCCCTGCAACTCCAGCCCCAGCACAGTAGGGTGGAATCTAGCAGGAAAGGCTTCAACCCACACAACCTCAGTGTGGGCAGAGGCTGAAAGCAGTGGGCTTGCCCAGGTATCCCTGCAGGTTTTATTTCATAAACAGAACACATCTCACTTGTGACAGTGAGTACGAGGGGAAGAACCCAGCCTGGTGTCAAATCCTTGGAAGAGGTTTTGGGCTGGCCATTCCCTCGTAACTTGAACCACTGAATTGTTCAGAGACAGTAATTCTGGATCTCCACTGTGATGCGGGTACAGGCATGTTAAGTGCTCTACTCTGCTGTGTTACACAGACAGCAGGGGCCTAGTCAGCTCCCCACCTCAAAATCCTCCCATCAGTTTCTGGCTCCTTCCACATCAGATTCAAGCATCACATCTCCTTCCTCAACTCTGCACCTGGCAAGAGGACCCAAACTCTTCTTCAGCCCAAACGTCTCACAGTCTTATTTCCATCTGCTCTGCAGATTCCAGCTCCCAGATGGTCTTGATGACATCAGGTCTTGGCGACAGTCTATTAGCAGAGACAGAGATGTGACCTGTGCTGAGCAAAGCAGCCTCCCTATACGTGTGTGGGTTGTGTGCAATGCGTGTGTGTGTGTGTGTGTGTGTGTACTTGTGTGCGCCACATGTGCCCTGCATGCACAAGCCCACATGCATCCACCAGGCTTGTCTGCCCCAGCTGCACATCTGCACAATCCTCAGCCCAGCAACACCACCTTTGGACTCGAAAATTTTGGGTCCTGGTATAAGTGAACCTCGCCATGAGTCTCTTGTCATGTGCCCTGTCAGCTGCTTATGATTGTCCACTTGCTGCATGTTTTGATCTCGTTTCCCCTCCTGACTGTACATTCCTGGCCCACATGCTAGAGGTTGTATTTATTCAGATGTGTATATCAAATGGTCTTTCTATTGCTTGTACTAGTGTCTTGATGAGAGTTTTATAAAAGTCACAGACATGGCACAGCTTTCTGCTGCAAGGGAGTCTGTCATTCCTACTTCAGCTCAGAGGGAAGAGCTCTGAACAGGCTGAAAGAAGGAAGGGTGAGACCTTGAAATGTAGCCAGGTTTTCCAAAGCAGAACAGTACCATGGGGCTCCTGAGCTACCTGCAGCCACATGACCAGCCCTCCAGCTGATGGAAACTGCAGGCCAGAGTGGTGGCAAAGGGTCCAGGATGCATCTGTGGAAGGACAGGAGGCCCCAAGCCTCCAGCATTTAGTGTCTGGAATGTACTTTTATTTAGAGAACAAGGTAAGACAAGCAAATGTCAGGCTTGGGCTGCTGATGTGCTCCCATATGTTCACAAAGCCAGCTGAGGGGGTATGTCAGAGCAGATACCCCATGGCCATCTACAGTTCCATCTCCATTCCTGTAGCCCAGAACCAAAGTTCATGGTTCTTTCCTTGATGTAAAGAACATCACAGCCAGTGCACTTATGGATTAGGTACTAGTGTATGCTCAAGGGCCTTCGTGCATCAGAGGCCTTTCTGTGCTGCTGTATGAGCAGAGCCTGCCCCCCTGCCCACTCCTACTGCCTACAGCACATCTCCAACGGGGAACGAGCTCTGTGTGCCAGAACCCTGGAAAGTGCTGTCTTCCTGGTAGGAATCCAAGTACCAAAACCTTAGCTTGATGGAACTGGATTCAACCCTTTTAAGCTGGAGTCCTGCCTCTAGCCCATGGAGGGAGGAGGCCAGACCTTTGTGAGACAGCTGTAGAGTTAGCCATAGAGATGGGGAGGGCTTCAGGCAGTTAAGGACATCTCAGTAAGGGGCACTCTGCCCCTGCCTTAAGGCTGCTGCTGAGCGTGAGAAGAGGATTCAGTAGGGGATTCTCTGGTCCGGCTGTACCAGTTCCCCTGTGTGGGGCTGAAGGACATTTTACTGTTGAAGCTGCTATGCATCAGCTGAAACTGCCAAGGGGCATGACCTCTGTGACAGCTGGTTTATGCCATTGTAGGAGTCCATTCTGCCTTCCTTAGACTGCACTTGAGAGCCTCATAGTTTCATAGCTGGTAGGGTCAGAAGGGACCTAAGCAGATCATCAAGTGCAACCCCCTACCACAGGCAGCAAAGGATGCTGGGGTCAAATGACCCCAGGTAGGTGGTTGTTTAGCCTCCTTTTGAAGGCCTCCAGTGTAGGGGCAAGCACTACTTCCCTTGGAAGTTGGTTCCAGCTGCTAGCTGCCCTGACAGCGAAGTAGCACCTCCTGATATCTAGCCTAAATCTACCCTCTGCCAGCTTGTGACCATTATTCCTGGTCACTCCTGGCAGTGCTCGGGGGAACAGGGACTTCCCCAGTGCCTGCTGCTCTCCCCCGACTAGCTTATAACAGGCCACTAGATCCCCCTCAGCCTTCTCTTGTGGAGGCTGAACAGGTTCAGGTCCCGTAGCCTCTCCTCATAGGGCCTGCCCTGCTGCCCCCTGATCATGCGAGTGGCCCTCCTCTGGACCCCTCTCCATGTTGTCCACATCCCTCTTGAAGTGCGGCGCCCAGAACTGGATGCAGTACTCCAGCTGCGGCCTGACCAGTGCCGCATAGAGGGGGAGGATCACCTCCATGGACCTGTTCGTGATGCATCTGTAGATGCATGACAAGGTGCGGTTGGCTTTCCTGACCACGGTCCCACGCTGACGGCCCATGTTCATCTTGGAATCAGTGACGACTCCAAGATCCTTTTCTGCCTCTGCGCTGCCAAGAAGGGAGTTCCCCAGCCTCCAGCTATGCTGCTGGTTCTTCCTCCCCAGGTACATCACCTTGCACTTGTCCATATTGAAACCTATCCTATTCTCATCCGCCCACCTCTGTAACCTGTCCAGATCTAGTTGTAGCCTGTCCCTCTCTTCTGGCGTGCTCACTTCTCCCCACATCTTAGTGTCATCTGTGAACCCGAACAAGGTGCTTTTCACACCCTCATCCCAAGTCTCCGATGAAGATGTTGAACAGTGCGGGCCCAAGGACTGAGCCCTGCGGGACCTACATCCCTCCACGTTGAAAATGACCTGTCCACCACCACTCTGGGTGTGGCCATCCAGCCAGTTTGCGACACCACTGTCGCCTAATTTTTTAATGAGGATGGGGTGAGAAACAGTGTCAAAGGCCTTCCTGAAGTCCAGAAAGACTACGTGCACCGCAACACGTGCATCCAAGGCTTTTGTGACTAGGTCGTAGAAGGCCACCAAGTTGGTCTGACAGGACCTGCCTCTAATGAACCTGTGTTAGTTGCCCCTAAGCATAATCTCCCTTGCTGGCCCCTTGAAGATGGGCTCCTGGATTTTCTCAAAGAACTTCCCCAGGACCGAGGTAAGACTAATGGGCCTATAGTGTCCTGGGTCCTATTTCCTCCCTTTTTTGAAAATGGGGACTGCACCGGCCCTTTTCCAAGCACCTCGCCAGAGCACCACGAGTGCTTGTAAAGCTGTGCCAGGGGTCCCGCACTGACCTCTGCCAGTTCCCTAAGTGCTCTGGGGTGGAGATCGTCAGGACCTGCTAATTTGAACATGTCTAGTCCCTCCAGAAGTTCCCCGACTAGGTCCTCACTGACCCTGGGCCTGGCTGCACCTTCCCTGGGTCTGTCCAGCATCCCAGGTTGGGGGATGACCCAGTCCCTGCTCAGAAAATGGAAGCAAAGAATCTGTTAAAGAGATTAGCTTTGTCATCTGGTGCAACCACCAGATTACCAAGCATGTCCTGCTCATCTGCCCCTGATTGGGAGGATTCCTAGATGCTCTTAGCCAAGTGCTTTAGGGGGGGCAGAAGGAGTTTTTCAGAAATACGTCTTATTCCATAATGTCTCCTGCCCAGCTAGAATAACCTGAACCCAGTACTGCAAGGTGGTTCCTCCCCTGCCAGATTCAGCAGCTAGTCAGGAAAGGGGAGGCTGGTGCTCCAGGTTGTGCTTCAAAACATGAGATGAAAAATGAGCTTGCGTGGGAGAGGGTGAGTAAAGAAAGTGAGCAGGTAAAGCACAAAAAGTAGGGGAGGAGTAGGAGAGCCACGTGGGGGCAGTAGTGCTCCACAGACCTTACTAGGGATCCATTAGATGACAGCTAGGCTTCCAGCCACCAAGGTCCAGCTTCATGTCCACTCAGCTGAGGACACAAGCAGTAAGGTGAGATGTTTGAACTAAGCACTGATCCCTGCCCCATTACATTATCAGAGTCTGAGCTTTTATGATGGATCTTGATCACCCTAAAAGGGATCACAGGATGTGGTTGGCTGCAATGGCAAAGCACCAGACTGATGGACAAGGCCTTAAGTAGTTCTACCTCCCATAGGTGAGTCCATGCCTGGATGGGCTCCACAGAGGACCAGCTTTGCTAGGAACAGTACTACAGCAATGCCAGGTCAGTAGGAGTCTCCCAGCTGTGCTGCCTCCACTGCCCTAATGAAGAAAAGTGCATATCTAACAGGCTGTAGGGCAGCAATTCTCAACCTGATGAGACAACCCCGTGAGGTGCTGTGATCCTTTTAAGGGTGCTGCACTATTAGCACTTCTGTGCAAACACCTACATGTGATTCACAAGATAAACCCAGAGAGTTCAAACAGGAATCCAGAGAGTCAAAACCATTCTGCCACACTATGAGCTTGCTGAGTTCTTTGCAATAGGAGCACTGCTCTGCTATTTTTCTGTAGCCAAAGAAGACAAGTGAAAGTTCAGAGCTGGCAGTCTAGACATTTTCTGAGGGAGTGCCTTGAGTCCCACAAGGTTAAGAAGCACTGATCTAGGCCCTGTGATGTCCTGGAGTATGGCAAGAGGAAAGGGAGAATGAAAAAGAAGTGCTCTCCATTTACTTGACAGATACCAGAGCCACCCAGCTCTTTCAAGCTGTCACCACTGGTTTGTTTTGCCATGCAGGGAGACTCTCACTGAATACAGCAGCAAAATGGAGAAGTCCCCAACTAGGAACCAAGGGTCTGCTGCCCATAGCAGAGAGAAGACACATGAAGAGGGAGAGCCCAAGCAGCATGAAACAGCTCCCTGGGCTACTCCCCAGCCTTGTGCAGATCAGATGTAGTTAAGAGCTGGATGCCTCACAGCTTTAGAAAATCTACTTGCACCTCTGTCTGCATCCTCAGGAGCCCAAATACCTTTTATCTGTTCCTCCTCCAGCTTTGCTTCGGTTCCGTCTGCAAAATTGTGACTGCGCCAGCATAATCTACAGAGGTTCTGTGAAGATAAACTTGTTATAGCGTGAGGCACTAAGATACTGCAGTGATAAAGATCTGAAAAATGCCTGGGTTAGCTACAAGGGGCCCTCATCATGGGCCAAGGGGGAACAAAAGCAACCAAGCCCAAAGAGGGAGCTGTGCAAATACCAGGCACTCTCTCACATTCCCAGTGGGACACATGAGGCAGCTTTCTAAGATGAGGGGAAAAGGCATTCCCACCAGTGGGGGCAGGCAGCTGGACAAGGGGCTTTGATGGGCTCCTAAGAAGCATGCAAGAGTGCCAGGCAAAGAGTGAGCTGGCAGCTGCTCACACAGTTGCTAACTGCTCTTGGCTCCTACCTACTGAGGCCAGGGCTGTGACGTGTTCATTTCTATCCAGAGCGCCAGCTGTCATGTGATGAGATCAGAATGTGGCTATTGATTGCAGATCACTGTGCAGCCCTCTCCGCATGCAGGGGGAGGGAAGCAGCAGCTGAGCGTCAGTCTCTGCAGTTGCCCAGGATGTTTCCCCCAGTGCCCAGGCAGAAGCAGCGAATGGGGAGAGCCCCACTGCAACAGGGACAGGCTTTGCACAGCGGAGAATGATGCACTGTGCAGCCAGTCCACTCTGCAGCACAATGAGACAAGATAACCAATGGGGCATGTGACTGGTAAATTCAGGGAGTGGTGGGACTATTTCCATCCTTTCCGAAAAAGCACGAGCCTGCAAACTGGGGCTCTGAGGTCCTTACCCCAGCTCTGCCACTGCCTGACTACATGCCAGACTCCTTCTCTGCACCCTGACTCA
Organism: Crocodylus siamensis; assembly: GCF_052110815.1. Lineage (NCBI taxonomy): Eukaryota > Metazoa > Chordata > Crocodylia > Crocodylidae > Crocodylus > Crocodylus siamensis. The sequence continues at coordinate 153,056,600 of NC_143395.1, read as the reverse complement.
GTTTCCCCATCCGTATGAGAGGAATGCAAGTAGTCCATCAAGCTTGAGCACACTGGAATCAGAATCATGCTTGCCTCCTAGCGGGGCCCAGCTGCTTCTGCTTCACCTCTTCCCCAGCACTGTGGAGTTGGGAGGAGGGATAGGGCTCTTGCCAGGCAGAACCAAGGGTATCTTGGTCCAGAGCATGCACCCTGGTGCTTCATCCTGTGCCTACCCAGCAGGATGCACACGTTGAACCAAGTGCCCCTTGCACCTTGTTGGAACTAGGCAGGGGGGAGATTATGTTTCAAGGCTGGGATTAGGCAGGAGGATTAAACTGCAGCAGCTGCTGCTGCTCCAGGGAGCACAGAATAAAATCATTAATTATAGGGACAAAGGGCCCCAGGACTGCAACTCAAGAGGGAAAACCCCACACACAGGCTGGAAGCTTCCCCCCCCCACACCATCAGGATGCACACTCTGTGCCAAGTCACCCTTGGCCCTGCCCAGCAGGGTTCCAGCAAGGGACCCAGCCCCTCCCCCTGCTCCATGGTGCTGGGGAAAGAAATAGCAGAGGGCAGCCTAGAAAGCAAAGCTGCCTGGTTGCTCTACCCATTGAAGAGCAGGAAGGGGGTAAGCACCCCTGCACAACAACAGAACAGAGGACACTCCGCAAGCCAGTAAGCAAGACATTCCCCAGCTCTTGGCTTGCCGTCAGCATGGAGAGTGCCCAGCACACTACAGCCAAGGCCTACTTTTAAAATAGTTTATTTCTGGTCTTAAAATATACATCAGTTTGAAAATCTCAGAAAAAAGAACATGTTAGTTGCAGATTAACAGTCTGGAGTTGGGGGCTGAAGAGCAGGAGATACTCTAGGCCCCCAGAGTCAATACTGCCCAAGATGAGTCAGAGTGCCGAGGGCAACACATGCTGTCCCACATGAGGGGCCTGGGAGCAGGCTGCTCTTCCACTCCTGGCTCCGTGCTCTGCTCTTGCCCAGTCACATTCAGGAGATGGCACTGCAGGATGAGCAGGGAGCAGCTGGAGGTCAGAGGCACTCCCTTTGCCCCTCTTCACCCCCTCCCCACTTTGCTGCCAGTCTCCTGTGATCAAAGGCAGAAGGGAGATGAGCTTTGCCCCACACTGGCCCTCTCTACCTGCTCCAGCAACCAGGTGGCTTTAAGCACAGCTCTTGCAGGGGAGCCACACCCCCCCAGGTGAAGCAGCAAGTGGAAGCTGCTCTCACAACGACAGCTGTCGCTGGGTCCACCTACACTAACTGGCTCAAGTGATGAGGACCAGACAGCCAAGGCCAGGTCTGTGCCAACAGCACCACTGTTGCTCCCAGCATGAACCTGCAGCTCAGCGGGGAGCCACCAAGCAGCCTAGGAAACTTGGGAGTTAGCAAGCTGCTTTCACATGGGAGCAAGTCTGGGCCCACAAGCTGCTTTCACATGGGAGCAAGTCTGGGCCCAGGAGCCTGATAATCAGGAGAGCCCTCGGGACCAGGAGGCGGCAGCAACGGACCTTGCAGCTTCCACTCGAGGCATAGAGAACAAGGGAGAAAAAGAATGCAGCAGTGGGGGGCCAAGCAACGCAGGGTAGCCCCATCTCCAGGGCACTGAGGATTAGCACATTACAGGCTGAGCAGAGGCTCCCACCATCAACACTGATCTGTTAGCAAGTCCCACCGAGTCCCACATTGACACTAGCAAGCAGTACTTCCCCACTGAGCTCAGTGGCAAGGAAGAAGCCAAGTACACAGACAGCAGCTACAACCACTGCCCAAAGACGACCCACATAGAAAGCAGCCCCTGGCAGGGCCAGATACCCACAAGAGAAGGCAGCAATTCCCTTTCACAGGCCCTGGAGCCTCCAGGCGAGAGCCAGGATGCAGCTTAAGCCCCGTCTGCCACGAGCTGCAAACAGAAGGACTCAGGGAGGGGCACTGCCTACAGGTCAGAAGCAGGAACCCTGGACAATTGCAACCTGCATCTCTTTGCATTGGGGTGCAAGTGGAAGCTTCTTCCCTGCACAGAGGGCCTGCACTCTCCCCATGCAGCCTAAGAGCAAAGTGCCCACACAGAGGAAGGCAGGACGCCACCGCAGCGCCTGTTTCAGAATACGAAGGAGTGGGGCTGTCTGCCCAGGGCTCCCATGGGGTAATACCTGTCACTGGAGCTTCAAGTATATGGGGTGGGGTGGGGAGGGCAGGCGTGGAAGTAACTGACACCATGGTTCCAGCCCCCAAATAAAGACACCAATACTACAGACCTGTATCCGGTCCCCCCACCCCCAACTGCCCTTGAGACATGGAGCATACAACACTGAGAAGGGAAACCAGATCAACACGCAACACAGAAAAAAAAAAAAATCAAAACAGAACAATCCACCCCCCCCAACACGCATGCACACACACAAGGAAGGCCCTGGATAGGCACCGGGGCCAGCCCAGAGCCCAGCCAGGAGGGGCACCCACACAGAGGGTCCTCCACAACAGGCCATGACTGGGCCAGATAGTAGCGCCTAGCAGTGATGAGCACTGCTCCTCAGACCTCGCCCTCTCTCCCAGATAACCCTGGGCCTTAACTGAGGCACTGCCCAGAGCAGTGCCACAGACCCAGCGCTCTCTTTCACTGATTTTTGGCTCCATGCTCCCCTGGAGCAGGAAACATCTGATTCTTGGATCCACGTAGATCCTCTGCAGAAGGAAGCTCAGGAAGCGGGGGAGAGGCTGTGGGCCCCTCTGGCAGGACTTGCTCACCACGCCCCCATGCCAACAGCAGATGGGCTACTGACCACCTTGCTCATTTATGGAGAAAGAGGTGGGGGTGGGGGCAGGAAACACCACACATTTTAAAACCAGAGGTCTGGAGGAAGAAAATGGGACCCCTCCAAAAGCAGAGTATGCACTATCCAAATGAGAGCAAAGGCCAGTGTGCCTGTACAGAGATGGGGACACACCCACCCCTCACAACATGCCTGGCTGGGTAACTGCAGGGCCCCAACTCAGGGAACCAGCCCAGGGCAGAGGGGATGAGGGCTCTCCCAGCGTGATGCCTCTGCAAGAGCCCTGTGGTGGGGCTCCACGAGCCCGGTAATGGGGCTCAGCTTAAGATGCTCAAGAGGGAGGAGGAGCACCACCCCACCCACTCCACACCCCGACCACTGGCACCACCCCATCCTCTCCAAGCAGAGTGGGAGAAGCAAAGCGAGGCAGCAGAAACAGAATATCTACAAGCCAGTGCTCCCAGACAGACCCAGGAGGCTGGGCAGCAGGGAACACCCACCCACTGGGAGAGTCCTAATGCCCCACTCACGGCCTTGCAGGGGCAAGATGAAAACAAGCGAAACTCTTGCCTTACTGGCACAAATCGAAAAGTTGGAGTAAAGCTGCAATGGGCACCAGAATGAAGATGAACATGAGTGCTGATGCCAAGGCAAGGAGGGGCACTGGCACAGGGATGAATGAGCATGGTGTGGGGGACACCAGGGTGAAGTGCCCAGATGAAGCACGAGGAGCAGACACAGAGCTCAGTGTGCTAGTACATGCACACCCAAGCATGTATTTCGGTGCTGTGGGTGAGGGGCCAGGGGCAGATCCCAGCTCCTCTGAGTACCAAAAGCAAAATAAATAGAAAGCATTAGGTGCTGCACCTGGGGTCATACCCTCCACCCCCACCCTTGGGTGAGGTGTGCTGGACACCCCCATTCCTGTGGAGGCAGCTACAGCACTGCACCTGGGCACTGCTTCCTCCCTAGCCTCAGTTGAGCAGGTTGCCCTGCTCCTGGGCTTGCGTCAGGCTGTCCTTGCGGTGGAGATGGTGGACCCCCATCCTTTTGGGGCTGCGGTGTGGCCGGCCAGAGGGAAGCTTGCCCCTGCACTCCCCACTCTCCTCCAGGGTGCCCCCATGGCTGCTCTCTTTGCTCCCTTGGAGCAGGATTTCCCTTTCCTCTGCTGGGCTCCCAGGTGAGCCCAGGTCCACATAGTTCTTGTTCTTCTCTGGAGGGGGGCTGTCAGGCTCAGCAGTGCTTCCTCCACCGCCCTCAAGCAACTTCTGGGCCTCGTCCTGGGAGAAGTCCATACCATAGTCAGAGAAGTGGCTCCTGCGGGCCCGAGACCCAGTGCTGTCAGTGTCCACACTCGAGTCCCGGCTCACAGTCCAGCTGCAGCTCTGCGCAGACTCCTCACCATCTGAGTAGGCAGAGACCGCCCTGCCCAGCTCCTGCATGGAGCGGCTGAAGCGCTTCTGGAGCTCTGGTGCTGTGTCGCGGCTGAAGGCAGTGCGGTTCACCAGCACCCGCTCCGAGGTGGGGGGTGCCTTGTCCACAAACATCCGCTGCCAGTTGGCCAGGAGGTCTTCCTCAGAGCTGGCAGAGCTGGCAAAGGCGCTGGGGATCTGGGGCGGGCTGCTGAAAGGGCTGCTCTGTGAGGAGCCATGGGCCCGTGCCGCTTTGGGTGAAGGCTGGTAGGAGCAGCTGGAGCCTGAGTGGCGCCCCTCAGAGGCAGGGCTGTTGGGGAGTGTTCGGTGCCTGTCACAACTCTCGTCCTCACTCTGTACCAGGCTTAGGGAGATGGCCTGCCGTGTGGCATAGGTGCAGTTGGGCAGGGGGCTGTTCTTTGGGATCCTCACCTTGTCCTCTGAGAATTCAATCACCTTGCGCCCTGGGTACATGGGGTGGGGAGGGGAAGGCGTGGGGTAGGGGCTCAACTTCTCAAAGGCAGGTGCCTCCTCTGTCAAGCTCTCCACACTGCTCTGTGGTTTGCAGCCTCCATTCTGCTGCTTTCCAGCTTCTCCTCCCTCCTTCCCAGGCAGGCCTGGGCTGGGGCAGGCATCAGGCACACCTCCTCCACTCATGTCCACGTGCACAAAGACGTCCTCAGCCATGGGGCAATTGCCACTGCTGGATTTGGCAGAGTTCAGCACCAATGACTCAGGCTTCTCCAGGACTCTGGCAATGACTGAGGTGGGCACAACATCAGATGGGGCTAGGGTGTGCGTTGCCTCCTGGCCAAGGCCTGGGGGCTCCTGAGTGCTGTGGAGGTGCTTGTTGACCATGTCCTGCAGCTCGTAGGGAAGCTGTGGAGAAGGAGAGAGAGCATCAAGCAGTGACTGAGACAACATCTCAGATTCCACAATGCCAGGACAGGCTGGGACAAGATGCAAGGCAGCACATACAACGCTTGCTCCACCAAGCAAGAGCAAACACACCCTGCGGTGCTGCACACACTACATTCCCCTGTCCACAAGCACTTCAGATCCTCTCCCCGTAGAACAGGCCCTTGGCTCCCCAGCAGAGTTAACTGAAGGCTGCTGTGGATGGAGCCCACAAGAGCCCACACCAGGCCTGACCGATGGGCTCCATTCAAAAAAGAGGAAACGAGATAGCGCACATGCCTCAGGCTTCTCAACTCCTGGGCTGGAGAGGAGGCCTAGACGATGCACACCCGACAAAGAGAGCTATTGATCTGTGGAAAAATCAGCTGGTGGCTGCATTGAAGTGACTGAACAGCTCCCAGTGCCAGGATCCACAGCTCTCAGGGCCTAGGCAGTAATTACAGTCCCACTGCCTTGGCAGCCTGCCCTGTTCTGGGATCAGAATCAATGGCTGTCCTAGCACTTCCCAAGTCTCACCCTGGCCAGTTGCCTTGCTGAGACATCAGTGCCTGGGCAGGAGCAGATCCTGGCTGACTCGTCCACCTTGCAGAGGTTTAGTTCCTCGAGCCAAGCTCTCAAATCCAGGAGAGATGACACTCAGAGGGAGTCAAGCACCCAGGGAATGGTTCACTCACATCCAGAACTGGAATCTAGTAAGGGGTTAGCACCAACACTCACACTGCCTAGCCAGGCTCCATAAGTCTATTCCACTCCCCAGCTTCTTGCCTATTAAACACCATGCCGTCCATTGACAGGCAGGGATAAGAAAGTGGCAATAAAGATAGGCAGAAACCCTGCTGCAACATGCCAACACCCAAGACTGCCAGAGTTGGACCAAGAGGGACCCTGCATGTAGACAAGTGGGTCCACAGTGTGGCTAGAGCTGGGCACAAAGCAGAAGGTTTCTTTAAAACTGCTCAGTTCCACTCTACCTCCACTGGCATCTGAGCGGGGCCTGGCTCTCTGGGCAGAATGCAAACCTCCTGTGAGGGGAGACAGCTGGGAGAGGTCAAGGTTACCACAGCAGTAACCGATACAATGACCTCAGGAGTGCTAATTTGAGACACGTCTGGGGAACGACATATCAGTCACCTGCTAGTTCACGAAAGATGAGCACCAGGGTTTGCCGAGAGGAGCCTCTAAGGGGCTGGGGAACAATGAACATACAGGATGAGAATAATGGCACTGCAGCCCGCTCACTGCTTCAGGTGCATGAAACGTCCGGATGAATATGAAATACCCTAGGCCTAGGTGCCTCACTCACCCATGAGGGCAGGGCAGGGCAGGGCAGGGCAGGGCAGGGCAGGGCAGGGCAGGGCAGGGCAGCATGGGATGAGCTACGCTGGTCCCCAGGCCCACACACACAAGGTTCTGGCCTCCTGCATTCATGAAGCTCAAACACCCATTCTGGGTTGAGATGTACTCGCCAGAGCTGGGAGCTGACATATTGGTTGACACACCAAGTCTTCTCTTCCAACTCACAACCCTAGCGAGTGTGAGGGAACCTGGCACAGGGAACCTTTCAATGGCAGATCAGCCAGCCAGCTCCTCAGCAGACAGCACAGGCCTTATGCATGGCCAGGTGATAAGCAGAAGAGGACAATGAGGCAAGCAAGAGGCCTGTTCTCCCGCCAGCTCCCACCAGGCACCCAAAAGGCTATCAAATTCAAAGCTATTATGCCCGAGACACCCCAGTCCCCATGCCCTGGAAAGGCAACTTTTTATTACAGTTCCAACAGAGATGCGAAATGGAGCTGCTGTGAAAGGAGAGCCAGAAAGGGACTCAGACTGCCTTGCTCTCCTCTCACTTCTGCCTGGTGCCTATGGGAGGGAGGTCACTGGGACACAGGGCCAGAGAAGCTCCCTCTCCACACCCAGAGGAAAGAGCAACCCTGTGTCAAGTGAGAGCTAGGCACAGAGAGGCTACGAGCCTTTCCCCACCCCCCCTGCAGAGCTGATACTTACATCAGCAAACTTGTGGTTCCTGAAGTGGGACTTGTTGCACTTTAGCAGCTGCACTGCCAGGTTACAGTCCTGCCTGTATCGCTCCTGCCGAGAAGGGGACAAGCATGGGAATGGGAGTTGCACCAGCCTCACCTTACCACCTTTCACTCACACCCAACCTGAACAGACACTCACAGAAGAGCAGTCTACTCACAACAGGGCTTCTCTGTCCCCATCTTCAGAAGGCTCTCCCACAGGTCTGTACAGCTATCTGCACCCCAGCTGATGTGCTCAACACTCTCCCTTCACTCCTAACTTACAACCTGTCTCTGTATTTAGCCTTTCACTCCTGGGTGTTTATATCGTCCTGGAGGTATGCATATATAGTCCCTCCCCCTCCCACCCCAGACCTCTTAACCCAACCAGGCAGAGTTCACCCTTCAGACAACCCCCAGGTTATTGTCAGCACTCGTAACTTCCTCCAACCAGTCTCGTAAGGAGGTGCCCAGAATTAGTGCAGTATGCCAAACCTGTGGAGAAGGCCCCTTGCCACTGCCACCTCTAACCAGGGAATACCAGCCTTTGGTTTCCCAGTACGCCTGTTCTGCCACCAAATCACACTGCAAGTTCCAATCTTGTTCCCTCCTGACTCCCACTTTCCAACTTCCACATTGCTGTCTCCTGCTTTCTCCCCCCCCCCCCGCCCATATACACTCATCCCCACTGATGCTTGTGGCTCCCCAAAATTGTCTGTGTGTTAGTCCCTCTTATTCTCCTTATCCCCCCAGCCCCACCGCCTCCCTGCCATAAGTCATTCAGGAAGAAGCTAAAGAACAAACATCACAGACATCAGTCAAGGGCTCCAAGCAATGCTTACATTGAGTTCCTCCAGCTTATTGACGGTGGTTTTGGCATCCAACAGTTTATTAGTAAGCTCTACAATCTCCCAATCCAGGGTCTTCCGGTCCATCTCTGCCTTTTTAATCTGGGGCACAAGAACACGAGGTGTCAATCTCACCAGCACAGGGCGCCTCTCGCCCTGCCTCACCCAAGCACAGCACAAATGTGTTCAGCTCAGGACGAAGCCTTCAGACAGACAAGGAGCAGCCTGGCTCTCCACAGAGGGAGGGACTCCAATGGCGCACAGAGCTAGCCACCCTGTGCTGGCTTTGGAGAATACATGCCATGATTGTCAGCTAGTAAAGCAAGGGAGTTTGATCCTTCCCAGAACAGTGGCTCCTTCTACTCCTACTGCAGCAACACTGTACAGAGACTGAAGTCCCTCTCAGCCTTGGAGTCAAGACTGGGATACAGGGATGCCAGGCAGGGAGCTCACCCTCATGCTTCCCTGGAGATATACCAGACTGCCAACTCAAAGCCTTCACCAGTAGCAAAGGTCACTCTCCAAGTGTGTGAGAGCCTTTCTGCCCCTGACTCTAGGCAGCAGGACAAGATGCTGCCCAGAGATGCAAGGGAGTCAGTGCTGACTCAGCAGGAAAAAGGCGCTGTCTTTTCAGAAGAGCTCGGGATTTGTTTTGGTGTGAAAAAGGGTCTGTCTGTGCCGCTTTTTCTGGGACTTGCTTAATGCTGTCCCAAAGGCAGGATCACTTCTTCAGAGGCTTCTACTCAGGGGAAATATAGCCAAGGAGGCTAACAGCAGTCAGAAGGACCAGCTCCTCTACCTGCCCCAAATGGGCTACAGAAGCCCCATCAGTGTGACCAGCATAGTCCAGCTGTGGGCAGCAGTGAGAACAGGGTGCTGCGTAACAAGCAGAGCAGGACGTGAGGATAAGATGTTTCTGAAACATGAGCCAACTCATTAGACACCTGCACATTAACTTCTGGAAGCTCCTGGTGCTGAGGCTAGAACTACACGTGCATCCTATGTTAAGTGCAGGCAATCAATGTACTGACGGCTAGAACTGGTGTCTTTGTCTACAGCAGGGATGGCCAAAGCGGGCCCTTGACCACCCTCACCTCTAACAGTGCTTCAGCCTGTGGGCACAATGCTCCCAGCATGCCGTGCTCCAGCTGGATCAGAAACACAGTGTTCACATTCAGATGGAGCAGTGCATGCTAGGACCTGCTGCCTCTGCGGGCAGCTGTGCTGCCGGATACCAGGTGAACCCTTGGCCAGACAAGACTGGGGCCCCTCGATCTGGGATGGTGCGTGCGTGACTGACAATGAAACTGACAGGCTGAGACATGTAAAGAGGAGAAAGAAAAAAAACACACAAACGAAAGACGCAACTGCAAAGATCCAGCTTTGGCTGAGAGAGGCCTGAGAGGCGAGTGCGCCCAGCGTGCGCCACGGCAGCATGGGGAGGAGAGAGAGAGGGAGGGAGAGAAAAGAAACAGCCATGAGCGTTATGAATGTACACAGTAGACACACACACATACACACACACACATGCTGGCTCTGCTTTGACAGCCCCCACTGACACCCACCCCCAGGGGCAGCTCCCTCCCCTGTCCTCAGGCCACAGGGAGCATCACACACCCCTATCACCTGGAAAAGGGGCTGATCCAACATGGCGGAGTTAGGTGCAGTTACACTGAGAGGAAACCAAGCTCGGGGCACGACAAAGTGGGGTCCACGCAAATGAAGTAACCATCTCAGGACACCAGGCTAGGACTGGGCAACCACTGTCAAAACCTCCCTCTTCAGCTGCGGCAATCCCTAGCCCCGATTCCCCACCCCCCAGCCAATCTCTGTAACATCCCAAACACCCCCCACCTCCTCTTGAGAGAGAGGCTGAGGAGGTCATACCAGGGTATGCAGCTTCTCCTCCAGGTCCTGATTGGTTCTCTGGGAAGCAGTGTAACTGTTCTGTAACCTAAACAGAGACATGGGTGTCCAGGAGAGAAGGAATCCAGGCCATGAGTTCAAGTCCTCTCCACAGCCCAAATGCCTGACATGCAGAAAGACTGCTCGCCTCAAAGCGGACAGCCAGGCATGCTAATACTATACCCAGCTTTGCCACATGATGTCTGTGATCCCTTCAGACCTCAAACTAAGCAAGGCTGAGCTGAGCCAATCCTTGGATGGGAGACCTCCCTCAAGGAAACCACAAAAGGCAACTGCTTCAGATGGCTGGCTCAACACAGGGTGCTATGCTCCAAGTCGGCCCTAACCAGCACAGTGTAGGACAGTGGGCACTGAAAGAGGGAGCATTCTAACTTTTTGGGTGAGACACAAACACGGACCCCACCCCCAGTCGTTCATGATCCTCTGGCCCCTTTGCAACTGTCAGAAAGTTCGAGTTAACCCTAGAACCTAGGCCAAATTCCAGCTTGGCCCTTTCACTGTGTCTAACAACTAACTTGACAAATTCCCTTTTGGCTTCCTCCCCGCCCTGTACTGTGGCATGGTTCCTCTGCTCCACCACAGAGGCAGCTGCCTTACAATCACAGGCACAGAGCAACTCTGAATCCTCTCCTGTGGGTGGCATATCACTGGGGAAGCTGCATGCCTTAGGTAAAACACCCCAAGCGTGGCCTTCACCAACCAAACAGCTGAGCAAGCCTTTGGTTAAGGTACGCTCTCCGGGTCCCAATCCTCTCCTTTTCTTATTCTCCATACCTACGGAACTTGTCCTTGAACTTCTCCAGCTCTTCACGGTTCTGGCCCAGCTCCAGCTCCAGATAGTCCTGGCCAGACTCCAGCTCCCTCTCCATTGCCTCCATCTTGCTGGTGACATAAGCCAGCCGCCGACGCAGCTCCTCATTCTCATGCTGCAGGAGCCTGAAACACAGGGGAGCAAGGCATTGCTCAGCAAGTGCCCCAGGCTGCAGGTCTCATGCCAACACCTGACCCACTCCAGGACCCTGAGAGGAGGGTCTACACCACAGGCAGCCAGGGTATTCCTACACCATTCTCATGGGACCGGTGATTGGAATGGTTCCCATTCCCAGTTTAACTCAACTCCTCCAAAGTGTACGTGTGTATTGGAGAGGTGGGAGAGAAGAGCCATTTCCCCACACAGACCTTTGTGATGTGAAGTTATTTTTTTAGTGGAAACATCTCAGGCCCCCTCTCTCAGAGCCACTGATGAATGCATATCACAGGGAGGTAAAACATGTGGTTGCGTACATGCTCACCCTTGGAGGGATCTGGTTAGGCTTTAGTGGAGAAACCCTGTTCCAAACTCTAGGGCAGGGATGTTGGGGAAGCTCTAGAGGCCAAGAACAAAGTGCATGGACAGCTGCTGAACCATCCCTTTATCTTTCTGAGCTGCTGCCTATCACAAACTGCTGGCAGGGGTGTTGAGAGCAATGCACAGCAGCCCAGCCATCCATGTCGCTGGCTCCCTCTCAGGTTACAGCATTTGGATAAAGCCTGCTAGCCAGATGGGCTGCACAGCTCCGGTGTCCCTCAGCAGAGAATGAAACCCACTCAATAATTCATCCCAGCCCAGCCTACAGGAGCTGGACATACAAGAGCTGTTGAAAACCCTTTCACCCTAAACATGTAGTGGAGGGGGCCAGAAAGCAGAACCGGCAGAGAGATATATGTCTATTGCAGGGAGATGCTCCAGCAGGCTTCCACAGATCCTGTTACAATGCCATAGCTCTCTTCTTCCCAAACAGAGGGAGACACTCGCTCAAGTGGGTGCCTGACACTTCAAACCATAATGCTTTCACTGTGCTCCATAGACAGAGACAGAGCTGCTCTCCAACTGAACCACTTTGTTTTTCACAGGGATTTTGAGGAATAGGGGAAAAAAAGCTGCCTCCTATCACTACCTATCCATAACTGCAGCAAAATGCCAAAACTTCATTTGCATTAGCAACTGAATTGCACAGAAATGATGGCATTGAGTTTTCTCCCCCTTGCTGATGGGGGGAGGGGAAGTTAGTTACAATTAAAGGTGTCTGTACCATCACCCCTCGATTATGACACTGCTAAAGACAGCCTATGCTACATTTCCTAAATAGTTACACACCTACTGATTTTGACTGAGAAGTCGGAGAACCATTCCACTGGACTAGGTAACTATACTCAGCAAGCACTCCCCAGGGAACATGGAAAAACAAGGCAGAATCTGACCAGGGGAATAGAAGAAAACCCTGCCCAAGTCTCTCTAAACAACTTAGAGGGGAAACTTCTAAGTTGTATACCTAAAGACATGTGTGCAAGTGTAAGTCAATGGTACAGAGGGTGCTGGCAATCAGTGAGCACACAGAACTTGAGTGTGGCCAGAGTATGAGTGGAGAACCAGACACTTACTTCATCCTTTCTGCATCCGTCAAGGGCTCCTGTGCAGAGAAGAAAAGAGTTGTAAGATTCTCTCAAGACATGAGTCACTCGCGCACAGGCATCCAGAGGCAAAATCCAAGGAAATGATTTCCCCCCCTTTACACATACATCCCTGGGCAGGCTATGTCATGCCTGGTTAGGAAAGCTGGCCTCTGCACACAATACTTCTTAACCAGGCTGATATCAAGATAGTCCACATGGTTTCTCTCAGGGTAAACATTGCTCTGTGTTAAAGCAAAGGCCAGCAGAGATTGTGTGGCTGCCCTGCCCCAACCTGCAATTTGAAGGACTCCCAAAACCCACACCCCATGCCTGCTGCCTCATTCCTCTGCAGCCTCACAGCAAGTCTCAGTGGTCAGAATGAAAATCCCTTAGGCCAGCACACACTACAACCTCTGAACCATTTGCTACCAACTGGTTACAATTGTTTAAGAGCTGGGAAGAACCGCTTCCATCAATTTCCCCTGATAATTCTGTACTGAGGGTTTCTTGCTACACAGCTGGAGTAGGTCACGCTACAGCCAAATTCCTAGGTATATCTGGACCCCAAACCAGAAGGTGAAGTACTGTATGCCAGCCAGCCTGCTTCCTGGAAGGGCCCAGCACCCTGGGAGCAAGCTCTCTGCATTTGTGGGATAATAAGAACTGAGGAGGAACTTCCAACGACCCTTCAGAGCCTTTTTTTTAAAGCCTTTGCTATCCTCAGGGAACCCCTGGGACTTGGGACACTAAACAGCTCAAGGAAGCAGCAATGGGAAATAGCCAAGGTTTGAGGCCTCCATCTGGTAAGTGAAGCTTCTTTCAGCAGGAAGGTTCCCAAGATGATGCTGCACCTCAGAATCTGCTTATTAAGAACAGCCCAGTTCTCTACTCTGTGAAGTGCACAGATGCCCTTGACAGAGGTTTGGTGCTAGCAATACCAGGATATAGAAGCTGGCCCAATCATGGCTCTAATACACAGTGTTATTATCCCACTCTCTTTCCTCCTCCAAACCACCTGGGGAACACTGCAGTCTACAGTGTGCAGGGCCTGAGTTCTGCAGCCTATTTACTATGCCCCCAACCAATATTGCTGCATCAGACCACTCTGCGTACAGTATGACACCCTCCCAGCCTGCCATATGGGCTGTCATCTTCTGCAACATCACTCCCCTACACAGGGCTGTCCCGGGGGTGGGGGCGGCGAGGTGCGCGTGCGAATCGGGGTGACCGCCCTGGGCCCTGCAGAGCCGGGCAGAATGGCTGTGGTGAGTCGGCACTGCCGTTGGCTTCACTTCCAGCTGGTCAGCACCCCTCATTGCCAAATCCAGCATGTCCGGGGGTGAGGCCCCGCACAGGCTGACTGGCCCCAGGTCCCACACCCTGCTCAGGTAGCCTCTGCCCCAAGATCAGCTCTACACACTGAGAGCTCAGCTGACCCCAGGAAGTCAAGGGCACAAGAACCAGGCAGTCAGAGAAATGATTCTACAGCCCAGATGCCAGATGGGTGGATAGAAGGGGAGGGGTTGAAAGCACTTTCAAACAAGGACCTAACCAAAGCAAGACAAGGGAGTTTGGACAAAACTGGGGCCAATTTACCAGTGTCCAGCTACAGGCAGGACACGAGGGCCCTCCTTCTTAGGGCAAGAGGCTAACCAGCTGTGGCCACTCCTACCTGCTGGTACCTGGCAGCCTGTTAGGCAGGTTCTAAACTACAGAAGGCCAAGAAGCTTGCAAAGGGGATAAAGAGGCATCAGCTCTTCTAACTGACAATCACTGAGAGGGAGATGCTCCCTGCTGAAACAAGGTGTTCAGGCTGAGTGATAGCAAAGGAGTAGGACTGTCCTCCAAGCAGGCTAGCAGAGGGCATCAGCATGTTTGTGCTTTCAAAACAACATGGTTTCGCTCTGGGCAGTCCTAGCCTTCTTGTGCCCCCACAGGGGACAAAAATTCAGTACTTTTCCTTTTGTGCACCTAGCAGTTAACTCAGGAATTTCCCACTGCTTCCAAGTTGGAGAAAGGAGTTGAAAAAGGCAAGGACTTGCCTGACCCCCCTCCACCCCCAGAATTCAGACATAAACATTAGCCTTTTGGCTTCCCCCACCACCCCCTTCCACACACAATCAGAGTAGGGCCTTAGCCTTTCTGGGGGATGGAAGGAGTGGGGGGACAGTCAGGATAGGATGGAGGGATCTGTGCCTATTCAGGTCCAGGGCCTGGGCTCCAGGACCCTGGCACATACCTTATTTAGTGCCAGTCTGAAGGAAGGGGAGGTTCTAGGTGAAGCACACCCCTCTTCCTGGCTCCAGTGTATTGGAGGGGAAAAGGATCTCCTCTCCAGGAAGCCCGGTGCCATCATGTGCTTCTGACCAGGTTTGGCACCAAGATGCTGGGACCGCACCAGCCATTCATTCCAGCTTTCTTCTCTGTCCCTTTCTCCTTCCTGATTGTTTTTCCATGAAGATAGCAGCTGTTGCTGCCCAGAGGACATCCCTGCCAAACCCCGCTCTGCCAACTCCTGCAGCTCATCCTGGCATAGATCTGCTACCACCTTCCTCTCCACAGAGATGAGCTTCTCTTTGCTGTCTTTCCTCACAAGGATGGGGTTCTTCCTTGGCTGAGGGGACTGCTCAGCCTCCTCAGTGGGTTGCCTTTGGCTAGAAGCCATTTCTTGAGCTTCACACCTCTTCTCTGCATTTCTCTGCCTCTGGCAGAGCTTCCTCTCAGCTGCTCGCTTGGCTTTAGCAGCCTCACACTGGGTTTCCTTCTGGCCTTCTGGTGTGGAGACTCTGGGGGAGGAAGACGACTCCTGGCCTCCTCCTCCTCTGCTCTCTCCAACAGAGCGCAGGTGACTGGGGCTCAGCACCCGTTGGGAGATCTCATCCAGGAACTTGGAGAACTGCACTTTCTCCTCAGTGAGCTTCTCCTTGCGCTTGGTGGAGTCGACAGCACTGCTGCCACTGCTGCTGCTGCGCTCCTGCGAGCGCCTGTCCCTCTTCCTGAGACAGAGCAGAGTGTCACTGTACTTGCGGGAGTCGTGACCCCGGGCCAAGGCCTCCACTGATCGGGACTTGCGCAGGATCTCAGGGCACACTCCCAACAGACCTGGCTGCTTCAGGATCCCTTTGAGAGGCAGATGGGTGGAGGAGACCCGCAACTTCCCAGGTGCCAGGACCTCAGCAGGCTCTTTGAACATGAGAGAGCGTTCCAAGCTCCCACTCTTGAAGGAGCAGGGGGGTGCCTGGCCTTCGTCCCCAGACACTACTGTCTCCACACTGCGGCTCATGAACTTGCTGAGGCGCCCGTGGCTGTGGGGCTTACTTGGCTTCCCAGTCTGCCTCCTTGCTTTCCCAAAGGGCAGCAGCCTGGGTGACAGGGTCCAGCTCTTGAGGCTCAGGCCTGCCCTGCGCCCTGCCAGCTCCTTGTCACTGCTCGACTCCAGGGAGCAGGAGGAGGAAAAGTTAAGGTTGCCAGCCTCAGTTCCCTCCGCCTGCTTGAGCTGACCTGCCTCAGCATAACTAAACCCTGTTTGCTGGTGTAATGGTGCCAGGCCCATAGCCGCCCGGTAATCTGTTACCTGACTCTGTTCAGCCAAAATCACGCCGTCCTGGTCTTCTCGGAGAATGGGCACATCATGGCGAACCTCCCGGTGCTGTGGTGGTGCCTTGCGGTAAGGCTTCTTGGAAGGAGCTGTGCTTGACATCCTCCCTTCTGCTTGGGGGGCCAACGACAGGTCACCTACCAAGAGCAGAAAGGGCACAGAAGAGAGTTTCACTGGTGCCCCTTCCAGCCCCACAGCCTTTCCAACAGGAAATCAGAGGCCCTAGGCTCCCCAGGAGCTTCCCATCCAATGTGCTGCCACAGCAGGGAAAGGAGGCAGCTCAAGGACCTGGTGCAGCAACTGCAAGAAAGGGGGATGGAGGAAAAGTTAGCCGTGTCCTCCTCCCAGCTGGCGAGAGTGGCAGGCTGGCACATCCTATCCCCTGCACATGCTCACTCATGTACGGCGTGCATCCAGATTATATATAGCAAAAGAGAACAGACCTCAGAGCAGCATATTGATCATGCTCTTTAGGAAAGGCCTTTATTCGATATGGAAACTGCAAGCTTAACAGGCAGCAGTGATGACTGAGGCGAGAGCTATTGATCTCTCTCTGTCACTGCTGACATGGGATGCAGTCATGTAGCACACAGCCAGAGCCTGGGAGTTCTTGGCCTGCATTATTAAAGTGAGATTGCTCCCAAGAAGAGGTATGCCAGGCCAAGCCATGAGAGCACTGTTGGAGCTCTTCACTCTCTCAGAAGAGGGAAATCAAAACCAGAAGGTACCAATCAGGTCAAAGCTGACTGCCACTGGCTTTGGAGCCCAGGACTGGATTCTGCACTGCTCAGCTGTAGAGCTGAGGGGGAGACCATGCCAGTCAATGCCCACCAGTGCTCCCTCTGTTCTGGGAGCAAGAATTCCCATGCTTCAGGGCAAGTGGGACCTAAAACAGGACGAAGACATAGACAGAATTAGAACAGCTCTCATGGGCATGGAAGAGGCTGCTGCCCTTCAGAGGAAACTAAGCCAGAGGGCAGTGCTCAGGGAGACTCTGGTGGTCAGCCAGGATTTGAACACTCAAGACAAGGAGTGAGCAGTGGCCCAAGCCAGGCAACAATGGAGGTGCCAACTCACTGAAGGGCCACAGGTATGCCAGCTGCCTCTCAGCATGTCCAAATGGGCAACACCATGGCCCCACTCAGGTATGGCCCTAATGCCTAATCCCCCTGCTTTCCATATCCAAGTGCTGGCCACCTCCTTGCCTTTCAGCACTGACCATCCATCTCTTCCATGCTCCCTGACACTTCCTCTCCCTTCAGCAATCGTGTTGCATCTCTGGAGCATAGAGGAAACACTTCACTGCGCAAGACCCTGGATGAACTCTGCACTACGCCCTTCTTCCTGGGAGAGCTACTCCCCCAGATCAGATGCTGAGCCAGCCACTCAGCCCCCTTCCACATGCAGGCTGCCTGGAAACCTTTCAGGGGGGTTATTTTCCCTTGCCAAAGGGTCAGGGGATGTCCTAAGTTCAATGGTTCGAAACCTGGCACCTCATCACTTCTGCAATGTGCACAATGCATGTTGGCCAAAAACAAGGTTGTTAGGCTGAGGAGGCCAGAACCTCCCCTGCATATACCCACTCTTGCTCAGTTTTGTTTTATATGACATTTAAGGCTTGGACAGAAACAATAGCAGGGTTTTAAGGAGGGCTTTGCCACAGCTGAGATGAATCCACTGCAACCATTTCATCTGTCCACTCCCATCTCTTAGTAAGAGAAAGCTAAATGAAACAGAGTTAAGTTACCATAATTTAACTGCACTCACTGTGGGCTAGGAGTGAAAAGAGTTACACCACGGCAGCTGATGCACACTCCTTAATAGTAAGTCTTCTCTGTTTCAAACAAGTCATTGTTCATCTGCCCATGCCCACAGATTGTGCTCCCCGGGGTAACAAGTGTTACCTCTCTGTACGGTACTTCGGCACTATATGGTTCTAATTCTTGCTTGTTTATATGAAGCCTAACAACCTCAGTCTCTTGGCATATTGCTCTCTGCTCCCAACACAGAAGATCCCATGTGACCCCTTCAGCCTCTTCCTACCCTATGCATGAAACACCTGCTTTGACCTTATCTGCTCAACTCCTATCCCCCTCTCCTGTCAAATCCATGCAGACTCACCTTTGCCTCAGCCTGCTGGAAAGGAAAACTGGAGACAGATTGTGCCCGCTTTTGGGTTTGCAACCTACATACCAGGGCCCTGAGCACAAAACTCCCAGAGGTGCTCGGAGAGGACTACCAGGGCCCACACACCATGCAGCCTACTGCGTGACCCAAGGCACATCAGCTGAGAGATGAGCTGGCTTATGGGGCAGGTGTTTCTCCTCCTTGGAGAGGAGTACAGCAGCTTCAATTGCTAGTCATGCCACCAGCCAAGTGGCCTGGAGCACTCCTTCATTTAACTCCCTCCCCAGCCACTAGGAGCAACTGCAGGCATTTCAAAACTGACCTGGCCCTACAGCCATCTTTCTAGCCCATGACAAGCTGAGCACTTACCAGCCTGGGCTCCAATTCAAAGCCTCATATAGGTGGAACTCACTCAGATGTTCTGTGGGGGAAAACACACAAAGAAAGCTTAACAACCATCACAGAATACATTTGTACATCCCATCACACTCCAGCCCCAATACCTGGCAACAGCCCAGCTCCTGTACTATCCATGTGCATCTGTCTGGGGTAGAGGTATACGGGGGAGACAGAGTGCAACCTCATTTGTGAGGAAGAGCTCAATGCTTATACACAGACAACTGGGAAGGGAAAGCCAAAGGAGGCCAGGATCCCCCACTTCCCCACCTCAATCCACAGTCTGAGTGCACCTGTTATTAGTCAGCCACTGACCCTTATTTTAAATAAAGTGAATACAAGTTTCAAAAGCATGGTCTAGGGAAAAATAGACCCTAGCAGGCTTTGGAGAATCTCTTCACCAGGCTGGAAGCCCCAGGTGGAAAGTGAACAGCACAACCTATGCTTTGGCATTTAAGTTACATTTTCAGCCCTTTGGACGCACCTGCTCAATATGCCCTAGGTGCAGTTCTGCTTTCCCCAGAGCCTGAAACAAGAACTCCAAGTGTCTGACAACCCTGCTTCCACAGAGGTCAAAAGCAAACCTCTCCCAGGACTGGGACCCCTCCAACTAGATCTTCCCCCATCTACCTTGGTGAGTGGTTACTTCTGAAACCTCCTCATGGAAGATTTGGCAAAGGTAACTATTCCACTGCCAATCGCTTTACAGCAGAGACCTCACTCCTACATCCTTCAATGGCCAACATACTTATTATCCACCATTAGCAGATGCGGCAATGGCAGTTTCTACAGAGCCTGGTTCAGGACAAGAAGTGATACTGCCTCCTGTAGCTTGTATCTCTACAGGCAGCTCCCAGGTGCAGCAGACCCCAGCAAATGCACGATACAAATCCAAGGAGAGAGACATCCTCCTTATTACGGGTGGGGGGGGCTGTGGTGTAGACACCCACACAGTCAAATGGGTCACCAACTGGCTGGAGGGCCGCACCCAGAGGCTGGTAGTGGATGGGTCCTTCTCAACCTGGAATGACGTGGGCAGTGGGGTCCCCCAGGGCTCGGTCCTCGGGCCCGTGCTGTTCAACATCTTCATCAGTGATTTGGACAAGGGGGTAAAAAGCACCCTGTTCAAATTTGCTGATGACACTAAGATGTGGGGGGATGTGGGCACACTAGAAGGAAGCAACAGGCTACAATCAGACCTAGACAGGTTACAAGGGTGGGCAGATGCGAATAGGATGGGTTTCAACACAGACAAGTGCAAGGTGATGCACCTGGGGAGGAACAACCAGCACCATACCTACAGGTTGGGGAACTCTCCTCTTGTCAGCACGGAGGTGGAAAAGGATCTTGGAGTCATAATTGACTCCAAGATGAACATGGGTCAGCAGTGTGAGGAGGCAGTTAGGAAGGCCAACCGCACCTTGTCATGCATCCACAGATGCATCTCGAGCAGGTCCAAAGAGGTGATCCTCTCCCTCTATGCGGCACTGGTCAGGCCACAGCTGGAGTACTGCGTCTAGTTCTGGGCGCCGCACTTCAGGAGGGATGTGGACAGCATGGAGAGGGTCCAGAGGAGGGCCACCCGCACGATCCGGGGACAACAGGGCAGACCCTGCAATGAAAGACTGCGGGACCTAAACCTATTCAGCCTCCACAAGAGAAGGCTGAGTGGGGATCTAGTGGCCTGTTATAAACTAGTCAGGGGGGATCAGCAGGCATTGGGGGAGTCCCTGTTCCCCCAAGCACTGCCAGGAGTGACCAGGAATAATGGTCACAAGCTGGCAGAGGGTAGGTTTAGGTTAGACATCAGGAGGTGCTACTTCATGGTGAGGATCTGGGTGGCTAGGATCTGGAACCAACTTCCAAGAGAAGTGGTGCAGGCTCCTACCCTGGGGGTTTTTAAGAGGAGGCTAGATGAACACCTTGCTGGGGTCGTTTGACCCCAGTACTCTTTCCTGCCATGGCAGGGGTTCAGACTAGATGATCTGCTCAGGTCCCTTCTGATCCTAGAAACTATGAAACTGTCTAAAGGACCAAGCCTAGTGTGGCAACTATTGAACCTAGGGTATTGGAATAGGACAGCAACCATGCAAAAGCCCAGACAGAAAGCCATTTCCCCACAGCTACCATCACTGAAGCAAATCCATTGGGCCCTGCCTCTCCCAATGCCTGCCTGAAACCAACCTCGCCTGGTTCTGGCACCTAGTCTGAGGAGGCAGAGAGCATCTGCACTCGCACAGAAGGAGAGCCAGACAGGAGGGGAAAGGAGCAGGCGGGCAACAAGGACTGTGTACAGCTTGAGCTCTGTTGGAACAAGTTGAAGAGACACCCTGGCACCGGCCCTGCCCCAACAAGCGGGCTGGCCCCTTTCCTTACTACCATGTTGTCTTCAGGCCTTGACTACCACAGGAAAGGCAGCTTCACAACAGCACAGCTACCTCCCTCAGGGCACAAAAGCAAGTTAACTCTCAGCAGAGCTCGAACCTACTCAGCCATAAAGAGGCGCCCTCCCACGCACACTGGATCAATGCCACTTCCACTGGGCCAGCAGGAAGCAACTGCCAGAAATCGCCAGCACCACATGGCTACTACCAGACTTACAGGGGGAGTTCCCCCAGGAGATCTGCTACTAATGGCCCACAGGGATCCACACAGGAGTGTTCACAATTAACAAGCTCCATCTCTTTGCAGGCAACTCCTTAGTCTCAATACGACTAGCCTCCCTCCCCTCCTGGCATCCACGACCTTCCATCTCAGGTCAGCTGCCTTTTACAATGGGTTGGGAGAAAGACAACTACACTTCCCTCCACCACACCCCTGGAATTCATAACATACCTACCCACCCCGGCCCACCCCCACAATCAGAGACCACTACTACAGCAATTCAGCATCCTTAGGTAACTTCCCCTCAGAACAAGGACTTACAGATCCCAAGTGACAACGCACCCAAACATCGCTGTCCTCCTGTCTCCAAATCTACTTTTCGCCTGCCGGCATCTAGCAGCATCTGGCCAACGGCTCCTGAAACATGAGAAAGGAAACTCAGTGTCAGGCACCTATCAGTGACACACGCAAGTCTACATGGGCATGCGCGGAGCAATACACAGCCACACGCCAGGGCTGGAGCCAGCAGCACCCTGCCAAGGCACTGGCTGCTACCCTACGGCAGGACAGCTTCAGAAATCATGGCAGGGTTGCACCTTTCCCCTCAGCTATATCCCTATCTAGCACTTGCATACAGCCCCTCTTACTCCAGGAAGACTGTAGTCAGCAAAGCAGCCCAGGCAAGATAAGCTCAGGCTGCTGACTTTTCTGAATCTGCTGGCAGCAGCACCACAGCTGAGGCCCCATGCACATGATACCTGGGATCTCCCTTTGGATACTTTCCTAAGATTATGGAGGAGGCCTCATTTTAGAGCAAAGCGGAGTGGAGTGGAGAGGAGGGGAGGCTCACACATGTGAGCAGACAGGGCTATCTGAGCAAGGGTGGGCTGAGCAGAGGAGAAAACAAGCCCCTAAAATTGGGTGCACAGCACAGGCCAGCTCTGCCCCCTGTTCATTAAGCTGTCAGCAACCTTGTGTCAAAGGCAGGCTGTGGCCCTGAGGCTGCCAGCCAGAGCAGCTCACGGCAACCCGATGTCATAGCAGGATGTAGCTCCTGGTCAGAGGCCTGGTTCATTCTGTCCCTTGGACCTGCCCTCTCCACCTCCCAGCAGCAATACTTCTTAAGAGTCATCACCTTCCTGTTCCTAAGCTAACCCCTGCAGCAGCTCAAATCCCCTTCCAGAGGTCATTAACAGATGAAAACATACTGGGACAAATCATGTGCGGCAACAACTCCAAGACTTCCAGCAGTCAGGTTCAGCAGCAAACACGTGGAGGGACAGAGGACACTGGGGTAACAGCAATTCATTTCTTTTACACAGAGTACTGGGGGAGACACCTCTCAAACTTACACCCCTTCCCTCTCCCAAAGGGGACGCACAGACCCTGGCTCTCAGTCACCAAGTGCCAGTCTAGCACAGCCAACAACTCCTGGGATCCTGTAAAGCTCATGACAGCTCAGTTTCTTTCCCTCTTCTCAGCCTCGGCAGAATAGCCATGACTTTGGAGTTAAAGCTTCCTCACACCTATAAACCTGGCTACCATGCATGAGGGGCTGCCCCTTGCTTTAGCTTCCTGTCTCCTTTTCTAAAAATCTCTTTTGATCCAGCAAGGCAGTCAGGAAGGCTAATATAACAGGTACCATAAGGTATCTGATATTCATAACCATCCCCGATTTCACCACAATCTAGGTTCCTCCTCAGGCAGTCTTTCATTAAAGAGCTGTTCCTGGGGCAGCGTAATACCAAACAGCCCAGGTGCCTGGCAAAGCCTGGCTCCTACTAAGAGCTGTTCTCCAAAACGAGGATCACTGTTTCTTCAGCTCAGCCTCACTCCAGTTCCCTGGACACCTATCCTATTACTTACTGTGGTTTCAATTTCAACAGCACTTTACATCCTGAATCCCTTTCTAAACTTCAATGGTGCTCAGAAGTCACTGCATCCACACATTACAGAAATGTAGCGCCAGCTGAACAGCAGCTCACAGCACCACTATACAACAGGTTAGGATGCGAGGCAAAGAACCCGATATCCAACTAAAAGGTAGGGTGAATATAAGTGATGAAGAAAATAGCCAAGCTAGGATGTGGTCAGACATGCAACCCTAGCACCCTAATTTTAAGAAGAACTAAAGGCTCTTTAACAGCTCCAGGCAAGGTAGACATGTACCTTATGGATTAACTGAATCAGAGGTGCATAAGCTTTCATGAGCAACAGCTGCTTGATCAAATGCTGATTCATCTCCAATTTAATTAGTCCACAAGATGTACATCTACCCTGCCTTCTGCTTGACTTAGACTAAAGCAACTAATTGCCTCTCTCTCTAAGGACTCCAGCTAATATTGCCCAAAGAGTGGCTCAGACAGAAAGGTCATCTTCCAAGTCATCTGGGTCACTTCCTACTGCACAACATGGTGGTTGAAGGCAAATATCAGAGCAGCACAAGCCTGCTTGAACTTGTGCTGTGATCTCAACAGACCTCTAAGGTGGTCTGGCAGCAAGTCTCTGGTTTACATATATTCCCTCCCCCAAACACACTACATATTTGTGTCCCCTGTTTTTTTATCCCTTCCCAAAACAAAACCTCCTAGTATCTGTGCTCCTACAGCTCTGCTCTATAGGCAGAACTAAGGATGCATCCTGAGGCAGAAGCAGCAGCAATAAAGCAAGGACATTTAGCAGCTTTGCTGCAAGTCTTTAAAAGGGAGATACATTAGCATCTCCCGTGTTCTTAGGGAATAGTTCACAGGGGTCAGGTGAGTGGTCAGCACTTCCAGAGGATTGGAGTTGGGGCCCTGACAGCACAAGCACAATCAAGTGTTGACACAAGGTCACGTCCTAGGCAAATGCTAGCAAAACCCAAGGAGGGTGTTAGGGCACCAGTGCCCTAACTCCTCACTCTGTGAGCAGCAAGGCAAGAGCTGCAGCAAGCAAGCAGCTTGGAGAACAGCAAGAAAGTGACTGGACAAAGCTTTTAAACAAGTCATTAAGCAGGAATCTCCTTCCTCAGCGCTCTGCCAGCTCATGTTCTGGGGGCAGACATGGGAGGGAGAAAGAGTAACCTATAAAATGCCTTCTTGGGATCTGGAATCTAAAATGAAGCACTGAAGCACACAAAGCAAGAACAGTTACGTTTTGGCCAGTGTTCTCAGCCCTCATAAAAGGTATTCCATAAACGTGATCTAATCCCCAGCAATCCACACCAGCTGCCCCGTTGAATCCCACAGCCCAAGATGTCACTCACCCCATAATGATATCAGGGACCCAAAGGACCATTACACTGTTGCAGGAGTTGTCAATGCTGCAGAATAGAAGACTCATTCCAGGGCAGCACAGCTCTGGGTAATGTTGCACTCCATTCAATACCTAATGAAATGGAGCAGCTCCCCCCAACATGGTCTCACCTACACCCACGTTGTTTTAATTCACCCAATCTGGTTTGGAAATTGACAAAGGTAAATCAGTGTAACCCTCCTACATGGGCACTCCCAGTTCAGCTAGAGGGCACCCCATAATGAACTGATATCAAAGCACTTAAAATTGAACTAAGAATGCCTGCACAAGAGACGTGCTAATTATCCATACAACAGTTTTACTGATTAAGCTAAACAGACTTCAGAAGCTGTGTGTGAAGAAGGCCTGAGTCTCCCATGAATAATTTACTGATAACCCATTTTTGCTATCAGCATAAAATCAACCCGATGTTAAAAACTATTTCCCTACCCCCCAGCTCAGGTAGGCAGCACCCTGCTAAGAACAATGGGGTGACACGATATCCCCTATCTCTGCCAGCCTACCTCTTGCAGGCAAAAGGGAGTAGCAGCTACCCATTCCTGTTCCCAACACTGCACATTGGCCTGAAGACAACCAATAAATCTGGAATAATTATTTCCCTCCAAATCTGTCCAAAATGCAGTTGCAGAAACACTAAAAAACAGTCTCCCTTGAAGGGTCTCAGCAGAAGACCAAGTCCTTCCCTCCTAAGCTGCCCTTAGAAGCAACTCTTTCTCATCAGTGACAGCTATCCTGCAAAGTTACAAGCAGTTACAATTTCATTCGGTTGCTGTTGGCTGGACTGGGCCACTCTGAAGCTCTGGCCACCAGGTAACATATTCTAGATAGACACATGGGATACAGCAGCAGCAGTTGTTGGGAAAGAAGAAATTACAATTTCTCCCAACCCATGCTATTAGAAGCTCAGCCCTATTAATGATGCATTTCCTTTCTGGCAATGGATCAAGTGTTTTATCCTTACCTCAGATCAGCATCTTTAGTATCTTACAATTCTTAGAACATATTTCTTTCCAATAGCACTTCCTCCCTAACTGCTCGAACATTAATGGATCTGTGTTCATAATATCCACCCAACAACCAGGTGAGCAAAAGCTAGATCCATTTCACAGATGGAGAAACTGAACCACAGGAAGCTTGCACAAAAAACTGCAAAAAAGTCAGTGGCAGAGCTGGGAATTGATCAAAAGACACGATGGGCTCTGACACGGGTTTCACTCCCATGCTGAAGTGTATTTGCAGGAAGCTTCATATGGAGAAGTCACCAGTGTGGGGGGAACTGACCTCTGGAAATTAAGTTGCAGGCATAATGTCACGCTGTGATTTCCACTGGATAGACTCACACACCTGTGTCCAGAAAACACATGGTTGGGGGTGAGGGGAGGGGAGGAAGAGGGAAGAGAGGGCGAGCACACAGAGAAGCAGATAAATGAGCAGCAGCGAGTCAAATGTTCTCATATTTTAAATAAGTGAAAAATACAGCTCCAATTCTGACTTCCTACTGGAAGAAGGATATTTATGTCAGGCTCCATTTTCACTGCTCCTAGGGTTCAACTGCAGTAAGAACTGGTTTGGTTTAATTACCCTTTCACCAACAGATGGTCAGAGATGTGAGGCAGAGGATGGCATAGGCCTAGCCATTGTGTGGATTTACAGCTGCATCTGGGGCTGAATAATTAAGTGCATGTCCACGATTCCAGCTGCAGAGTTCACATGGCAGACACCATTTTTGGCCCCAGGGGAATGTTCCCTTCCCCTGTTCTCCAGAACCCAGTGAAAGAAGCAGCACCGGCCCACAGCAGACGAGAACCAGCATGGCATGACCTCACTCCCTGTTCCTTCTGAAAGAGCTTCACACACCAGCCCGCTGGAAGTCCTACATTTCCTAGGGGGCAGTCAAATTTAAAAGCATTGCCATGGAAACCAGAGCCATCCTCTCTGTCATCCATCACAGAAAGCTTTTTAGGAAAGGAATGTTCCATATTCTGTACAGCACTGCGAACACAGCTTGCAGCTAAAATCAAATTGCAGCAAAAATCTACCAGTTTGGGGCCATGTAAGAACAGTGCCAAAGTGGTCCCTGGATGGAGATTCCTTCCCTTCCCTCCATCTAGCCCAGGTATTGCTTATGAAAGCTCTCCTCAAGCACAGCCTGTAACAGCGCTTGACCAACTAGTACTGAAAGGAAGGCCATTATTGACAGAAATTGAGGTGTAGTCAGGAGCAAAAAGCCCATTAAACTAGAAGAGAGGAATACAAAGCTGACCCTGAGCTTCCACAAAAGCCTTCCCTGTTCAGTGACCACATCCGGCAATCCTCACCCTCTGGAAGTTAGGAGTGGAGCTGCTGCCCAATCTTTCACTGGAACAGGGTGGCCATTCTTCATTCTACTACCTGCATCCATGCCTCTCTTTATTCAAGGACTTACTAATGCTGGATGGTGAAGTCACCCTGGCACCATAAGCACCTATACATGTAAAGCAAGGCTGCTCTGACACGCTGTAATTACAGCGTGTCAGAGCAGACTTGATTAATTGAGTCTGCTGGAACATGATAATTACCATTCTCCAGCAGACTCCAGCATCATGCGTATTGGTGTCTTTGTGCTGAAAAATGGTGGTGAGGGTACTTTAACTACAGCTCGTTTGATGAGCATGTCTATAAATGTCCCATGTGACCACACAGCCCCTCAGCCTTCCACCATCTGGTCCATGGTCACTGCTGTCCCTGGTACAAGTGCAGGTCATCTGTGTCACAGTGCACAGCACTTCACCTGGATCAGAGCAGGCTGATTTATGTGCTGGAAGCAATAGTTTCTCTATGCCATGTGGTCAGAATAAGGAGGAAAAAGTACACTGGGGCTAGCTAATTCAGGTCCAAGCCAGAGGCCAGAGCATGCACAGAATTCCCCTGCCCCCAGCTCTGTTAGAGGCAGGGCGGTACAATCACTGTAGTGGGGTGGAGACCCAGAGTGCATCCCTTTGGCATTGAAGTAAACTAGCCAGAGTTTGCCACCCACAGTTCTCTCAGCCTCCAGCCCAGCTCAGTTGCTTAGGGGACTGTGCCAGAGTCCACACTTTCTAAGACAGCCACAATCCATCCCAGGCCCAAGCTAAGGGCAACTGTAGGCTCACTCAGCCTCTTTTTGCAAGCTGCACTCCTAGGCAGGGGTATATCTCTCCCTCCCCTAAAGAGCAGAGGGCACTGCTTCCTCTACCAGGACAGCAGTATAAAGGGAACATCAATCAAGAAGGCTGTCTGCCCCCTTTCCAAAAGTTGTGCTCTCCCTTCCCAGACCCATTCCTTACTTCTGATAGCATTCTGCTTGCTTTCCCTGCAGCATCAAGCTGCGCAGCCATCCTTCCTATGGCTGTGCTGAAGTTTACACATATTACCTAGCTCAGGGCCAGCCTGCACAGCTAGAACAAGGGCAGGATTTTTAACCACCAAATACCTAATGACCTCATGCTGGGGAGAGCTGCAACAAAGACTTCTGTGGAAAATGAAGTTTATTTTCTACCTATGTGGACTTTTACCATCTTTAAATTTTCCCTGAGCCTGAGGAAGGGCACATGTACCTGAAAGCTTGCAGAAAAAGACTTTTTTTTGCAATTTCTTAGTTGGTCTAATAAGAGGTATCAACTCTGAACCAACAGCTGTAGAGTTTTGCAATGAAGACCTGGCACTTCAGGCTTACCATGAAATCAACTTGCCAAGGGCAACACCAGGCCCCGCAGCTGAAGCTGACATGGCCATAAAGCTAAGTGCCTAGTCTCCAATGTGATTCCCCACGCCGCCAACCAGGACAGATCATGGTTAGTTACAAGGAGGTTAAATCTATACCTGCTTCAGCAGTGAAAAAAGTCCTCAGCCTCCTCAAAAAGCAAGAGCTGCTTCACAGAGCCTCCTTTCTCTGACTGAGCTCGCTGCAGGCCTTGCTGCACATTAAGTCCACATTTCCAGCTTGCCTGCTGATCTCCCTACCCCTCCTCACACACACCATCCTTAAAGCTGCTGCAACTTGGAAGAGAGGTTGTCTGGCTGGCTTCGGCCCCATGGCTCCTAAAGGAGGCAGGCTGCCCTGTTACAGTTCAGTGCCAAACTGTAAAACACATTCAAGAAACTGAGAGTCCAGTGCTCATCTGTGGGATGTGGTTATTTTGCTGAGAGGGCTGTGCTGACCAAACTTGTGAAGCACAGGCTGCTCATTTGCTCTGCCTCGTCCAGCAGCCACACACAGGGCCCTGCAAAGTCCACAACCATGGGCTGCAGAATCTGCTATGGACAAAGGAACCACAGCAACCCTCCTGGAACACCAGGGCTTGGGACAACATATTGATTATTGCGACCTACTGCCAATCAGGGTAGATATGCAACTTTATACACAAACTAAATCAAATACAGAAAGAAAGTGCATATGAGCAAATGAGTGAGTGCACAAATATTCGTGCATACAAGTTCACTCAGTCAGATACTGTGAAAGAACATGCAGAAAGTAGAATACAAGGAGGAGAGAAATCAGAATACAAAAGAAAAGGGAGGTGGGGGAAAGAGACAGATCGATAGATGGGGGATGGGGTAGTGCTAAGAGCGGAAAGCAAATGAGCATTAAACTCATAAGAGCAAAGGGGGGGGTCACAAAAGCTAATTCAGGTAATAAGACTCTATAGTCCCTATTTAAACCACAGGTAACAAGAGTCCAGTTTGTCCTGTGCTCCCTCCATTCCCCTCATTAGCCACAAGGGGGAGCTCTAGCTATTTTCTGAGAGCTGTTCACTGCCTGAATCATAGGAGTTGGAATATTGTCCCAACTGCACAGGAAATACGGGAGGAAAAAGGGGTTACAGAGTGCACATGTGCACACATGCATGTTTCTTTTACTGAATGGATAAACTGTATAGTTGGGAGAGAAGTTGGGCACAGAGTGAAGAAGTGACCTGAGGAAAGAGGGCACTTTGTGCCTGAAAGCTCATCTAACATCTCTCCTGACTACAGTTGGTCCAATAAAAGATATCACCAAAAACCCTTGAACTGTAAGAAGCAGCTGTCTCACGTGGAGGTTTTGGATCAAAACCCTACAACCCCTGACACAACATGCAAGGCAGCCTGGATTCTGAATTTAAGAACTGGCTACATCTATCTGCAACTTTTCTTTAACAGTGACTGATGGGAAATTAAAGGAACCATTCTTCCCTCTCCCTAGCCAATATTATCTCCTTTTCACTTCAGTTCCCTGCAAAACCCTCCCAGTTACCTGAAGAGCACCAACTCCTATAGCAAAACCCCCAAGGATGACAGCAACAGCCTCTCTCACAGCAAACAAGGAGTAAGCCAAAACGCACAACAGCTAGTCATGGTCACAGGGTCAATCAATAGCATCAAGAGAGCTATTTCAGACTTAAGAAGACCTAAAGACCAGAGGTACACAAATCAAGTGATGGAGTGCAAGGGAGAAGAAAACCCAGTGGGAGTGATTTCTGGGCCTTTTCTGACCACAAGGCCTCAGATGAGAGTCCTACGATGAAAACCATATGTTGTTGTATAGAGCACTGTTGTTCCTGCCACCTCAATAATTCATTACTCAACTAGGACTACACTCAACTGGACACACCAATAGGGACAACGTGAGTGAACATCAGTGCCAGCAGCACAGGGGTGCTCAAACTCTGGCCCACTGGCAAGATCTAGCCTGTGGAGCTGTCATCCAGCCTGTGGGGTTTCATATGTGTGGGGCTTTCATATGGTCCAGAAATTTGGCAGCTGGGAGGCGGGGATCAGTGGCAGTGCTAATTACCATTCCCCTGCTGCTAAATTTCCAGAGCCATGGGGGGCACCAGAGGCCAGATAACATGGCTGTGCTCACTAGATCAGTCCAGCCCAGGAACCAACTTCATACGTGGGATCTGGCATGCAGAGCAAGAAGTTTGGGTGCCACTGGCAACAGATCTGGAAACTGGCTAGGGAGGAAACAAGAACTACCTTGGCAAACCGAAGTGCTCCAGAAAGCCTGATGCACATTGGGAGCAAGAAAGGCCTATCGTAGATGGCAGCGGTTTTGCTTTGAGAGAGACTGGCCTGGATTGCAGTCACAGCCCTTGGGGCGGCTGGGAGTTCCCAAGAAGGGAACTGCAGAGACCGAGAGTCTCCCCCAGGGCAGACAATACACCAAAAGGAAGTGTGTTTCCTGTTGTTTCCTCCAAAAGCCATGAGCACAGTCCCACAGGAATCAGACTGCTCCTCCGGGCCATGGCAGAATTCACCCCCCACCCCCACCCCAGACAATGAAGTCTTAGGCCTTGCCAGGGCAGATGGCTTATATGGCCAGGCTGCCACCTGCCTGCTCCTCCCAGGATGTTCGGAAGAGGGTCACAGTATCACATGTCTGCATCCCCGCAACTACAGTCATCACTCAACTTTCATACTGTTTGACCTCCAGTCCTGGAGGTGCTACCAAGGCACTGGTTGCTTCAGATTTGAGCAACAGAAAGAGGCAGGAGTAACAGAGCCAAACCCTCATTTAAATCAAATAAATAAATAAAAAATTACCCCCTAGGCCCTAGGGGTTCTTAACCTGGGGTCCACGGACCCCCAAGGGGTCTGTGGATAGATTTCAGGGGGTCCATGAACTTGGATGGGAAAAAAATTACATCTTTATTTTCACTAACCTCTAACTGAAATTTAGCATTTCCTTCAATTATGAATGTAGGCAAAATGAATGTATTTTGATAACTGTATTTCAATATAATTGGTTTCCTTTGTAATCCTATGTATTTTATTTCATGCATTTAAAAACATTATTCTGAGAAGGGGTCCATAGGCTTCACCAGACGGGGTCCATGGCACAAAAAAAGTTAAGAAACCTTGGCTTAGGGGGATTGGATGCAGACATTCAAATCTCTGACTTGAAGGATCAGCTGCATGGGTCAAAGGCTCTGGAGCCTCTCCTACTCTCTCCTTCCACTATTTCATCTGCACTTTGTACCAAGTGCTGCAGGATGGCATGAGCCACCCAATCATCTGCCACTTGGGCTGGAGCCTGCAGGGGAACGAATTAACCTTAACTGGCTTTACTGCTCAAAATTAACTCCTCCCTTCCCCCGATACACACATCCAAGCAAACAGCCAGATCATTCAGAGGCAGCAGGCTCGAGTTATTTTGCTGCACCTATTCAGGCAATGTTGCTGCTAGGACATGCCCCTGGAGTGACTCCGTGCCACTCCATGCTCTTGCCGCATTCCTCATGTGGTTTAGCAGAGACTTGGCTGCTGCGCTTCCACACGCGAGAAGTCTGAACCCTGAATGCCGTCTGAGCGCACAGCCCCAGCTCCGCCCCCCCTTCCCCTTCCCCTTCCCATGCCTGCAGGCCTCCAGGTGTGGCCAGGAATGGCACAAGCTACACACCAAACACACCTTTGATGTGGAGCTGAAAGCATGTAGCTGCAGGGCATGAACAGCACGCCGCCTGCTGCGCACTGACTTGCTGCGCAGGAATGTGGTCTACGACCGCAGCCCGAGAAAGGCAAACACACCACATTCCACGCAAGGCAGGCGGCACGAACAAGCAGGCCAGCCCACGCACCCACCTGGCTGCCTTCATACCCACCAGCCTGGCCACTTAGCCCTGCCTTGGCCACAAGTCCAACTAGCCAACGGACAGCGAGAGCAACCGTATTTCCCAGAGCTGTAGGGCAAGACAACCAGCATAGGGCACGTTAACAAGGGAAAAATACAAGCCACGGAGTTGAGGGGAAGGAGAGAATCTATCTGTGCACAAGTAACATCCAGAGCCAGGCAGAGCTGGGGAGTAGCCCCAGAAGGCATTTCCCTCCTTCTCCTAGATATAAGTTAATGGACAACCTTGCGAGTGAGTCTTGGTGACAGAAATGGGCAGAGTTCAACAAAGGTGCAAAGCCAATGGGTGCATTTGGGCACAAAGCCACTGTGAAAGGCCGGGGTCTTCAGCTTCTTGCGAGAGACCTTAGTTTTCTTTATTGAGTGTCTGGTCTCACACGCAACCTTGCCTTAAAGTACAAAACAACTCTCTGCCCTCAATGGGGCAGCAAAGGTGAAGGGGATCTGGCAGGAGAAACTGCTCTGTGCTCAGTTATACAAGATGCCTCCTTCTCCACGTCAGTGCACTGCATAGTCACTTGTGCCAAAACAAGCAGAACCCAGTCGGAGCACAAAAATCTCAGGTGCTTGGTAACCTTTGTGCAAGGCAATCTTCTCACACAGCCTCAGTGGGCTCAACAGAGTTACAAATGCACCCTAGCTCCCTAGCCAGGAAGCTACTTCTCTCTCACCCTTTTCTTGAGGTTATTAAGTAGCAACACTATCCCCAACTAGAACTAAAGGGCTACCACATCCCTACAGCAGAACTGGAACCTGGCAGAGGGAAGAGCAGAGCTACTGCTCCCTAATCCCAGAAGATCCAGAGCATAGCAGTGGTAATTAAGTGGCAGATGAGCTGCACTCACTAGAGGTAGAGCTTGGAAAAGAGGAAGAGGACATTCACCTATGGACAACAGAAGGTTGCAGAGGAGGGCAGTGGACCCCTAGGAGAAAGGAGCTCAGAGATGGTTTTAGGACAGTCTTTCTCCACCTCACGCATTCCTCTTAAAGATCCAAAGAGCAGACAGCTAGGAACTGTTCAGTGTTTGGGGACAACACCACACTAGATGGGGTCTCCCCACCTACACGGACCCCACAAGATAGTGGCACTAAGAATAGGAATTATAAAGATATCTAGCCCTCAGGATACAGGCAGGAACCAGCAGAGTGTACAGAAGCACCAAAGTCACAGGGAGTAGAAGACAGTGCTTCCTCAGCACTAACCACGTGTACCAAGAAAACCCATCTCAGCCTTCATGCAGAGGAAGGAAGCCCCTTCCGCTGCTACCAGTTGCCAAGGGCCACCCCCAGCAACCCACGCTCACTCCAGCTGCTCCCAGACTCCCACGTCTCAACGGTGCAAGCTGCAATGGCTGAACTCTGCAAGCATTCAGATCTCCCTCTCCTGCTTCCAGGAATAGGCACCGTCTCTGCAGCTTCCCTTCTCCCTCCCCCATCCCACATTTATTTTTTCAGATGTGTAATACCCTCTCAAGGTGCAGCCCTCATCCTGCCACTGGTAGGCGGGTGAATGGGGGAAAAGGGCCCTTTATAATTGTAGTGTTGCAATCTGCCAGCCCGGCCAGGCAGCCTGTTCCCGCCTGCACTGTATTAAATACCTTATAACTGATTACACCCCCATGGGGCATGATTAGCAGTCTCCAGAGAACAAAGTCTACTTTTATAAGAATAAGAACAGACACGTACTGCTAACCTACTACACAGCTGGGCAGGGGAAAAAATAGAAGGAGACAAGCAGGCTGGGGGGGGGAATGACTGAAAAACAACAAAACAAAACACACTCCTCTGCTACCCTTGTTCCTTCTTAAATATTCATCCTGGCTAGTGTTTGTGATTTCCACTGCCCTGGATCACTCCCTTTGGAGCAATACTAGAAGATTACGGTGGTACTGTGGAACACATGGGCAAAGTCATACCCTTGGGTAGAATGGCCTCAAGGCAAGCTTGACAAGTGAACCGCGATTAAACCTCTGCATCTGCTCTGGATGACATAGGTGACAATTCTTCTGCACTGTGTCCCCAGGATAGAAGAGAGGTTGGTCCTATAAAAAACAGCAAGCAGGAAGAGCAAGAGTGCTAGAAATATGATCACATGCCTATACCCCTCTCTTACCATGTGATGTATGCCTGGGGGTTCCATTTAAATGAGGGGAGGAAGCATCTGCTTTGGTTATTCAGTGAAAAGTCACCCAAAACTAAAATTGGCATGGCATAGTGTGGCCCTCCCCCACTCCACTGGACAAACTTCAGCAGTCTCCAAATGTTCAGGAGCCCACACAATTTCAGTGGGAAAAAAACAACTTCATAAAAAGGAGGCCAGAGCTGGTAGGGCCTGATGGTGTGACGACAGGTCTCCGCTCAGTTCACTTCTCAGGAATCAATAACATATATCTGGCATTAAAAGGTTCCAGTGGTCTCAGCAGATGCATACAAGATCAAGTAGAGGCTGGAGACTGAATATTTTCATCCACAGAAACTAGAAAGGTAGAAATGAGTTCACAAGGGCATGGAGGGCCATCCCCTCACCATGGACTCCCCAAACCGACATATCACTGCAAACCTGAAGGGGCTAAGGCACAGAGTGTGGTGGGAACTTGTTCCACTCCTTTTCGCCAGCTCTAGTGTGTCTAAGAGCAGCAGCCCCTCCCCTGACTCACCTGGCGGCCCCAAGCACAGGCAGGTCAATTAAGAAATCTCTGAACAGCTGAATTCAAGAACCTAGCTCAGGGGAAAACATTCCTACTCCAGAGAGGCATCTGTGCAGCAGCTCAGTGAAACAGACTGAGAGGCTGCCTGCAAAGTGACAGAATTAGAAGTCAGTAGCGCCGGAGCCCATCTGTCTTGTCCTTGTCCCTGACCCCAGCAGGGCCTGTTGGGTGCAGGGACACATCACAGTATATAGTTGGGAGGCACTTGTTCTCAGTGGTAATATCTGAAGGGGGAGAGGGTCTTGCTGAAGCACATTCCACAAAGATTCTTAAGTCAAGCCACCCAGGGAAAGAGTCACTCATGGAGATAGCCACCAGCCAAAAATGAGCTACACGTCTGTGCTACATGACAGTGGGACTTCACCCAGTGCTCAGCACGTGCCTAACCTGTACTGGCTGGTTTCATTTGGTGCCAGGTCCAAGTACTCCACATACTACGGTACCAGCTAGAGGCATCAACTGACTTCAGGGCTCCATGGTGCCAGGCACTGACAGACAGTGCAAACACATTTACAAGTTATTTACATATTTCACCCCCAGGGATCAAAGGGGGCAGGAGGAACTTCAGCATAAAAATCCTCCCTCTTGTGAGTCAGACATGAGAAACTCACTGAGGTAACTCACTATATAAAACTCTGATTATTCTTTTCATTCCTTTTCTTGGCTATTCAGAGTCCAGCTCCAGTGTGGATCCTTATACTGTAACCAGCACCATGGCACCTTCTGTGCTCCAGGTAAAACTTTCCTGCAAGGGAGCTTATACCCAAGTGGCTTCATAAAAATGTCTGGATCTGCTGGCATGCAACAAACCCAGAGAAAATGGACTGCACTAAGGCTTCCAAAACTGCATCTGGGAGTGGCTGCTAGGCTCTCAGCCCCTATATCAGTGATTCTCAACCAGGGTGCCTTGAGATCCTTTCAAGGGTGATTTGGGGTATCAGGGAAGGTAAATACTGTTTGGTGTGCAAACATGATTCATATGATAAACCCAGAATTTTCAGATAGGAATCTGTAGTGTTAACATTCTGAGCTGTTATGGTATTTCTGAGTTTGTTGCAATACAAGAATTGCCCTACTATTTTTCTGGAGTCAAAAAAACATGAGAAACATAAGAGCTGTTATTTTCCAAGAGGCTCCTCGAATTTATCAAGGGGTGCTGCCAGTTTGAAAAAGTTGAGAGAGTAACTACCCTGCACAGTGGGAACAGCTCATCTGCATCCCACATAATAACCCAACCAACTGACTCAAATAACCCAATCTCCCTCCAGGCAGCTGGCAATAAGGCAGTGCACCTCAGCTAGTGAGCAGCACAATGGGTTGCACCTTGCTAACCTCAGAGTCCAAGTCAACACAGCTCACAGTCCTTCCCACTGACATCCCCCAGCCCCCCTCCCCCCAATTCCTGAACAAATTGCCTTCCGTTACAGAGAAGCACTTCTGCTATTCCACTCACTCCATTACCAGCATTCATCATCAAGGCAACACACCCTAATTTAGCCCGGCATGGGCCCTCTGCAAACTGCTAATCCCAATACACAGCTGCTTTGCAAATACACTGGCATGAGCAAACCATAAACGATTTATGGCGCGTGGCAGGAAGACTCCTGGCTCCCTGCGTGGGTGGGGTTTTGGTACGAGATCATGCTTGGGCTAATGTTTATATTGCAAGTTGTCAGTCTAGTAATATATCATCTGCTGCGCTACATAGTAATAGGGCTCTCCCCACCCAGTTTGAGCCCTGACTACACCACACCTACTACAACAGAGAGACTATAAGAGATTTGCCAATGCTAACAAACACTCTACAGGAATTCCGCTGTCCTGTGACAGCTAGGTTTTTTTTTCAGGAATCAAATCCACCTAAATCAAGAGGCTTCCCCAAATTAATTTCCCAAGCAAAGATTAAACCAACCATCTCCTGCTAATAAAAGGTTTTGCTCTCAGTGAAAACTTGAGACCCTTCTGAACAAAGTTTCAGTTTTCAGACAGTTAGCCACAAACTGGACCCTTGAAAAACTGCACTATGACCATGGAGGCAAGCTGTAACATTTTCATGCATTAGTGACGCAGCAACTTTCTGTCCAGAAAGCTGTAGCAGCTTAACAGAACACGGTAAACTTAAAAGTCACATACCTAACTAATACTGTTGCTTGCAACAGCATCTTTCTAGCTTTCCAACAATACTTTGTATATTTCACAGTAGACCACTTGTGGGCATCTCAGAAACAGGAAAGGGAAAAAACATTTAAAAAGATAGGACAAAGTGATTTAACACCACACACCAGCAGTGGGAAATCCAAGGCATCTGAAGCAGCTGTAACTACTTTAGTTCATTTGAAATTGCTGGCCACTTGAAAATGCAGTCAACTCTTTACCCGTTTAAGTTTCCCCACTTGGCAGGAATGAAGTCCTTGCCAAAGAACAGCAAAAGCACAGACTGAAATCTAGCTTAGGTGATTAGGTTGAGAGAAGTATTTAAACATTATTCTGAACACAGGAAGCA
Organism: Crocodylus siamensis; assembly: GCF_052110815.1. Taxonomy (NCBI): domain Eukaryota; kingdom Metazoa; phylum Chordata; order Crocodylia; family Crocodylidae; genus Crocodylus; species Crocodylus siamensis. Next base: position 153,019,415 of record NC_143395.1, on the reverse strand, counting down.
ATGAATGCCCAGTTCTATGGCCAAGAGCCATAAGGCAGTCACCAAGACCAGCACATATAAAGATAGCGGTAAGAAAGCTTGTTATTACAGTAATTGTCCAATTACCTTGCGAAAGCCTCTTATCTTCATCTGTAATAAATGCCAGATTCAAGTTCACCTGAGGTTTTATACAGCTCTAGATATGATACCCCAAGAACACGAGTGCTACCCCAGCTCTCTTTTCATAGTGCTTAGGGTCAGAAGGGACCTAAACAGATTATCAAGTCCAACCCCTGCCCCAGGCAGGAACGAGTGCTGGTGTCATAACATCTCAGCCAAATATCTATCCAGCCTCCTCTTGAAGACCTTCAAGGTAGGAGAGCACCACCCCCCTTGGGAGTCCATTCCAGAGTCTGGCAGCCCTAAACGTAAAGTAATGTCTCCTGATGTCTAGCCTGAACCTTCTCTTTAACAATCTGTGGCCATTATTCCTAGTAAACCCTAGTGGTGCCTGGGGGAACAGAGTCCCCCCGATGAGTTTGTATACAGCCACCAGGTCCCCTCTCAGCCTTCTCTTGTGGAGGCTGAATAGATTCAGGCCCTTTAGCTTCTCCTCATACGGCCTGCCCTGCTGCCCCTTGACCATGTGAGTGGCCCCCTCTGGACCCTCTCAGTGCTAACCACATCCCTCTTGAAGTACGGCACCCAGAACTTTTGAAGTTAAAGAAAACCTGAATGACACTGATGAAACTTTAAGGTTGAGACTTGAAATGAAGTACAGTCAGAAACTCCACAACCCTGTTTTTTGCCAAACCAAAAGTGAACTTTATTGACAGAAAAAAAATGAAAATAGAATCTGGCCAAAGGAATTTGTTGTTGAGACAATGGCTCTGAATATGCTTACCCTTTGGAAATGCAACATGAATACATAGCATTATGAGGCCTCCACCACGAACCCAACTGGAACTCCACCCCACCCATGAAGTGTGGTGGCCACAAGTCAGACCCCAAAGTAAGGCCCCCTGGAAGCCAGTGGGAGTCCTGCAGGAAACCCTACCCTGAACTTATGCCATTTTATTTTTCAACTCCATTCCCTCAGTTTCACAGACAGTGGCTGTAAAAGTCACCTAATATTTATTCACTGAATGCAGTCACACAAACCACACAAATAGCTGACTTCTGCCCTTGGATACCAAGGAAGTACCCAGCAAAGTTCCTAGGTACTGTGTTCACAGATGTCACAAGACTTAGAATCTGTGGCCAGCCCTGGAAATCCTCCTACTCTGGCACAGCCTTTGAGAGCTCCCATCACACTCAGGCAGACATTACTATCAAATGCCCTCTTACACATCCTTCCCTGCCACTTACCAGGATTCTCTTCCCCCTACCAGCCTGTCCCTTCACAAACAATCAATGCCAACTCTATGCTAGGTCTTCAGCACAGATGGAGGTGGACAGCAAGATAAAGGAGGCATCCTGCAGAGTACAGGAACTGAAGCTTGCATAAAAACGTGTCAGATCTCCCTAGAATCTCCTTAGAAAAATTCTATCCTCTAGCCAGCAAGGTTTCCAGTAGCATTTGGACTAAAGTCCACTGCCAGCTTGCAACGTGGAAAGGCCAAACTCCATACATTCCTTCTCCTCTAAACAGCACCTGCAAGAAGCTGTGAGCAATGGTGTCCCCTGCCTGACACATATCCAGCAGCACCCATTCATGAATAAGAGAAAATCAGCTTCTAGATCATGTTCTCTTTCTTTCCAAGAATTCCCTCCATAACCTAAAACCCTCTCATGTTATCTTCTTGGACAGAGTCCCCTGGCTTAGACTACCAAGAGGGGTCTTCCAAGGGCAATGATCGTAAAGAGGAAATTAATGAGCACTTTAACATGTTTTGCACTTTCTAGGAACTGCCAGACTGAATCAGACATGATTCAGTATGTTGCCTGCTACTCTGGTCAGTACTGGACGCTTCAAAAAACAAAGCACACCATTACAAAATAAATGCCCTTTCATCCTAACCCCTACTAGTTACAGGTTCATTCATTCCTTGACATGTGAGGGTGATTATTCCTTCTAAATGTAGTATTTTATTCTAAAATAGTTCAGAATGTTCTTATTCACTGATCTTTTGAGTCCCATTAAGCTCCTGGCTTCAATGCTGTTATGTAGTAGTGAGCTTCACAGATTAACTATGCACCATGTGAAAGTATTTTTAATCATTATTTAATTTGTTGCCTATCACCTTTAGAGAAGTTCATTCATTTTAACTGAGGAATATTTTCTGGCTCTTTCACCTCTTCTCTGGGGACTCCCTAGGACTCAGGACCTTACACAGCTCAAAAACAGCAGCAGGAAACAAAGATTCTCCTCTCTGAGCCATATAAAGAAAGCATTCCCAGCATTAAAACTCTTTGTTCTTAAACCCTTTCATAACAGCATGGAAAGCCTTAGTGATCCACTAAGCACAGCTCCCAGTGGGATGCTCTAGAAAGATAGCATATCATATCATTCCAGATTTAAGGCAGATTGTAAGCTGCTGCTGGGGCATCCGTGTCCAAGTGCATTAGCGATAAGACAATGTAAACACACGCTGGCCAAAAAGAGAACAGTTACCAAGTCTGGAAGAGAGGATGGAGCAGAAGGAGGTAGAAAGGATAAATTTAAGTCATGGATAGAGTGCCAGTCAAATAAAAGAACCCGAGAACAAGCCCTGAGAACCCAGAGCAACCACTCCCTTCAAACAGGACAGAGACAACTCAGCCTTTACTTGGCATCAGTGCCCCTACTCCACAGAGTGTGCTGGAAAGTGTCCTACACCAGCTTCCTGCTTCATGCTGAGTAGCAGGCCAGTCACTTCTCAGTGTATTCTCTTCATTTATTTGTAGACCTTACTCTGGTGTTTCATCATACAGTGTGCACTTTGCAGGCATTAATGGTCTTGTCCACACAACTTCCCAGGGAAAGCTGGAAGTATCAGCCTTAGTTTGCAGTCGGGGAACAGGGGCATACCACAAGGAGTCAGATCCTGAAGTTGCCACAGACTTGCTATCTCTGGCATTCAGGTCAAGGCCTCTCTACAGGCTGCTTAGAGGAGACACTGATCCGAAGAATGTAACATTCTTCAAAATCCAGTTACAGATGTGGTCTTTTCTGAGGGGGACTGGCTCAGAAATCTGAAAGAGAATCTCATCTCTAGAGCAAGGGTAAAAGTGGCAGAGACCAATATACACCTCCTTGTTGGCCCATATATAAAAAGAACATGAGAAGGGGCTCAGTTCTTTCCAGTCTTTAGCACCTAGGTATCTATAATACCTACTGGGCTCATTACTTAGCACTAACTGGGCTCTTGTGGGTAGCCTCAGCAGATGCCAAGGTGACAGACCAAAGTGTTAATTGTTATATGACGGGAGAATCTCCACAAAACACTCCCGAACAGGGAAATAGGAAGATCCAAATTTAGGGATTCAGTTTTAATTCCTAACTTTCACTTAGCCCAGTAAAAATAACAAGTTACTTCGCCCCCTCAGGGCAACCCCAGTCATGAGATGCTATGCTTGTTCTCAAACCGGGATGAGCCAACAAGACAACAGAGCGAGCCCCTTTTCCTTACTCTGTAAATCCTTCCCTTGCTCCACACCCATCCCAGACCTGATTTCCCAGGTTGTGCCTGTACACAGCACTCTTGCCCAGCAACAAGAGAGGCAGAGGGAAATGGACCAGCACTGCCCAGTTCTTATCACATTTCCTGATGCAGCAGCCAGCCCTGGGCTGCAGGGGAAGAAACAGGGAGATTAGTTGTGATCCTAGCCTGGAAAAATTGTTCCATGTAATAACAGTAAGTGTTGCAATGCATGGAATTCTCACATCAACCTTAAATATCCATTCCTTATGAGACAGCAAGATAGATTACAGCTGGAGAGCTCATCTCAGGGTTCCCAGGCTGTAGAATGCAGGTCAATCTCCAAGCCTCGCAAGCACAAAGTCCTCTTTAAATGAAGGAGTATCTAGGACTACTGAGTAAAGCAGATGATCCTGTTTTCATGGACCCTGCTTATTCTACCATTACGTACCTGCTAGTCTTTGCTCCACCTTTTAAAAGCACACATAAGCAAGGCACATGGCACAAATCCTGTATTTTATGCCAGTGCTGTCCAACTTCTGAAAGGCAAGGGGTCCACATGCCACAGACCCTCCCACTTCGCACCCAGCCCAGGAAGCCTGGCCCTCTCACACTGTGCAGACAATGAGCAGTGTAGACTCACTCTCAGCTAGATGCATGCAGCTTCTTTCCTAGACCATGGGCAGCCCAGATTCCCCCTAACCATACACGCAGCACCTCTGCTGCCTGGCCCCACCATATCTGGCTCCCAGGAATGGAGACAGAAGCAAAAACAAGAGGAAGGAGAGGCTGCTTGGCCACTTAAACTGCTGAAATGCTGGGGCAGCAGCAGTCAGGTGGGAGCCTGGGGGCTGCATGTTAATCCCCACAGGCCATATGCAACCCATGAGCCACCAGTTGCACAGCTCTGATCTAGGCAACTCTTCCTATGAACAGCCAAAATGGATTCACCGAGAGCAAGTCATGCCTGACCAACTTGATCTTCTCCTACAATAAGGTAATAGGCTCTGTGGATAGTGGGAGAGCATTGGATGTGATGCATCTTGACTTTAGCAAGGCTTGTAACACTGTTTCCCATAACATTCTCATTCATAAGCTAAGGAAGTATAAACTAGATGACAGTACTATAAAAGCATATACGCAAGTGTTTGGATCATTATGCTGAATGAGTAGCCCTCAATGGCTCAGTGTCAAGTTGGAAGAAAGTATCAAGTGGGGTTCCCCAGGAGTTTGTCCTGGGTCCAGAATCATTCAACATCTTCATTAATGGATGATAGGACTGACTGCATGCTTCACAAATTAGCAGATGACACCAGGTTGGGTAGAGCAGACTCTGGAGGGTAGGTAGGGCTAGGATCCAGAATGACCTGGATAAACTAGAGAAATGTTCCCAAAGAAAAATCAACCAACCAACCACTTGAAATTCAACAAGGACAAGTGTAAACTCCTTGTTGGAATAACTGCATGCACAAATACAGGCTGGGGAACAACTGGCTAGGATGCACTATTACATAGAAGGACGTGACAGTCGCAGTAGTCCATAAATTCAATATAAGCCAATTGCATGCTCTTGTTGAAAAAAATACAACCCAGCATACTGTTAGCCTTTAACAGGAGTGCCTCGTGCACATTAAGGAAAGTGATTCTTCCACTCTATTTGGCACCAGTGACGTTTCACCTACAGTACTGTACCCAGTTTTGGGTCCCACATTTCAAGAAAGATATGGACACATTGGAGAGAGTCCAGCAGAGAATAACAAACATTATTAGAGTTCTGAGAAGCATAATTTATGAAGGCTGAAAAAATTAGAATCGTTTCATCTGGAGAAAAGAAGACTGAGGGGCAGGGATTTAGTAACAGTCTTCAAATACCTGAAGGATGATTCTAAAGAGGATGGAAATAGCCTTTTCTCTGTGGTTACAAGGGACAGAACTAGGAGCAATGGCCTCAAAATATAGCAAAGGAAATGTAAATGGAGATTATGAAAAACTTTCGGCCTATGAGAAGTGTTAAACATTGGAACAGGATAGTTAGAGATGTGGATTCTGCATCCCTGGAAATTTCAAGAACAGGTTGGGCAGACACTTGCCTGGGATAGTTTATTCAGGGATGAAACCTGCCTTGAGCAGAAGGTTGGACTACATGACCTTACGTGGTCCCTTTCAGCCCTACTTTCCTGTGACCTTATGAATTCCTGCTACCACACATTTCAGAGGATACCCAGAACCACATCCAAAGTACGGTAAAAGATACTAAGGATCTGAGAGCTGCAAAGTGACTTTTGCAGAGACTAACAAGTAGTCAACATAGCCTGGACAAGACTGTAATTCCATTTTGATACAATGAGCGAGTCTGAATTGGCAACAGGTCCTAGCACATAATATTCTCATCAACATAGACCCGGACTACATTGTGAAGCCTCTGAGGCCCCTCCAAAACATATTCCAAATATGTTATCAGGAACCAGAATCTCATTTTCCATAGCTAAAAGCTGAAAGTTGACTGCTGCAGGCAACACTTGGGACACTAAGGTCCAACTTCATAGTATAAGTTTGGTTGTGCAGCTTAATACAGGTACCAAATGCTCTCTGCAGACTCAGTGCCAGGGGAAAAGGGAAGGCATTATACTGAGGGGAAAGTGAAAGAACAGACATGCGAAAGATCAGCTCCTAGTTAAACAAATACCAAAAGGCCCTTTGCCTCAAGCTTTCAATTCTACTACAGAAAAACCCAGAAGTGCAGTTTCAACAGCCATCAGGGAATCAACTGAAACAGAGGTGGTCAACCTGCAGCATGAGTACAAGTGGCAGCAGATCAGGAGAGGATAAACATCATAGCAGAAGACAGGAAGGAAGCAAAAAACAGAGCAGTGGATCAGGCAAAAGAAGGGGACTGGAGTGATGCTCAGGAAGGGCTAATTTGTGGCATAAAGGCCAAAAAGTTTGGCCCCCACTAAACTAAAAAATAGCAGCAACAGTACTTATTTTTAGTATACCAACTACTGAATGCAATTTGGGTCAGTACAGCCCTCAGAGTGAGATCATGAGGAAGGGTCTCAGTGCAACTCTGACTTGACAGACCATTTGTTAATCAGGCAACAAACTCTAGACTCAAATCATGTCTTGTCCCCACACATTTGCTTTAGGCCTCCATCACTGGAAAAGAGGGCTTTAAAAAGTTCCTTTCATGTGGCACAAAAAACACAACGAACCACCCTGTCTCCTGTGCCCAGTATCTGTTACTGAATTCCACCAACCAGCCAGCTCCCTTCTTAATTAGCAACTCTGCCTCTACCATCCTTTCTGGGGACTTAATTTAGGAAACAGGGGCCTCACACAACAGAAGGATACCCTAATAGGCTGGACTTGCATGTTTCCTGCAAAGGGATCTTCTGCCTTGCACATGTGCACTGTGGGACTTCCGGAACATAGTCAGGTGGAGCCCCACCCATTCCTAGTGTCCTTACCTGCCCTGTGGTGTTTGTATCCAGAGGATTCACCTCTTCCTCCTGAGTAATCCTTTTTGTTCAGCTGTCTCTGAATTAGTTCTGATCCTGCAAAACACAGGATTGCACCTTTGTGAAGCCGTTGCAAGAAGGGTGCAATCTCACTTTGCTGAGCTGTGCTTTTCAGTGGGCCGATCCCAGCTGCCATCTCTTCAGCCCAACACAGCAAGGTCTTGGCCCTACCCGATTCGCAGAGCCCTCTCTCACTGGCGCTGTCCTCAAACAGAACAGTCCTTCTCCTGATCACAATCCCAGCTGTAAGCATGCAACCATTCACAGCTTCCCCACACTCAGCCTCCCACCCACTGAAGCTCTAGCCCAGACCCAAACATGCTTCTGCACTGCCTGCTCAGAAACGCTTTTGCCTAACCCCTTCCCCTAGCCCCTTGGGAACTTGCTCAGACTCACAACCCCACCCACAGCACCCCTCTGTGACACCAGGGAGGGTCTCTAGGCAAGCAGGGAAGCCCCTCTCTCTTCCACACCCAGACAGCCTTACTCCTGCCTCCCACTCCTTCCCTACTGTAGCCCCTACCAGAGTAGCTTGGCTCCATGCCCTACCATGCTCCCCAGGCAGGGGGGCAGAGTTTCCTGCCAGGAGACACAAACCCCCTCCCTATACCCTGCAAGGCTCCAGCTTGGCTCCCTCCCATGCCCCTACCGGTCCCACTTTGCCCCGCCCCCTCAGCCCCCGGGAACCAATCAGGGATCCCGCCCCTGCCCCTGGCTACATTCTAATTCCCAACCCCGGCTCCGTTCTAACCCCCTCTCCCACCAGGTGCTGACTATTCGCGCATGCGCCCTGAGCAGCCCCCCCGGCCGTTGCGGCCCCGGGCTCGGTGCTGACCTGGCAGAGCTCCCTGCCCTCCCAGCGGCTGGGCCCCGCTCCCGCCCGGGCTCGCGGGAACTTTGCGGCCGGTTCCGGCCCGGTTGGGCTCCGCCTCGGACCCACCCCAAACTTTGCCCCCGCTCAGCCCGGCCCCGCGCGCGCTGTGCTCAGGCGGCCATGTTGCCGCGGGCCATGCCGGGTAATCCGGCGGAATCCCCACGCACGGGCGTCACGCGTCATCCCAGCGGCCACGCGGCGCGCTGCTTGAGGGAGGAGGAGCGGAGCCTTGCGGGTCGCCATGGAAACCACGCGGAGGGCGGGGAGAGGGGGAAGAAACCAAGTGACGACGTTGAAAGGGGGGACGAATGAAAGCAGCGGTTCTGGGAAAGAACTAAACGGCTCAGTCGTGGGGAATAGGGAGAGGGAACGTGCTGTGACGTAAGCTCCGTTTGCAAGCAGTGAGGGGCGGGCACACTCGCATGTACGCACAGCTATGTGTGGGCCGGTGGGGGATGCAGGGCCTCCGGGTACAGCTAAGGAGGTCACACACACCCTTTCCCCTCCTCTCTAGGGCCAGGGTGGGAATGGGGACGCACACCAGCCCCCACCCACTCCCGTATATGGCCCGGGAGGGAATGGGGACACAGACACACACCACCGCACCCCGGTATATGGCGCACGCACCCGTGTACGTCCGGGGAGGACTCACATGCACGCAGACACACACGCACCTGTGTATGGCCATAGGGGATGCAGACCCCTCCCCCCCCCATTTACAGCCAAGGAGGACACACACTACTCCTTATGGCCAGGGAGGGGATGGGGACATACACCCATGTAGGGCCAAGGAGGAGACACACCTACACACACACATGCACACCTGTGTATAGCCAGGCAGGGGACATGTGTGCACACATACACCCACCCACAGACTCAGGGTTTGGGTGCCTCTTCAGGGCAATGCGTGCTTCAGGACCCTGTCCTCTGCCACACGTAGGGAAGAGTGACAGCCTGCTCCACCCAATCCACCAAAGCCCCCCACTGTCCTGGATGAGGTGAAATTCAGTGCCCAGGCTTACCCAGTCATGAGTTTCCACTCCTACCCTGGCCCCATGAATGAAGCCCGGCCCCAGGGACACTGCTCTGGCCCAGGGGAGGGGAATGTAACCTTGTTGAAACAACCCAACAAAGGCATTTTTTTCTGCTCTTGCCTCCCCTTCCTTTTCTCAGCTAGGGACAAGGGGGGGGGGGCTGCTCACGTTGCTGCCAGCAGCTGGGTGTTCTTATGAGATGCATTCATATGAGAGATCCAGAGACTCTGCAAATGGGACAGCCGGGAGGCCACAACACAGGATTGCAAGAGGAGAATTGTGGCCCCTGACTATCACAGGGACAATCAAAGGAGGCAAAGCTGTGATTCACAAGAGTTTATCGAAGAAGATTCTTCCTCCTTCCGTGCAAAAAGCTAGATTGCAGGAACAAGGGACAATACCCTTGCTGTGTTACTCCAGCAGAGAACAGTGTCCAGAACTGCAGGTTTTTTCCTTTGTTATGTAACCAATTCCCCCTAAAAAGCCCTGCCTCCTCTCCCTTCCCTGGAAGGCTGTACGTCACATTCAGTCCTGGGGCACATCGTAGCCTGTTGCTATGGCAATAGTTATGATAGTATAAACAGAGGACTCTAACCTGTTTATGGGGCCAGGTGGAGAGGGAAAGAGATAAGAAGAGAGTGGAAAAATCCACTCAAACAGATGTAGGGGAAATGTATGCTTCTGAAAGTGCAGGGGCTGAAGATAATGCTTACCAGCAGACTGCGGGGAAAAGCACACAATACCATTCTGCCAATGCGCCTCAGTCGCGATCTGCAGAATCTCTTGTTATTACAGCCCTGGGACTCCCATGCACAGTGCTGTCAATGCATCTTGATCCCAATCTGAACCAGCTCCTCTCTTCCATTCTTACAGCACATGTAATTCTGACCGCTGGCTCTACTACTGTCTTCCTCTTACTGTTGTTCAGTTACAGAATCATAGAAAGTAAGGCTGGAAAGGACCGTCAAATACCATCTAGTCCAGTGTTTCTCAACCCATGGGTCACGACCCAAAAGTGGATCACGAAAATACATGAAAGGGTTGCGAACAAACTTTAAAAATGGATTCTCCTTTAAAGGAGACAAGTGTGGGAAACTGTGGCTTTTCCCTTACAGGCAGGCAGAGCTCCAGCCAGCAAGGAGCTTCTTGGGACCCCCCATGCCCCACACACATACACACCCCACCCCATACACACACCCTCAGCCCACACAATGGGGGCCTGGGGGTAGGAGGCAGTGGGTTGGGAGTGAGGGGCACTGGGTCGAGACTGGCCATCAAATGTTTACAAATGGGTCCTGGTAGAAAAAAGGTTGAGAACCACTGGTTTAGTCCAAGCCCCCTGCCTGAGGCAGGATCATCCCTATCCAAACCATCCTGTACAAATCCACTGTTGAACCTATTCATATTTCCTGTGCATTAGTGTCGTTAATTAATTAAGTCAAATCAAGATGAAGTATTGAAATATTGTCATAGGCCATATTGCTTTGGTGAGACTCTATAAACTTGTTGCCTTGGTGACCCCCTTAGGTCCCAGCTCAGGTGGCAAAAGGCTGGTGTATAGGCTTACAGTGCTGCTGAACCCCTTAGAAAGGGCTCTTTTCTTACACAGTTGAAGACAGGGGCTCAGCAGGGCCCTGTTTCCATGACCCTAGGAATGTAGCACCAGTGAATAGGACAGAACATCTATATCACACCCAGCATGTGCCTGCTGCACCAGGCCACGCGTCAGGCAGGGATATTTCAAGAAAGCCTTCAGTACTTGTCCCTCTATAAATTCTCCAAATCCTCTCTCTGCAGCGGAGTCAGATAACAGGCAGAAGGACAATGGCTCCAAGAATCCAGGCTGTCCATCTGCTCTTCACTTCCAGATTCTTGCCTCCCTAGCGCCAGCTGATGAAATTTTCATAGCTGATGAGGTTTCTCATTTCCACTGGGCCTTGCCACTTTGCAGCCTTCACAGTTGTGGCCTGTTCAAGTTTCTGTGGGTTCCTACTGCAGGAACCCAAGCACTTTACACATCTAGAGGAACTGAACTTCACAATAGGTTCATGAGCTAATTTTCAGATATTTGGAGCACCCATGATTCCCATTGGCTTCTTTCAGTGCCGGAAGGGCTCAGTACCCCTCAGTATCAGACCTCAGCTTACCAGCTGTAAGTCAAATAACAAATTAGAAACAGAATTAGAACTAGAAATTGGGGGTTCTGACTCCCAGTCCCCTGCCCTAAACGCTGGAAGTCAGGAGTCCTGGTTGCTAGCACCTACCTTGGGCCACTGTTCAATCTCCTTCGTGCTGTGTTTCTGTGAGCTGGGCACCAGGTTCAGCTGAGAACAGGGGTGTGAGATGCTGTAAAGTATTTCATTATGTTACATTATATTCATTTATATAACACTTAATACCAACACACCGCTCCCTTCTGGAGCCAGTTGCTTGCGAAAGTCTCTGAAGTTCAATTAACAAGCACCAGGTAATCTAACACTTGACTCCCAATAATCCTTTTATTTTAAGGGGCCTCTGCTTGATGCTAAAGCCCTCTGCAAACAGCCCTGGAAATACATTTGAGATTCTCTTAAATACCATCTGAATTTATGACCCTCAGTGAAGAGCAGGAAGGAATCTCTTCAAAATACTTTCCAAGTGGCAGCACTTTATATAGACCAGTGTAACTATATAGAGACCCCTGGAGGGGCAGGTGCCACCCTGTGGAGAGATGAATCCCCCTATTTAGTAAAGAACTTACAACCTTGATTGCTGGTGGAATGGATGTCAGGAGCCTGAGAAGTAACAATTCCTCGCCAGAGGGAGGCAATGAAGGCTCAGCTGACTCAGGTTCACCTTCATCTTCTGTCCAAGCTGGTGAGACAGACAGGCATCTGACAAGATGTGTCCCAAGACAGGAGCTTGAAATAATAGACCTACTCACAGGCTTCCTGTAGCTGAAGCGGCTTAGCTCTCCACTATGAAGCAAGTGGGGTAGGCTCCCTGTAGAGATATCCTTACCTCCTTCCCTGTATCTCAGGCAGGCAGAGTACACTCAGGAAATGCTTTACACCCTCCTCTACATCTTGCTCCAGCTGAGTCTGTGACCAGGCCTGGAATAGACTCCCAGTGGGGGTGGTGCAGGCACCTACCATGGAGATCTTCAAAAGCACACCTTGCTGGGTTTATTTGCCCCCAGCAGACTTTCCTGCCCAGAGCAGGGGGGCTGGATCTGATGATCTCATGAAGTCCTAGGCCTAAACTTCTGTGAATCTGACAGTCAAGGAGCAGCCTTGACAAGTCCTTCTGAGGTTTCCTGGGTAGTTCCCATCTGGAAAGCTGAGGTCTCAGTGGAAAAGTAATTCTCATGGATGAATTGGGCTTCCCAGGCACAAGGGGGTTGTGGGGTGACTAGGTATAGTAGTGAGGTACCCAAAGACAATGGGGTCTTGGAACAACAGGAACAGCCAAACACATCTCCTTGGGATAGCTAAATGTATTGGATGCAGTGGAACAGGCACACACATCCTGTCAGTATCCTTGGAGTGTGCACTTACTAGGTAGTGATAATCAGCCAGTAAACTGTACAAATCAGCCCACCAGCTTTGTGGCTGAGGGGTTATGGTGTCATGTGATTTTGAGCCCTGCTCTGGACTCATGTCAAAGGTTATGCCCCTGTTGACTTAATTGTAAATGTGTGCCTAACTTTTTGAGCTGGGGAGTCAAAGGCAGTTGCACGTAATGCTAGTCATTGTGTGCTACTGGCTGCAGAAACTAGTATGTCTTATCTTTGCAAGACTTAGGTGGGCCAAGCAGGTAGTTCTGAAGAAGGGCACGTAGTGCTGGAAAACCTATTTAACATTTCTCTCAACTATACAATTGATCCAAAAAAAAACCCTTGCTTTTTGCATATCCCCCAGACCATTACAGCTACAACAACACTCTAATCCTACTTTGGATTCAACTCCTTCCACTACATGAGAGTAAAGTCTGAGCTCAGCTTTAACACTGATTAAAGTTAACCCCTAAAAGAAGCCCTATCCTTGAGTTCTGCAGACAAATACTTTTGGCAACCAGAATCTCCAGCAATAAGTGCCCAAGAGCAGACATTAATTAGTTTTCTTTCCTAAATGTTATTTATATTGAAATAGTGCCCAAAGGCCCCAATGTGGCGTGTAGACAGGAAAACAAGTAGACATGGCTCCCATCTTTAAAGAGCATGCAGATTAGGTGAACACTCAACATGTCAGTGTAATATGCAAGCAGTGGAAATAAGGCATGGAGACTGATGATAACAAGAGACTGATAACAACAGTGGTTACAACAGACCATCCTTAGGCATAGTAGATAGATTCAAGTAACCTGAATATGTGTAAACAAACTATTTAAAAAATACAAGTAAAATAGATTTCAGTGACCTCTACTGGCCATCTAATTACCATCAAGAAATGAACATATAGTGGGCCTGACAGTCCCTGCATCTGGCACCTGCATCTTGTGCAGTTATTTACTGTGGTGCTGGCGGAGCATCAAACCTAACCAGATCAGACAAATAGCTTTTTACCCTCTCTCCACTTGTGCTGGTGTGTGTCACTGCACAAAGTTCAGGACACTGGGAAACAAGACTTTCAGTAACCAAGGGATCTCATCAGCCGGCTTCTTGCCCTCCCCCTCTCTTCCCCTCACCTGTGCCTCCCTCTGACTGTTTGTTACTCTCACTTGTTGCATCTTGCCTTTAATGAGTCTGCAATCTTGCAAAAATCTCTCCATAAGTGCACCCCTACACTTACACACAGCCTGGCTGAAGTCAACAAGGCACTGCATGGACTCAGGCTACTGCCCACCCAGCTCCAGATGTAGAATCATGGCCTAAGGTAGTAAGATTTACAGCAAAGGAACTTCCTCTTCCTATGCGTTTGTCCAACCCCTTACTCAATGGCATTGTGATCTCTCATGGGTTGTAGTACAACACAAATACCAAATAATAATAATCCCTCTATGTGGCAACTTAGCACATCAAGAGAAATGACAAATGATCCCAGAGGTTTAAGCCTCTAACTCAATGTGAAGCCTCACCCTGGGCGGGGGAGGCTGTGTTGACCTCAAGCAGAGACATCAGGGAATCTGAATGTGTTCCTTTTGGTCAAGGCTTGTTTAGCTTGATGTGCTAAGAAAGTGTTTAAAATGAACTGAGATTAAATGTGCAAGGCTGCGGGGGGATGTCTTATCTGTGTGCATGCAGAAGAGGTGGCTAAGATGTCAGTGTAACAGTGCAAGCACCTGTCTTCGCTTGTAAATGGAGGTTCACTTGTGTGGGGCACATGCCTCACCTGTAGGCATACAAGGGGAGAAGAGGTCACCCTGGGTGTGTGTGCAGATTCTGTAAGACAGACACCTCCCCTAGGTATGTGATTTGGCAGCAGAGACAGCCTCTCGCCATGTATGTATATTGCTTACCACTTACCACTTTCATCCTGTGAGTGGTCCATACACTCAGCCTTCACAGAGCCAAAGTCATCCTTGCCTGCCTTGGGGGGTTCTACCAGTCTCCATCAGCTAGCTATCCATGGCTATGTGTATGCTCCTGAGGTGCTGTGAGCATTTTCTTTGTGTCTAGCTCATTTCTCCAGCACAGAAGAGAGGTTTCTTATGAAATCTGTAACCCTGCTTTCCCTGTGGAGCCCTGCTTGTTTATAAGGACAGGTCCAGGCAGGCCAAAGAAGAATTACCTTTCCCTAGGACATGGCTGATGTCTGATTGAGTTCACTGCTTCCTTGCTTTGTGGGAGCTCTGGAGGGCCAAGAAGCCAGTCAATCTGGAATTAGCTTCCCTCCTCTCCCCACAAAGGCACACATCCCCTGGAACTTTGGTAACGATGAACTTTCCTTTGCACACATCAAGTCTGTTTTGACCCTTTCTAACCATGGGCTGTAGTTCAAGGAAGCTACCTCAATATCTCCCTTCACTGACACTCCTACTGGGCATCACCTTGAGTGTGAGGTTATGCCAGGGGCCTGAAAATACTTGGAAGTATGCTGTGTGTACTGCAAGCTTGGGGGCAAGCCCTGAAGGTGCTGCCAACACTTGTTATGACATATTCCCCTTAAACACTTGCACACTTCCAGAAGGTTTCTGTGTAAAAGCTGCTGATAGGGAGGGAAGAGGGGGAGTAATTTGGGCATGGGCCTAGAGATGTCAGGAAAAGAGGTGCACAGCTGTCCCTGGCCAGGGTGGATCCAGGGGAGTTTGGCAGTGCAATCAAATGTGTGTGGGCTCTCTGCCTTGCTCCCTGGTGTCCCTGCAATTAGGATGCTAGATTTCAAAAAGGCAGATTTCATCCACAGATGACTTCAGGAGTTAGTAGGTATGGTGTCATGGGAGGATAGATTGAAGGATAAAGGTGCCCAGGAGTGGCTGGGAGCTTTTGAGGGGCACAGTATTGGAAGCCCAACAAGAAACTGTCCCAACACGATGGAAGCACAAGAAGAATGGCAAGAGACCAATGTGGCTGCACAAGGAGCTTCTAAATGCCTCAAATGCAAAAGGAAAGCATACAGGCAATGGAAGAATGGGCAGGTCACCAAGGACATGTACCCAGGAAATAGCAAGAACTTGCAGGGACAAAATCAGGAAGGCAAAAATAAAGAATGAGCTGCACCTGGCAAAGGAAATTAAGGACAACAAGAAGAGGTTCTGTAAGTATGTTGGCCAGAAAAGAAGGACCAAGGAGGCTGTGGGTCCTCTGTTAACAAACCAGGGGGAACTCCAACAGAAGATACAAAGAAGGCAGAGCTACTCAACAGCTACTTTGCCTCAGTCTTCACAAAAAAATTAAGCTGCCAGACATCCTAATAGGGATTATCTGGATAAAGAAGGGGGCAAGCTGAGGGAGGAGATAACAAAAGAGATGGTCAGAGAGCTTTTGTTGGGTCTGAATGAATTCAAGTCAGGAGGGCCAGATGAGCTTCATCCCAGGGTCCTGAAGGAACTGGCAGAGGAGATCTCAGATCCCTTGGCAATGATCTTCATGAAGTCATGGGAGATGGGCCAGGTACCAGAGGACTGGAAAAGGGCCAATGTAGTGCCCCTCTTTAAAAAAGGCAAAAAGGAGGACCCAGGGAACTATAGACCAGTTAGCCTCACCTCAATACCTGGGAAGTTACTGGAGCATATCCTAAGGAAGGCCATTTGCAAGCATCTGGAGGAGGAAAGGCTGATCTGCAAGCAGCCAGCATGGATTTATGAAAAACAAACCAAACAAATCTCTTTTTGACAAAGTAACTACTTGGGTGGATGAAGGGAATGCTGTGGATATAGTGTATCTGGACTTCAGCAAGGCTTTTGACAAGGTCCCACATGACCTTCTCATAAACAAATTGGAGAAATGTGGGCTGGATAAAACTACTACAAGGTGGATAGATAACTGGCTCAATAGCTGCAAGCAAAGGGTAATTATTAACAGGTCCATGTCAGAATGGCAGGAGGTTTTGAGTGGAGTCCCACAGGGGTCTGTCCTGGGCCTGGTGCTGTTCAATGTGTTTATTAACAATTTGGATGCTGCATAGAAAGCTTCTTGAGTAAGTTTGCAGATGACACAAAACTGGAAGGATTGTGAACAGTTGGAGGATGTGAGCACAATTCAGAAGGATCTTGACAGATTGGAAAAGTGGGCTAGAGCTAACAGGATGAAGTTCAATGTGACAAATGCAAGGTGCTACACCTTGGGAAGAATAATCAAAAACACAAATACAAAATGGGTGACACCTGGCTGGATGGCAGCACTATGGAAAAGGACTTGGGAGTCTTGGTAGATCACAGACTCAATATGAGTCTGCAGTGTGATACAGCCGCACAAAAGGTGAATGCAGTTTTGGGATGCATCAATAGAAACATTAGGTGCAAGACACAGGGGTGATAGTGCCTCTCTACTCAGCACTGGTTAGGCCTCATCTGGAGTACTGTGTGCAGTTCTGGGCTCCACATTTTAAAAGGATGTGGAGAAGTTAGAGAGGGTCCAGAGGCAGGCAACAAAGATGATCAAGGGCTTGGAAGGCAAGTCATATGAGGAGAGGCTGAAGCACTAGGCATGTTCAGCTTGCAGAAAAGGTGCTTAAGAGGGACATGATAGCAGTCTTCAAATACTTGAAGGGCTGCCATAAAGAAGAGGGAAAGCACCTTTTCTCTCTTGCTGCAGAGAGGACATGGACCAATGGCTTGAAGTTGCAGCAAAGTAAGTTTAGATTGGATATCCAGAAAAACTTCTTCACTGTTAGAATAGTGAGACAGTGGAATAGACTGCCTAGGGAAGTTGTAGACTCTTCACTGGAGGTGTTCAAGAAGAGGTTGGACAGCCACTGGTCAGGGATGATCTAGGTGTAGCTATGCCTATGTTCTACTGTGGGTATTTCCCATGCTTCTGGGCTTGTTGGTTGCTCCCCATGCAGGAGGTTTTTCTGCTACATGTGTCAGGGTGTTTTTAAGCCTTCCTCAGAGGCATTGGGTGTTGGCTACAGTTAAGGTGGGGACTTGACTGGGGTGTGCTGATGGTCCTGCTGGGAGCAAAGCCAGAGGTTCCTGGC
This sequence comes from Crocodylus siamensis, assembly GCF_052110815.1. Classification (NCBI taxonomy): domain Eukaryota; kingdom Metazoa; phylum Chordata; order Crocodylia; family Crocodylidae; genus Crocodylus; species Crocodylus siamensis. The sequence goes on along the minus strand of NC_143395.1, from coordinate 153,001,832 downwards.
TAGAGGGTCTTGCCTCTCTGCTCAGGGTCAGACTGATCACCATATTTGGGGTCAGGAAGGAATTTTACCCCATAATCAGATTGGTATGGACTGTGGGAGGTTTTGCCTTCCTCTGTGCAGGGGAGGCCCTCTACCTGGATCTCTTGAGCATATATTGACAACATTTTATAGAAGCAGGATCATTGCTGCTGTGGTTCCCCTGCTTTACCTGTGGCAGGTTAGGTGTTAGGTCTGTGTTGTGTCAGGGTTGATGGTAGTCTTATATAGAGTTTAGATTATGGTTGTATAGGATGGTTTGGATAGGGATGATCCTGCCTCAGGCAGGGGGTTGGACTAGATGACCTCTGGAGGTCCCTTCCAGCCTACTTCTCTATGATTCTATCTTGGAGAGAAGCTGGAAGAGCTGTGCTGTGACACCAGCACTGAGAGCTCCAGCATTGTGGGCCAGAATTACCTTAGCTTGGGCATGGGAGAGAGTTGGCAACATGGATTGCTTCACACATACACATATATACATGCACTCAACACACAGACCATAGGAGAGATGTGCAGGTAGAGTTCAGAAATCAGAAGACTGATAAACAAAATAGCTCATGAGTCTGGGGGGGGTCTGACTCTGGTGTTTGTGGTTGTCCCAAGCTGTTGCCTTCTGTCTAAATCACTGTCCCCTGCTGCACTCCTGTAGCCTGATTCTCTTTGCCCTCAAAGATTTCTGATTTGTTTTACTGATCATTCTGTCCTCTCCTGGCTAGAAATTATTAGAGTCCCTGTTCTCCAAAATGATCTGGGACCCAGTTCTTTCCCTACAGCTCATTCCAGCAGGGGTTGGGTTACCCTGTATTGAGCAGTCAGACTTGGTACACTCAATATGCATCTTTCCTTAGACCCCTATTAGATCCACCCATTGGCCACGCTAGGGCCCAGGTAACTGTGGTCTTAAAGCTCGTTATGTTAAGTAGGCTACTGCATAGAGTAAAAGGGGCACACATAAACCCCTCCAAGAAACACTTCTGACAGGGGAGCCCTATACCTGGTACACAGAAAAGCAGGGCAGAGCAAGGTTGAAGTGAGGCTTGGAACAGGAACAGAAGTCCATATGGCTTGTGCCTTGGTGATTTTATACACCTAAAGAGCCCCATAGGGACCACCTGAGCATGGGTGACATTTCCTCACTGGTCTCCCCAGCATCTGACTATAGTAATTGTATGGTGTCTGTCCTCTGTCCCAGTATCGGTGCCTACAGGAGGTTATGAATGAATCTGCCTTGTGTCCAGAATCTCATCTCTGATAACTGGCCACTACTTTGTATTTCAGTAGGACCCCTAGGTGAAAATTTATGTGGTAACTTGCCCACATGGAAAGTTTCTTTTTAGACCTGTCAGACAAAGGTCATCTTAAATTCTCTAAAACAGAGGGTTTATACCTGTTGTTAAAATGTCTATTTATTATTATTGCCCTGATTAATCTCAGTATCCACGTAAATATGTTCAGCCCGGTCTTGGTATCTTGTGGCAATGAGTTCCACTGATGAATTACACAATGACTGAACTAACTACTTCCTTTTATTAATGTTAAATTTGCGACTTCCTGGTTTCACTGAGCATCCCATTGTTCTTGAATGAAAGGAGAAGGTAAGTAGGAGTATAAGCCAGCAGGTCCAAACGTGATGTCCCTGCATTGTATGAAATAGAGCCTGGTGCTGGGTGCCAGGAATGCTCTCAAGGGCTTCTGGACCACCAAGAGTGTGGCAATGGGTTGCACAGTAGTCTCTGGTGTCCTGGGGTAACAAAACATATAGGGCTAGGCTAGAGGCTTAAAGGTAACGCAGAAAGAATGCAGCAGTGATCTGGGCGGAGGGTGTGTCCCCGTATAGTTACTCAGTTGCTGTGAAGACCACATAAACCCACCGATGTTAATGATATTAGATTCCCCACATTGTCATTGGCAGAGAAGAGGGAAGGTAGGAGTGAAAAGATCTAGGAGATGGAACTCCCCTTGTAATCACCAAAAGGCAGCCTCCAGAGGGGACAGTGTGAGGGAGATTACACTAGCAGAGACACCTTTCCCATGTTTCCTTTTCCCAGCCTCTGCCCTGGGTCCTACAGCACTTGTCAGGAGTATGCACAGCTGTATTTCCTCACAGCTGCTCTCCACAGGGTGACAGATCATTGAAATGGTGAAAATTACAAAGGAAGAGCCAGAAGCAGTTTCACCTTTGCCCTTAAGCCCCTTTCCTCTGCTTGCTGCCTCCACCTTCCCAATACAGAGGCAAGCACCTACTGCCCATGGAAGCTATTTCTAAGCAATCCCGGGCATCTGGGGAATGAGGTTCTGAACAAATATCGGAGCGTGCGCATGCATGCACACACACACAGGCACATACACACACACGGTGCTGCAGCAGAGTCAAATATAGACCTTGGGGAAGGGGGAACAATGGCAGGGGGTTGGGTTACACTGCTGTAGGGCCAGCAGGCTGCTGGCGTGTATTGTGGGCCAGGGCAGACTGGGAAAAGAAAAGGGGGGTGGGCGTGGACTTTTGTTTTAATATGTAAACCCAGCCTGGTGTTGTGCAGTGTGTATGTGCAAGAGAGTGACCTGGAGTGAGAGCCAAGCTAGGAGATGTTAATTTGAGTTGGCAGGTCTGCAGTATTTGTGGACTCCCTCCAGCTGGTTTCTGCTGTTCCCCTGTCTCCTTTGAAGGATTAGAGTGGGCAGGAGGGGGTGCATTTCACTGGGCTTCTGCACAGGAAAGCTGGGTTTTTTTGTTTGTTTGGGGTTTTGGGGTTTTTTTTTCCTTTTTGCCTTGGGGAAGGTTCCTCAGTGAAGGGGAAGTGGCAGCATCACCTGTTCCCTCAGATCAGCATCTGCCTTGTGCTACTGATGTCCAGCTGCCTCCAAGGAGCAGGTTCCAGACGTCGGAAGAAAGGAAAGCAGCTCCAGTCAGTTTTGACAGGTAATTTTTTCTGTCTCTATGAGAGTGCTGATGGTAATTTTAAAGGGTAGCTTGGGGTGGGGTGGGGAGGGCTCTTCAGCTTGGATATGCCATGGGGATGAGGCACAAATGCATCAGGGTGACAGGTCATTCCAACCCAACCCCAGGTTCCCACTTTGTGGGATTTTCTTCAACAGGGGAAAATCTCTGAACAGATTCTTAGGGCTAGAAAAAAATCCTTCCTAATTCTGACCCAGCAGCTGTTCAATCCGAGAAGCCTCCAGGGATGGGATGGCATAACAGTGAGCAGAGCAGAGTCTTAGCCTGCAGTACAGTGCAGGAATCCTTTTTCCAATGCCTGACTAGGTCTCCGGGAGGCTGGACATGGTGATCAAAGTCCTAGATTTAGGACTCTGCCCTGGAGGACAAGAGCCCTTCACTCCTTAGGAAGTTTCATCTTAGGTCTTCTCCCACTCCTTTTTTCATTCCCTCCCCTCCCCCTTCTTTCCTCTTTTCTACCCACCTTATTTCCCCTCTCCCTGCCTCTTTCTCTTTGTAATAATTACATTAAGATTGCTGACAAAAAAGGAAAAAGACAACAAGCCTTGTCTGTTTAAATTCGTCCATTTTGCCACTCTGAATTATGTTGCCCATGATTCCCCCTCAGTGCCACAGTTCTCACCTTTGAGAGAAGCAGAATGGAAAACCCTGGGTCCTATACCACTTACTGTAATTTAATGCTGTCTCCCCCTTCAACAGACAGCAGTGAGTTGGGAGTACATATTGGTATACATACACTGACATCAACAAGGAGTGGTCCTCATTATGCAAGCATGTGTATACATGCACAATACACACTATCACAAGTACAAAAATATACAGGATATCAGCACAACACACACACACACACACACTACAGTCTAGCAGATGCAACATTCCTCTTGACACAAGCTAAGTAAACTGCAGCTTAATTGCATAGGGGCCTGTTTGTACAATGGCTTCACAATGCACAGTGTCAGTACACAGTCATTATCCCAGTAAAAGGTGTGAGTGCAGGTAAGGACAGAAGACAGGGAGAGGTAGGAAGAGTGAGTAATAGCTAACAACTGCTACACCAGGGTGGCGTCTGAGGAGGTGGGTGAAGGCAGCATTGTTTCAGGGATGGGGAGTGGGGCTCATGGATGAATGGCCCTATGGCAAAGGTGCTGACAATTAATTCCTTATGTGTAGGTAGGATTATCAGAGCGGAGAAAGCAAGTAGGAGTCCTGGGCACTGTTCAGAGAAGACAGGGACAGAGAGAGGGAGCTCTCTTTGCTCATCTAGCAGCACCAGCTGGGGGGCAAGTTGGGAATGGAGGAAGCAGTTTTCATGCTTTTAGCAGAGGAGGGGAAGGGGTATTATCTCTTCCCCCCGCCCCCCGGCTTCCTTTTCCTCAAAGCTATAGTATCATGAGAAGGAGAGATACAATTGCACATGGAGCTGGGACCATGAAGGGCTTGAAGATGAAGATAGTGACTTTGCAGCAGATGGAGAACCAGACAAGACCCCTCAGGATGGAGCTGATATAGCTGTGTTCCATATACACCTGAAAAGATGGTTGAAGGCTCCTGAACAGACTGGAATTGGATCTCTGTGACCTTGGGAGGCCATGTGCCTTTGACTGACTTGCAAAGGGATGATTCAGCAAGGAAGGTCCACAGACGGTGGCAGATTGAGATGCTTGTTTATGTGCTCAAAGTTTGGAGATTTCAGAACCAAGAAGAGAGAGGAGGTGGTTACATCAGAGCTGTGGCTCAGAGCCTTTCTCCATTCAAGAGCCAGGGTATCTGTCTCAGTGATATTCAAGAGGACAATAGATGCTTCAGGCAGGGAAGTGGTTTCAACAAAGCCATACTTGAGAGTATTAGGGTCCCAGGGTCAATGCAGTTTCCCTGAGGAGGGCTGCAGCTGCTGTAGTTTTAAGTAAGGACAGAGATGCTGAGGAAAGAACGAATGAAAAGGGGACTGCTGTAGACCCAGGGTGGAAAAGACGTAAAGTGAGGGTAGGAAAATGGGAGAAGCCTGTCTGATGGAGAGAGGACTGGAGGATGTTAGAACAGGAGATATGAGCACAGAGTTCATAGTATCATAGTGCTTAGGGTCAGAAGAGACCTAAACAGATTATCAGGTCTAACCTCCTATCCTGGGCAGGAATGGGTGCCAGGGGCATATCACCCCAGCCAAATATCTGTCCAGCCTTCTCTTGAAGACCCTCAAGGTAGGAGAGAGTACCACCTCACTTGGAAGTCCATTCCAGAGCCTGGCAGGCCTAACTATAAAGTAATGTCTCCTGATGTCCAGCCTGAACCTTAGTTAGTGGCTGTGGTGCTGTTGCTGATTGATGCAATTCTGGAGTGGGAAGAAATGGCAAACACTGAGCACAGGTGACAGGAAGAAAGTGGTCAGACTATGGGGCAAGCCAGTCATGCTGAAGAATGAGAAGTGTCAACATTTTCAGAGGTTATACAATAATAGACAAGAGGCCTTACCAAGTAAGAGAGAGGCCCTGGAGGGGACTAGCTGTTCTTCCCTGGTTTAATGAAGGAGGCTCTGAGGTACCAGTACCTCTCCAGATGATCTTTTAAAAGCTTTCAGTTCACAGGGCCTTCAAAGTCCTTCCCCCATGAGAAATGATTGCCAGAATTACTCTGTGGGCCTACCAATCTCTTGGGTTGAAAACGGCAGGGCTTGTAAAATAGCATTTGGCCTACACAGGAAGGGCTGAAGAAAGAGTTTTCACTTAACCCAGATAATCCGGCACATCCTTCTAACACCAGACCAGAAGACGGAAACATTCTGCAAGAGATGGTTAATACCAAAGATGAGAATGAGTATGCTTGGATAGAAAACAGAAACAAATATGACCATTAAACTCCACTTCAACCAGGCTTAGAATATGCAGCCATTAAAACGTAGCATCTTTATGTGATGTGTCCAGGCGAGGACTCACTCGCACTGCTGCTTCTGTGGGCGAAGTGGCACTGGTGCTAACGCCACTGTGGAGAATCAGAGGGAGAGATGCCTGGAAAGCCCCCAGGCTCACTCTGTCAGTCGGAAGCTGATTACAGTGCTTGGTTCTCCTGCCCCAGGCTTGACTCGGTGTCCCCTGTGATGAGTGTGTGCAGCAGGCAAGGCTAGGCCATGTCCAGCAGCTGTGGTTTACAGGGGGTGGTGCTCAGGAGTCTGCCTGGGAGCTCTCCTTGCTGGCAGCTTGTCTCTCCAGCCCTGGAGGTGGATACCTGGTACCTACAGCCATTTATCCCTTTATTTTTTCTCTCATGCCTACATCCCACTCCATGTCAAGTCCCCCCAGACCCCTTCTCCCCAACCATCATCAGACTGGAGCACAGGGAAGGGGTGGGATATTGACCACAACACTGCCCACTGTGGAGTTCAGGGTCAGGTCTGAGCCATCTACAGTGCTATTCCCCATAGAGGAATCCCCCTGCCACAGGCTTGGGGCAGATCCTAGGTGGTGGGGGGATCTTCTTTGCCCCCCTCTCCACACCTTCTCCCTGCAGTGCAGCAGGGCTGAAAGCTCTGGGCCTACCTAGCCTCTGTGTGTGTGTGTGTGTGTGTGTGTGTGTGCACGTGCGTGCATGCACATGCATGTGTGTACATGTGCTCATGTAACCCTTGGCCAGCCCAGCCTCTGTGTGTGTGTGTGTGTGTGTGTGCACGTGTGTGTATGCACACTCATGTAACCCTGGGCTAGGCCAGCCTGTGCACACGTGTGTGTGTATAACTCTGGGCCACCCAGCCCAGCCCAGCCCAGCCCGTGTGTGTGTGCACATGTGTGTGCGTGCATGCTCGTGTAACCCTGGGCTGGGCCAGCCCGTGTGTGTGTGTGTGTGTGTGTGTGTATAACTGGGCCACTCCAGCCCAGCGCAGCGCAGGCCGTGTGTGTGTGTGTGTGCGTGTGCGTGCGCGCGGTCGTGCAGCCCTGGGCCAGCCCAGGCAGTGTGTGTACGTGTGTGTGAGCAGGGAGGCGGGAGCGGCGGCGCTGCCAGGGCCGGGGCGGCGGCAGGTGAGCGGTGCGGTGCGGTGCGGGGCTCGGCGCGGCTGGCGGGCGGCGGCGTGACCCGCGCGGGGCGGGAGCGGGATGTGCAGCCACACGCAGCCCCTGGCAGCCGGCCTGAGCGCGCGGCGGCGGCGGCGGCGGCGGGGAGCCCGGAGGCAGCCGGCGCCTCCCGAAGCCCCGCAGCCGGGCCGGGCGGGGCGGGGCAGGGCAGGGCATGGCGCCCGCCCCCGCTAGTCCGCGCCGCCCCACGCCTAGGAGCCGCCGCGCTGCCGCGATCGCCGAGGTGAGGAGCCAGGGGGCGGCGGCAGGGGCCCGGCCGGGCGGGGGGCGCCGTGCGAGGAGGAGGAGGGCGAGAGCTGCCCCTGCCCCGCCGTGGGGCGAGAAGGGGGACCCCCGCCCCGCCGGCTGCAGCGACCTCGGCGCTGGTCGTGGAGCCTGTGGCAGGGGCCGGCGATTTTCCCAGCGCATCCCCCGGCGCCAGAGGCAGCGAGGGGGTCGGGAGTCCCAGCCCCAGGAAAGCCCTGAGCTGTCGTCCAGGCACCGGGGGGGGGGCTGGCGACCGCCCCCGGACACGGGGATGCGAAGGACAAGGCACCCCTGTGCCCTAGCTCTGGGCGGTCCTGCCCCGGGGCTGGTGCTGGGTGTCCTCGGGCCCCTCAGGGCTGAGGGCATCCTGCCAAGCTAGAGCAGGAGGTGCTGGCCCAAGTGCTGAGCCTCACAGCCCCTGCCCAAGCCTAGGGGGAAACGACCTTTGCAATGACACCCGGGCGGCTCGAGGCTGAGCTCCTCGCAGGAGGAGGAGGAGGAGGAGGAGGATGCCAACTGTTCAGCCCTAATCCCTAAATTATTTTAGAAGATTCACAGGAATTGCTTCACCCGCTCCTGGAAGGCAGCAGCTGTCAGGCGGTCCGCCCTAGCACTGTGCAAATTTAGGACAGGAAGTGAAGGAAAGCCCTGTGTTCATCCCTAGCCGTGTGTGGCATTTGGGGTGGTAGAAAGGGACTGGCCAAGGTGGCCTGTGGCCAGGATGGTGAGGCCGACAGCCCACAGAGTGATGATTGTCAGAAGGGCCCCATGATCTTTCATGACCCCAGGTAATAAGAGCTTGATTTAGTCATTGGAAGGGTGCTTCTGGCAGCATCATTTGGGCCAGTCCAGACCCAGACAGACGACCAGCCCCTGCCTGCAGCACTTCCTGGAGCAAGTGCCTGTCTTTTTTTCACATCCTGCTTTTAAATATTGGCCCAGTCTGACTGTGTAGGTTGAGATCCCATCTTCACGTGGAATGGCCCCTTGCTGGTAACACACACATTTGGATAAAACTTGCTCCGTTCTCCATTCACTATTCTTCATGGGCGGTTGCTTCATCGCTCATTACAGTATTTTCCCTGAGTGAGCTTGCCCTAGAACTTCATGCTCTTAAGAGCCAGAATATACTCAAGCAAGCAGTGAGGGAACAAAGTATTTTTCAGGAGTACAAATACTCCAGGAGGACAGGCAGTGTCTAGAAAACACCTGGGTTGAGGAATGTTGGCGCCCTGAGTGAGGCGGGTTAGGTGGAGGTTAGGTAGGAGGGACGTATTTGCTTTTGCTCCTTTAAGCTTTGGTCCTATGTCTAAGGGCCTTTGCTGCACACCCATGCACTGCAAAGTGATGTTCTGTGTGGCATTTACTGCCTGCTGGAGATGCAGAGACTTGCCCTCCTCCTTGCTCCCTGCTCCCTTGAATCTAATAGAGACAGAAGGAGCTTCTGAATTTAGCTACCAGTTTTAGGTTTGCTAGCTCCAGCTCACTGCCTAGTCAGAGTACATCAGGTCACCAGCTGCACAGCTGAGAGCACTGATCCTGGAGGCAGTGAGGAAAGCAGGGAAATCTCTTCACTGCAGCCTGGGCACCATAGAAGTCAGTAGACTACGGTTGAAATGCACTGGTGGAGTCATGTAAGAGGTCTCAGTATTTAACAAAGATGGGAAAGGGGGAAGCAGATATTAGGCTGAAATACACAGACAGATTAGAGTGGGGGTTCACACTCTCCTAACCCATAATGGAGCCAGGAGGTGGTCTGAACTCTAGCATTATTGCCAATCCTCATATTCAGCTTTATACTTCTGTCATATGTGTTTAAAAGGACTGTTCATCTATAGATGTCTTTGGTATAGAAAGGATCCTGAGCAAGAGCATATCCAAAAGAGGCACCGAGAATGTCACAAGTAGACAGCCCTTATACAAATTTAAGCAATCATAGAACTAGAAACACTGGGACAATGGAGAAATGGGGAGGTGTGAAGCAAACTTAGCAGAGCTGTGGTGCAGTGAACTTAGGGCATTTCTGATCATGTTTTTTATATACCTTTAGGTGTTTCTCTCGGTGGGGCCACACTGACCATGCTCAGGAGCTGCTGTCTTCAGCTCATGTCCTTGGTTTGGATTCTCTTGGCCCATCACCAGCTTGCCCAAGGTGAGATTTGGCAGAAATGTGTCATTCTCCAGTTTTCATCTTCCAAACCTACATGGGTGATGGTGAGGTCTCCTCAAATCACCACTGTCCAGTAAAAGAAAAGTTATCACGGCTTGAAAGAATACAGGACCTGCTCTCAGGCATTTTGTGAGGTTGCAGTCAGAAAGGGTCCTTTGCCCCAGTTTTCATGAGGTTCCTGTCAGCACAGGGCTGGACAGGCAGTAAGAAAGGAGATTTTTTTGGGCTGCAGGCTCACTGGCTCTGTGCCAGAAGGCTTAGGTTATGCTAATAAATGTGATATTCCCAAGAGGCAGGAAAGGACAGGAAGAGTCCAAAAGGCCAGCTTGGACCCTGGGAATGGAGATCCCTTCCCAAAGTGACTAAATGGTAGAGTCACAAAGCACCTACCACAGCAGAATTGCTTGTAGACATGGAAGAAAGCAGTACTTGATCACGGGCTGACCTGATCCACAATGCTTTTCTATATTATCCGTGGCATGTTTTGTAGGTTTCTAGTTCTGATTTTGGCCACAGGAGTCTGTCTCTCGTTTGCAATGAAGAACTTTAAGGTGCAGACACAAGAATACCCCATCCTCCCTTCCTTTTTCTACTGTATGTAATGTAGCTTAAAAAGTCTCTGACAGCTTGCTATGAGCTCCACTGATGGGCCTGGAGGATGGACTCCGTTTCCTAATAATTCACCGTCTACCTGTCTGGGACTGGGACTAAAGGATGCTCAGCCTCCCAGATAATACTTGATGTCATGAAGGTGGCTGCTGCACTCCGGCTGTACCCATGCTCTTCCACTCACTTTGAATCTCACCCCTATTTCCAGTGTGCAGTGACACCTGCTGGACAGGCTGCAGGTGGAGAAGCGGTCTTCTCCATGCTCCTAAGTGAATGAAGCCTCCTCACTGGCCTGGTTGCTAAGATAATGTGGGACTGAGAGCCCTGAACTAGACCTAGTGGCCCCTTCTGATCCCTGCAAAGCCAACTGTTCTCAGTGCCAGGACTCTACAGGGAAGGGAGAGCTGGTGCACTGAGACGGAGAGGCTGAGGGCAATAAGTGATCGGCATGTAGGAAGATAGAAAGCTGGACATGAAAGAAGACACCTGACTGGAGAAAACAGGCCAGTGCTGGGCTAGCATAGGGATGAGAGGCAGCAGAGCCAGGTCACAGCTCAGTTACAGCCTTTGGGGCGTTTAAATAAATAAACAGAACTTAACACCTGTCAAGCTATTATCCCCCACTCTTACCTTACGCTTATGCTTGCAGCCAGGTCACAGCGACTCTAACAGCTCTGGATGAGTGACTCTCCCAAAAAGCAGCTGTCTCCTAGAGGCAGAGACACTTTGGGGAGAGAGCTAGTACTTACTAATCCATCTCTTATCTGCTTATCGCACGTGTTCCTGGGGAAACTTAGTTTTCATCAGAGATGCTTATGAGCCTCTCGCTTCTTTGGTGACTAGTGAGAGGGCCTCCTTGAGCCCCATAGATAAACAGCCTGGTAATTTATTGTATTACAGTATCATCCAGAGCTGCAACTGAAAGTTAGGCCCCATTGTGTTGGACATTGTAAATACAAACAGTATACAGAGTCTTTGTCCACAGAAGTCTCTGATCAAATGTAAGTGATGTATGAAGAGTGGTCACGATGAGGAGAGTATATAGAGTCTTGATGCACATGGGTAGGTTTGTAACTCCAGGCCCAGCATTTTAGTCATTACCTGTGTCATAACCCTAATTTCTGAGCTAACTGTACAGGGGCTGTCTTGTGTGTACCGTACTTGACACAAGAGGCCGGAGTTCCCCAAGTGCAACTGTGCTGCAAGCACTGATTTGTTCTTTACATTTAGTTCTTTCCCCCATGGTGTGTTCTCTTGTAAAGCCATCAGACCCTGTGGGGTAGGGTACCTGGCATTTTTTAAAAGGCCTCAGTGACATAATGTAAAGCAGTGGGAGATGAGCAGAGGAGGAGGAAATTAATGACTTTAAGGGAAAACAGGGCTGCCTGGTCCAGTGGGCTCCAGTGTAGGCTGATTTGAGTGAACAGGAGCCCCTGGCATGGGCAGTTCTGGAGTCCTGGATCTCATGTGCGCAGCATGTCCTCCTTGTGTAGTAACTCGTCTGTGCCCTGTCTTGCAGGTGATGACTGCAGTGAGCACTGTAACCTGGCGCATGGGTGCTGTGACCAGGATGGCAAGTGCAGGTATGATGTTTGGGTCTCCAGCTGAACTGCATTCATGGCCAGAACAGCTGGTCTCTCAGTACCTCTGACTAATTCCCCATAACCTCCAAATCTCTCTTTAAGCTGAAGAGTGCTGATGGTCTCATCCCACTCAGCTCACCCAGGTTCCCAGAGTCAGATGCTCCCCCATATTGAGTAGACACCTTCCCAGTGGGAAAGTTTGGTTCCTGTGCTCTTCTGTTCTACAGACTTTGCCTTTAGATCACGTCTGAAACCAACCAACTGGCACAGTTTTGCAATAGCCAAGTGGGCCCATGCAAGAGAGATCTTTAGTGCTCAGATACGATGGGGATGCATGTCCTAGAGGACCTCAGATAGACCATGCGGCAGCTCCCCAGACAGCACTGAATGCCTAGAAAGCAGTAAGCTCCTTTGGATTGCAAACTCTTTGTAACTGGCTCTTCATGTTAGTGATAGGAACCAGGTGCTGCCCAAATACTAATATCTACAGGATAGCTCATTTCTGTAGACAGCGAAGCAATTTGGTTTCTGGGGGTGTTTTAGGGTGGCGAGGCCAAATTAGAGATGCTGTGCTCTTCTGTATGGTGGCCATATTGCTGGTTACTACTTTCATTCTGGATTGTTGGCTACAACTTTCAGTCTGGAGTCTTCAGCTTCTTCTTTGAAGCCTTCAGTAGCCTGGCAGCTCCTTCTCAAAATCATTGAGGCCTGCAGAGCCTTTTCACGTAGCCTGTGCTGCTTCAGGACTTTCACTAACTTGCTGTATCATTCTCTGCTCCAGAGAAGAGAAGTTCAGAGCGGCCATCTTTCTGGAGTCTTGAGATTGTGGGGGTGGCATTGCCTTTGTGAGCTTTAATTTAGTGATGGTTTTGAGTCCTGATTCTTACATCTCTACTTGTCTGTCACCTCAGCTCAGCTCAGTTCTGCTTCTACCTGAGTGCTCATAACACTTCCTCTTTCCTCCCTGGGAAGGCAGGGATTGTCCAGCCCAGAAACAGCTTTGCATTTCATATAATCACCAGCCACTGTTCTATTAGGGCCAACATCCTGCTGCGTGCTCCAGTGACTGCTTTCCCATAACTCTTATGGTTGCCTTGTAACTATGGTGATCCCATAAATGGACCACCTCTGGAATTCTGTATGTGGCTTCACATCTGGATTATTGTGCACACTCCAGTTTTCTCAATTAAAGAAGAATAGAGACACACTTTAGTAATACAAAGAGAGGTATTTGCTCCCTGCCTCTTCATCTGGCTGCCTGGCTGAAAGGGTGCAGGAATTTTCTGGCTGTCTAAACTCAGGGGAAAAGAAATGCACAGACTAGCATTTAAAATCAAGGCTGTCAAGCCACAACTCTTGGGTTTTGGCATGAGCTATATCTCAGCATCCCTCTTGCTCCTCCAGTTGCCTCTCTCTGCTTCCTGTCCTCCATCTGAGAGGATTAAGGAGTAAAATGTTGGGAAGGGGCTTTGATGAGAAAGACAGGGAAAGCTAACTGCAGCTTCCCCAGTAGTGGGTTTTATGAGATAATGCTAATCTGGGAGCGGCACTTGATGGATACTCCCAACAAGGCACTGGGACCAGGGGGTAGACAGCATCTAGCCCCTCAGCTTCCTCCCTTGGCTTAGGTGGTTTCCCAGGAGAAGTATGTTTCTGCATCCATGGGATTCTCTGAGTGGATTTCTCCAGCCCCGTGCACTTTCTCGTGCTAGGATACTGGCATGAAGGCAGCATTCTGTAAATGGTTATGTAATCTCATTCTGCTTTGCTATGCTGTTGCTGGGAAGGCTGACTAACTTTCCTGTGCCCTCCTTCAGGTGTGACCCAGGCTGGGAGGGTGAGTACTGTGAGAAGTGTGTGCGGATGCCAGGCTGCCTCCATGGGACGTGCCACCAGCCTTGGCAGTGCATCTGTCACAATGGCTGGGCAGGAAAATTCTGTGACAAAGGTATGTCCCACCAGCTGGATCAGGGATGGGCTTGAGGTTCAGCCTAGGGGCCTGTGAGGACCAGCTTGTTGGGTGGAAGCAGCTCCAGGTGGAGAGAAGCTGAGGTGCTGCCCAACTGCCCTGTGACACTGGGAAGGGGAATGTGGAGGGCACAGGGGCCAGGTTTCCATCCAGGTGCCCAAGATTTATCTCCACAAGATGGTAGGCTTCACCCTTTCGCAGTTAGGGCTGCATGCCCTAAATGGAAGGGTGGTGCTGTGTCTGCTAGCAGCAGTTTGGTGGCCACCTGTTTCTCATTGTGATGCCTGTGCCAGCTCCCTGGGGGATGAGGTGTCATCTTTCTGTCACAGCTTCAGCCCACTCCTTCCTTTTATGTGGCAGAAGGTCAAGCTGCTGGGATCTGATCCCAGTCGGCAAAGCTGGGGATCCTAGAAGACCAGCTGACCTGCGGAAGGGCGACGGGCGATATTTGCTGCCTTTCCCACACTACAGTGAGCAGTCTGCTGAGCCTCCTGCTTCCCCCAGAACTTCCTGCCTTCAGCAACCAGCAGGGTGGGATCCCCTTGTGTGCTTCCAAATGGAAGCAAGTGTCCAGGATGGAGCGGAAGCAGTTTCCCTGTAGAGCTGATCTAGGCTAAGCAGAGTCTCCAGCATGCTGTGTGTCATTGTATGTCAGCCTTTCTGCAATGCTCAGAGCAGCTAAGGACCTTCCCTTCTCTGCAACTTTGCATCCCTGCCAGGGGGCCAACATGAAAGCACTGTGAGAGCCGCAGCTGAGGCAAGGTGCATGCGTGCTAGCCAAAGCACTGTTGTTATTTGGGTGGAAGCAGCTGCTGCTGTTGCTCTAGCTCTTCTTCGATAGGGCAGGTTGGAGAATTTGCATTGGGCTCATCTCCTCTCACCAACTGCCTCCTCTTTTTCTTCCCTCAGATATACACATCTGTGAGCACCAGCCTCCTTGCCAGAATGGGGCCCAGTGCATCTACGACCGAGATGGGGAGTACTCCTGCCTGTGCCCCGAGGGCTTCCATGGAAAGGACTGTGAGATGAAGATAGGGCCATGTGAGAAGGCAGGGTGAGATACAGCAGCAGAGATGGGGCAGAGCAGGCAGGGAGATTATATAGAGCATTAGCTCTGGATCCTACTCTACCATCAGTGGTGCAGCGTGAAGTTAAGCTCAAACCATCCTGAGCTTTGGTCCCGTGTTAGGTAGAGTCTGGGCTCTTGTTCAGAGCTGATTCCTGTCTCTGGGTACAGGGGATGCATCCTTTATGTGCTCATGGAGACCTGTTGGGAGCCACCCTTTCCTGTTTTAAGGGTTGGTTTATTCATTATGGAAAATGTGGCTGTACTCAGCTACTCTGAACACTGATGTTACTGGGAGGAGCAAGTGTGTCCTAGGCATACCCATGTCCATGTTTAGGGAATCTTTGGTGGGGGGGACAGACTTTTCTCTCTTTCAAGTAGGAAGGACCCAAATACCTGCCCTTTCTTCTCCCCTGATCACTGAAGATGAACTTACCCCTACTTCCTGCCCCCCACCAGTGCAAAGCCTGAGAACTCTTAAGGCCAGAGGGGTATTTTATACTGGATGCATGCCCCCCTGGGGCTTAGGCTGTGTTCAGCCCCAGTCCATGACCTTTCCTTGCTTCCCCCCTGCAGGTTTCCATGCAGGAATGGTGGCCAGTGCCAGGATGAAAATGGCTTTGCTAGTAACTTCACCTGCAAATGCCTGGCTGGCTTTGTTGGTGCCCTCTGCGAGAACAACATAGATGACTGCCTGATGCGCCCCTGTGCCAATGGTGCCACCTGCCACGATGGTATCAACCGCTTCTCTTGCCAGTGCCCGGCAGGCTTTGAAGGGCGTTTCTGCACCGTTAACATTGATGACTGTGCCAGCCAACCATGCAAGAATGGAGCAAAGTGCTATGACCGCTTCAATGATTTTGACTGCTTGTGTCCAGATGGTTTCACTGGTAAAACTTGTGAGGTCGCCACTCCAGAACCAACCTGGATCACCTTCTACCATCCAGCTGACAGGGAGGACAACGATCCTGGGAGAAGCACAACCAGCGAGTACCCCTGGGTTACTCAGCCTGAGCCTGTCAGAACTGTGGTTACTGGGAGGCGGAGCACCAACCACAGCGAAAAAGCCAGTGAAAGTGGGTTGTTGAAAATCTCTGTCAAAGAGGTGGTGACCCAACGGGACTCAGGGCTGAGTGAGGCCCAGCTGGTGACAGTGCTGGTGTTTGGGGTGCTCACTGTTGTGCTGGTCCTTGTCACTGTATTGTTAATTCTGAGGAACTGGCAGAGAGGGCGCCGGAGATCCAACTGGTGCCAAAGCCCCTCACAGTCTGCAAGGAAGCTACAGGAGCAAGAGTGTCAAGTGGGCATGCTAAATGCAGTCCTGATAGAGCCCAGGAAGACTACAGAGCTGTGAGGACTCTGGCATTCTCAGAGTTGGGCTCTGGCAGGTCGCCATGCCAACAAACCCTTCGAACCATGCCCTGGGAGCCATTCTGGTTGAATATTTCCAAAGCACTAAAGGTCTGTGGTGCAAACTGATCTGTGATTCAGTAGGGAAGCATTCCTATGGACAGCAAATCCTTATCTGAAACCACAGCTCTTCAACCTGGTATGATGTCCTGGCTGCATCTATTCTTATTTTCATCATCTAGGCACCTTGAGCATCCATGGGAGTCAAAAGGGTTGCACCAGAAAAGCCCACCATGGGAAGCAGCAGCATGCTGATTTTGGCAGCTAGCACCAAGGGACACTGGTACCATCTTCTTTGCACTGAACCAAGCTCCTGGGACTCAGGTTGGCAGTGCCAGATCAGGGGCAGGGCACAGCTTTCTGCACTGGGTGATCCCTTGCCACAGCTCTTCCTGCGGCCTCTGGACCTGGACCACAGCCCCTGCTAGGGCCTCTGGACCTGTTACTTCTCCACGTGCTCTGCTCTGCAGTCCCCTGGGGCTCCCAGCTCTTTCTGGAGGTCATAGTTTGTCCATGTCAGCTTCCACCTCTCTTGGAAGCAAACCAGCTATCTGCCTCTGTGGCCTTGGGGGGGAGCCAGTATGGAGGAACTTTGGAGAACTGTTCAATACTCCATCGTGCCCTTTCTCGACTCAATACAATGTCCCTCCCTCTTGCTATTGGCCTAGGGGTTGCAAGCATGTTTTGTACCTCCCCCTCCCATGACCCATGTGACTTTCCCCCCCCTTTATCAACCCATCCCATCTAGTTTGGATGGCAATTCATGAAGCTCCCTCCCTGCCTCAGCATGTGCTTCCACCTCACTGCCCGCTCTTGGGAAGGGACAGAGCCAGATGTGCTGCTAACACAAAGCCAGCTCCCTCCAGGGTTGATGAGGACCAGGTTTGCCCTCCCCACAGGTGCCTTCAGGTGGAACTGGATGTGGAGAAGGCTGGAAGGGAGGTGCGGCTGGTTTGGTGGTGAGCCTGGTTCCAGTTCATCACTTCCCCCTCTCAAAGTATGATACCAGGAGTAACCTATAACCAGGCATGGGAACACTTGAAGACTAGGCCCTCCACAGGGGATGCAAAGGAGGTTAGAGATTAAATCCACAGCCTGGGATAGCCCTGGGGAACAAAGAGGTGGCACTGACATCAAAGTTGCTGTGACTGCACCTTTCCGTTTGAAGCCCGTCAAAGGCATCTAAGAGAGTGGGATACAGGTTGTAGCCATATTGGTCTACAGGAAAAAGGAATCAGCACTCATGGCAGAGGTGATATCTTTTATTAGACCAATTAGATATTTGCAAAACAATTCTTTATTTGCAAGCTTTGGGGCATGCACACCCTTCCTCAGTCTTAGGAAAATGCAAAGATTGTAAAATTTCCTCTAGGTGGAAATGAAAATTCATATGAATAAATAAAAAATAACGATTTTTTTTTCTGCAAATATCTAGATGGTCTAATAAAAGATATCACCTCTGCCACAGGTTCTGATTCTAAGAGAGTGGAGCATGTAACTAGAGCATTTCTTGCCTAGTTTGATCCACTCAGCCTGGACTGCTCCAGTTAGAGAACTGAAACGCTCCACAGGGGGACAAGGCTCCAAGGTGTGTGTTGGGGGGAGAGGAAGGAAGAGTTAGAGCCAAGCCTCACACAGGGTGGAGGGAGTCTCCCATGCTGTATTCAGAGGGATTCAGAGACCACGTCACTTCCAGGGCTGAGAAACCAGATAGCAGGCAGGAGTGAGGTTTCTAGGTGAAGGAAGAAGCAGAGCAGGCAAACAGACTGTGGGGAGAGGGGACAGGGGCTTCACCAGAAAGATTATTTTTTTAATACAAGGGTGGATGATGTAACTTTATCAAATAAAACAAATGAAACACCAGAGCCAGTGTCCCCTGCCCTCAGAGTGCCAAGCATCAGATACTTGGCAGACCCCTTCCATAGTGGAGCTGTTTTCCTGTCTCCCCTAGTCCATTCCCCTCCCAAATCTTTGCCAGAGCAGCTCTCCTATAACTCCTCTCATCCCTGCCCCCAGCAGCATGCTTCAAAGGTGGCCTTTGGGCTTGTGGCTGTGCTTAAGAGCTGTTTAGTGCCAACATGCATGAGAGAGAGGCCACCTGATGTCGAGAGGCTGGGTTATGACATGAGCTTCTGGTCAGTGCACAGGCAGGGCTGGGGCAGCTGGATCCTGCAGTCTCAACGGAGGGAAAGGAGTCCCTGTGTCTCAAGACAGCTGCTGGTGCTTTGGAACTTCCTCAGAGTGGTGGGGAGAAAGGGAAGGGCCTTGTGGGGGCAAGTGGGGAATGCAAAACTAACTCCAGTGGCCTGACTACCTGCAGCTGGAGAGGAACTGGAGAAAGGAAAAGGCAATTGAAAGCCACAGGAGCAGCATTAGCTGCCAGTAAGCGGGATGATGGGAGGAGTGGACTGCTCACTGCAGGTTGGTCCAACTGTGCAGGAGACTTGGTTTTGAAGCTAAGCTTTACTCCTCCTGGAGCCGGGTGCAAATTGCTGCTCCCCAGGCTGGCAGGTTCCACACCCCCATGAGATGGCTGGGGTCCAGGCAATGCTGAGGAGTATCAGCCCAGGAAGCTGTGATAGTGAGAGTCTTGTGCAGCTTGTGGGGTGCAGAGGAAAGGATGATCTACCCTGGACAGGGGCTGCCTGGACAGGCTTCTGGAGGCCCTTACATAATTGCAAGGTGCGATGTTCCCCTGTGGCCACACAGTATCTCAGATTCACCCCCTACTGTTTTGTCCATGAGGGTTGTGCTGAATACATGTGGTGAAGGAGGGTGGAGAATGACTTCAGGCCCAAGGCCTTATGCTATAGGGAGCTGAAGAGATGGAGGAACCAAGGCTCCCAGCTGCTGCCCTGGGCTGGTTTGAAGAGGCAGGTGAGGACACGGCAGCTTAAGAGCACAAGGAAGTAGGGGGAGCCTGTCCTCCCAGAGCTGAGAGGCACTGCAGGGACAGAAGTGAAGACCTGGGCTGCAGGAGAGACTGTGAAAAAATGATGTTTATGTTTTAAAATCACTTTATTTGAGTCCTTAGCAGGAGTCAGACACACCAGACAGCTCTGCAGACACCATCACCACTACAAAGAGGGGGAACCCTCAGGCCAGGAGCATGGCTCCCCCTCCTGTGGCTCCTAACCCAGCAAGTCCTTGCCCAACTCCATCAGGAACTAGGAGACAGTTCCCTGCCTTCCTGGCCTGAAACAAGCTCCACTGTGAGCAGGCCCCATCCTTTCCAGTTCTTGATGAAACAGCAGCATCCCACAGAAGCTCTTGGGCCTGTAGGATGTGGACGGCTGCTCCCATCAGCACGCTGGGCTAGGGAAGCATGCCAGCCATGGTGCTGGCATGCAAAGGGACAAGAGTGCTTCTAGGAGGGGTGGTTTCTGGTCTCAGACTCTGTGGAGAAATCACTGCTGCCCACTGTGTAGAAGTCGCTGGAATAAGGAGTCCTCCCTCTTGCTGAGGACAGCAGGTGAATCCAGCTCTGCCACCTTCCCAGCATGCATCACCAGAACACGGTCTGAGTCCAAGATGGTGTTCAGCCTGGCAAGAACAAATGGAATGGGGGACTGGGGTAGTCTGGGGATTGGGAGAAGCACCAAATACTGCTCTCCCATGGAGCACCTATTTCTATGGAGCCCTTTGGCACACCTCTTGGGTCACTTGGCAGACTAAGCAGAGACTGCTCTGTCATCATCACTGAAACAGTTGTTTCTGGGGAAGAACAACATGTTGCTAAAGTAACACTATGCAATGGGATAGGAAAGAAAAAGGAAAGCAATGTTTCTAGTAGGGGAGGGAAAAGGGACTATAAGTCATGATACCTGGGTTTGCTTCCTGGCTCTGCCACCAGCTGGCTTCCTGAATTTGAGTGAGTTATTTTGGTTTATCCTGGATGTCCCCTTTTTAAATGGGAAGATTAAGCTCAGCCCACCTCCCACAGGGGATGGGAGACTGAATCCATCCACTTCTGTTGTTTTTGGTAGCATGAAATCACAGCACAGGATTAAGGCCAGAAGACCAGCTCATGCCCCAGCTCTTGCAGAAGGCACTGGAGGATCTCTACACGGGTACAAGTATTGGAGCCTTGGTTTTACAGTGACCTGCAGGATGGAGTGCAAGAGGCAGTACGGATGTGCTAATAAGAATGCCCAACTCTGACTGACATGGATTCCTCTACTTTGATGGGACCTGTAATGGCTTAGCCTAGCCTGACACTGCTTAGTGTGGGTGAGTGATGGGTCCATATTGGGAGGTAGCCTCCTGCTCACCACTCCCATTCTCACAGTTAATTTTATCCTAAAGGTGATGGGGTTGGAGCTGCTGCTGACATGGGTGGCCATGTTCTTTTGGGAACCTGTCCGCCCTGGGCTTTGTGACTCTGGCCTCTCTTGGTCTCCTCCTACCTCTTACTGCTCCCTCAGAGGATCCTCGTCCCTTAGCTTTCTAGGAAGGTTTTATAGGTCTCTCCTCAGTCCCCTTCTGCACCTTAACATATGTGCAGGCATGAAGTCAACTACCTTCACTGCAAGGACAGCTCATGGCTCTTCCTCTGCTTCAAACTGTTCCTTCTCCCCCAGCTAAAATCCTAGCCTGCCTGACAGCTCCTTGCTGAAATTCAAGCTCAACATGACTAAAAGCCAACTCTAAATTCCCTCCCCACGAGCTGTTTCCACTACCCTTTCTCCATCACAGTGGCCTACGCTGCCATCCTGCTATCATCCAGGCTTGTTACTGTCTTGCTCTTAGACCTTTCTCTCTCCTCACATCCAGGCAGTGCCTAAAACTTGCAGATTTTTTTGCATGTAACACCTCTGAGATGCAGCCTTTCCTCTCCCTCCACACAACTAATTCTTTGTCACCTCACCGTGCAGTTACTGCAATCTTCTCATTTGGGGCCTTGACAAGTGCAGCCCTGTCCTGCTGCATCTGCCCACAATGCTGCTGCCAGGATCCTTTCCCAAAGCTGAGACAAAACCTTACCCGCCTTTTGCTTCCACCTCATGCCCATTGCACCATACAGAAGCTGCTTGTCTTCAGTTTCTAAGCTGTTCAGAGCCTCCCCTCACCTCATCCTTTCACTCACCATGGAGAGGTCGACTTCCACCCCCCGCAGTGCCAGCCTCTATCACCTCTTTGATATCAAACAAGCATCTTTGTTTGTGCTTTCCCTCAGGCTGTCCTTCACATTGGAAGCAGACCCTAAACAGGTGAACCTCTTTCAAAACCTTCCTCAAAGCTTTCCTATGTTATGATGTCACCGGTGTGCTGAAACTGCTGCCAACCAGGGTAACTGGTGCCCCGTCTGACCATATCCTTGTCTCTGTCTCATGGATAGGCTGTAAACTCCATGGAGTATAAACTATCTCTTTGCTCTCTCTGCCTGGCACAGTGGGGTCCTAGTCCATGGCTACAGTTCCCAGGCACTGCAGAAAAGAATAATCCCCACCCCTACAGCCAGCTTGCAGCTTTCATCTCTCTGGCTGTCCTGCAGTGCCCTCTGCTGATCAAGACAGGCTCCAATTTTTGTTCAGTCTTCTCCACTCCCCAAGATGGCAGAGGTCCCTGAATGCAGGGGTCAGGCTCTCATATTGGACTCTTTCTAACCCCTTTGTATCTTCACAGGTTGCATTAACTCTTGTACCCTTCTCCTAGCAGACAGGTTCCAGCAATAGAGCTTTCTAGGTTTCCACCAGCCACCTTCCAAAGCAAACATAATTCTGTTGCCTGTCAGGGCATGATGGTTTCCATGGCCTGGATGCTGCAGGAGCCTGAGGCACTGAGGCAAAGACTACAGGGGGACAGTCAACAGATACTTCACTGTGGAGCAGGAAAAGCAAATAGAGAGGTTCCTTGTAGTCCCCTGCCCTTGAAAGATCAAGATGGCCAAATACTGGGCAAGCTGCCCAGATACTGACTTCACTGTTCAGCTCACAGCTGGGGCAGCAGGCAATGCTGAGAACCTGGCCCTGACCAGTACCATAACAGGCCCTGACTAGTGACATAAGGGGTGGAGGCAAGGCCAGGGTGGAAAGTCTGGTATAGAAGGCCCAGGGAGTGGGTGATGCTGGGGCTAAGCTAGGTGAATTGAAAAATTAGCCTGCCCCTTTTCCCTCCACACACTAGTTGGGTCTCAGTGTGGGAAAAAGCTCTCTGTACCTGTGAGCAATTGTCAGCACAGTCTTGTCAGTGAAGCGCTGGCGGATGGTTTGCTGTAGAAGTTGATCTGTCTTCTGGTCCACACTGGCTGTGGCCTCATCAATGCACAGTACCTGCCCAAGACAGAGAGCAAAGATCTCCCCAGTGCCCTGGGTCCTGTGCCAGAGATGGGCTGTAGGGGCAGTGCAAACCACAGCTCTCAGCCACAACACTGTTCCCTAATCAGGGCATCCCATCTCCTCCTCATCCTGCCCTTCTCGCCCACCATCAGGAACAGGTATGCACCCTCCCAAGCAAGACTTCCCTGCTCTGAGCAGGAGTCAGCAGCACTTACTTTGGCCTGGGTCAGGAGGGCTCTTGCCAGACACATGAGCTGCCTCTGTCCCACTGACAGGCTCTTTCCTCTCTCCCCCAGCTCACAGTCCAATCCACCTGCAGAGGTAAAGGTAGCAGTCATGCCACAAGGCCTGGTTTAGGAACCTGGCAGTAAAGGCCTGAAAACTATCTGTTCTCAGCCCCAGGGCAAGTCCTTGGGTGCCTGGACTTTTAGATATGGCTGCAGGCTACCTCTGCTACAAAGACTGCATGCCTTCTGCTGGAATCATGGTGTACAGCTTCCACAGCCTGACTGAGTCTAATTGGGACCTAACATCCTACAACAAAATTATTTTTAGTCCCTTCTGGGGACCTCTACCCCCACAGAATCTCTCAACTCCTCACCACTTCCTGTTGGCCCTCATAGGATTGTATGGGGGCCTCATCTACCATTCCCATTGGAATCCAGTGGGGCCTCACTTTTCCATGCCAGATGTTGCTGGATCCCACAAGACCCTTGGCTACCCCTCTCCAGCACACCAACTTTCTCAGGGCCTCCCCTTCCCACTGCCAGAACCTCCCTGCCTCCTGACAGCACTAAACTTACCCATCTGTACAATCACCTCCTGTAAGTGGCACTGTTCCAGCACCTGGTACAGATCTGAGTCTGCTTGTCGCCCCAGGGGGTCCAGGTTCTCCCGGATTGTCCCGCTGAACAGAAATGGGTCCTGGGGAATTATGGCCAGTTTAGACCTGCAGAGGAAGGACAGATGAGGCAGGAAGAAATGGGGTGTGAACAAGGAGAGTTTCCTCCAAAGCAAGACTCACCCCCCAACTCTCTTCTCAATCTCAGAGACTGCTCTTCACCATAGGGTGTTGTACATAAGGTGCATCTGTGACACACACAAATTGGGTTAGGCTGCACTCAGCATGGGAGTCTCAGCCCACACAACCAGGGAAGTGGTGCACAGAACCTGCCATCTCCAGACATGACTGGGCATGGAGGGACCTTCACTCACTCCTTCAGCCATGTCACTGGTAGCCATTAGCACCAGAGTCGTCTCTGGGGCATGGTATCCATTAAAGCCCAAGTCCCATCCCTGGGGAAAGAGCACTTTGCTGGGCCCTTAGTGCTATTTGCTCATCCCAATGTTCTGCCCATCCTACCTCAGGTCCTCCAGGCCCACCAATCGACTGTCAACATTGTCCAAGAGGATCTGCCCCGACTTCAGCTCCAGCATGCGGAAAAGTGCCAAGAAAAGGGTAGATTTGCCGGATCCTGTGCGCCCCACAATCCCCACCTTCTCTCCGGAGTAGACAGTGAAGGTCACCCCATCCAGGGCATGAGGCAGCCCTGGCCGATATTCCAGAACCACCTGCTGGAACTCCACATGGCCCTGGCTTGGCCAGTCAGGGGGCACCTCAAGGACAAAAGAGAATGAGATAGAAATGTGATCACAATCACAGGCTGCCCTGTCTTCTACCTTTCATGCTAACTGTGCCCTACTTTCACCTCCCAGCCACCCCTTCTTGGGGGCTCAGCCTCTGACCAACCCTGGCTCACCTTCTGCCCAGTTCCATGCTAGCTTTATTATGCCCCTCCTTGGGCCTCTCAACTACATCGTGTCTCCCACTCCTCTTAAATCCTAACCCCTCAGTTCCCTGTCCATCTCCATCAGCCCTTCCTTCAGCAAAACCTGCCTGAGAAGTCCTTTAGGGACATACTACAAAGGGCAACTATCCTGAGAAGTCCTTACAAGTCAGGCCAGCAGTTCCCAGCACTTGTTCACTGGATCCCTGTAATCCCATCTTCAATGCTGGCACAGCAGGGCCCCAGGGGACACATAAGGAAGCAGGAGAGGGTGCAATGCCAGGTACAGAGCCAGGAGATGTGTCACAGACCAAACTCAGAGAGCAGAGTGCAAGCTGTTACCTGGACCAAGTGCTCCTGGGGCTCCATGGGGATATCTGTGGTATACTCCTCTGTTCGCTCCACACTCACCATCATGGTCTCTGTTTGAGTGAAGCTGGAGATAAGGCCTGAGAGCAGGTTTGTGACAGACAGTGCATATGACAGGGCCAGGCCCACAAGTCCTGAGAGGACAAGAGAGGTACAGTATGAGGACAGGGTCTCCTTAGAGTAATAATGAGAGCAGGTGACATGGTTTTCCCAGATGTCAGGGGTTTTGCTGGCTGTCTGCAGTGCTCAGGAGGGAGGACTTTGTTTCTTCCCATTAATGCATTACTTGGCTTCTGGTATGGGTTTCTTGGAGGGTTTGGGGGGTTTTTTTTGGTCTTCCTTAGAAGCACTAGACATTGGCAGTAGCTAGCAGCTGGAGACTGGTGGGGTTCACTAGTGTCCATAATAGTGCTTACAAAGCTCTCCAGCACCTGGATCTTGGGTCTTTCCTCATGTGCTCACTGTCAAACTGACCATTGGATTTGGGGCCAAGAAGGAATTTTCTACCAGGCCAGACTGTTTCAACTTAACAAACTCCTTGCTATTGCAGTGACATGGCATTAGCAGTGCCCTTGTCTTGCCTGCTGTTTACTTATGGGAAGTCTGTGACTGTGGTATACCAAAGGGGTCATGGGAGAATCTTGTGAACTCATTTAAACTAATGGCTGCCTGCCTGGAAATGCAGGTGAGTGGACTCAGTGGTCCAGAAGGCCCCTTCCAGTCCTTTGTAACTCACCGATATTGCTGTTCAATATCTTCATCAGCGACCTGGATGAGGGTGTGGAAAGCACTCTGTCCAAATTCGCTGATGACACAAAACTATGGGGTGAAGTAAACACACTGATGGGAAGAAAACAAATCCAGGCAGATCAGGACAGGTTAGAGAAGTGGGCAGGGAACAATAGGATGCAGTTCAACAAGGACAAGTGCACGGTGCTTCACCTAGGGAGAGGGAATCTCCAGCACACCTATAGGCTGGGGGATGACCTTCTCAGCAGCACAGAGGCAGAAAGAGATCTTGGACTTGAAGTTGACTCCAAGAGGAATACGAGTCATCAGTGTAATGAAGTAATTAGCAGAGCTAACCACACTTTGTCATGCATTAGTAGGTGCATCACAAACAGGTCCAGGGAGGTGATGCTTCCCCTCTATGCAGCACTGGTCAGCTGGAGTACTGCATCCAGTTCTGGGCGCCACAGTTCAAGAGCAATGTGGACAACCTTGAGAGGGCTCCAGTGGAGGGCCACTCATATGGTTACAGGCCTGCAGGGAAGGCCCTATGAGAAAAGACTGAGGAACCTGGACCTTTTCAACCTCTGCAACAGAAGGCTAAGGGAGGATCTTGTGGCAGTATACAAACTCACCAGGCAGGGCAGCAGGGAATAGGAGATGCTTTGCTTACTATAGCACCCCTTGGAATAACCAGGAACAATGGCCACAGGCTGAGAGAGTAGATTCAGGTTGGACATCAGAAATTCTTCACAGCCAGAGTTGCTAGAATCTTGAATGGGCTTCCAAGGGAATTGGTGCTCTTCCCTACCTTGGGGGTCTTCAAGAGGAAACTGGACAAACTCCTGCCTGGGGTCACATGACCCCAACACTTTTTCCTGCCATGGGCAGGGGGTTGGACTCAATGATCCATTGAGGTCCCTTCTGACCCTACCATCTATAAATCTATGAACACAGCAGACACATTAAGGCTGAAGGAATGCTGGGGTCACAAAACTAGGCTGTGCCAAGACACAGAGGAAGGGAGACAAGCTGGTCACCCAGCTCTATGGGAGGGAAGGATAGGAGGGCAGGAAAAGACACCTCCAGGGTAGGGGGAAGGGGTTGAGCAGACCCCACTGGGGCAGGTGGAAATAACTGCAGCTCTCAGCTAGAAGATGCAGAACTGAGAGGCCCTGGCCATGTGTGGGGAGCAGGCAGCTCTGAGCCCACTCTCACACAACCCACCTGGATTTCCCAAGTGTCTTTGGTGTTCAATGATGGCAATAACTGCTATTGCTGTAACTACAGCAACTCCAATCATCTGTAGGCGGATGTCCAGCCACTGCATTGCAGTGTTGCTGGCAAAGAGGCACCGCTGGTTCTGCTCCAGTCGCAGCTGATTCTCTGCCTCAAACCTGGGTCAAGCACAATGCAGATGTTATCATCAAAGCCAGCACTTCTCCCTTTGGTTCATGGTCACTGCCAACTGCCATCCAGACTGGCCCTAGGACCTGAACCTCCCTTGCTTCTAATGAGAGCCAAAGTGCTGGGCTTTCTGAGTGCCAATTCCCTCCCATTTGAGGAGCAGCACTCACCTGTCAGTGGCCCGCATGGCTCTGATGGTACTCAGGCCTGTCAGAGTCTCTGAGAAGTGAGTGTAGATGGGGGACAGGGTGAGGCTGTAGAGGCGCTTGAGCTCGCGGGAGGTACGCCGGTAATAGCGTTGGATGGAGAAGTAGAGGGCAGTCAATGGCAACAGAACAAGGCCAATCCAGGGCAGCCCATAGGTAATCATCACCAGCATGCCCAGCAGCCCATAGACATTGGCCAGAAGGATGTTGAGGATGAAGGGCAAGCTGTCATCTACGCAATACAGATCTGAAGAGAACCGGTTCAGGATTCGGCCTGTTGGCGTGGTGTCAAAGAATGTCATCGTGGCCTGCCAACATGGGAAATGGAGCAGTAAGAGCCATACTGTGTTGGTCCAGGGACTCTCCCTGATGGACAAGGGTAGCCTGGGCATATATCTCAGCTGGAAGGCAGCTCAGCAAGCAGCCACCATTTAGAGCAGTGCTGGAGAGAGGCAGAACTGGACACAGAGAGGGAAGGAACTCCCAACCTGTATCCAAGGAGACCCTTCCTCTGCTGAGCTGGGCACCCCAACCTCTAGCAGCAGAATACAGCTTGCAGCCACAGGGCTCCACCAGCCATCTCTTTCTACATGCACGCACATACAAGAGGGCGCTCCAGCGGCCACCTTGGAGTGGAAAAGTGGGGACATGACTGCAGCCATGAGGTGGGTTCCTTGGGAGGTGATGGTAGCACTCTGGGGCACTGATTTCTCATGTCCCCAGCCTGCCCTACTCTGGCCTTGTGACTGCTACCTTTGTCACCCTCTGCAGCAAACGGCTGTGAATGATGGTAGCAGCGCGGATGGTGCCATAGGCAAAGAGGAAGGCTCGCAGGATGGTGAAGAGGGAGTTGGCCCCAGCAATGCCCCCATACACACTTAGGTAGAAGTTCACATTCAGTGTGTCATTGTGGGGGACTGGAGCTGCATCCAACATTGGGACAGAAAAGCTGGAAGAGAGGGAAAGAACATGGAGCAGCTTCAGAGACCTTCTACCATGGCCAACCCCTACCTACAGCCTCTGAGACAGAAAACCCTCAGGCAGGAGGCAGGGACATGGAGAAGCCAGGAGGGCTACTAAGTCCTGTGCTAGGGTAGAATCCCCTACTGTTCACCAGCCTCTGCAAGCTGAGACGCATCGATCCCACCAGCCTGAGCACAGGCTCTCTCCATGCCTGGAGCCTCATGAAGCCAAGCGTCTCCCTTTCTGCCACAGGTGGCAAGCCTGTAGTGTGCCCTTCCATCCCTTCTGATTTTCTTGTCCTTGTCTTGCTCTCAGAGCAAGCTCTGTGCAAAAAGGGGTGTCCACCTTACTCTCTTCCCAACAAGAGGCTTTCCTAGCAACACTGAAGACCACTGCTCCCTGCCCTTGTCCACCAGTGCTCACTCACACAAGTCCCACAACTGAGAAAAGCAACAGCTGTTGGGAAGGCAGAGGAGCTGACAGGACCCTCGTAGAGGTGTTCACTGTGGGGGGCAGGTTGGAGATCCAATGCGACAGCCACCAATCCGAAACATTCCTGGAGGCTGTGGATACAGAGATGTCAGTACAGGGTGAGGGCTAGATACTGTGTCAATCAATGTGGGGCAGAAGCATTAGGAGGAAAGCACAACTACAGGAGCTGAGGAACTGGCCTAACCACCTCACTACCCAGCCCAATCCAGCCTCTGCGCTCAACATGCTTTCTGCTGTAGTCACTGCAGCCAGAGAGGAATGGACAGCAGCCTTGGGAGCCAAGGATCAGGCTCAGCCAGACCAAAGCCTCTAAAGAAATAGAATCTTCTATAGAGACACCTTATGTTCTCCCCGCCCCCCGCAAATCACAGCGGAGAAACAAACTAGAGTGTGACATCCCACCCTCACACACATGGAGAGCTCTTTGCCATGATGGGCAGGGAAGTGCTGATAAGGCCTCTGCTCTGCCTCAGGCTGCAAGGTCAGGAGGACTGGACTTTCCTCCTCCAGGGAGATGGAGGTGAAGCCCACCCTGTCACCCCCATATCTGTGGAACGAAGCCAGGAAGTGAAAACAGAGGCCCAGAAAGTGAGCAGAGCATGCTGCTGCCTTACCCTGCATCAGGAATAGGGAGAAGAGGATGGACAATGCCAGGCAGCTTCCCACTGCCAGCCAATAGGCCCTGTAGACCTGGAACGCCACTGCCCCTTCTTTCTTCTCCTCCTCACGCTGGAGGAGGCAAGTGGCTTGCTCTGGTTCCTCTGCCTTTGCTTCCAAATCATCCTGCTGCTCTTGTTGATTCAGGGCTGTGGGTAAAAGGCACAGATCAATGCAGCAACAGGTTCCCTGGAACAGCAGCACCCACTCCCTGCAACCATGGGCAAGGCTACTCTCTGCTCTGAGGAACCCCCTCAAAGATCTATTCCCTCTCCCTTCTCTTTGCAGTGCAGCTCCAGTACACTTCAGTCAGGAGGTCCTGCTGCAGCTCGTGGTGCCAGTCAGGACATGGCTTCCTGGCCATCGTTTGCTGCTTGAGGAAGGATGACTTGTCTCTGGTCCCAAGCATACAGAAGACTCCTAGCCAGCTGTGCAATAATGCACAGAATGTGGGAATGGGACTCTTTTCCAAGTCCAGCAGTCATCAGTCACACTTCCTCACTTCAGCAGATTTGGTTATTGCTAAGGGGCCAGGATGGCTCAAAGAAGCCTGCATGTTCACATCTCCTTTCCACATGTATCATGGGGATCTAACTCATTCTCCCAAGAAAGGGTGGTGAAGCACCCTCACTGACCAAGCACAGGGAGGAGCCCAGAACTGCTGGATTCTCCCCATCCCAACTCACTTCACAGCAACCAGCTCCCTCTCTTCCTACCTTGGCTGTTACTGGCTACTTTCCCTCCCTGTCCCATGAGTCTAGGTGCCTTGAATTCCTGTGTGGAGATCAGAGCAGGAAGTAGAGGGTTCTGCCAGGCAATTTATTCTGAGTGACACTGTCCCTCTCTCCTCCTTAAGTCCCCATGTATTGACCTTTATCCTGTTTCTTCTTGTCCTTCTGCTGGAGCTTGGGGATGGCTTCCACCAAAGGCAGGATCTCAGATGGGGTTCCTAGAAAGACAGAAGCATGAATGCTTTATATTCCACGGAGCTCTTAAGGATTGAAGAGTCCATTTGGATATTCAGCACAAGATGGCTCAGGTCTGTTCTGTCTCTGCACTTCTGTCCTCCTACCCAGCACGTGCACCCCCATAACTATTGCCCCTGTTCTACTCTGCTCATGCCTCTCTGTCCAGAGCTGGCCTGCTTTATCCTTGTCCCGCTACATTTCCCACACCCTCATTCTCCCTGCTCATCTGCTGTGCTCCTGAACCCTTATGTTTCCATGAACTCCAGCCTAGTTAATCCCATCCCCTCTGCAGCTGTCAGCTTTGATCTTCCATGATCTGTTTGCCTCTAAACTCATACAGTATTACTGTCAGGGTGAGGGACTGAGTCCTGAGACCTGAAGCCTGGTCTGCAGCCAGAAACACAAGCAACAAAAGGCATGATGCTATACCTATATTGACTATTCTGCCATGGTCCATCAGCAATAAGGTGTCAGCCTTCTTCAAAAACTCGGTCCGATGGGTGCAAAGGATCCTGGTCTTGTGCTTGAGAATCCCTAGAATGCATTTCTGCATAAGGTGATTGGCTACATCAGCATCAACTGCTGCCAGCGGATCATCGAGGAGATAGATTTCCTTCCCCTGAGCAAGTGGAAGAAGAGACAGTGATACAGCCCCCAGCTCCTTCTGTTCCAGCTCTATGTCATTAGATGCCACTGAAAAGAAGGATGCATTTGGCTTGGGGCAGTTCCTAACTCCTGGAGTCTCAACCTCGATCAGTTGAAGGTGCTTCTGGACCACCAACTGTTGTGAGCGTCTAGTCCTGGCTTTGCACTTGAAGGTTGTGTATGCCACAACTGGCCTCCTGTACCTTTACCTGGTAAACAGCTCTAGCCAGGGCAATACGAGCCTTCTGTCCCCCGCTGAGGGTCACACCATTCTCACCCACCTCTGTCTGGTCTCCTGCTGGTAAGATCTGAAAGTGAAACACACAAGAGCATCCATTAAAAAGTTGCTTCACAGATGCAGCGTGATTGGGGTGGACAGCGGGGGAACGTTCAGAATCAGGATTCCTGGGTCTGATGCCTGCCTCTGGTACGAACTCACTAAGACACCTCAGGCAATACCCAGTGGTCTGGCTTGATAGGAAGAGATGCCAAATACCCCTAGCTCAAACTGAGCTCCCAGCACTTTGCATCTCAAAAAATCAAGCTGTCAGTCCCGGTGTGCCTCTGCTTTCCTGACTACAAAACAGGAGCAGGAGTCCTTTCCTCCCTCCCTGGTACAGCAGGAAGATTTGCTGGCCAGTGTACCCAGCATGCTTGGAGCCTGCAATGCAGTGTTTACTGACTGGAGGAAACAAACTCAAGCCATCTACTTGGCCCCACCATGGGGACAGGCTCTCTGCTCCGGCAGTTTCAGCTCTCAGCTGGCTCTGGCTATTGGGAAAATAAATACTTAATGCACAGGACTCATAGGCAGCCCCAATAACCTCTCTTTGTCTTGGGATCCAAAGCTCCCACTCCTCAGGAGACATCTTAAAGAAAACAGTTAGAAGCACTGCCCCGTCAGCTCTCCCCAGTTCCAAGAGGGGAGAGCCTCAGTCTACTAGGAAGCAGCACTAACAGAAAAGCAGCACCTGGGCTGTGTGAAAGACAGGGCTCATATGGTTTAGGAAGGATGAAGAGGCAGGGGAAATGCAAAATAGGAACTGCTTTTCTTCTGTGCTGTCCTGAATTGGCAGAGGTTTAGGCTCAGACCCAGGGCAAGGCCTGTGAGAGCTGGCAGACCTTGTCCCAGGGCACTCACATTCAGGTCATCGGAAAGTGCACAGGCCTCTAGCACCTCCTGGTAGTGCCTGGCATTGTACTCCTTCCCAAAGAGGATGTTCTCACGGACAGTGCAAAACTGAATCCAGGGCTCCTGTGCGGCCAGGCCGAATCCTTGCTCCAGATTCCAGACATACACGTGTCCACCCAGCCTGCAAATGACGTGCAGACCAGGGGGAGAAAAGAAAAGGTGAAATTTCCTCAGGAGAGTGTGCCTGGGAAGTGGGACAAACCTCTTAGGTATCCCTCAGAACAGGGCTGCTGTAAGGGCTGGGGAGGGAGTGGGGGCAAGAGGTTTTTGGCAACTTACTTGATGAGTTCTCCGGTAATTGCTGCCAGCAGAGAGCTCTTTCCGCAGCCGACCTTTCCAACAACGCCAACAAGCTCCCCCTACCGGGGAAATGAGCAGATTCATTACATTAAAGCTTGGATCTCCTGTGATGGCTCCCCATACCATATACCCTGCTCCCCACCCCCACCTTTCTCACTGCCAGGTCCTGAACAAAGAGTTGCAGAGTCCCTCTGGATGGATGCTGCTCAGCACTCTCCTTCCCAGCTGACAACCAGGAGAAGGTAGAGTCATGCATTTCCAGTGCAGAGGATGGGAATGAGGGACCATCTGCAAAGGAAAAGCTGCCCAGTTACTGCATTAACCTCACAGTAGGAAGCAACATGGAGCTGGGCTCAGCATCCCATCCAGCACTGTGCTCCCTGGAAAGCCAGCCCAGTCTTAGATGCAGAACACGTGATCAGCCCCACACCTGAATGGAGAAGACCCATTTCTGATGCACTCCACTCAGCTGCAAGAGGCCACAGCATGACACTGACACGTCCCTGTTGCAGCCTCCCCTCAGCCACCTTCACTCTTCTGTCCTTCACCTACCACTGTGTCTCTGTGGAAAGCTCATGCAAACCCTCCTGGAGTCACTCCCAGAACTGCTAGCTTCCTTTGGTATGAAGATGCCAGAGAACAGCAGGGAGCTGGCAACAGGGTGAGGGAGAGGAAGAAGGGTGTACAGGGAGGGGAGCAGAGAACTATCGTCCTCCATGCCACTTTATCAACCAAAGGCAACATGGCTGGCAGCTTCAGTATCAGGGGAGATTTTGGAGAAATGAGTGAGGAATGATAGGCATGCTCAACCTCTGGCCTGTGGACCAGAGCTGGCCCACAGCACTGTATCATCTGGCCCACAAGGCTCCTCAGAGGGCTAGTAATTTGGTAATGGAAGAGCAGTGGCACCACTACTCAGTTGCTAAATCTCTGGACCTGGAGAGAGCCCCAGGCCCAGCACACTGGATCCAGTGCCTGATTCCAATGCAGAGGCCCGGTTGGGGGTAGCACCAGGCTCCAGGGCCCAATTCCAGAGAAGATGGAAGGGGGAAGTGCCAGGCCCCCAGGACTTACCCAGTCTACAAATGGGTCCCACACCATGCATCTGGCCTGGGGAGCCAAAAGGTTGAGCACCACTGACTTAAGGTATCTGGTGCGGTACAGAAGAATCCTGTGGTCAGCCCTTCTACAGGGGATGAAGTGTGTGCTCACCCTCATTTCTGTCCCCACATCAGTTTGACCAAAGGGTCATAGCTCAGTGCTCTTGGGAGTTCAGAGGTGACCAGAATTTCCCTAAATGTTCACTTTGGTGAGTAGAGCCCTGCTCCCCTCAGACTGAGGCCCTGTGCACCAAAGCCAGCTGCACTGCTCAGGGTTCTCCACTCTTTTCCAACTCCCTGCGGCAGGATTCACCCAAAAGCTAGTAGTGCCTGTTTTGCCTGGGTCCCAGCCCACAGCCATATACCCAGGGAGTAATAGGCCTCCAAGTCCTGGTCCGAGAGCTCCAAGAAGCGCTGGATTCGATCCAGGGACACTTTGGCTTCCAAGATTCCATTCAGCACCCATGGGAAGTTATTGAGGGGGAGAATAAGCATCCCGACAAGTGCTAAGGCTGTGAACACCTGTGTGAGAGAGGACAAGGAACCAGGTGGGAGTGACGCTTTAGCATGCCATGTACCCAGAAGAATTTCCCAAAGAGCTGCAATAGGGACCAGAACATACCCTTGCAGGTTTGTGATATCACCCTCAGAGGGTGAAAGGTATCACCCTCTGTTGCCAGGGTAGCCATGGCTGCACCCCACATGATGGGCTCAGCTGTATTCGCAGGGGAGATCTCCCCTCAACTCCACAGGTGGGAGGGGTAGAAGTGCTGCACTGTCACACAGTTACCTGCTGAAAGTGGTTCTGAAAAACCATTCTGGCCACAGCAGTCCAAGCTGAGCACTGATGCTGCTCAGGGTCTCCCCCATTATTACCTTGGTGGCAGTAAGCTGGTGCCCGAGCAGAACATAGGTGATGAAGATGACAATGGAGACAACCACTGGGAGTGCAGCCCACAGGTACACACACACAGCATCCAGGTACTTGATAGCTCGCAGCTTCTGTAGCTCCTTGGCCCGGCAAAAGTTCACACGGGCACCAAAATGCCGCTCCCAAGTGTAGAACTT
Source organism: Crocodylus siamensis (assembly GCF_052110815.1). Classification (NCBI taxonomy): domain Eukaryota; kingdom Metazoa; phylum Chordata; order Crocodylia; family Crocodylidae; genus Crocodylus; species Crocodylus siamensis. Next base: position 152,967,562 of record NC_143395.1, on the reverse strand, counting down.
GATCACTCGCATGCCACACAGGAATTCTGTCATCAGCTGCAGTAGAAGAGGAGCAAACAGCGTGGTCTGAACTTGGTCTGCTCTATGTCACACTGACACTAGCCATGCCGAGCTGAGAGAGAGAAGCCAAGACTTGGCCTTTGCTCTTACTAAGAGTTATGATGGAGAAACAAGGAGCTGCTTATCAGCAACTAAGATGCATCTACAATGGTCAGGAGCTCTGGCCCTTCTCTATTGGTATCACCTCACCTATTCAGCTCATCTCACCCAAGTGAAAGTCTAAATCTCATGCTCAATATTTCAAGCCCAAGGGAAACCAAACTAGCTCTTCCTAAAGGAAGAAGCTCATCCAACAGACTGGTCCTAAGTTACTTGGAGAAGAACCAGGGGAAGGCAGGAGAGGAAGATGCAACCATTTTAAGGTAGAAAGACTTACTACAAATCAGCTGCATAACTGTTTTATCTGTCCACTCCTATCTTGGGGTAAGTGGAAGTTAAAAGCAAAAGGGTGAATTACCACAGTTTAGATTTACTTACTGTATGACAGAAACAGACAACAGTTACAGATTCACTAATGAGCCTTAAGTCCCCATAGTATAATTGTTCATCTGTCCAGCCCCTAAATGAAGCTTTTTGGGGGGGTGCCTATGGTGAGAATGCCTACAGATGCTCAGTGTGTGTGGGACTAAGACTTACATTTCTGTGCTTCTGAAATGTCTGGAAAATGGGTAAGAGGAGAGGCTGCTAAGAGTCATGTCCCCACTGGAAAAGCCAGGTTCAAACAGCCTAAAACTCCATCATTCAGGATATCACCTCTTTGAAGGGGAGCTTTTAAGGTAAGTTTTTTCTTTAATTAAGAGTAACTAACCTAGGTACCTGCTGAAAGTGGTAACCTAGATATTTAGCAGAAGTAGCTGAAACTCAACAGTGAGACCAATACTTAAGTCCTTTTTTTAAGTAGTAGCTGTAATTAGGGCAGAGTATGACTAAACAGAAATTCAACCTGTAAATTCAAAGTTTCTAGTCTAAGGGGACCCATAAATCAAAACCTTCTTAAAAGAAGAAACTCAGTTTTAACACTTCTAAAAATATGCAGGTAGAAGTCTAGTGACAAGCTGCAGTCTACCCAGTTTATTGCACCAGGTGTAGAATGTATGATTACCTGCCCCAGGGGCAGCTTTCATATGTGTACATCTGATGCAAAGAACTCCTGGCTCTGAGAGACCAAGTACATTTTTGCAGGGTTAAGATGGCAGAACTGAAGCAGCTATAGGAGGCAGAGAGGCTCACAGATGAGGCTTTCAGGGACACTGAAGAGCAGTACTACCTCCACAGTAGCAACTCCTATGCTGCTAAGGAGGATGAGAGCCTCAGGGATGGAGGACATCGAGCCTAGAAGGAAGTAAACTAGATGGGACCCACCTTCCACCTGATGTTACAGCATCCTCTTGCAACAAGGATACAGTACTCCTCCAAGGGAGGGAACCCTAAAGAATAGGAGGCAGGTGGTGGTTGTGGGCAATTCGATTATTAGAGACATGGATAGCTGGGTCTGTGACATCTGAGAGGATTGCAGGGTGACTTGCCTGCCCAGATGCAAAGGTAGCAGACCACCGAGATGTGTAGATAGGCTGTTAGGAAGGGCTGGGAAGGACCTGGAGGTTGTGGTCCATGGGGGTACCAGACACATAGATAAGGATAGCAAGGAGGTCCTAGAAGCTAGATTTAGGCTGCTAGGGAGGAGGCTGAAGTCCAGGATTTCTACGGTAGCACAAGCCAGGTAGACAGGCAAAGCTTCAGAGTCTTAATGCATGGCTGAGATGAGGGTGTATGGAGGAAGAGTTTAGGTTTAATAGGAACTGGAGGACCTTTTGGAACAGGAAAGAGCCTGTACAGAGGGATGGTTTCCACCTGAACCAAAACGGTACCAAAATGCTGGCACATAATATTAAAAAAGTGGTAGACCAGCTTTTAAACTAAAAACGGATAAAGCTGACAGTTGCAGAACAGCACACAGTTCGGATGGGGATAAGAAACAGGGTGAAGGCAAAGAACAAGCAAAATACCTTTAGTAAATAAAAGGTCACATAGAAGTAACCAACTAGGCAACAATAAAGTGTATACCTGCTTTTATACTAATGCTAGAAGTCTAAGATCAAAAGGCGGGGGAACTTGAATACAGCAAATGGTGATATTGATGTAACAGGTGTCTCTGAAACACAGTGGAACAAGGAAAATCAATGGGATGCTGTAATACCAGAATCCAAGTTATACTGAGTAGGTTGTACTGGTGGGGGAGTGGCACTGGTGGAGGAGTGGCATCAAAGATTATTGAATCAAATACGTTAGATTTTTCAACTGATAAGAGAGGTTCCATAGAATCTTGTGGATGAAAATCCCAGGTTTCAATAGAAAAAAAAGGCACATCTAGGGATATACCATTGACCCCACCCAGCTAGGACAGCAGCAGAGAACTAGAAATGCTAATGGAGTTGAGAGAGGCTGTGGCAGCAGAAAACATAATAATGAGGGCCTTCAACTATCCACAAATAGACTGGGTCAATCTAACATCAGGTCAGGATGTACAGACCACATTTCTTGACTTTATAAAAGACTGCTTCCTGGAGCAGTTACTCTTGGAATCTGCAAGAGGAAAGGCATTCTTGACCTAATCCAAAGCAGTATACAGGATTTGGTGCAAAGGGTAACTGTTACTGAGCCACTTGGCAATAATGGCCACAATACAGTGGTTTCTTCAACATCCATGTAGGAAGGGAGACAAGAAACTCTACCAGGGTATCCTTTAACTTTAAAAAGGGAGACAACACCAAAAGGAGGAAGTTAAAAGGGGGCCCTAAAGCAGTAAGGAACTTTCAGGCAGCATAGGAACTACTTAAGAACATCATACTGGAGGCACAAAGAAAATGCATACCGCAAATCAAAAAAAAAAAAGGAAAATGGACCAAAACAAAGCCAGTACACTTTAATGGCAGAATTGCAGAGGCAGGCAGCAGAAAAAAAGGCTTTTTTCAAAATGTGGAAGTCAAATCCTAAATGAAGAAAATAAAAAGAGAACATAAACACTGACAAAGCAAATGTAAAACTGTAATAAGACAAGCTAATAGACTTGCTAGAGACACAAAAGGGAACAATAAAAATGTCTTTAAGTAAATTAGAAGCTGAAGGCCTGCCAGGGAGTCAGCTAAGCCTTTGGATGACCAGGGGGTAAAAGGGGCATTAAAGGATGACAGGGCCATTAGCCAAGAAACTAAATGCATTCTTTGCACCTGTCCTCACTGTGGAAGATGTTAGAAAAATTCCATCACCAGTTCCACTCCTCTCTAGGGACAAGTCAGTGGCGCTGACCCAAACTGAGGTTTCAATAGATGAGGTCACGGAGAAAATTTATAAACTAAACAGTGGTAAATCACCAGGACTTGATCACATTCACCCTAGGGTCCTAAAGGAGTTCAGATCAGAATCTGCAGATCTCCTAACTGTAGTATGCAACCTATCACTAAAAATAGCCTCGGTACCAGAAGACTGGAGGGCTGCCAGTGTGACTCCCATATTTAAAAAAGGCTCTAAAGGGGATTCAGAGAACTATAGGCCAGTGAATCTAATTTCTGTTCCTGGAAAACTGGTGGAAACAATAATAAAGAAAAGGATTATTCAGCCAGTAGATGAACATGACTTGCTGGGGAGGAATCAACATGGCTTTGTCAAAGGGATATTGTGCTTCACCAACCTACTTGAATTCTTTGAGAGTGCCAATAAGCAGGTGGATCAGGCCAATCCAGTTGATGCTGTATATTTGGACTGCCAGAAAAGCCTTTGATACAATCCAACATCAAAAGTTCTTAACTAAGTTAGACAGTAATAGGATTGCAGGAAACATTCACTTGTGGATTAGAAATTGGCTCCAAGATAGAAAGCAAAGACTGAGTGTAAATGGTCAGTTTTTAGGATGGAAAAAAGTAAACAGAAGGGTCCCCCACGGATTTGTGTTGGGGCCAGTGCTGTTTAACATATTCATAAATGATCTGGAAAATGATCTAGCAAGGTGGTCAAATTTGCCGATGACACAAAATTATTCAAAGAAGTAAAAACCAAGGTGGACTGTGAGAAACTACAGAAGGTTCTGTCATGATTGAGCAAATGGGCAACTAAGTGGCAGATACAATTCAGTGTAGGTAAGTGTACAATTATGCACCTGGGCAAAAATAACCCGAGCTATACCTACACCATGATGGGCTTTGCCTTAGCTGATACCACATAGGAAAGAGATCTAGGAGTCATTGCGGACAGTTTGCTAAAAACATCAGCTCCGCGATCAGTAGCCGTCAAAAAGGCAAACAAAATATTAGGAATTATTAAGACAGGAACTGTAAACAAAAAAAGGATTTATGCCCCTTTATGAATCCATGGTACATCTACACCTTGAATACTGTGCCCAGTTCTGTACCCCACACCTCAAAAAGGATATAGAAGAACTAGAGAGGATATGGAGAAGGACAACAAGGATGATTAGCAGTATGGAGGGCATGAGTGACTGGTGCCATTTGAGTCGGGCAGGGGGGATGCGCCCCCCTCCCTCCCCCTGACACCAGCTACAGGGGGGCAGGGGGGTGTCCCCCAGCTGCTAATCTCACTGACCGGGGGGTGGTCCCCTGGTGGCTGATCACACTAACTGGAGTGGGGGGGACCATGACTGATCTCACTTGCCAAAAAGCAGTGCGGCCGCTTTTGCTGGAGGCCCCACTCTGCAGCTGGCACCCACAGGGGGGCACCAGTGCTCCTGCCTGTCCCCTGCCCATCGCCTAAACAGGGAGCATGGCTTAACAGGGGTGCTCCAGAGCTCTCAGGGGGTGCACATTGATGGAGGGGCTTCCATATGAGGAGAGACTCAAGAGGCCAGGCCTATTCAGTTTAGAAAGTCATGCCAGGGGGTGGAGGGGAACACATGATAAGGGCTTACAAAATACTACATGGCGAAGAGAAGGTAAATAGGGATTCATTATTTATTCTCTCTCACAATACAAGAACTAAGGGCCACAATATGAAACTAGTAGTTAGTAAGTTTAAAGCTAAAAAAAGCAGTTCTTTTTTACACAGTGTGTAATTAATGTCTGGAACCTATTGTCACCAGGTGTTAGGGAAGCTGACAGTTTAGCTAGATGCAAAAAAGGACTGGATAAATTCTTGGAGGAAAGGTGCATCAGTAGCTATTGAGTATGGAAGTTAGGGATCTAGCCTCTGAATAAGAGCTTCCTAGACCTTAAATGCTGGAGGCTGCAAGTATGAAAGGAACAGTGAAAAAATTTAGTTCACACCCTGTTCACTCCCCCAGTTTAGCATCCACTCTCTGCCAATATGTGACACAGGATAATGGGCAAGATGAACCTACGGTCTCACCCAGTACATAGCAATTCTTCTCTTCTGCCAATTGAGCAGCACAGGCTGAAATGGCAGAGGATGGGGAGGGTGAATGAAGTGGCCAAATCAGAGGTACAAAACCAGCAATAAAGCATGGAAACATCCCCTAGAAACCAGTGGCCTGCAGACGGTCCTAGATTTAGAAGACACCATTTAGAATATGTGATAGCAGCAGCTCTGAGGAAACAGACTGGGGGTTCAGAGGTCCTTCTACTCTCAATAAAGGAAACCCCAGGGGTGACTGGATACACTACAGAGGCCACAATAACATTGGACAACAATTGCACTCTTGGTAGAATCAAAAGGACACAGCATCTCACCACCCGACACTTCCCATCAAGGCTGCTGGGTTCCAAGGTGGATCCAAACAGCTGGAGCTACCAGAGTGACTGAAAGATACTGTGGCAATGAACCCAGAGCCACATGCTGCCCCCTTACCTTGACTCGTGTGTCTTTGTGTGTCAGCATCTCCTTGTTGTTCTCCATGATGCGGTTTGCTATGACCTTGTTGATGGGCACGAGCAACAGGGCCAGGGCCAGGCCTCCCAGGAAAGCTACACCCACCTGCTGGTAGAGGAGGTAGAGAGTGATGGCAAACTGGAAAGGGAGGCTCCACACCTCGTGGAAACTGATGCAGAAGTTGATGAGCCGATCAGTGTCTGTGCTCATGAAGTTGACGATCTCCCCCATGGTGAATCTAGCCAGGCTGGTGCTGCTGACCCTGAGGGCCTTGCGGTATATGGCAGAGATGACTGCTGTGCGCACCATCAACATCACCTTGTTCACCTCATAGCTGAACTGGTTCCGTAAGAGAGCACCCAGAAAGGAGCCAGCAAAGAGACCCATGGCATACAGTACCCCATGGCTCAGGGGCTCCTGGCGTGACTCCATGAAATTAACCAGCAGGTTCAAAAGCAGAGGACCTGAGAAACCCAACAGGCTGCCAACCAGCTTCAGGAGCCCAAGGGAGTAGTATCGGAGCCCAAAAGCTGCATGCAGCACTGAGAGGAGTCTCACAGCCTTCTGAGTGCTGTGTGAGCTTCCAGGAGCATTAAGGGAATCTCTGCTTGCATCACCTTTAGAAACCATTGGGCTAGTGGGAGATACTATCTCTTCCTCCTCTTGCCTGAGAGCTGCTTTTTCCTGCCAGCAGGAGTAGAAATGGTCACGGACCCTGGCAGCCTGGAGTCGTCGAGGTAGAAGGTAGACATCTTGTGGCCGATTCAGCTTCCACTGATAGCCGCGCTGCATAAGAGGATTTGTCCAAGTATAGAAGAAGCGTGAGAGCCAGCTCTCGCCATCCTCTGCCACTCCCTGCCAGTCAGGTGCCAGGATCCCTGACTCTGAGAAGGGAGGGTCATGCTGCCAGGGGTCATTGATGGAACAAAATTCTTGCCTGCTGGCAACAGGAGTGATGTACCCAATCACATAAATAAGCAGACAGGCCAGCTGTAGGCAGAGGATGGAAAGTCTAAAAATGAGAGCAGGATGGTTATGGAACCAGACCATCTCATGCTGGCAGTGCCAAACCAGTGTGATGACAAAGCCAGGGATGGGTAAGAGAGTAAGGAGTGCCATGGCTGCAGGGCCACGGGAAAAGCTGTAAACGGACCTGTAAAGCATGAGAAGTGCCAAGCTGTGAGTGAGCCATGCCAACAAGGCAATGCCACTTGTCAGCACTTCCAGGTACAAAGGGCCCAGCTGCTGCTGAGACATGACTGCTGGGATTATGTCAAGGATAGGCAGGCCAGCGAGTATGAAGGAGGCAGCAATTCTGCATGTCCAGCCAGGTCTGTGAGGAGCCCCAGGACCAGGAGATCTAGAGAAGAAAACATTGGAGAAAGCTTTACAGTGGAACAAACAACCATCCCCTTACCTGGGACTCAATCCTCTGCTTCCTTCCTTTTTCTTCCACTGCTTCCTTCCATATCTATCCACTCTCAGTCCATACCCCTTGGGGTGATGCCAGGCTCTCTATTCCATTCCCCAGCTTCAGAGCATTTAGAAACGTAGGGGCTGCCATAATGGATGATGTGTCCATATAATCTGACATTTTTGTCAGTACCTGACAACTCAGAAAAGTACAAGAAAGCCCATAGTAGAAGCCAACTTGAATCACCTTCCAATAAGGGAGTTCCCTCCTAACCTGAGGCAGTTTGTGGTAGGATCAGGCACTGGTGCATGAGAAGTAAAATCTGTTCTAGAATATATTATTATCCTCTCTATTGTAACTCTGGATGGCTACAATCTCCATACTATGGGGTACCAATCCTTTCTTGGCTTCTGCTAAGCTCTTGGCATCTGTGGTATCTTGTAGTAGCAAGTTCCACCAGCTAAGTGTACATCAGGCAATAAAACATTTCCTTTTCATTTATATGTCTGCTGCCTTTCAGTTTCATTGAAGTGTGTTCTTTGTGGACTGAAGGAACAGGAAAAGTCAATATGAGAGAGAAACTCTTCTTAGTTTCTCTCCACCAATTATTACTTTGTATATCTCTCTCATACATCTCTTACTTCAGGCTCATATCCTCTCTAGCCTAACCAATTCCAGTCTTTTCAACTTCATCCATATAAAAGTTTTGTTCAGGTCCCTGCTCATTCTTATTACCCCAGCCACTTCTGCAAGAGCCTTCTTGAGAGCGAGTGACCAGAGTTACAGTGCTCCAGAGGAGAATATACCATTAATAAAACTGTTTTTTTTCTTTCCCATACACTGGGCGGGTATTTTCATTTAGTAGTCAACAGCAGTGACCCAGGCTTGCTCCTCAGTAGTTATAGTTAATGTAGACTCCAGCTGTGTGTCAGACTTTCCCTTTTTTAAAACAATACAAATTAAGAAGCTGCAGAGAGGCTGCAGTTTGGATATGAACCAATGAAGGAGACACACAATAGCCCTCCACAATTACTGAAAGGAAGATGAAGAACTGTTTAGGGCAGCTGTGTCAAAGATCTGGTCTGCAAGCTGCATCCAGCCCATGGAACCACATCATCTGGCCCCTGATGCTGGTCCCATGCATGGCCAGTCCAGGACCCACCCATATGCTGGATCCAGTGCCCACAGTGCCTGGTTCAATCAGTCTGGGCTCTGTACTGCAAGCAATATCCACCTTGGCCAGAGTGGGTGCCAAGTCCAGTGCAATCCTGGACTAGCTGGAAAAAGCACCATGGGCACTGAATCCAGCATATGGTGGGAAGTGGGTCCTTGGGCCTAATTTGGCATGAGGGACCAGCCCTGCACCATTCATCTGACTTAGGAACTAGTTCTGTACTCCACAGGGCCAAATGGGTTTGACACTCCTGATTTAGCTGATATGTAAAGTTATAACTGGGAGGGAGGAAGGGGAAAAAACCCTACCATCCTTTATGAACTTTTCTCCGTGCTCCTTTACTATAAATGACAGAAAGGCAGAGGGCTCTGTACCTTGATGTGCCCACATAGCATGCACTGACTAATGCAAGCATCACGTGAGGAACAGCATTCAAAGTCAGCTGGTTAAAGCAATGGCCAACATTGCCATGTATCCAGACAGGAAGGGGATCTTCTGGGCTAGTACCACACAGACCAGACACTATGTTCTCCATCCTCTGCAACAGCCAGGAACACCTAGGAGAGAAGAGAAGAAAGAAAAGGAGTCAGATCTGCAAATAGGTCAGTCACAGGACAAATGAAGGATAGGTGGGAACAGAAAGGAACATCAGACTGGAAGGGGACCTCTGGGTCACTGAGTCCAATCCCTACTGTTGTAGGCAACTATACTCCACAATCCCTTTCATTAACTAATCAAGCTCCTTTGTTAAACTAGTTAAGTTTTCCCCCAGTGCTCTTCTGGGAAGGCTGTTCCAGAATCACAGGGCTTTAGAAACCTTTTGATTTCCAGCCTTAAATTGCTCATGGCTTATTTATACTTAAGTCATTTAATAATATTACTCACATATTAACAATACACACCTCACTTTTCTGCAGGTCACTTAATATAGATTTCAAAGCATTTTATAAACACGTATTAATTACATCTTTCAGACTTTTCTTCATTTCATAAGGTAGGCAAGTCACACATGGAATTTGCTGTACTATGTGGCCACCTGTGACAGACAAACTGTTCTTTAACAATGCACGACAATCACATGCAACACTTTAGAATGGGAAGTGGAAGAAAAACCTGTGCCAAGCCAGAAGTGCAACTTATGCTTGGTTTTAAAAATGTTTTTTATATGTTTTATATTAGCAATCCAGGTCTTCTCCAGCTGGGCATCCTCCCCATCAGCTGGAGAAATAGTATGTGATAACATTACTGAATTAAATGAGAAGCTACAGTCCTTGAGTGGAGAAAGGAATATTTGGTAACTAGTGTTTAAAATGTGCCCCCCAACCACTTATGAAAATCCCCAGGCTCATGAACAGCATGGGGAAAGGACACTTTTGTTAAGGAATAGATGTCCCCCGCCATCCCCCTCCCCTTCTAATATGGTGGCTCCCAACAAGCTGAGTTTAGGCCTGGGCCAAGCAAAACAATGCCAGTCTGGACTCGAGATGCCTGAGACAGAGGTGGTTACCTGCCATAGCCTAAAGCCAGGCAGAAATCAGGGTTAGACAGGGGTTGATGCAGGAGGTGTGCACTTGTGCACTTGCACCCCCTTTGATTCCCGCTCTACCCAAAGTTTAAAACCAACCGCCTGGCAGCGGCAGCAGCACTTCTAGTCAGGCAGTGCTGAGGGAATCACTTGACTTCATGGCTCATTAAAGTTTAACTGGTTCCCTTCTAAACTCTTAATTCCTCTGGTGTTAATGGCCCCCTCTCTCCTTTTTAATGGTCTGGATGTTCCACCCATCAAGCTCACCTTTCTTCTGCCATACTGTCTGTTTGCTGCTCCTGGTCCCAAGCTCCTATTTCACAGCCCTGCAGACTGTTTTTAACTCATTCTGAGGAAGTCAGATCAAAGCAAAACCCATCCTTAAACTGAACAAGGCAGCCCGAGGCCCCTTGCATAGTAGTAAAGCTTCTAGTTTCTTTTTCAGCTGAAGAAAAACACGTTGTGCTAGAGGTGATGATGCCTTGCAACACCTGCCCCTCCCCACCCCTGGGTCCACCTAGGGCAGCGGTTCCCAATCTGTGGTATGCGTACCACCAGTGATACTCTGACAGCCTGTCAATGGTATGCCTTAACAGATTTATTATAATTACTTTATATGACATTTATTATATTTTTATTATATTTATTTTATAAGTTTATTACAATTACTTTATATGACATTATAATTACTTTATATGACAAAAATTTGCTGGTGGTACTTAAGGTTGTATTGTTTACATTGGTGGTGTCCAATCTATCAGCATTTGGGAACCACTGGCCTAGGGGGTTAGATGTGCACCTGGCAGACTAACCTCACTGGAAATGGACCGCAGGAGCTCGTTTGCTTGGTCACACTGCCTTGAGCAGGAGGCTGGACTAGATGGCCTTGTGAGGCTAGCCTTGTAGCCCTCCTTTCCTCTGATCTTATGACCCCAGCCAGGCCACAAGAGGACTCAGGCTATGTGTCTTAGTCTGCAAGGTGCACATCTGCCCTGACCCCTAGGATGAGAAGTGGCTCCCACCCTCCTCCCCCTTGTTTCTAGGGTTGCCAACTCTGTTTGAATCTATTCTGTCGGATTTCCAGAACACCAATGTGCCCACAACACACAACACGAATGCATCCGTGCGCTTGCGTATATCAGTTATGGATTACGGTGAGTAAACTTTATGTCAGGAAGGCAAATGCAGTTACTATGACATTTAAAAAACCCACTGGACCACTGTATAAATCAGATTTGACATATAATACTTATTTCAATGAATATTCTGTCATTTATCTTCCCCGTGACTCTCAGCAGTCTCCTGGAGATTTCCATCTCATTCCTGGAGACTCCAGGGCAATCCTGGAGGGCTGGCAACCCTACTTGTTTCTGAAAGCAACCCCGGGGCACCCAGCCCAGTCACAAGCACACCCTGGGGAGGTGGTGGGGGCAGATCCCACCCCTGCTGCCTGGACGGCTTCTTGCTCTGCAGTGGGCTGGGGAAGCAGAGCTGTCCTGTGCCCAGCTGGGCTGGGGGTGATGCTGTCCCGCCCGCAGCACAAGACGTGGGGCAGGACGAGGAGCACCGCACCGCAGGCAGGAGACCTTCAGTGACATCATCGCGATTGCCTTCCGCCCCCCTCGGGCGGCTTATGACCCTCGCCGCCTGCCGTACCTCGGATCGGCAGCCCCTCCGGCTCCGGGACGCGACCTACAGCACCGGCGGGGCCCCGCTTCCTGCCCGCCTGCGCCCCCTGCGGCCGGGAGGGCTCCCTGCGGGCTGGAGGCCGGGGTGGTGTGGGAGGGGCTGGCTGCGTCTGGGCAGGGCCTGTATGGGGGGGGGGCGGAGGGCACCGCATTGGCCCCACTGGGGTTGGTCCTGCCCCCGTCACCTCCCCCTGCCTTGCAACGAGCTGTGCGCGGCCTCAGTAACGCCTCGACCAGCTCCTCAATGTCAACCACATGTGGAAGCAGAATGCCTCCCCCCGCAAAAAAACCCCCCTCCCTTGCCCCATAATACGGGGCTAGGCCAGAGGCAGGGATTTGGTAGGGTGCTGTCTTTGACTGGAGCCAGGGCAGAGCTAGAGCGGCCTCAGAATGCCCAGCGCTCTTCCTTCCACGATGGGTGCCGGCCAATCCAAGGCTTGTGCTAGCAGTGGGAACCAAGCATTTAGCCCTGCAGGCCAAATGAGTGGCACGGGCTGGTCAACCAGTAGGATCATCTGGCCCCGTGTGCCAGGATCTGGCCCTGCCCTGTCTCAGTTGGGCCCTGTACCAGGATCAGCACTGTGCTGCCTGGATTGGCCCTGCGCCACCCTGATTGGCTCTGCATGCCCAACATAGCACAGAGGGCCCTGCTATCTGGCCCATGGGGCTTCCCACAGGTTTGGAAATTTGGCGGCAGGGGAACAGCGATTAACACTGCCACTGCTCCTTCACCACCACATTTTCAGACTCGTGGGAAATCCTGTGGCCCGGATGACATGGCTACATGGGTTGAGGATTGAGCACCCCTGTACCGCAGCATAAATAGCAGGAGGGAAGCACAGAGTGGCCAGGCTCCATGCCCGTAATTCCCCCCCTGCATAGTAGCCTGACCTAAAATATACAGTATGGGTCTGGGCAAGAAGCAAACCATTGTGCCTGAAAGCTTGTTTAACATCTCTTGTAACTATTCATTTGGTGCAATAAAAGATATCACAGAAAAACACTACCTTTGCCTCTGCAGGTACATTTTTTGGCCCATTACAGCTACAACAGCCCCCTGAGCCTACTAAAATGCCTGCTATGGGACAGGGAGATCCGGGTGATGGGGATCCTCTACCCTCCATAAATGCTGACCTCGTGAAGGAACATCTTCAGAAGCTGGATACCTTCAAGTCAGCCGGCCCTGACAATCTACACCCCAGGGTACTCAAGGAGCTGGCAAGCGTCATAGCCCAGCCCCGGCACGGATCTTTGAAAACTCCTGGCGCTCTGGTGTAGTGCCCGAAGACTGGAAGAAGGCCAATGTGGTGCCGATCTTCAAGAAAGGGAGGAGAGTGGATCCGGCTAACTACAGGCCCATTAGCCTGACTTCTATCCTGGGGAAGATCTTAGAAAAGTTTATTAAGGAGGCCATCCTTGATGGACTGGCCCAAGCTAACATCCTAAGGGATAGCCAGCACGGGTTTGTTGCGGGTAGGTCTTGTTTGACCAATCTCATTTCCTTCTATGACTGGGTGACCTATCACCTGGACGAGGGAGAAGAGATTGATGTCATATATCTTGACTTCAAAAAAGCTTTTGATCTGGTATCCCATGATCACCTCTTGGCCAAACTGGCCGGTTGTGGTCTTGGCTCCACCACGATCCGCTGGCTGGGAAATTGGCTCCGTGGTCGGACCCAGAGGGTTGTAATTGATGGCAGTCACTCATCATGGTGCCCTGTGACCAGTGGGGTCCCTCAAGGCTCTGTCCTGGGACCCATACTGTTCAACATCTTCATTAATGATGTGGACACTGGAGTCAGGAGTGGACTGGCCAAGTTCGCCGATGACACCAAACTTTGGGGCAAAGCATCCACGCCAGAAGATAGGCGGGTGATCCAGGCTGACCTGGACAAGTTCAGCAAATGGGCAGACGAGAACCTGATGGTGTTTAACACTGAAAAATTCTCCACCTTGGGAGGAAAAACCTGCAGCATCCTTATAGGCTCGGCAGTGCTACATTGGATAGCACTACAGAAGAAAGAGACTTGGGGGTCATCATTGACCACAAGATGAACATGAGCCTGCAGTGCGATGCTGCGGCTAATAAAGCGACCAAAACGCTGGCTTGCATCCATAGATGCTTCTTGAGCAAATCCCGGGACGTCATTCTCCCCTTGTACTCGGCCTTGGTGAGGCCGCAGCTGGAGTACTGCATCCAGTTTTGGGCTCCACAATTCAAAAAGGATGTGGAGAAGCTTGAGAGAGTCCAGAGGAGAGCCACGTGCATGATCAGAGGTCAGGAAAACAGACCTTAGGATGATAGGCTGAGAGACATGGGACTCTTTAGCCTGGAAAAGCGTAGGCTCAGGGGTGATCTGATGGCCACCTATAAGTTTATCAAGGGTGACCACCAGGATCTGGGAGAACGTCTGTTCACCAGAGCGCCCCAAGGGATGACGAGGTCGAACGGTCACAAACTCCTTCAAGACCGTTTCAGGCTGGACATAAGGAAGAATTTCTTTACTGTCCAAGCCCCCAAGGTCTGGAACAGTCTGCCAGCGGAGGTGGTTCAAGCACCTACATTGAACACCTTCAAGAGTAAATTGGATGCTTATCTTGCTGGGATCCTATGACCCCAGCTGACTTCCTGCCCTTTGGGCAGGGGGCTGGACTCGATGATCTCCCGAGGTCCCTTCCAGCCCTGATGTCTATGAAATCTATGAAAATGTTCAGCGAGCCATATGAAGGAACTGCAAATGTTAGAATTAAATCCTAATTAACTGACCAACAAAGAAAGATAGGGAGAAAGGACCTAAGAAATTTGGTTTTATATATACATACATTCCCAGATGTACAATCAATACAGTACAGATATAGTTTGCAATAAGCTGTGTGTGGCCACAGTGACCATCAAACTTTAACCATATGTAACCAGTATCAGGCCTCCCTAGCAGGCCCAAATATATACCCCATGAGTCATATATCTGGGAAAGATGTACATATATCTCCCTTTAAATAAATAAATAATAGAATAGAATAGAATAGAATAGAATAGAGCTTGTACGTCTGGGGAAGAGTAACACAGATGCTTAACGAGAGGGAGAAAGCTGGGAAGTAGGGACATCTGAAAGAGGTGTATGGATGACTGAACAAATGAAATATGGGTTGCCAGTGTGATATAGCAGCAAAGAAAGTTAATGTAAGTTTGAGCTGCATGCAGAAGCATCATTGTTTGTAGCAGATATATATGCCAGTCTTTCTCTAAATGGCTCCTTTATAACTACATCTGGAGTATTGTGTGAATTTCATTACAGAAAGATGACAAATTGGATGGAGTTTAGAGAAGTGCAACGAAAAGATTACAGAGCTGGTTGTGAAGAAAGGGTTAAAACATTAAGTCTGTGCAGTTCATTTAATTAATTAATTTTGCTATATGCATGAATGCCATGTGCCCCCAGAGGCTGGGGGGAACACGGCGAGCTCCCACAGGTGGTGGCAGCGCTGTTGACGGCAGGAGCATAGTAGCGTCAAGCAGGGAGTTCCCACAGGCTGCCGCAGTGCTGTTGGGGGCAGGGGGCAGGGGTGGTGAGCGTCGACCAGAGATTGGCGACCTCCCACAGACATTGCTGACAGTGCTGGCAGCACCTGTTTGCAGGGAGTGCACTGCCACGCTCAGGGGGTGCACCCCCTATGCGTTGCCAATGGCTATATAGATATTCCTATATAGTGCTTCTTATGCAGATGTAGCCATATAAGTCCAGAACAGACTATCATGATTTTCTGCATAATATAGCCCAACAAACTGTTCTCTGTGGGTGTGTCTACACATGCAATTAGTGCAAATGAATAAACTCTGGTGCAAATTTGAGCTGGAGTAAACTAATCCCGATGTCACCATCTACATGTGTGTTTAAATGCAGTAATTTACTTTGCCGTCAGTTAGTACCTGTCTACTATCTGAAGAGAAGAATAGAGGACTAACAGGAAGAGAGGACTCTTGGAAAGGGATGGCATCCACCTCGTGCAGAGAGCTATGTCCCTGTTCTTGGCCAGGATGGCAGATCTTCTAGATAGGGCTTTAAACTAAGATCACTGGGGGATCGGGAAACTCTAACTAGAGCACACCTGGGGACTGGCGTACAAGAAAGCTCCAATGTTGGGGACACTAGGATAACCACTTCTGAAAGAGCTGAGGGAATGGTTCTCCCACAGCTTGTCAGGAAATCAAGGTTGTCAATTGGAAGACTCAGGTGCCTATAAACTAATGCCAGGAGCATGGGGAACAAGCAGGAGGAGATAGCCCTCCTACTTTCCAGTGTGCATTACAATCTAGTAGGAATCACAGAGACCTGGTGGGATTCCTCACATGATTGGAACATAGCCATAGAAGGCTAACCTTACACAGAAGAGACCAAGCAGGGAAGAAAGGTGCGGGTGTAGCTCTCTATGTAAGGGAGGAGTACATCTCCTTGGAGGCTGACATCGGCTCCAAAGAAGAAGGCTCAAAACCCTCTGGGTCAAACTATGGGGAGGGGAAGGGCACCTAACACTACAGACCACCAACCAGAGGGAGGAGCCTCTTAAGAACTGGCAGAGGCCACGTACGCATAGGACACGGTCATCATGAGTGAGTTCAATTACACAGACATCGCTTAGAAGGAACACTCGACTACATCGGATCAGTCGCGTAACTTCCTGACCTGCATTGAATAGCTCTATCTGACTTAGGAAGTGCAAGGGCCAACAAGAGGTAATGCTCTCCTGGACTTGGTCTTGGCCAAAGGAGACAATCTGGTGAGCAACTTGTATATAGAGCATTGCCTGGGCGACAATGACCACAAGATCATCATGTTCACTGTCCAATGCAAGGCAGGCAAATCGACTAGCAGGGTTGAAGTTTTGGATGTCAAAAAAGTAAATTTCAACAGGCTCAGGGCAATAGTAGGGGAAGTGATGTGGGACCAGGGACCAAAGGTGAATGGAGTACATGAAGAGTCATTGTTCCTCAAGGACACAATCCTCGAAGCACAAAAGAAGACCATTCCTGTGCAGAAGAAAGGTAGCAGAAGGGCTGGCAAGCCCTCTTTTCTTAATAGGGATATCATGGTCCTCTTGAAAAAGAAGAAAGAGGCATACAGACAATGGAAGCTTGGGACAGTATATAAAAACGGGCCACACTTGTAGTGAGACGATTAGAAAAGCTAAGGCAGAGATTGAATTTCAGTTAGCAGCAGGTATCAAAGACAATAAGAAGTCCTTCTTTAATTATTTAGGGAACAAAAGGAAAACAAATGAAAGTGTGGGGCCACTGCTTAACACCTCAGGACAGCTGGTTACCGACACTCAGGAGAAAACTGAACTTCTGAATGACTACTTTACTTTGGTATTTCACCAGACCAAGGGGAATATCATGCGAGATAAGGTAGGCATGGTGGGATTGAGCACCTTCCTACTGTTGATGCTGAGCTGGTGCATGATCAGTTTGAAAAGTTAGATGTTTGTAAGTCAGCAGGACCAGATGAACTTCACCCAAGAGTGCTGAAGGAGCTGGCCAAGGTCATTGCGGGACCTCTGGCAAAATTCTTCCAAAACTTGTGGCACTTGGGGGAGGTCCCTGAAGACTGGAAGAGGGCCAATGTTGGGCCCATCTTCAAGAAGGGGAGGAAAGAGGACCTGGGCAAATTTAGGCCAATTAGCCTAACTTCAATCCCAGGGAAAATCCTGGACAAATTCATCGAGTCAACGTGCAATATGCTTGCAGAAGGTAGGATTCTGAATGACAGCCAGCATGGCTTCATCGCGGGCAGGTCTTGTCTTACCAACCTCATTTCCTTCTATGATTAGGTATTGTGCCACCTGGATAATAGAGAGAAGGTCAACATTATATACCTAGACTTGCAAAAGGCCTTTAACTTGGTATCCCATGATGCTCTTATGGGAAAATTAGAGGATTGTGGGTTTAACAGCTCAATGGTTAGGTGGGTAGGAAACTGGCTGTGAGGTAGAACCCAGAGAGTTCTTATGAATGGATCTGTGTTATCCTGGCGAGAAGTGGCCAATGGTGTCCCTCAGGGGTCTGTGCTAGGTCAGTGCTTTTCAGCATCTTTGTCAGTTATTTGGATGTGGGGGTGAAGAGCTCACTGGCCAAGTCTGTGGATGACACCAAGCTATGGGGGAGTGTGATCATGCTTGAAGATAGGCTCCAGATGCAGGCAGACCTGGACAGGCTGGAGAGTTGGGCAGGTTGGAACCAGATGAAGTTTAACACTGAGAAATGTAAAGTGCTCCATCTGGGGACAAATAATCCCCAACACACTTACAGGCATGGTGAAATCAATTTGACTAGCACCACAACTGAAAGGGACCTGGGAGTAATAATAGATTATAATGAACATGAGCCATCAGTGCGATGCTGTAGCCAGTAGGACAAACGATACTCTGGCACGCATCAACCAATGCATCTCAAGCAAAACCAAGGAAATGATTCTTCCACTTTACTTGGCATTAGTGAGGCCACAGCTGGAGTACTGCATTCAGTTCTGGGTGCTTCATTTCAACAAAGATGTGGAAAAGCTTGAGAGAGTCCAGAGAAGAGCCAACCATATGATCAGAGACTTGCAGGACAAGCCATATGAGGAAAGGCTGAGGGACTTGGAAATATGTCAAGGGCTTGGTGAACAACTGTTCACCAGAGCACCCTTGGGGAAAACCAGGAGTAATGGCCACAAACTCCTGGAAGACTGCTTCAGGCTCAACTCTAGGAAAAACTTCTTCGCAGTCAGGGTGTTCACCTGACCCCAGTTGTCTTTCCTGTCTAGTGCAAGGGGCTGAACCCAATGATCTTTTGAGGTCCCTTCCAGCCCCTTATAATCTATGAATCTATGACTATCTGACAGCACTGTAAATTAGTCTACACTGACACAACTGCTGTGCACGTCTTTACCTAGAGCAGTGTTTCCCAACCAGGGTGCTGCAGCAACTCCAGGGTACTGCCAGCTTGTTTGAAGGGTGCCACCAGGTGTAAAGAGATAAGCAGATAAATGCAAGCTCAGGCTTGTTCCTGCCTGGTCATCCCCCACCCTCACTGCCTGCCCCCTCTGGAAGGAAGGAAGCACCATAACATATAAATCAGTTTTTGAAACTGGGTGCCACTCAATTCACCAAAGTTATGCAGGGGTGCCTCAGATCCAATGTGGGGTGCCCCAAGTCCAAAAAAAGGTTGAGAATCCCTGGCCTACAGCATAGATAACCTGATATAGGCACCGTCAATGAATGCAAAGCACAGCTTTACCTATAAAAGCACAGGGTGTCAGCACATGAGCTCAGGCTCTGCTTTCCAGCTCAGACAGAGAAAACTGGGAGACACATGAGGATCTCCAGTTTACCACATCCAGCATGAGACAGCTGATGCAGCAGTCTGGAACAGAACAATAGGTGGATATAAAGAGATCCCCTTTCCCACCCAGTATAAAACACTAGCTGGTGGAGAATTGTAGTTTATAGTGCTGAGGCTCTGGATATCCCTCTTCCCCAAGTTCTCTTTCCATCCTTTCAAGGCCAGGCTATGTCCATCCCCTCCACTTCTGCACAAAGTAGTAATTCTGTCCTTGAATGTAAGCAGCTCCTTGCAGACAGCAACCTTTCCAACCCACATTCACTGCACAGAGTGAAGCATTCTCTGAGGTTGCAAGAATAAATTTCAATGTTATCAGTAGTGCTGAAGAAGCAACATTCCAGTAGTATTCCTGTCTGTGGAAACAAAGCAATCTGGCTGAGGGACTGAAAAACAGAAGAGATAGGAACAAAGGTTGGCAGGCCAGCATATCTTATTTTCGGTTCCTTGAAAGAGAGAAAGGGATCGCCGCTAAGAGCTGGCACTTACCAAAAGTCTCTCCAGGGGTTTCAGAGGGTGAGGAAGATCTGAGGACAACCCCAAGGCTGGTATCAACTGCCTCAGAAAGTCTGCTCTCTCTTCTTCGTCTCCCAGGTAAGCCTGTTTGGCACCTGGTAGAGCCCTGATGCACTTTGCACTTTGCTTCTCTTTTATCTTGTTTTGCCAAGCAGTCCAACATGAGAAGAAATCTGCTTTACGATCAAACTTTCTTTACGATCAAACTGTCTATATATGCTTTTGATCCTTGATCAGTTTATTTGTGAGTAAACTCAGTAACGCCAACTGTCACAAAACCATTGTGAGACTCTGGATTTCAAAGTAAAAATAACTCATAGTTTCATAGTTAGTAGGGTCAGAAGGGACCTGAGCAGATGATCAAGTCCAATTCCCTGCCATGGCAGGAAAGAGTACTGGGGTCAAACAACCCCAGCAAGGTGGTTGTCAAGCCTTGTCTTAAAGACCCCCAGGGCAGGAGCCAGCACCTCTTCGCTTGCAAGTTGGTTCCAGATCTTAGCCACCCTGACAGTGAAGTAGCGCCTCCTGATGTCTAGTCTGAATGTACCCTCTGCCAGATTGTGACTGTTATTTCTAGTCACTCCTGGTAGTGCTCGGGGGAACAGGGACTCCCCCAGTGCCTGCTGATCCCCTCTGTTTGTAACAGGCCACTAGATCTCCCCACAGCCTTCTTTTGTGGAGGCTGAACAGGTTCAGGTCCCGTAGCCTCTCCTTGTAGCGTCTTCCCTGCTGCCCCCTGATCATGTGAGTGGCCCTCCTCTGGACCCTCTCCATGTTGTCCACATCCCTCCTGAAGTGCGGCGCCCGGAACTGGACGCAGTACTCCAGCTGTGGCCTGACCAGTGCCGCATAGAGGGGGAGGATCACCTCCCTGGACCTGCTTGAGATGCATCTGTGGATGCATGACAAGGTGCGGTTGGCCTTCCTGACTGCCTCCCCACACTGCCGGCCCATGTTCATCGTGGAGTCAATGATGACTCCAAGATCCTTTTCCGCCTCTGCACTGCCGAGAAGGGAGTTCCCCAGCCTGTAGGTATGCTGCTGGTTCTTCCTCCCCTTGTGCATCACCTTGCACTTGTCAGTGTTGAAACCCATCCTATTCTCGTCTGCCCACCCCTGTAACCTGTCTAGGTCTGATTGTAGCCTATTCCTTCCTTCTAGCGTACCCACTTCCTCCCACATCTTAGTGTCATCAGCAAATTTGAACAGGGTGCTTTTTACCCCCTCGTCCAAGTAATTGATGAAGATGTTGAACAGTGTGGGCCCGAGGACCGAGCCCTGGGGGACCCCACTGCCCACATCCCTCCAGGTCAAAAATGATGCATCTACCACCACTCTCTGGGTGCGGCCCTCCAGCCAGTTGGTGACCCATTTGACTGTATGGGTGTCGATACCACAGTCCCCCAGTTTCTTAATGAGGACGGGGTGAGAGACAGTGTTGAAGGCCTTCTGAAAGTCCAGAAAGACTATGTCCACTGCTACCCCTGCATCTAAAGATTTGGTGACCTGGTCATACAAGGCCACCAGGTTGGTCTGACAGGACCTGCCGCTAATGAACCCGTGTTGGTTGCCCCTAAGCATAATCTCCCCTGCTGGCCCCACGTAGACATGTGCCAGGATAATTCTCTCAAAAAGCTTGCCCAGGATCGAGGTAAGACTAACTGCTCTATAGTTCCCTGGGTCCTCCTTCCTCCCCTTTTTGAAGATGGGAACCACATTGGCCCTCTTCCAGTCCTCTGGCACCACACCAGAGCACCACGAGTGCTCGTACAGCTGTGCCAGTGGTCCCGCAATGACCGCAGCTAATTCCCTCAGCACTCTGGGGTGGAGATCGTCCGGACCAGTTGATTTAAATGCATCCAGTCCCTCCAGAAGTTCCCTGAGTAGATCCTCACTGACCCTTGGCCTAGGTGCACCTCCCCTGGGGCCTGAGGGGGGGCCCAGTGGGGGGCTGATCTGGTCCCTGCTCAGGAAAATGGAGGCAAAGAAGTCGTTAAATAGGTTAGCTTTGTCGTCTGGTGTGACGACCAAATTTCCTAGCATGTCTTGCAGGGGCCCCACGTTACCCGGTACCTTCTTTTTGCCCCCTGTGTATTTAAAAAAGGACTTCTTGTTGTCCTTGATCCAGGAAGTTAGTCCCAGTTTCACCTCCACCTTGGCCTTCCTGACCGCCCCCCTGCATCGCCGAGCAACCGCAGTATAATCTTCCCTGGTGATGGCCCCTCCCTGCCATTGGGTGTAAGCCTCCCTTGTAGCTAGGAGACATTCCTGGATGCTTTTGGTGAGCCATGGGGGCTTTTGTGCCCTCCTGCCCCCTTTCATCCGTGTTGGGATTTCCTCCCTTTGGGCTTGAAGGATTGTCTCCTTAAGGAGCAACCACTCTTCCTGGACAACTGGCTCCCCTCCCCTCTGGGGCCTCATTGCTTCCCCAACTATTCTCCTCAGCTCGTTGAAGTCTGACCTCCTGAAATCTAGGGCTGCTGCCTTGCTGCAGGCCTTTGCCACCTTGCGCTGGATGATGAATTCCAGCAGGCGATGATCACTGTCACTCCAACTCGTGATCTCCTGATTCAGGCCTCAAATCTCTGGATTTTCCTAGCTGGTAAGTGGAGGGAAAGAGGTGGGAAAGGGGAGGGAGATCTAGGTCCCTGCTGTGAGGGAGGGAGTGGGATAGGAGTAGGGGCTGGGTTGAATGGGGCCCTGGAGCCAGGGCAGCTCATCCAGAGGTGCCAGGGAGTGGGGGGCAGAGGCACGCTGCCTCCTGTGGGCTTAGGGCTCTGTATCCTGTTGCCTTGCCCCAGGAGCTCAGCCGCATGACCCCAGCGTGCCTCCTGCCAATGGGCGAGCAGAGGACACACCGTGCAACCAATGCACCCCATGTCCCCTGCTTGCCTGGTGGGTGGCAATGGCCTTGCATGGCTGAGCTCCTGGGGCAAGGCAGCCATGCAAAAAACTCTCCCCCCACATATACACTTCAAAAATAGCATCTCATGATTTGCATGACAACTTCTTGAGACCCAGCCCACAGTGGGCAGCTCGCTTCTGCCCCACAGGGGGCACATGCCCCCATGCCTACCCCGGGGCTATGTACTGCTGATGGGGGCTGGACCGCTCCCCTGTGCCTCTGGATAATCCGCCCCAGCCCCAGGGCTCCATCCACTCCTGCCCCTGTTCTGCCTCACTCCCTCCCTCACCACAGGGGCCTCAATCTGTGCCCCCATGCCCCTTCCCTCTCCTCCCCTGCCCCTTTCCCTCCACTTACCAGCTGGGTGCCGCCTGTGTGTCTGTTAGTGTCTCTATGCATCTGTGTCTCTGTCTGTCTGCTCCTCACTCCCAAGCCACAGCCCACCCAGCCTGCTGCTGCTTCTCACTCCTGACCCACAGTACCCCTCCTGCCAGGGTGTGTGAGGACTCCCTACTCTGGAGTCCAAACCCCACACACACACCCACAGACCTCAACACCTTCACAAAAAACTCTCCCCCCACACATACACTTCAAAAATAGCATCTCATGATTTGCATGACAACTTCTTGATTTTTTGAGTTCATCTTAAGGTTTCTGGCACAGTGGGATTGGCAGTACTGAAAGTTACTCGCAACTAAACACTCCTGGGCAGGCATCTACACACTCAGGAATGTAGGAGCAGATTTGCTGCTCCTAGCATCAAACTGTTCCCAGTTCCTGCAGCCCTGCAATGGGCACCTGCTGTCACCAGGAGGAGCTTGAGGCTTTGGCCACAGCTGCCAGCACCCAGCAGCTATCTTGAAAAGCCAGCCCTGCTCTCTGCTCCCTGGCCAGCCACTTCTCTGGCCAGGAGTAGTGTATACAGCACAGGGGTAGTAAGTGGCAGCTGTCTCATTGCTGACTGGTTCCCCATACTATGGCTACTCCAGCCCCTACCCCTGGCAGCAATGCTCAGCACTCTGGGCTCCTGCTGCCACTACACTGGCCCTGCTGACCTGCTGCACACACCGATGGCTGGCCCATGGACGTCTGGGTCCTACTGGCTCTCCCAGGCACAGCAACTACCTGCCCGGCCACACCCTGTTCCATGGCCACCGCTGCTCTGCACCTGTCACCTGGTCCCCATCTTGTTGGCTGCACCCAAGCACGGAAGCCGATGACATGTTGCTAGATGCTGCCACAAGGGCTGCCTTCTCCCACCTGGGCTTCCGGCTCCATTGCCTCTGGGCCTGCTGGGCCAGCCACAACTCATGGCTGCATGTCATCCAGCAGACCTGGGATGATGAGCAGTGGCTGGAGGCATTCAGGATAACCCGGGCCACCTTCCTGGAGTGGCTGCACACTGCCCCCTTCTCGATTGGCAGGATACTGCCATGCGGCAGATACCTGGATAGCCACGCCCACCAGCCTCCCTTATGTAGGCCATCTCTTTGGTGTGAGCAAGGCCACTGCTGAGGAGGCTTTCCTGGAGGTGTGCAGTGCCCTCCAGGATGTGCTGGGACACACAGTGCTCCAGGTGCATGACCCCCTAGTGGTGGTGGCAGAGTTCCATGCCCTGGGATTCCCCTAGTGCAGTGGTCTCCAAAGTGGGGTGCGCCAGATGATTCATTATGGTGCAGGAAGAAAATATTAGAACTTCTATTTATGCACTGGTGCCCTCACTCGGTCCGTATGTCAGACAGTCACGTGTCACATACAGTATGCGAGGTATCCTGAGGGAAGAGTGGGAGTTCCACAATGCGGAGGGGTTGACAGTGGTGCCCTCACTCATATATTGGGGGTCTGTGCTCAAAAATGTTTTACTGATAGGGGTGCATGATCAAAAAAGTTTGGAGACCACTGCCCTAGTGCACTGGGGCCCTGGATGGGACTCACATCCCTGTCACCTACCTGCCCCATGGTGACTGCCCCTACTACCGCCAGGGGGATTTTCACTCTGTTGTGCTCCAGGCCATAATTAACCACTGCAGTGCCTTCATCAGTGTGAGTGCCAGCTGGGCAAGCAGTACCCATGACACCCACGTCTTCCAGAATTCCACCTTGCCAGCCCTGGTGCAGAGTGGGCACTTCACACTGGGGGTGTCAGACCTGCAGCTGGGCACTGTGGTGGTCCTGCCTCTGCTCATCAGGGACCCTGCCTACCTGCTCCTGCCCTGGCTTGTACAGCTTTATGCTGCCTGGCTGGACTCCCACCAGACCCACTTTAACCAGTGTTTGAGCTGGACCAGTGCCCTGGTGGGGTGTGCCTTTGGCTGCCTCAAGGAACACTGGCGCACTCTCACTGTTCACCTTGAATTCACCAAAGACAGCATCCCCTGGGTCATTATCGCAGCCTGCATGCTGCATAACATCTGTGAGGCCCAGAGGAAGCTGAGCCTGGGTGGAGGAGGCACAGTGGGCAGAGGACACCTAGTAGCAGGAGCATCACCTGTAGCAGCAGTGACAGCAACAGTAGTAGGTCCCCTGGAGAGGCCTGCCCGCATACCCACCAGCAGGGACCAGGGCATTGGGTGCAAAAAGCACTAGCTGACCACCTCCTCCTGCACTCAGAACAATAGTTTTTATTCCCCTCACACCAAACAGCCACCCCGCTTCTTCCCCAACAAACAGACCCCCCAAACAACAGAGCCCCTCCACCACCCACCCCACCAATAAAACACTCTTTACCCACCAACAATAAAAACACCCTCTTTCCAGTGCAAACTATTTACAATGTGGTGATTTGTGTGGCTGCCCTCCAGGGGTGGGCAGCTGTGGGAGGGGGGCACCTAGGGGGAGGAGCATGAGAACAGGCAGTCAGCACCTCAGCCTCTGGCTATTCCCTTGTGAGTGTGCACACTGCAGCAAGCCTGCTGGGTGGGGGGCTTGCCCAGGAGTGACAGTAGCCACTGGTCCCCCTGTGTGGGTGGCTCCCCCTCTGGCAGCCAGTGTCCAGGGCCAGCAGGGCTAGTGTGCAGTCCTGGACCTACTGCAAGCAGCTCTGCCTCCATGCCTGTGTAGAGCCAGATGAGTGGTGGGCCTGGGCCTAGGCAGGGGAACCCAGGGTGCGGGCCAGGGTAGGAGCTACTGGCCCATGGAAGCGGTGTTGGACCACCACCCATGCCCATAAAGGGGCCTGCTACTGGGCAGTGGGTGGCCGTCAGGGGCCAGGTGGGGCTCTGGTTGGGGATAGGACAGCAGGTGGCACGAAGGTCCAGGGCCAGGATGGTGTCCAACACCCTGTGGTTGTCCTCCATGGCCTCCACTGCCTTGGCCATGAGCACACTCTGCTCCCACAGGACCTCCACATGCTCACGCTCCAAGGCCAGGAGCTGCACCTGGAATTCACAGTCTGCCAACGTCCTCTGCCTGCCAGGCCCATGCATCTGCCAGATGGTCCTCTGATGCTGTCACAAGCCAGTCCAGGAGGAGGGTGTGGTCCTGGGACCTCCTCCTGCAGAGCTGGAGTATGCAGGGCACTGGGTATGGACGGTGGTGACCCTCAGCCCACATCCTGGCTGCCAGCTGCAGCCTCTCCCCCGCATGTAGCTGCAGGGCCTGCAGAGCCATGAGAAAGAAGCTGTTTGTCAGAGTTTGCAACATTTATGAGATAAGGTGCTCTGTACCAGGGTCTGTGTGCTGCCCAGCCTCAGATCGGGGGTCAGCAGTGCACAGGTGCCCAGGGACCATGGTAAGTTGGGCAGGCAGGCCTGAGCCCAGGCGGCCACCAGCCAAGCCCCTCATCCCCTACTGTGCAGTAAAGTGTCTCATGTAGATGTATCCCCATATACCTCCCTCTGCTGGCCCCTTCTCTGCAAGTGGTAGCCATACTTCTTCACTACCATCTCGTCCATTCACATGAGAAGGCTGGCTTTCAGCTGGAGTCACTGGTAGTTTAAGGACTGAGCTGTGGCACTCCCCTCAGAGGCATCCCTGCACAAACCATTCTGTAAATAGGAAAGACTGGACCATGATTGTGGGCTTCTACTACCCTCACTAGCTGTATGTAAAGATAAAGTATTATTACTAAGGGGCTGAGGGCCTAGGAAAAAAGGATTTATTTCTTATTCAATTGTGTGTTATCCTGGTTTTAGAGCTATTGTTAGTAAACTCATACACTTGTTCCATGTAGTGTCTATATATCCTGGCTTCCTCAAGTCATCAATCTTAACACTCGTGTGCAGGATGTCACAATTCTCATTTTTGTACCACCTACTACCAACCACCTGTGCTATATTCCTCAGTACGTGCTTGCCTGTATATATTGTTTACTGAGTTAAGTAAGGCTACTTTAAAAGTAAGCAAGTTTTCATGTTCAAGACATAGCAAATGGCTTCCTGCTGTTGATTTACATGAGCTCTAGTAAAGAGAAGTACAAGCAAATTAATATTCCGTTAAGGGGAATCTTAAGGCCCCAAATAAGGGATGTCTTTGCATGCATCTGCTGGTGAATAAAAACATTACATCTCTTCAATGTTTTGAAGTCTTTCATTTCAAATGAAAAAGCTTTCCATGTCTTCATGAGGCATCAAAATAACTTCTAAAATGTCCAGAATTAAGCATGCTGTGTATTTTCTCAGAACACTCCCCCAAAATGTTTTAATTCCAACCAGACTTTAGAACAGCTCTGATATCCTCCAACTTGCCTGTTGTACCCTGAGCTCTGGTTGATCTTGCTCCACTAAGAGTGAATAAGATGCAGCTTTTAGGTACCATCAAGCATTCTTTGCTCCAACCAGTATTACCTACACACACACGTATAGTTATAAAGCAAAACAAACAAACAACCCTCCCTAACCCCCTCCCAAACCCAAGCAAACAAAAAAAACGCATGAACCCTGCCCCTCCACACCCACACCCACACCCACCCACCCACACACACACACACACACACACACACACACTCTGACTGTAATGGGAGCACAGTCAGGACTATAGTATAAATAGTCTTTTCCCCCTTCAGGTTTCCCCCCTCCTCTTCTCATAATAACCTCGCCTATTGCCATTTTCTGTTATGCTTTTGTTGTCTCTGATTTGGGTTAAATGCAACATAGAACAGAGGCTTGTCCGCTTTTGTAAGTAATACATCTAGCATTTACCATCATAACATTAGACGGAGAAGAAATGGGTACTAGTTAGTTTTGGGGGGGATGCAGTTTTTCTCTACAGTCTATACTCCAGGGCTTTGACCAGTCTATATCACGTTTCAAGTGATGATACTTCAGCTACTTCCCTTAGGAATCTATTTTAGGACTCATGACATGGTATCCCTCCAGCACAACTTGGGTGTGACTGAAAGGGGTATAGTTTCATAGTTTCTAGGGTTGGAAGGGACCTGAGTAGATCATCTAGTCCAACCCCCTGCCATGGCAGGAAAGATTACTGGGGTCAAATGACCCCAGCAAGGTGTTCGTCTAACCTCCTCTTAAAGACCCCCAGGGCAGGGGCCAGCACCACTTCTCTTGGAAGTTGATTCCAGACCCTAGCCGCCCTGACTGTGAAGTAGCACCTCCTGATATCTAACCTAAACCTACCCTCTGCCAGCTTGTGACCGTTATTCCTGGTCACTCCTGGTAGTGCTCGGGGGAACAGGGACTCCCCCAGTGCCTGCTGATCCCCTCTGTTTGTAACAGGCCACTAGATCTCCCCACAGCCTTCTTTTGTGGAGGCTGAACAGGTTCAGGTCCCGTAGCCTCTCCTTGTAGCGTCTTCCCTGCTGCCCCCTGATCATGTGAGTGGCCCTCCTCTGGACCCTCTCCATGCTGTCCACATCCCTCCTGAAGTGCGGCGCCCAGAACTGGACGCAGTACTCCAGCTGTGGCCTGACCAGTGCCGCATAGAGGGGGAGGATCACCTCCTTGGACCTGCCGAGATGCATCTATGGATGCATGACAAGGTGCGGTTGGCCTTCCTGACTGCAACCCCACACTGCCGACCCATGTTCATCTTGGAGTCAGTGATGACTCCAAGATCTTTTTCTGCGTCTGTACTGACAAGAAGGGAGTTCCCAAACCTGTAGGTATGGTCCCAGTTGTTCCTCCCCAGGTGCATCACTTTGCACTTGTCAGTGTTGAATCCCATCCTGTTCTCGTCCGCCCACCCTTGTAACCTGTCTAGGTCCGACTGTAGCCTATTGCTCCCTTCTAGCATGCTCACATCCCCCCATATCTTAGTGTCATCAGCAAATTTGAACAGGGTGCTTTTTACCCCCTCGTCCAAGTCACTGATGAAGATGTTGAACAGTGTGGGCCCGAGGACCGAGCCCTGGGGGACCCCACTGCCCACATCCCTCCAGGTCGAAAATGACCCGTCCACCACCACTCTCTGGGTGCGGCCCTCCAGCCAGTTGGCGACCCAATTGACTGTGTGGGTGTCGACACCACAGTCCCCCAGTTTCTTCCCTCATTTCGTGCACCGGTTAATACAAGTTTCCCTGGCTTTGTGCTGTACATGTGTTCCTGTAAAATAGTACACAACTCAAATTTGCATAAAGGGAACCCACTTTACAACGTAACAAATAGGAATAGTTCCAAGCCCTTGACTGTACTGATCCCCAGACCCATATCTACCACTTTTACAAGACAATTTTGGTATTCACCAACAGCAAACAGTACACACAAGCACAGCTGCAGCTCCAGAAGCACAGGCACCAGCTGCCCTGAGTGGCAGCCATGGGCACTGCTGCTGGGCGGCTTCACGGCTCACAGGGCACTGTGCTGATGGGGCCGAACTGGGCTGGGCTGTAGGGGCCAGCGCTGTAGGGGGCCTGGGCACTACCACCCAGCTCAGCACCCTCAAATAATTTTTTATTTCTCTGCCTATGGCATCACTCCCACAGTGCACCGCACAAAGGAGCTGGCTGTGGGCTTCCACCACACCAATTGCATAAGAGTGAATTTACCTTGCATATAATGAATTTTTGGTATAAAAAAGGTCATTGCATAAGAGCAAATTCTCACATACAGAACCTGCATAAAGTGAGGGAAACTTGTATTGAATCTGAACAGAAAGCAGCACCGACATGGCTCAGCTCTAGAATGATCAACATTTCCTTTATCACATGAAAATGCTCTGAGAAAGACTGCACTTCTTGTCACCCAGCCAGGGCTCTGCCATCACCATAACTGACCTACAATCCTACAATGTCAGACATGGGGAAGGCTTGCTTACTCCCCTGGCTGTCTCTGAAACATTTTCCTGACATGTTTCCTTCTCTTTTATCTGAAGGCACAACATACACATTTCTCTCTGCTTTCTATAGACAAAACTAATGCCAAATTCAGGGATCAGAGGGAAATACTACACCACATCTCATACTCACGTACAGATGCAAACATACAGTTCTGCCTTGTCAGAAAGAAATATTTGCTCTTATAACTACCAAAGATACTAGGGGCTTAAAAATCAAGATTTCATGTTTTTCCTATAATTTTTCTATCTGTTCCTTAGAGCTAATGAGACAAACACAAACTGTGATTCCTGTTCTCATTTCCCTTTTAATTCTCTCTGAATTCCATTGCTAATTCCTTCCGTTTTACTTTCTTCCCTTTTCCTTCCTAATTCTTAGTCCTTCTGTCACTTTCCACATTCTTTGGTGTTTTAAAGTAAGCCTCATCTTCAGCACTGAACTGGAAGATACAAAACCAAAAACCCCCCGTTTTACCAACACTGCTTTCTGCATTCAACTGACTATAGTGTCTCTTTTCAGCAATAACTGCTTGGAAGTTCTTCAGACCAAGATAAACCTTGGATTTGCAAAGGACATTTGCTTGTCCAAACTATTAGCACAGAAGACCAAGTGGCAACACCCTTGTTCTATGTAATTTGGGGGCATCAATGGTAGGACTTTTTCAAACATCTCTGCAAATCCTCTAGGGACCGTATTTTCCAAGCATATGGCAAAACTTAGGTCTTGAACCTGTGAAGTGCTGAACATGTTCAACTGACTCTGCAACTATATGGATTGGCCCTTATTACCCAATTTTCAGTACTGCTGAGAACACCTAAAGATCTTGAACTGAATACCACAGCACGTTGTCAGCTTAGCTAAATCAGTTGTGTGTCTTCTAGAACTGAAATAATAGCCAGGGCACAATGTCTCTTCACTGGCATTAAGTGATGCACAACAGGATAACAGGGCAATATGCCAGTATGTAGGAAACATAGAACGGAGTCATTTATTTCAGACAGTAGGATTTTTTATCTTCTGTCATACAATTTATAGGAGTAGCTTTCAAACTGCATTTTGCAAATCTCTGGTGATCTTTGAGGTCATGGTGAGTAATCTGAGGATTGCTTTGGAATACCACAGTTAAAATATTTGGTAATAAATATGCTTGCTGGCCTGTGGTAAATTCTGAGGGCTGACTGGTCAGCAGCTCAGAAAGCATGACAACCATTGGCCTATAATATCTGCTTCCTTTTTGTCTGCCTTTTGAGAGGTTCTGTCATCAGAATGAAGAACAAGATTTTTGTACGTTTTTGTACCTTCAATAAATGGTACTCAGCTTTCAGATGCGCTTTACTACAAGAATAAACAACATCAGGAGCTATCCTCAAAACTTCCTCTGAACAGAGAAGGAAAGCATGGGAGTGTTCTTGGACACCATTTAGATGATGCCAGCATAAATATTATCTAAGGCTCGAGGGAGGAGAGGGGAAAAGATAGAGAGGTGCTTCTGGGGATTTTAATATTTTTTTTCTTTTTTGTTTAACTTTTAAAGTGACTTGCTTAAGAAAAGCAGGTGGATGGAACAGGTGTACAGACCGCTTAAAAGCCAGATAGGGCAGCGGTTCCCAAACTCTAAGAGATTACACACCACCAATTTAAAATGATACAACCTTAAGTACCATCAGCAATTTTTTGTCATATAAATAATAAATCTGTTAATGCATACCACTGACAGGTTGTCTGTATACCACAGTTGTTACGCATACTGCAGATTGGGAACTGCTGATATAGGGTATTTCTCACTCTTTCTTTCTCTTTCTCTCATTGGACTTTTTTTTAAGCTTGTAAAACTCTTTCCTTGACTTCCAGGCACTAAAAAGGTTGTTTGGGGGTTTTTTTTTAGTAAGCAAAGTGTATTCTGGGGATTTTTTTTGTAACTGTTACATTATTCTGGTTATAAATGTTAAGTAGTATAGTAGTTTAATTAGATTGTCACAGAACAGGACTTGGTGCTTTGCCAAATACGAAATCAATGACAGTAATTAATTGGAAATGACATGATGTTCCTTTACATTAACTAGTCATATGTAGAATTTGTAGTCTTATATAGAGCTTAGATTATGGTTTATATGGGATGGTTTGGATAGGGAGCCCATTGTGCCTGGAACTGTACAAACATACGCAAAAAATGAAGTCTCTACCTCCGAGGGCTTATAATTGAATTAAAGGCAAGTCATGAGAGAATGTAATGCACTTTAAGAGAAAAGTGGAGATGGTGGATTAGGGCAATAAAAATAACTGTGCATAAACAATCTATACATGCTTGGATGGTTCACATTTTTAATCATGTTTCCTGAGTTTGTGTAGCAGTGCACTCATTCAGAAACAGTTAAGGTGGGGCAGTGGGCTTTGTGTGCAATTCAATCTAATTTTGCCCACCCGGTTCACATGCCTTACCCTGGTACTATAGTAAGCCTGGTAACCTTTTTGAGGCTACTTCCACTTGTGTTTTAAAAAGTACAGTGTGCTCTGGAGCATGTATCCCTAGGAGTGGACAAGGTTCACTCTGAGTCGATAAATGAAGCATCACATCCTCAACTGCAAACCCTCATGTTCCAACCTGCTAACTGAAAAAGACAAACCTCTCTTAGCTCGTTACCCAGTTAAAAAAATGGGAATTTTAAAAGCAGAGATTTCCACTGCAACATTAACTTGTCTGTTTGAACACATGGAGATACCTGTTGCTGCACTAGAAAGGACCCTGAGTCCATCCCTGCCAGTAGCCAATACTACCACGTACTTCAGGAGATGTGAGAAACTCGAAGGTGATTGACAGTGAAGTAGCCTCTCCAGAAATTAAATTTTCCTTTTCACTCCATCTTTTGGTGATTATGTACAACCTGAAGCAGGAGACGTCTCCTTACCACTTCAAATCATAGAATCATAGAAAATGAAGGTTGGAAGGGAACTCAGAAGATCATCTAATCCAACCCCCTGCTCAATGAAGACCATTCCCCAACTATATCATCTCAGCCAAGGCTTTGTCTGTCTGGGTCTTAAAAACCTCCAAGGATAGAGATTCTACCTCTTGGGTAACCTGTTCCAGTGCTTTACTACCCTCCTTGTGAGAAAGTTTTTCCTTATATCTAACCTAAACTTCCCTTGCTGCAACTTGAGATTGTTGCTCCTTGTTCTGTCATTTGTCCCCACAGAGAATGGTTTAGCTCCATCCCCTTTGCAACCACCCTTCAGATAGCTGAAGGCTGCTATAGCCTCTCCTTGTAAGTCATATGCCCCAGCCCCCTAACCATTTTTAGTGCCATCCACTAGACTCTTTCCAATTTCTCCACATCCTTTCTATAGTGGGGGGCCCAAAATTGGACACAGTACTCCAGATGTGTCCTCACTAGTGCTGAATAGAGGGGAATAATCACCTCCCTCAATCTGCTAGCAATGCTCCTACTAATGCAGTGAAGTATGCGGTTAGCCTTCTTTGCAACAAGAGCACATTGATGGCTCATATTCAGTTTATTCAGTAACTCCCAGGTCCTTTTCTGCAGCACTGCTGCTTAGCCAGAAAGCCCTCAGCCTGTACCACCAGCACATGGGATTTTTCTATCCTAAGTGCAGGACTTTGCACTTGTCCTTACTGAACCTCACTTTCTTTTGGTTCAATCCTCCAGTTTTTCTAGGTCTCTCTGCATCCTAGCTCTACCTTCCAGTATACTACTATGCCCCCCAGCTTGGTGTCATCTGCAAACCTGCTGGGAGTGCACTCCACCCTATCAGGTCATTGATGAAGATACAAAACCAGCCCCAGGACTGACCCCTGGGGCACTCTACTTGAGACCAGCTGCCAACTAGACAGAGAATCGTTGACCACTACCCACTGAGCCTGATGATCCAGTCAGCTTTCTAACCACCTTACAGTCCATTCATCCAACCCGTATTTCCTTAGCTTGCTTGCAAAAATGTTGTGGGAGACGCTATCAAAAGCTTGCTAAGGTCAAGGTATATCACATCCACTCCTCCTCCCACATCCACACAGCCAGTCATCTCATCATAGAAGGCAATCTGATTGGTTAGGCATTACTTGCCCCGGTGAATCCATGCTGACTGTTCCTAATCACCTTCTTCTTCTCCAAGTGCTTAGAAATGGGACCTTCATCCCTGAGGACGTGCTCTGTGATTTGTCCAGGGATTGAGGTGAGTCTGAGTGGTCTGTAGCTCCCTGGATCCTCCTTCCCTTTCTTAAAGATAGGCACTATATTTGCCCTTTTCCAGTCATCCAGGACCTCTCCTGACCACCGTGATTTTTCAAAGATAATGGCCAGTTGCTTTGCAATCACATTGGCCAATTCCCTCAGTACCCTTGGGTGCATCACATCCAGCCCCATGGACTTGTACACTCCAGCTTTTTTAAATAGTCCCTAACCTGTTCTTTTGCCACTGTTGGCTGCTCATCTTCTCCCCAAACTGTGGTGTCAGATGCAGTAATCTGGGAGCTGACCTTTCCTGTGAAGACTGAGGTGAAAGAGGCATTGAGTACTTGAGCCTTTTCCACATCATCTGTCAGTAGGTTGCCTCCCCCATTTGGTAAGGGACCCTCATCTTCCTCTTGTTGCTGACATACTTGTAGAGAAACCATTTGTTATTCTTCATGTCCCTTGCTACCTGCAACACCAGTTATGCTTTGGCCTTCCTGGCATGCCTGAGCAATACTTTTATACTCCTCCCTAGTTGTTTGTCCAATCTTCCACTTCTTGTAAAATTCCTTTTTGTGTTTTAGCTCACTGAAGAATCCCCTGCTAAGCCATGCTGGTCTTCTGCCATATTTGGGAGTCTTCCTGCACTTTGGATGGCTCATCTCTGTGCCCTCAAGAAGGTTTCTTTAAAATATGACCAGTTCTCCTGGACTCTTTTCCCTCTCAGACTGGCCTCCCAGGGGATCCTGCCCATCAGTTCCCTGAGTGAGTCAAAATCTGCTTTTCTGAAGTCCAGGGTCCTTGCTCTGCTACTCTCCTTCCTTCCTTTCCTCAGGATCCTGAACTCAATCATCTCATGGTCACTGTTGCTCAAGTTACCGTCCACTACTACATTCTCCACCAATTCTTCCCAGTTTGTAAGCAGCAGGTCAAGAAAAGCAAGAGCCCTAGCTGGCCTCTCTAACACTTGTACCCAGAAATTGTCCCCAACACTCTCCAAAAACTTCCTGGATTGCCTGCGCACTGCTGGATTGCCCTCCCAGCAGATGTCAGGGTGACTGAAGTCTCTCGTGAGAACTAGGGCCTGTGATCAGGAAACACTTCTTTACAACTATTTTTTGTAGTTTAAACAACAGAACCATGTCAAATATATATATTTGACATAGTTCTCTGGTTGTTTTAACTAAACAAAAAATTATATATATCTATAACTTGGGGTCTGGCCCCGCTCCCTCATTCTCCCTCTGTGTCAGGCCTAGATCCGCTTCTCCCCTCTACTGCACGCTCCCTGCCGCTGCTGCCGCCACATCAGGCATGCTTCTCCCCTTCTCCACCACCGCTGGCCCATTCCTTCCCTCCCCACAACCGCCACACTGGGCCTGCTCCTCCCCACCCCACCACCGCTGCCACCACCATGTCAAGCCCACTCCTCCTCTCCACCCCCCGCCCCTGCCACCACTGTGTCGGGCCCGTTGCTCCCTTCCCCTGTGTCTTTTTATTTTTAATAGACTTACATCTTCACATTTTGAGATGTGTGCCTTAAATCTACTGAGGGGTCCTTTGAGTCTAAAAGGAGTTGAGTACCTTGTATCAGATAGCTGTACAGATAGCATAAAATGCCTCATACCTGTCCTTTAGTGAAGCAGATAGCTTTTCCATAGTGAATATGTACCATATTCTCTACGTCCATTTACCCTTGTTTGATGGAGTTGCCTGATTCCATGCTCTGGCTAGTGGCTATTGCATTGACAGCTGCTGAGATTAAATGAATGCATAGAGATTTGTAGTAAACCCATGACTTTAAGCTTAGCAAATATCCTGAGGTGGAAAATTTGCTGTAAAAGGGGGAAACCCTGTGTGTGAAGGTATCTTTTTGCATGAAGACCTACCAACACAGCTCAGAGTATAATCTGGATCATTTGTTAAGTCTAGATGGAGCAAGGTATGTTCAGTGCAGTAATTTAACCAAGGTCTCTTGTTGCCAAAGAATAGGAAGCAGAATATGGGTGTTAGTTCATTTTTTTATCTCTCCTTCTGAGATATCCCTACCTAAATCTCTCTCCCAGCTGTTGACTTATGTCACTTTGGATAATTTCTTGCTGCAGGGTTTGATAGGTGCATACATTTTGGCTACAATACCCTTAGTTGGGGAAAAATCAAAACATGCCCTTTTAATCTGAACTAGAGATAGAATACTTTTTCCTGTTAGGCTGTTCTGAAAAACTTGCTAGCTGAATATACTGAAATTTGTTACGCATATTATCCAATAGCACTTTGAGTCAGAAGAAATACTGTTATTGCAAAATAATTATGGTATATATATATTTCCCTTTGCTCCAATTGCCTTTCTAGAGTAACTGCTCGATTTTTATTCAGAAGCTATTGGTTTTCACTGGGATATAGCAAAACAATTTTTTGTTATTTCACACAACCTCCTGATTTTGGCCCAACTAAACTTTGCAGGGCATTCCCTGCAAAGGGATCACCTTCCATATTGCTCTTGTTTAGTTTTATATCATCTATGACAGTGGTTCTCAACTTTCTTAGACTCAAGGCACCCCATCATTGAACTCAGCTCCCCTCAGAAAATACCAGCTCTTAGCTTTCCCTTGTTTTTTGACTGTGGAAAAATAACAGAGCAATTCCTGTCTTGTAAAGAACTCAGCATGTCAGAATAGTTTGAACAGCATGGATTCCTGGTTAATATCTCTGGGCAAAAGTGTAACGACACAGCTGATTGTGTGGTTCTGGCAGCAACCATTCCTTTATTACCTCCCAAAGCTGGTGCTTGGGGGAAGCTGCCTGGTCACCCCACCATACTTATGGACTGTCTCTGGATTTAGCTTGTGGATCATATGTGGGTATTTGCACACCTAACAGTGCTAAGGGTGCTGCACCCTCAGAAGGATCTCATGGCACCCCAGGGTGCTATAACACCATTTTTAGGAACCACAGATCTAGGATTACTGGGTTTAGAGAGACAAGGTTCTTTTGGTGAATCTGGTATCTTTTATTAGACCAACTCAAGTAGTTGGAAAAAAAAATTCAGCAAGCTTTTGGGTTCAAAAACCCTTTGTCAGGCTGAGGAAGCAACTGCATGTGGCGTGCGCTCTTCCTGGACAGAATGAAAAGTAAAGAGGCCAGAGGCTGGGCTGGTCTGCATACAAGATAGGCAGTCAGTGAAGATGTAGATTGAGGAGTCAATAGGTGAGAGACAGGCTGGGTGGTGGGGGCGGGTGGGGGGGGAGACAAGGGGGATGAATAGTGGAGAGGTACCTGGGGAGTCAGATGTCAGGCAGGTGATAATGTGCCATAAATCCATTGTCTATATTTAGTCCATGATTTTTATTATCCAGGAGGCTGATGAAGTGGAGTTCGTAGACTCGTCTCTGGGAAGTGTTTTGTACGTTTCCTTTGAGGATTAGAACTGAGAGACTGGAGAGAGGGTGGTTTTCTTGTGAGAAATGAGCCCCCACAGGTAATTGGGTATTCCTGTATTTGATAGATTTTTGGTTTAGAGAGGGCATTGTGAAATTAGAAATCATCTTTAATGTAGTAGCTGTGCATACTCTCAGCACCTAGAATTTGCTAGTAACAGCCGATGCAAAGATTTGATTGTGTGTAAGTATACATATATGGTGTGTACATATGCATATAGACTATATATATGTATAATGTATATATTTGTGTGCATGCAAAACCTACACAGTAAAACTAGTATGTGTGCACGTTGCAGCTATGAGTTCTGCAAACTAGTAACATCCAAGGCAGATACACACACACTGTATATATATGTTTGTGTGTCTTTGCCTTGGGTGTTACTAGTTTCTATGTGTGTATATACACAATACAATCTTTGCATTGTCTGTTACTAATTTGCAGAACTCATAGCTACAATGTGTGTGCGCACACAAACAGATACACACTGTAAAAGATGTGTGTTTTTCGGTGTATGTCTGGTTTATATACATATAAATATATTGTGTACAATACATATACTTTATGTATGTAAAAGATAAATACTGTAAAATGTGTGCGCACGCACATTGTGGCTGAGTTCTGAAAACTAGTAACACCCAACACAAAGATGTTATTGCGTGTGTGTGTATATGTTTAGAGGGCATTGTGTATCTACACACACATATACAACACCCAACGCAAAGTTGTGCGTGTATACACCCACACATACAACTCAGTGCAAAAATGTGTACAGGTTTCCCTTTCCAACCATGGTTTTGAGTATCCATGCTTAATAATCTATATACCATTTTGGCTACCACAGTATACAGTTTTGAGTAACCATGGCCGCACATCAGACTGCCACCTGCCATTTTTCCCATAAACCTTTTGTCTTGCCAACCACAGGAACTTTCAGGAACCCAATTCCAGCGGTTGGCAAGGGAAACTTGCATGTCGATACACACACATGTATACGTAGACACACACATATTATAGAAGGTATTTCTATGCATATAGACAGCACTTGCTCTATATTGTACCGAGTACGTGCATACGTACCCAAAGCAGAGACGCAGCAAAGCACACATACCCGTGTCCCCACTCGCCCGCCCGCTCGGCTCTTCGCACCGCCTCCCGACCCCGCCCCTAGCGGCGGCGGGGGGCGGGGCGGCCGCTCGGGGGCACTGAAGTTACAGCAAACAGGACGCAGCCCCCACCTAGTCGCGCATGCGCACCCACGGGACTAGCCCGACCGGCAAGCCTCCGCAGCCGGGCCGAGGACACGCTCCCCCCCAGCGCTGTCACGTGAGCCGCGCCAGGCCATCGCCATTTTGTGCGGCCTCGCAGCGGCCGCCCCCTTCTCCCTCACCCGTGCGCCCGCGACCGGGTTCGGCGCTGGGGGCGCTGGTGCGCAGGCGCAGCGGGCCGGGCCCAGGCGCCAGGCACCTCGCCATCATGTACCGGCCGGGCGGTTCTCGCTCGGGCCCGGCCTCTGCCTCGTCCTCCTCGTCCTCCTCGTCGTCCCACCGGCCAAAGGACGGCGGCGCGCCGGGCCCCCGCGGCTCTCGCTCCGCCGGCCCGGGGCCCGGCCCCGCCCGCCGCCCCCGCTCGCCCTCCGCGCATCGCGTCGCCGCCCGCCGGTCGCCTTCGCCGCGCCGCCGCCGGAGCCGGAGCCGCAGCCACAGCCGCGGCCGCCGCCCGCCCTCGCCTCCCGCCGCCGCCGGGGACCGCCGCGCCCGCCGGGGCAACGAGCACGGGGACAGCGGCGGCCGCCGGGTAACGCCCCCGCGCCTCCCTCACGTCTGGCTCGGGTTCCGCCGCGGGCGTCCGGCCGCCTGCCGGGAGCCCTGCGGTTGCCACACTGTGGGTCACGACCCTGGCGTCGGTGGCCGGGGGTGGGAAATGGGAACCTTGGGCGGGGAAAGTTTGGGAAGCGCTGGCTGGGCTTGCCCGGCTGCTGGGAGTCAGGCTCATCCGTGTATTTGGGGGCTGGGAGGTGCCGGGCTCACTCCTCTGCTCAGTCAGGCCACTTGCCGTGTTTGGGGTTGGGAAAGGATCTTAACCTGCTGTCAGGTCGGGGTTTGCCTTCCTTTGTAGCCGGAGCGTGGTCCCCTGTTTGGGATGGCTTGAGGGTGCATCCACGCTTGGGCACCCCCAGTCCTGTTTCAACCTGCTTTACCTGGGGTTGGTGAGGATGTCAGGTCTGGAGCAGTCAGGGTTGAGGGTCATCTGATGTCAAGTGTAGACCAGCGGTTCCTGAGCACTGACACATTGCACACGGTCAATTTAGAACTATACAACCTTTAGTGCCACTGGCAAAGTTTTGTTATGTAAAGTAATTATAATAAATACGTTAGTGCATGCCACTGACAGGTTGTTTGAGTACCACTGACTGGAAATGGCTGGTTGAGATGATGGTTTAGGTAGGGATGATTCTGTGTTGGGCATGGGTTTGGCTAGATCAGTTGTTCTTGACCTCTCTTGTACCAGGACCCATTTGTAAACACTGATGGCCAGCCCTGACTTAGTGCTCCTCACTCCCGATCTGCTCCCTGACAGGCCCCAGCCCCCCAGTGTGTGGAGTATGGGGACCCAAAGCAGCCCCTGGCAGGCTGAAGCTTTGCCAGCCTGCAAGGGAAAAGCTGCAGTTTCCCATGTTTTTCTCCTTTTAAAGTAGAATCCATTGTTAAAATATGTTTGCACCCATTCATGGGTTCTTACAACCCAATTTTGGGTCACAACACATGGGTTGAGAAATGCTGGACTAGATGACTTCTGGAGCTCCCTTCCAGCCTGACTTCTCTGACTCTGACTGATACTATGAACCACCAGGGATTTCAACTTCTCTGACACCTGTCATTTCTGCAGTCAGAGGGAGACCTCAGCATGTGCCTGCCTGGAGTGTGCTGCCCTGCAGCTCCTTTGCGACCTTCTCTGGAAGCTCCTGCTGAGGTTCTGGCTGCAGGTCTCCCCTGCAGCTTTGTTTCCACACTCCCTGTCCCTGGCCACACTAAAGCTTGGGACTTCCTGGTCATCCTTCTCCTGGCCTAGGCAAGCTGGCTATATACCTGGCCAGGAAGGAGATTGGCTACAGAGTTGTCCTAGGGACAGTGAGGCTGTTTTCCTGTCCCTCATTCATTGAAGTCTCTGGGCAGAATCCACTAGCTTCAAGGACTTGTCTGAGGGCCAGCGGATGCTGGCTGGCTGGTATGCTCTGCTTGGTGTGTCCCCCCCTTGATGCCCTTGTTTTGAACCTTTGACCTTTACACCTGTCCGTGCTTAGTTTATGTTGTCCCCTGCATTCAGTTGGTGCATACCCAGTAGCTCTCCCTGATAACAGGAATTGCTCTGTGGAATTAAGCCCATGTTCCCCCTTATGTGTCAAACAGGCCTGTTGCATAGAGAACAGAGGCTCAAAGGGAGAGAAAACTGTGTCTGACTAGCGGTGGGGGATTGGGGTTCGCCACTGTTCCTCTCCCTCTTGCAGCCTCCAGCATTTAGGGGCACAGCCTCTGAATCAGGACTTCCTAGACCTTAACTCCCATGCTCAGTAGCCACCCACTTGCAGTCTGCTCTCTCCAGCCTGGTCTTCCCCTGAGGAACAAAGCACCAAGTACCTTTTCTTCAGACAAAGGGATCTCCTTTAAATATGACAGGGCATGCAGCTGATCCTGGTACTTCGTACCATTTGTCCTGGCCTGGGACTTGTGGTTCCCTAGCAGGTGCTGGGTCCAGGTTGCTTCCAATCCCAAAGTCTAATGGGAGCCTTCAGAGCAAATTCTCTACCATGGGTATGTGTCAGGGAGAGGGGCAGGAAGCCTGCGTAATTGTTCTGCTAATAGGTTAGACCATGGATTTGTATAGGATGGTTTGAATAGGGATTATCCTGCGTAAAGCAGGAGATAGATTTGTGACAGTCTTAGAGAAGCAGAGCTGGAAGGGACCGCCACATGCCATCTAATCCAATCTAAGATTCATTTTCTGATAAATCCCATTTTTGTGCGTGCGTGTGTGCGCTCAGAAAGATTTATACCCTTTCGTGGAGTGTCAGACCTTTCCATCCAGGCTCTTCAGGTTGAGGTTTGGGCATGTGAACCTCTGGATTTTCTCAGACTGTTCCAGCTGGGGATAGTTTCATTGTCAGTGCAAAGCTCCCATTTGATCTTTCTGTGGTAGTCCAACTCTATTTACTGGCTTTCCTCTTGTTACTGTGTATACTGTGATTTGTAGGATGGGTGTTCTGTCCTAGAAATACTGCATTCACTTACGCACGTGCATTGCTTGTGAAGAAAGAGATTTCATCTTGCATGGTGTTGGTTAACAGCATGCTTATGAGGAGGCGATCCCATATGTTTTAGCAGTTAAGCATTGCTTTCTGTTTAAGGGATGGACAACTTTTTATGTTATGTAAAACCCACATGCTTACCTGGCTTGTTGAAATTTGCTGAACTTTATGGAGGTGCTAGGTAGTTTTTGGAATCCAAATTCAGAGTTCTTTTAAGCAAGATTTCCCTGAGATTCAGTTCTTCCTTGCCCCCAAAGCAAGCATTCTACAAAATCAGCTCATTCTTCTAATGTTATTTTGCATGCATCTGTGACACAAATAAAGCATTAATTGTCCCCCAGCTGATTTCAGGAGCTTGGGATTTTTCTCTGCTAGTGCATGGCATTCAATTGCTCATTTGATGGCTCAGGACTGACAAAGTTATTGACTTTTGAAGTTTGGATATATACATTGGCTAGGGCAGTGATTCTCAACCAGCCACCACACCATGGGGTGAATACAGATCCTTTTAAGGGTGCCACAGGGTGACATGCAGTGTTTGTACTGCTACAGAATGCTGTGGAGTGTTTGTACAGCTAGACATGCAAAAAATGATTCACAAGATAAACCCAGAGATTTTCAAATAGGAATCTATAGTGTCAAAACTATTCTGCCCTGGCGCAGTTTTTTCTGAGTTCTTTGCAATAGAGAATTGCCCTATTATTTTTCTATAGTCACAAAATGAATGAAAAATAAGACCTAGCGTTTTTGAAGGGGTGCCTCATCTGTAGAGGGATGCCTTGCATCTAAAAAAAAAAAATAGAGAATCCCTGAGCTAGTGCCATGTTCCTGAGCTAAAGAGATTAAATGGTGCACTGTTGGCAAGAGTAGGGCTCTGTTGAAGTAAGAGGTTTCTAGATGCATTCTTGTTAGAAGGACTATGTGGCTCAGTGTGATGCATTATTGAATTTGCCCAAATCTAAGATGACCCTCAGTTTAAGATGACCTCCCCCATAATTCTAGAATCTAATGATTGGAAGGTTGTCTTTAATTGACCTCCCTCCCCCATGTGCAAGAGGGTAAGTGGTATGGAGAGGTCAAGCTGCTTGTGCCTGCCCTCTGCCCCCTGCCTGTCCTTTCCCACCCCTCATGTTAAATGGGGGAAAAAACCTTGTCTTAGAATCAAGTAAATACAGTATTTTTTTTCAAATGTGAATTGCACTTGTGCTGTGAGTACAAGCCCTTCCTTTAATAGTCATTTGGTCAAGGGGCTGCTGATAGTATCAATACACAGTGTCTAATGTTTCTCCAGTTTCTTATACCTTAACTTTTTTGGTGTTGAACAAGGGAAGGCAGGTAGTTGGAGCAGTTCATGAGTATGGACACATGGAGGGGAGATGTTTGAGAATCGAGGATTGAAGGAATAGGTAAGGTTTAACAGCAAGAATGGGGGTAACTTGAAGGAGGGGAATAATTGGAGGTTAATGGAAAGGAGTTTGAGGGGGCTTAAAGTGAGAGGCTGGAGGAGGGTTATTGGAAGTGAG
Organism: Crocodylus siamensis; assembly: GCF_052110815.1. Lineage (NCBI taxonomy): Eukaryota > Metazoa > Chordata > Crocodylia > Crocodylidae > Crocodylus > Crocodylus siamensis. Next base: position 152,924,386 of record NC_143395.1, on the reverse strand, counting down.
GCATGGGAAGGAGGGCATATACAGTGGCTCAGTTTGAGTAGTACTCCATACTCCCCATGCATATCAGAATCTTACGGATACTGCTCTGCTATACAGAGTGATTCCCTTTTGCTTCTCCAGAAGTGAACTATAGGATCTGGGGGTTCCTGGCCATCCTCTGTTTGAGCCTGGGTATAGGCAGTTTGAGTCCTTCTCCCTGCTCCTCTGTGTTTTAACCAGCTTCTCTCCCTGTCCCCCAGGAGCTGAGATTTGGATGCCTCTCTTTTGAGAGGGTTGTGGACTCTTCCATACGATTCTTTTTGGGTGGGCCGTGTCTCCTTAAAGGGTGTTAAAAGTTCCTTTCTTTGTCTTTTCATTGATTGAGTGAGACACTTAAAGAGGGTGGGGTTGGGAATACTCTACAGAGAGGAATGGGGCAGGTCTCCAAGTTATTCCAAGTAAATTTGTCTTCAGGGGATTGTCCCATAAAAATGAATGGGCCATTTTATACCCTGGAGCCTCCTGTGCTGTAAATAGAGGATAGGCAGAGCTGTTTTTCTGTGTACTGTGTCAGGAGTTGGAATAGGCCTTTCCATTCTTCTGTTCTTTCCTGCATACACCTTCCTTGGAGCCTTCCCATCTCCAGATAGTCCATCTAGCCTCGCCAGACATGGATTATCAAGGAAGAAGGTGGAGATGATCTATTTGGGGGAGGGGTCAGGACTGCAGGGAATATGATCACTCGAAGTAGTGGGTGTGATGTAGGGAAGGTTTGTGGTGTTGTAACAGTACAGCTATTAACAGAATGTAAAGGATCAGTCAGAGCTGCACAGTGGCACGTGGGGACTTCTGCTCTCTTCTGCTCTCTCATAACCATTGTATTCATGCCCTTTATGTGTGTTCTTTGACTCCATTCTTCCTTTCTTCTCCTTGAAGAGGAGCTCCTTGAAGAGGAGCACTGAGGAAGGGAGGCTGTTTTGGACAAGCAGAGCAGATGCAATGGGAGGGTGCAAAGGATGTGAAGGGACTGTCACGCAGGCAGTGCACTCTGTGGACAAAAGTAATCATTTTCTGGTGACTGGGGCAGTGAATGGAGAGAAAAGAGCTGTCATACATGGGACATCAGAGAAATTATTAAAAAATATACATGACTGAGAACTTCATTACTTCAGGGTTAAAGTTGTTCAGTTGTACCTCCTGCCTTTCCAGACTGTAGAAAGTGGCTAAATTCTAAATATTTGAAAACTGGGGAATACAGACTTTAGGTAGACATCACTCACATGTCGTCTTCACTCTGCCCTCTTCAAAGGATGCTGCAGCATCCCAGTAACACTCATTCTGGCACTCTGCCTTTATAGATGCTTTGGGAGCACAGTATATGAACAAAGTGTAACGCTGCTTTGCTAAATCAAAACTTTGATTGAGGTCAGGTGTATTAAATAGAAGCTGCTTACACCTGGCCTGTGCTCAAATATATGAAGCACACCAGAGTTACCACCATTATCTTAATTTCTCCTTTGCCTCTTAGGGAATCCTTCCTTCTCAGATGTGGTTTACGTATCCTTCACTAAGTCCTGGTGATCATTGTACATCCAGGCTGCTGACAGTTCTAGGAGACTCTTGTCTGCCTCTGCAGGCACAGCCTGTAAAATTCAGTGCTGAACGGGTGTGTGTTTGATCCAGAGACATGGATGTGCACCTCTCACATACCCTTGCCATTCTGCTTTAGTTTATCAGTCCAACCTTCAATAGAGCCATATAATCCACAGTGAAGGCAATTGCCATTTATGCAGATAAGTGTTCCACAAATTTGGGTTCTAACCTAACATGTGCATTGCAACTTATTCATGCTCAGCTCTTTCTTTCCAGAGTTACTTCCAGTAACTTTATTTGCAAACTCCCAAGGGCTAGAGTCAACTGTTGTCTGTTGGCATGTACCCTTACATTTCTATTTCCTGGCTTTCAGAGGTTTAAGTTCAGTCACTTCCCACATTCTGGCAGGGCAGGGTAGACCCTGCTTGACAGCTGTAACTGCATTAATGAAGTTTTTGGGCATTTAATATTACCCAAGCACAGATCTGCATTTTTAACACTGAGGAGTTGTTTTACGTGCCTGAATCGGGGTTAGATATAAGGAAGCATATTGGCAATGTCAGTACTTTCAGAAACCTGGTCTACACAAAGTCTCAGTTTGTTATTTTTGATGGTAGAACAACAGTTTGGAAACGCTTTTATAAAATCATGGGGTGGGTGCAGCTCAGCCTTGGTGATGTTGCGGCATGACAACCCATCAGCAGTGATCTCAGTCATTGAGTTGGATGATAAGCTTCTGAAGATTTTCATGTCCAGTCTTCAGATAGGATAGCAATTTTAGTGTAGGGCTTGGGGGAGGTGGCTCATCAAGGTAATAATGTCTCCTTGAGGAGAGGTAGGAGAAAATAATGTTTTTTGGTTTTTTTTTTACAAAGTTGTATAGGGCAGGTGCAGAGCATCTGATGAGGCAAAAAGAAAGTGCATCTATACCTCACTTCCCAGACTTGTACATCTCTACATTACAAGCAATATGTTTAGAAAGGATATTGCCAATGTGAACCTTCATCAGAGTCCAGTTAGCTCATATAGATTAACCATCCTAAGGGTTCCTTTAGGTAGTACCTCCTCTTACTATTTCGTTAATTAGCAGGCTTACTTTTGGAGCCCTTGCTATTCAGGTTTTACCAGCGCTACTGACAAGTGGATCTCCTTACAACAAAAGGATATGTCCAGTTGTTTCTGTTACAAATGTATAGAAGCTTCAGGGTGTTTATTTAGTTAACTGTTGCCTACAAAAAGGATCACAGTAGTAACTTTGGGATTTCTTGAGCAACTTTTCTCTTTTTCTCTGTTCTTCCTCCCCCCACCCCCTTCTCCACTGCTCTAAATGGCAGTTTAGTGGTATTTTCAGTTTAATAGTAAGCCATGTTAGTTGCATGTGGGGTTGCTGTAACTATGCTCAGTTTTCTTTTGTGCCCCTCTTTCCCCCCTTTTTTAAATAAACTGCATGGTAGTTGGGATAAATAGAATAATTGTACTTTTAGCATATTTCTTATCGATTCACCCACCCCAAATCTAATATGCTGAGCAGGACAGACTCAGTTGCTGTTTTGTGACACTGCATACAATTTTGTAATTGATTGGCTTGTGTTCTTTCCCGTTGCAGAGACATTCTCCAAGCCTCCGTTCCGAGTCTTCACTGGAGCAGAGTTTGCGGATAACTGTTGGGAATGATCGGTATTGCACTGGCTCAGAGCGAAGGAGGTTGCCTGATAGACTGGGTTCACCGAGTGATAATCTGAGTGACTTGGACAGGTATGGTTCTTTGCAAACTGGGATCTGAGATAGCAAGACAGTGGCTTGGTCTTGGTTTAATTCCAAGTCACTCAAGGATAAACTTCAGGATTAGGTTCTTGGGTTTATTGTTAGTTGGTGGGGAAAGTTCTACTTTGATTTGTAAAACAGGAGCAGAAAAAAGCCTCTAGTTAAAATCTGTGCCCTGACTTAAGCAAAGCTACCCTAATGGCTGGGACTCCTATAAGTTAGGGAGTGGACATTAAGGTAGAAACAGCATTGGTTATTGTGCTGTACTAGTGGGTTGAATAGGAGAAAGTTTTACACAGGAGAAGAATAAGTAATTTAGTTTCAAAAACCCCATTGAGATGACTTGGAAGGAAACACTGGTAATGAAGAGGTTTCTTGGGTGTTACAGATACTATGGAACAGAAGTACGATATAAATATAGACAGGCGTGTATATTTCCAAACAGCATCTCTTATAAAAAAGTGAGTGCGACTTGGCAGGGGAAGTAAAGTAACATGACTGAATCCTCTCTTTGCAGCTGAAATTTTTGTCTGTGTTTGCTTTGGTTGTTTGCTTGATTTATATGCTGCCCTCCGCAGAAGAGGCTCAGGATAGCTTGCAGTAAAATCAGATAAATTATATAGAGAGAAATCTAACTATATAATAGCACAAACCTACCTTTGATAGAGGAACAGAGTGATTAAACATGCAAAAGACTATGTTGAGTTGGTGTCTGTGGTAATGACTATAAGGGACACTAACTGAGATTTCAGGTGAAGGAAAAGCTGCAGGTGCAGAGAAGGCATTGAAATTTCTTGGTTTCATGCAAATAACACCAATAGCATGAAAACAAACAAACACAGGAAGCAAGCAGAATTCTCTCAATGTGGTTCCTGTCTCTAGAAGTTTAGCGCCTCTTTTAGAGTGTTTCAACAGGTGTAATAAACCAAAATAGGGTTTAGTTTTCATTACTGTCCCTTTTAGGTCTGCCTCATTTCTCTTCTAACCAGAGTTTCATCTGTAAATCCCCTTTGTAGACAGGATATTTCCGGTCAGAACTGGTGCATATACCCAGGGGAGAACAAGTTGCATAGGAGGGAAGGGGAAATGGCATGGAGGAATTGCCACCGAGTTGCACTTCCTTGTTAACCAGTTGGGGCTTTCCCATTTTTTTTTCTTCTTCTCCAGTGAGGTTTTTAGATGTTATGTTCTGTGGTCATGCAGTATGGTTTTAAGTTGTATAGCATGCTGCGGAGTTTAGTAGGAATATTATTTTCCTCTGAGAATGAACAACTTTCACTTTTTTCCCCTGAAGAAGCCTTAATATTTGTTAGAAATTGTAAAAGTAGTAGTGAAAACATAGCATGAAAAAGGTGTTAAAAACAGCCGAAATAAACTGAGAAGAGTAGGAGAAAAGGAGATGGATAGTTTCGTTCTGAATGTTTGTTTATATATTTTGTACTGTCAGTGCACAGAGGTTCAGTGTGTTTATGGTCAAATTTATTTTATCCAGGAGTATCCATTTGGCCACACTTGCTCCATGAATATATCTATGCCTCTCATCCAAGAACATAAAGGGTTAGGCAACTCCAGCTGTCCCTATGCATCTTCTTGACACCTGTGGCTACAGGTTGGAATTTACAAGGATCAGGCTTTTTGCTTGATATATTGTCTATGTTGTATTGTAAATAGTTTTAAATAAGTAGTTAAAAGTTGGTCAGTTATTAGCATTAGCCTAGCATTTTTGTTGGTTTCTCTTCTGCTTCCACTAGAAGAAAATGTCTTTCCCTTTTTTTGGCTTGTGGGGACTGCCCAGGTATCAGGACCAGTTGTTATGACTAAACATCATTCTCCATGCTTTAAAAATTACCCTTATTTACCCTTAATATGAGGCAGCAGTTCACTTCAGTGATGAGTACACTAGGTGCCTAGGGGGTGTCTGGGTGAGGGGCACATAATATATCTGTCTAACTTACAGCTGTCAAAGAGAACCCAAAGACTCTGGGAGTTTCATCTGAAGAAGTTTCTTCTGCATGGGTAAATAGGTCCTTCTTCGTATCCTGGAGTGGCTGGAGCCAGGTTGAGTGCTTGGTCTCAGAGTGCTGCTGCTGGCTCCTTTGCTTATGAACCTCAAACAGTTATTTCTAAATATTCATCCTCTGTAATTGGTAAAACCTCAGAGGTCACAAGGAGAAAAGGATTTTTATATTAAATCTGTAAAGGTATCTAATCTAATATTCCCTCTCCCCCTCCTGCAACACGTACAGAAGTTTCAAGAAGCTGTAGAGCTCTTTCAGTTATCTGAGAAAAGAATCTGGCAAAACCTAAAAACACTGCCTCTGGTTACCATACATTGCAACTGTTTTCTGTAGTGACTCTGGTTGCCTGATGCTGACCTCTTGGCACTGGAGTCCTTGATATAGATTATGCTGCTATTAACTACCCTGATACCACCTCCATTTTTATCTGCCTGTCTACACTAGTGCACTTTCCTGGAAGTTAAATATCTTGACCAGCATATGCCATATAAGGAGTTTAAATATGACTTTTTTTCTTGTTGCCTATATAGTATTCTTCTCAAAGGTCTTACTTCATTGTCTTGCATATTATTAGAAGCCATTTGAGAGCAGCTGTGAAAGGGTTAACTCTGGATTGATTGAGCAGAATTGGCTATATGAAATGCAGGATCACATCCTTTGAGTGCTTATATTGTCATCCGCTCATAAGGTGCAGTACCTGTAACATCTATCTCATTTCCATATGACTTGCTGTGTAGGATGTAGAGCAGGGGTGGTCAACCCCTAGCCCACAGGGAAGTGATAGCAATTCACTGCCACTGCCTTACTGTCAAATTTCCAGATCCACGGGAAGCCTTGTGGGCTGGATAGCTTGTTCCTGCATACAAAATTGAGTGTATGGGGTTTATTGGGTTGGCATGGGGTGGGGGGTGGTGAGGGAGCCAGGCTGGGCAGCATGGGGCCCAGTCAGATCTGCACACTGGCGCTATGTCACTTACGTTGCCTTTGCAGCCAGAAGATAAGAGTACCACTGGCGTAGAGGAAAACTTACATCTCTTAAGTGGCACATGAATCTACACATGTGGTTTCTAGATCCATAGTTACCTGTGTTGCCCTTTGCTCAAATGCTCAGAAACTCTAAAGGGATTACAATTCAGGATCTTTTTGTGGGGTACAAATTTCTTAATGTACAGTCTGAAGTAGTTTTCCATTTCATGGAGGATTCTCAAGCAGTGCTGAGGTCTCTAGGAATTTATTCCTAATTCACTTTTTAGGCTCAACCACATTAAGAGCAGCCTTGTTATACTTCTAACAAACAGCTTAAAGCACTTGGGCTGCCCTAGAAATTTCAGAGAAAACCATCTTCTCTATCCTTGTCTTTATCAACCCATCGATCTTTCTCTTTGGTTTGGGCTGGTGCATGGGGTTTGGGCCTGGGGCCAGAATGCACAACCACAGGACTCTGGGAGAGAGTGCAGCGGAGCTGTGGGTGGCCTGTTTGCGGTGAAGGGGTGTGTGTGTGTGTGGGGGGGGGGGCTGGCTCCCCATTGCTGTGTGCACTCCCTGGGGGGGAGGGCAGAGGGGCAGTGCTGCTCAGGGGGTGCCTCACTATGATGGCACAGGGCTTCTGGCAGCGGCATCCAGCTTCTCCACCCCACCCTGCTCTGCCCTGCTGCACCGGGTCCTGCCTGCTCGGCCATGGAGGCCCTGAGGGGAGGCAGCAGGACAGGGAGCCCTGGCCCACATCCACCCCTACCCCCACCACCCATGGGCTCCACGTTGGCTGTGCTGCCTGTGGGGGAAGGGGAGCCGGGCCCCACACTCTGCTTGGCCTGCAGCTGTCGCCTCCCGTAGGTAGCAGTCAGGGTTTGGTGTTGCTGCATGGGAAAGGGGGCTTCGGACCCAGGTCCCTGGCCCTGTAGCTGTGGTAGCTGGGGGCCCCTCCAGCAGGAATGGGGAGGGCAGTAGGCTGTGGGTACGGAGTGGGGGCCGCCAGCAGGGCTGGGGGGCTGTGGTTTGGGAGTGAGGTTCTTGGACCTGTGTCCTGCTGAGCGCAGGGGGCGCGCTGATTTTTCCATGATAAAAACCCAAGATCAAATACCAAAATTTATAGGTACTTAAAATTTATTTTATTCTAGTGATTGAGGCACTGGTAGGCTTCCAAATTGCTTTAAAATTGTAAATATATCAATAAAACATTGTGTTCAATTGATACCTATAAATATAGTGCATTGCATTTTAATTGCAGATTTTGGGGTTATAATAAGAGAATTTGCAATTTTTAAACAGAGAAAACCAGAATCCCTGTAAATTCTGTAAATCATAGAGCTGGCTACTGCATTGGATTCCAGAGCTTCTCTGTCTAGGTTCCTTTTCAAGAATCCCTCTCATCATAATAGTGCTTCTTCAGGAGATGCCTTTATTAAATTTTGAGGCACTTCCTCTGCATTTAAGACCACTAAAATGAAAGATTCATTTGCAAGATTGAGTTCAGAATAGCAATTCTGACCTTGATATTTCTAGCCATAGAGCCACATGTCTGGTATGTATCTCTTGATGTCTGTGATGTTTCTTTTTGTGTAGCCATTCATCCTGCCTGCAGGGATTTTTCAGGATTTCATTTGGGCAATTTCAACTACTGATACAGCATCCAGTCATTTGGTCAGTTAACAGGGCTGAGGGTATTCACAAAGAACACAATTTGGTTTCAGCTTTGCACACTAAGTGGCACTTAAGTGCTGTATAAGAGCAATTTTTGATACCTGCTCATCTTTTAGATATTGTTTTTCTTGTTGTGGAATAAGATCAGCCAGGCACATGTGTAAGCCTAAAGTAAAATGGAGAAGGAAGGAGGCCCTCCCATCTTCTAGCACAGCAGCCTAGTCAATGGGGCACTTGTTGGGTGAGTGAGTCAGGTTTTAGGCTGTTAACTTGCATCTCCCAATTCTCAGCAAAGTGTCTGACAATCAGTTCACGGGCTAGGCATTGCCCAAAATGTGCTCTAGCCCATTGGACAGACAAGAGGAGAAGATAATTCATCTCCAGAAGAACAAGCCAGAGGAAATGTGGCTCAGTAAGATGGTCAGTGCCCTGACAAGAGGAGACCTGAGTTCTAGCCCTGCCTCAGTGGGGCAGAAACTGTCCCACTGCTGTTTATCCATTTTTATATAATGAGTGTTAAATGCAGAAAAGCCATTAAAGATGAGAGCCAGAATCTCTAGGTTTAGTTTTTCTCGTTTGTTTTGTTTTGTTTTTGTTTTTAAAGTTTCAGGGACCTGTATGGTTTTACACATGTACCTGTGTGATCCTCTTTTTCTCTGGACAGAAATATAACAGGGTGAGTATGGTTATGCAGATAGACATAGAATCTAAAGTCTGTATAAGGGCTAAAACTTACATTTATGTGGCATGAAAAGGTGAAGTAAGCTACCCCTTGGCATTTTGGGCCAAATCCTATCTCAGCAGGTGAGCAGTTCAGGTTTATCAGTACTTAAATGACTAGCTGGTTTATGGTTAGGAGATGACTGATTCCATATAACAGATCCCATGACTTCTTTGTCGGTATTAAACTTAGAGAGACAGAAGTCAATATTAGTTCCTACTCAGCAGCAGAAAGTTTGGGGTGGTTCTGGACTCCATTATGGCAATGGTGTTTATCATCTCCCTCCCCCCCCTGCAAAAAAAATAAAAATATTTAAAGATATAATAAAGTTTACCCTAAGGTATCTGTATGGGGGAGCCAGCCTGTGGCGCAGGTGCCACAAGTAGCATGGGCAGCTTCTGTATGTATTGCACAGCAGATTAGGGAAGGGGCAGGCAATGCAGTGGCAGGCAGATAGGGCAGAGAGCAGAAAACAGAGCAACAGATCAGGTGGGGCAGAGCTGTCCAACTGGCAGCCCCCAAAATGCTAGCATGTGGCCAGCAGGTTTCACTTGGCTGCTGTTCTCCCTCTACATTTGCTTCTGCCACCACAGCCGGGTTGGGGCCAGACTGCCTGACCTGCACATACGGCAAAACAGAGAGTCTGTCCATACTGTGGTGGGGGGAGGGCAGTGTTGGTCTATGTATACGGCAGGTTGGGGGAATTGGGCTGTGTGGCTTCCCCCTCTCCCCCACTAGTGCAGTAACCCCTCCTGACTGACCCCATGAGAGGAGTTTGGATGCCTGTGCCATGGCACTGTCTCTGTGTTGTCCTCAGAAGAGGGAGGGCACTGGTCAGCCTGGCACCCCCCTTTTCCCAGCTGCGTGTGCCACACCTTGCTCTCCCCCAGCATGTACCATAGGGAGAGCTGGGCTGCTGGTGCTGGTGGAAGGGCTGCCTGTGGGACACGTGGCTAAGAGAGAGAGCGGGCTGGGCTGCAGAGCAGTCCCCACTTTGTGAACATCATAGGCACCCGCATAGCACAGGTAGCCTGGCTCCTTCCGCTGCCCCCCCCCTTCCCAGCTGCATGTGCCACATGCACAGCAATCTCCTCTCCTGGCTGCACCAGCCTCCTGACTGGGAGGCTGAACACCTCCTGATGGGTGAGTCAGTCTTTGGGGGTTGGGGAGGGCTGCCCATTTGGGGCGTGAAGCATGAAAAGAGGAGGTTGCACAGCAGGATTGAGTAGTCCGTGAAGTGCACATGTCTGGGAGATGGGGTTGCTGGGCAGCACTCATGGGAGGGTGGGGAGATGTTGCCTGTTGTGTAGCCCTTGGGTAGGGAAAGAGGATAGGACTGGCACTCAGGGAGGATGCAGGTATAATTTGTGGAATGCCTGCTGAAGAAAATGGCTCCTGCTGTCTAAAAACATCCACTGGATCTAATGGTACAGGTTCCTTGAAAAGCCCTGTTACATTAGACTGTTGGAAAACTCTCCTAAAGTTTGTAGCTCTTCACAGTTGCCAGCAAAGACTTGTGACAGATGCCTCTGCTCTAGCATGGGAAGCCCACTTTAGCCTTCAAACACAGGGCACAGCGAGTCCTTAAAAAGCCTGTTTTCACAGAACTGGCTTAGTGCTAAGGTGTATTCATTAAACATATATAGTTTTCCGCCCAGTTCAAACCTTCTAACAACCTAGAGTGTGATGAATAAAACCACAATAATGTTTTACATAAAAATAAGTAAGGGAACAACCCTTGTTTGTCAAGATGTATGTTTATGAAACAATTATTCCTGTCATAAGACTACCCTAAAATATGTAGTTGCAAAATGTGTTTTGGCAGATTGCCTCAGAAGTCAGTTTGCCAGAAGTCATAAGTGGTCCATAAAAAGATACTCGTTTGCAGACCACATTTACCAGGTGGAGTCATCCAAGCATAGACGTCTTTGCCACCAAAGTGAACAAGTAATACCACAAGTTCTGCTTTTGGCCTTCAGTCCATTGAGAGCCACTGCTCCAGAGGAGAGCAGAATCAGGGCTGTCTGTATTCCTTACCCTTGGTCCTCAGGCATGGTGCTTGTTTACTTTCTGATTCTACTAATTGGAAGAGTTTTCAGGAAACTCAGGTTGATCATTAATGGTATGAACATAAACCATATTTACTTGCATATAAGAGGACCACCTGGTAATTAGATTTTATATATGGAAAATTTATAAATTTGATATCATTTTCCAGGTATAGAATTGAATCATGGGAGGTTTGTTTTGAATTTGTCCTTTTCACGTTATACAGCAGGGGAAATTAAATATGGGAGATCAGGTAGCCCTTTTGCCCTCTGTCCTGCCAACTTCTTCCATGCCATCCTTATTGTCAGACTGTGTTCTCCCTTAGCACATGGAAGTGAGGAACAAATGTGAAAAAAATGACCTTGAAATAAACATAGCTGTACTAATATGAATATAATGCCCAAAGATGGACATCGTCTAGAATTGATGCATTTTACCTTTTTGAAACTGCTGCAAGATTTAGTGCAGGGACTCCATAAACACACTGTTAAGCACTTTGGCACCTACTTAATCTGACGCACAAACTATGCCAAATTCCAAAGGCTCATGATTTACCATATAGTTCATTGGGCTGAGCCCCAGCAGTCAACAGCATTTCAAGCCATGATGACTCCATAGCTCAGCACTGCTTAGTGTGTGTGTGTGTGTGTGTGTGTGTGTGTGTATTCCAGGAAGCCCCCACAAAGAGTCCATGTGCTAACTGGGTTTTCTTGTTATACATCCTGGGATCCTCCAAAAATTTATATTTAGATGAGTCATAGGGCAACCAGGTTTGTCTCCACCTCATGGGGGGCGGGGCCACTCCAGTCATATGTGCCAGTCTGAGAGGGATTCTGCATGAATTGTTTGAGTCTCTGTTTGGTGATGTTTGTCAGAGATTTAAGGATATGACTTATTGGAAATAGGAAAGAAAATCACAGCTCAGCTGTGACAGTAGCGTTCAGAATATATTCAGCATAGTGGCTCACCATGACTTGAAAAAGAATCAGCACCAAGGGGGCCTGGGTTTCACGTACATTACCATATATCTTACTTGGACTGCACTAACCTACCCTTGTGGTAGGTTCCCATCAGCATTTTTGGCACCAGGAGAGGATGTCAGCATTTGCTCTATCTTTCTGAGTGCTAGCAGGATCTCCAAGCTCCGTGCGTATTCCCTCCCAGGAAGCAACTGTCTGTTTTTTAAGGGCTTTCTCCCCGCCCCCCAGCCAAAGTTCCCATTAGCACGTTTGTCCAGTATGGGTGATGTACTTTATAGTTGTGTTCAGTGTTACTTTTATTTAATCAACTTCATTGTGATTTCCATTCCTGAGCACATGTTGCTTTTAGCAGCAGTTCAAAGATGGACAGTGTATTAAATGAAATTTCCTTGTATGCAAATGTCAGACGATGGGCTTTTTCTCTGATGCAGATGCGGGGGGGCATATCTTGTATTCCAAGAAACATGGTATGTGAGGCTGTTCTTGTTCTTAGACCTGAAGCATCTTTCCACTTAATCTCCAGTCTCTTCTCCAAATGTTGTATCAAAGACGAGGACAGATTCTCTGTCCAGATCCATGATTCCCTGCACCTCACAGCATGGATACTGTTTGGTTAACATCATTGGAGAGGACTCGTTTGTCAGAGTTGCAGAATGTCCTTACCCTGGTAGGAAGGACTTGGATTTAACTTGTGAAGCTAAGTAGAAAAGGCTCATTTTCTTGGCTCAACAACATCAAGTTTTCTTTCATTTAATGCCCATGTACCTGATGTAGAATACTTTGTGTTCTTTAAAAAAAACCAAACACACCACAAAACACTGAACCATCAATGAGTTCTCTGGCAACCATTTCAGCTTTCCATTATTCAATTAAAAGGTATTCCACATTCACATCCTACATAGGTGAAGTTTCTGAAACACCATATATAATCACCAACCAGAAAATCATTCTTTCTTAGGAGCTCAGCATTTAACTGACGTGTTAACAAGGCTGCTGCATGTTCTTTGTTCTAGCCAACTATCAAAACAACCTTTGTGGTAACAATGTAGAAAAAAATGAAAGCTGTATGGCAGGACTTAATGTATTGTTTTTGTTTTTTTCCTAAAGTTGGATTCGCATTGAGATCTCACCCAAAGTTCTTAAAATGAAAGTAGTTTGGCTTCTACTTAACCAAGTAGTCTTGTTTATTTTGTGAAATCATTTCTGCAAGGCTAAAATTTAGTCTTGGTTGTTCTTACAGTGCTTTCCTGCTACCTGAACAGAATTGCACCCTTAATAGATCCACACATCCTGTTTTAATTTTGGTGGTAGAGATTGGGTGAAAGTTCATGTCATATCTCTAAAAGCTTTGTAATTGGGTTTCTACATGAATTAAGTTGTGCTATAAAAAAACCCCAAAAAACAAAAAAAAACAGCTCATCATTGAGATGACAACCCACTCCAAGACAGTTTCAGCAGTTTCTGTTGTTTCTTTGAGAAATGTTTCAATACTAAAAATAGCATAGTACTACCATCTTAGTTTTCCTGCATACATTTATACAGCATTGCTCTTTGAGAAGTATCAGGAGCTGACATTTGTTTTAGTACAGTTGTTTTACAATCCTTATTTAGGTAGAGTCCTAGCACCCACTTCCTGTGAATCACTGGTTATGAGTTACGCTGAAAAAAAAATCTGGATTGCTTCGCCCCTTATGTGGTGTTGTGGGAAACACAAGCGCTAAGGATGTGTGGGTCTCTCCAGTGGAGACTGCTGGCCAAAATAATCCCAGCTTGCTTGCTTGGAGTGCAGGCACACTGATAGTGGGAAATCCATGAATAACGTATCTGATAGACTCACAGTTATTGTAAAGTCAAGTCATCCTTTTAAAGTACCTGTTGCCCTGCAACACAGCTGTGTTATCTATGCTATGTAGTCTTATGTTCCCAAATTCATGTTTAGGTGTTCAGGGTATATTTTGGATAACAAGTATGACATTTGCTGAACTTTTCATTTTATGAATTATTATTTAATACTCTCCTTAATATGCCCATTATGGTCAGTTCATGCATATTGTAGATTGCCAGCTGGTGAGTGTGCATGCCATTTACTTGTGTGGAAAATAGCAGTTCAGTGTAAAGTACATCAGTTCTTTCTTAACACATTTGTAAACATTTTATGTAGGGAGAGCTCATGAGTGGGTTTCTCCAGAATTTGTGCTGAAAGTGCACAGTGCAGTGGCTTCTTTAACCTTGGAGCTTCCCCCTGTACTCCCCGGCTGATGATTGGTAGAGGGGTCCTGTCACTTGCTGCTTGTTGCCTGCACTTGATGGCCAGGAGGGGAAAACTACAATTTTTAAATATGCTGCGTTTTTCACCTTCCAGACATCAGGTGCGAGTAGCAAGCAGCAGGGCCCCTCTGTCAAACAGCTATGGAGGGGTGCACAGGAGGGAAACTCCAAGATTAAAGAAGCTGCTGTGCTGCGCACTTCTGGTGTGAATTCCAGAGATTCCAGCTCATGAGGAGTAGTGTGTCGTACTGGGAAGAGATTTGCTAGGTGGAAAAGATAACTTAAGTTTGTGTGGACTGTGCCTGGCTATGTTGAAAATACGGGCCCTGTACATGTGTTCTTTTGGGGGTATTTTGCCAGAAGGTAGAGTCAGATTGTATTATGTAACATTGCGGGTAATGTGGATATGTTTACTTTAGGGCAGTGGTTTTCAACCTGTGGACCCCTGGGGGTCTGCAGACTGTCTGAGGGGTTTTTGAAAAATGAGAACTATCAATCAAAAGCATGTGAATACCCATACTTACACTTCAAAGGGGTCCTCACCTCCATTCAAATTTTTTTGGGGGCCACAAATGAAAAAGGTTGAAAACCTGTGCTTTAGGATACAGTACAGTATAACCTCATAATTCCAGATCTCAGAAATCTGGCACTCTCAAAAATCTGGCACTTTTTAAACTTGGAGTGGCTGCTCCAGGACCAGCCGCCACTTCCTCTGCACCCCCAGATGCAGAGGGGGAAGCTTGTAAGGTTGCCACTGCCATTAACCACTCCGTTAACCGCCCTCCCTCCTCTTGCCATTAACTCTCCTCTCTCGCTACGTCATGACTGGCCGCCGCACAGACTTCAGAAATCCAAAATTTCAAATTTCTGGCAGGTGCTTGGTCCCGAGCATGCCGGATTCATGAGGTTATACTGTACTTGTTATGACTCTTTCATCTTAACTCTCATCTGTAAGACGATATTAACAATTTTTTTTCACTATATCCATCGTTAAGGTATGTTTACCTTGGACTTTGTAAAGCATTCAATAAATTATGTATAAAGTGTGCTGAATTGTCCTGTAGTTAGTTTAAGTTATTACTGGAATACATAAGAGGAATATTCACATTTATAAATTCAGTTAAATCAGAAAACTGAAGAGTAACTGGATATCTATGGAGGATACCTTATCTGGTTATTTCCAGTCTTTCTAATGCTTTGAGTTTTTATTGGTAATTATTTTTGTGATATCTTCAAAGATGTGAATATAATTTATCTGTATTTCTGGTTTTTTGAAGATACCATTTTGCAAAATTTTGAAGCATTAACCTACTTGATTGATGGAGATATATATTTTTAAGAGGATAATAGCTTTGGAGTTCCTCCTCTATAGACAACTGTATTTTCATTTGTCTATCCCTGTTCTGGCCTGTTGGTCGCTTGAGGAGGACTTTCGTATTTTTTTTTCTGTCTCTTCTAAACTTCGTAAGGTAGGCTCTTGTTTCCTGTTCTTGAAGGAGCAAGAATGTTTGGTAACCAGAGGTTGGACCATGATCATACTGGCAAATGGCTGAAGATACCTTATACTTCAGAGGGCCAAAGGTATTGAGACATGAAAGTTTCCCCACTTGATTACAGACCACTTCATAAGTGTATATTCTGCAAGATATCTTCAGAGAAGCAAATTAAAAGGTGAGTGTTTTTTTTTTTCCCCCCCTCCACACTTTCCCCAAATAATGTAGTGGTCATCTTATAATTTTTATTTAAAACCCCAATGCCTCATTCTTGTTTAGATCAGTGGCTTTCAAACTTTTTTGACTCAAGGCACCCCTCGGAATATGTCAGCTCTTAGTTTGCACTTGCTTTTTGACTACAGAAATATAATAGAGCAATTTTTCTGTTGCAAAGAACTCAGAATGTTTTTAACAGTATAGACAACCCTCACTTAATGTGATTTTGGTTAGTGCTGTTTTGCTATAGCTCTCATTTAAAATTCATACCTGATTTCCACTGAGCACTCAGCCAGTTTCGCTATAGTGCTCAGTGGAATCGGAGAGTTTTGGCGGGTGGCAGTGAATGGGTTGAGTGGTAGCAAGCTGGGGGGTGAGTGATTGGCAGTGAGGGGGGGACGGGTGTGAGGACGGAGCCTGCGCCACTGCCTGGGCCAGAGCTGGCAGGGGCCCAGGGTGGGGCAGCAGGAGCACGAGCCTGGGCTGGCAGGTGGTGCCGGAGCAGGTGCGGGGGGTGGGGAGAAGCAGAAGCAACAAGGGCTGGGGGGCAGGCGTGAGCATTGGGCCCGTGCCAGTGCCTGGTGTTAGGGCCGACAGGGGCCCATTTCCAGGGCAGGGCAGCAGGAGTGCTGGGGCCGGGGCCTGGGCCAGGGCCAGCGGAGGTCCATGCCCAGGGTAGGGCAGCAGGAGCGCCAGGGTCAGGGCTGGTGGGGCAGCAGGGATGCTGGTGCCCAGGACCAGGGCCGGGCCAGGGCCAGCGGGGGCTGCACCCAGGGCAGGGCAGCAGGAGCACAGGGACTGGGTTGGCACATGGGACCAGAGCAGCCAGTGGGTGGGCAGGGGGGTGAGGAGAAGTGAGAATTGGCAAGTGGGGGGTGGGTGTGAGTGCGGGGCCCACACTGGTGCCTGGAGCCAGGGCCAGCGGGGTCCCAGGGCAGGTGGCAGAAGCGCGGGGCCCCAGGCTGGCATGTGGGGCTGGAGCTGCCGATGGGTGGGTGGGAGAGTGAGGAGAGGTGGTGGCGGTGGTAACCAGTTATCTCTATTTACATTAATTCCTATGGGGAAATGGGTTTTGCTTCAGGTGGTTCTGCTTAATGCTTGTTTTTTCCAGAGCCAATTAAGAGTGCTAAGTGGTGGTTGCCTGAATGGATTCCTATTTGAAATCTCTGGGTGATCTTGTGAATCATACTCGCACGCCTTAACAGCACTAACATTGCGTGGCACCCTGTGACAATCTTGAGACGATACCAAGGCACCCCAAGGTGATTTGGTACCCTGTTTGAAAATCACTGGTTTAGAGTTACCTCCTGAAAGGTTTGAACCAAGTCATTTGCAAGAGAGAGGTCCAAAAAGTTTGAACAGCAGCCCTGAATTTCTGTAAAGGATCTATAAATTTTTCACACTGCAGCTAATGAGTGGGTTCACTTTTCACTTGAATAAAATAATATCCTATAACTTAGACCAGCACCAGTATTTGTTTTAATGTTTAAAAGGAATTTAAACCACACGTAACTATATCAGGTAGTGGGGTGGGGAAGGAAGTGGGGTGGGGGAGGGATGATGACTCCTGGAGTCTCCAAGGTCCCTGGCTTCTCTTACTTTGCTTCCAAGACTCTTTCTGAAATATCATAATTATATTTATTTCGATGTTGATTAACAAAGGAGGGGATAATAAAGCAGTATTTCTACAAGATGTTGAGTACAGTAATCAGCTGCATATACTTTGAGAGTGTCATTCTAACGTTGGAAAACTTGGGACGACTAAGATATTTAATTGATAGAAGAGATGGATATACATCTGAGGAGATAGCAGTTGCAGAATGTCACTTCAAGGTTTAGCTGCTTGGTTTTGCTGTATTTAAAGGCGTAGTGTGAATTCTGCACTTCAGAAGTATTAGTGGAGACCAGTCCTCACAGATCCTGCTGCTGAGAAAGGTGCTGATTTGGGGTAGTGCCAAACACTGACCTATCACATGCAATGTATACTGAAGCTGGTATACTTTAGCAAAAAAGGCTAACTGGGGTAGCGTTGAGGGAGTTCTTGTTTATATCTTACGTTAATAATCTGTCAGTTTTTATAGTTTATTTTGTCTCTTACTGTAACCTGCCCCGAGCCTTTGTTGGGAAAGGTGTCATTTGAGTCAAATAAGAAAATCATTCCTTTACTAGTTTACTTACCTATATAGACTGTCCTGCCAAAGTCTTCTCTAGAGGATTTTTTGGTGCACTAGTAAACGTTCTCACTGACAGCCCTGTTTGTGTCTGTGCAAAAGCTGAGGTAGAATTTATGTACCAGACCTTCTGCTAGTACATATCTGTATTGCTAAATTTTAAGCTGAAGTTCTGGCCCTATGTGTTCAGTATAAAATGAAACCTGTTCTGAAGAACTCACATGAAACACCGATCTAACTACCTGATTGGTCAGGGGTGCTTATTCTGCATTCTTAAAAGTGCTAATCATGTATTCTTTTTTTAAACCAAGTATCTGGGCTTTCTTCAAAAAATGAAACCTGTTCTGTCAGGTATTCAGTTCCCTGGATTAAATCATGGCTGTCCTCCTGCAGAATGGGTTTGTTGGGACTGCTTTACTTGACAACCATCTTATAGACAGAAGGTAGTGTGCCATAAATATATCCTTCCTTGGAGGTGGATTGACTTGTACAGTAAATTTAAATAATTTAAATTACCAAGTAGAAAGGATCAATTAAGGAATTGATTTTAATAACTTCCAATTTGTCCTTCAGTTACTTTGTAAAGAAAGGTGTATTCTTGCTACTTGATAACATCAGGAAAACATTCAGATTTACAACTAAGTAGAGACTATACACTTTATTTGGTATATCTTATTTCTGTGTAGAATGATACGCTATGACTGTACATTGATTCTAAGAAATTCTGTAGCTTAATATGGAGATTCTAACTAATTTTACATTTTTAGTATGATCTAGAAGGGTGAATGCCATGTTACTTATTAGCTAGATTATAAGTTTTTTGGTCATAATTGGTATTGAAGATGGCAGAATTTTTATTTTTTTATATATATTTTAAACAGTGATGAGGTAACGTGATGACATTTCCTGGACTCGGGATAGATCCCAACACATGTCTTGTATTGGTAGCATAGCTCCTGGATCCCTTACAGGTCAAGCCTTTAATATAGTAGTGTTGTGCCATATTTATAAAGCTTGGCCTCAAAAGTTTGGTATTTTTTCTGCTGATTTTTTCATATAGAAAAGGTTGTAGCCTGTAACTTAGGTTTTTCATAGAGCTTCCTGGAGTCAGCTTATTTATTTTCATGTCTCAAGAGTTCAGTTCTTAACATGTTTTATATTTAAATTATGATTTAATTTTAAGTTTATTTGTAAATATTTTAAAGAGTTACAAATAAAATATTATCATTAAAAATATTGTGTTTTAATAATGTTTTATCAACCTTACTTCCTTTTCTGGAGTATTTGAGGTATTGATTTTTGGTTATTCCATGAACTCAGTATTGCAGTCCGAAACCAGTTTGGAATCTTGTTACTGTTGAGGAAGTCCAAGAGACTTTTACCCTAAGTTTCTGACCTAATTTTACTTCTCTGCCTCTCTCACACAGGGATGACATGGCTGATGGTCCAATATTTACCAGAGGCCTCCCATGTTCTCGAGGGCTGGAGCGATATCCCTCTCATGAAGATCGGCCATCCAGTCCTTTCATGATGAGACATGATGAAGATTACCGTAACAGGGATGTATACCTGCATCGGTCAGATTACAGCCCACACTATGGTCGGCGTGAAGAGCTGCCACGGGGATCTAGTAGGGATAGTGACAAACTCAGAAAACCTTCCTACCGATCAAGGTCAGAAGAGAGAGGTAGAGAAACAAAGCGCCCTCGGTATGAGAAAGATGAGAAAATGCACAGTATGAGTGGGGACCATCAAGGTTTCTCATCGGGAACGCGAAACTATCGCAGGCGAAGCCGCAGCAGAAGCCCAAATGAAGAATTCCGGGAACTTGAGCGAGCCAGGAGGAAAAAAGAAGAAGAAGAGCGAAACAGAAATTTGAATCATGATCTGCCTAACAGTGACTATGGAATCCCTGGGTTAACTAGCACATTACAGTCTACTGACACTCAGTATTTGTACAGGCCTGATGAAATACCATCCATGCCCAAAAAGTCTATCCTGAAGAAACGTGTGGAGGTGGAAGTTGAGCCCCCCCCAATACAGGTTTGATTCATATGTACTCTTATACTTCCCAGAGACATCACTTATTGCTCCACTGCATTATTTGATCTTTAGTCTCTTGGTTTTTCTCTCTTTTGGTAGAACATATGTCCACTAGGCACAACTGGTGAGTCTGTGGGCTTCCCCCTGTTCTGGAGTTCAGCCAAGAAGCAGCAGCGCTCTTTTACCAAAGCCTTTTTGTGGTCACTTCCATTAGTTTCTTATGTTTCAGGGCATTCAAACTCAGGATATGTCTGTATGGCAGAAAACAGGACCATGCACAGACATCCTCAAGTAGCTCACGCAGTCCAGTCTGGAACCAAAAGCATTCCATCTGTGTTACTATACCATTGCACCCAGTTTATATAACTCAACCGAGAAAGGGACTTATTAGCTTGGGTGCGCCGCTGTGTTGATGTGGTTTTGCTGCTTCACAATCTGGAATCACTATGTGCTGAGCTAGCTAAGGATCTCTCCGCATGATGCTGTATTGCATCTTGCTTGACCAATCAATGGTGTGCAGACAGTTCTATCATAGATGTTTGTGGTTGAAAGTTTCAATTCTTTTATTTGCAGAGAAATGTAATCAGATATGAAGTGATTGTTTCACACACCCATGAAAGCATGTTGATGATGTACCAAAGTTACTATGTGACATGCTTGTCTTCTTTTCATAACCTTCCCATTCTTTTTTGCTCCTCCCTTAGCTATTCTAAATTTTTGACTGTAAACTCTTTAGGAGAAATGACCTTGCCCTTTTCGTTTTCACTGGATGGTGTTAGGCCCCTCTTGGTGCGATGTGATAAATTATTCTTTTCTTTTTCTAGCGTGAAGACTTTTCAGACAATTCTACAGCTAGTAAAGATCTTCCTCTTATTTCAAGTCGCTCATCTTTGTCCCAGAATAACAACAGTACTCCTTTTGCTTCTGATGTGGAGAACTTCATCAAACGGTTTAACAAAGATTCTGCAGTAGAGACTCCAAACCAGGAGTTGCGTGATGGTTTATATGAGTGGAGCCCACTTTCTGCACAACCCAAAGACACCTTTGCTTTTGAAGAGAAGTTTGAAAGTTTCTTATGTCAAAAGGAGAAAACAGAACCAAAATCAGAGCCTGCAGATCGTCATGGTGACTTCCTGCTCCCTCATGAGAGGGCTAGTCAGGATGGGAGTGGTTTCTCCCGCATTCTAGGCTTGATGGCTGATTCTGCCAGTGCTCAAGAGAAGAGAAGACGCAGTTTCCCTGACATTGAGGATGAAGAGAAATTTCTTTATGGTGACGAGGAGGAAGATTCCAAACCTGAACCGGTCCCTGCTGAAAAGCCGTCGGTGAGTAGTGGGAGTGAACTTGCCAGCCAGAAAGCAAGTCCACCTCCTCCTCCTCCTCCTCCTCCTCCACCACCACCTGTAAAGCTAGATGCTCTGGAGGAGTCCAAGGTTGAGTATGCAAAGATCCATGATCTGCTTAAAACTATTGGGCTTGATATTGGGGTGGCTGAAATTGGCAAACTGGCAGTCCGTACCCAGGAGCGCCTTCATGGAAAAAAGCTGGCATCTCGTTCTCCTGACCGTCGCTCTTCAGACTCCCGCAGCAGACTGGAATCATGGGAAATGCACCGCAGTGACACGCAGTCTCCAGAGTCAAGCCAGCAGCGCCGTGCATCACCGCCTGGCCCTTACCAGCCATCCACAGACACCTCATCATCTTCTCTTCAGAAATCAGAGTGCTCTAAAAGCAAAGCTGTGGGCCATGAGATCCCTGTTGGCACACCAGAAGTACCTCTTCCTACTGCACCTCTAATCCCCTCAGCACCACCTGCCCCTGCTGGTTTGCCACCTCCCCCCACCTCTGTTTCCCAGTACCAAATTCCCAACTATCCCCGATTCAGTGCGCCTCAGATGCCACAAAACTATCCCCCTCCCACAATGGCCCCTCCTGGCTATGATGCTTATGGGCACTATATGGCCTATGCAGCCTCTGGATGGCCTATGTACCCTCATCCCCAGCAACCTAGCCCTGCATTGCCAGAGGCTCACGGGCTGCTCACAATGACAATGACAGCAAACCCAACGCGCCCCAATCTCCGAGTGATTGAAACGGTCTCTATGGGCAATGATGCCCCTGATTTAAAGAGAGAAGACTCTGTACTTGTACCAATTCCCACTGCATCTAGTGGTCATCCCAAAGTGTCCATTCAGCTCACCTCACACTTATTCAAAAGCACCACAGAAAAGATTTCAGATGAAAAAAATCGGGCGGCTCAGAAGCAAAAGGTGAGTGTGTTACTTAGATTTGTAAGATCTTGGTTAAGCCACTCAAATTTTAAATCATCACTTGGGTTTACTGAGGTCATATCTATCTGTGTTTATTTTTCAATCTTAAAAACAGCAAAGCCTTTTGGTTAGATTGCTGGTTGCTGCTGATGCTATTGTTGCTGATGCTAGAATAAAAATGATTGGTTTTCTTCACCCACGTTTATGAGGTACTTGACCATTTGAATTTTTAAGCACTGAATTTACTTTAATGGAAGACTTCTAAATGTCCCTCAGATGTATTTGCTTTCCTTCCCCCACAAAAAATGTTCAGAGGGCAGTTTACAATAAAGACAAAAAACTTATAAAAGCAAAAGAAAGCATTAAAGTAAGAAAGTGTAACAACACAAAGTACTCCCCCTCCCTTCTGTCCCCTCTCTTCTCCCCCCCCCGAATTCAACTCCCCTCTCTCTGACCTAGGAGAGCGTTTGTTAGTTTCTTCCCTCCCACCCTTGATTAACCCAACCTCGCTTTCCCACCCACATTCACTACCTACCTAAAAGAAAACATTTTTTTCCCCTTGCTTGTTCCTTCCCATTTGCTTCCCAGTCCCCTACCTTACACCTATGGGACTATCTCTCCACTTTATTCCCTGCCCCACTCCCATGTCCTTCCCAGGCCCGTACTGCCTTGTCTCTCTCACATAGGGGCATGGCTGTGTCCAGAATGCACTCCTCCTCCTCCTCCCCACAAAGAAACACATTATTCATTTTAAACAATTACAGCAAACTGTACAATATCTCCTCTTCGTCGATGCTATAGGGGTTGAGTGTTGCCCTATGGAGGTGCTCACCCCAGGGCAGCTTTAAAAAAAACAAAATCTCATCTAGTTACAGGCTTCTGAGCTGTTGCTTGAATATGTGGGAGGGAAGTGCAAAGCTGATTACCTGTAGTCAGCTAAGAAATGGTTCAAGAATACAAAATGACTATGATGTAACAGTTTAAACATTAAGGAGGTGGAATATTTCTTTTTATATCAGTAGGATAAATGGTTGCTAGTGATAACACGATGTAAAGTTGTAGTTCTGGATCCTGTGCTTTTGATTTTTATACACGTGACAGGCAGGTGATCTGCACAGCATCTAAAAACCTCTAGTGGTCAGACTTGCCTGCCTATGGTCCATGGCGTCCCCTTATCTGTCACCTGCCATGACTTGATTATAGGGTCTTTTAACTGGGGAGGCTGCCTCCAGAGCCTGGGATGGCTTCTTTCTGGGTGCCTTAGTGTACAGCCCTTGGGGCTTCTCTGCCCTAAACCTGTGTGACCTCCAGCTGCTGTCATAGTCCATGCCTCACTGTTGTGTCTTCAAATTTTTCGTGCTCTGGCCCCCTTGGCTTTGACCTGCCAGTTACTTTAGCTGTGGACTCCTAAGCCTGGGCCCACTTGTGGCTTGGCTACTGAATCCCGGCCTTTTCCCACTCTTGTGTACTCTGGGGCCCCGTGTACTCTGGGCTAGCCCTCAGGGTTCCTGACCCCAGGCCAGGCTGCCCTCACTGCCTCTGCCCTCAGCCCTCCTGGTTCTTGACCCAGGCTAAGCTGCCTGACACTGAGTGCCCTACCAGGCACCTCTCCATAGCCTCCACATCTACCTCCATAGCCACAGTCCGGTCCTCAAGTTACCTAAACAAACATAAACACAAGCGTAGTCAAAATATAAGCAAATAACATCTGTAAAACTTCTTCTCTGCTCTGGGACAATACCTTGCTGCTTCCCCCTTTCCCTTTAGCTGTTTTGGTGCATCTGTTATGGGTAGCGAGGGTGTTTATGGGCCTATTTCCTGCAGCCAGTTTGCAGTCATGGTATCCTTTTCCCCATCTGAGATTCTAATGTCTGTCTCGAGGCATCTTCACGTAATCCCTGGTTACTTTTGGCCAGATCAGCATGGCTCTGCTGGCACTCTGCATACTGTTTCTCATAACTGGCCCTCTCAGCCTCCAGCCTGCAGGTCCAGACTACCTGCTTTGGCTTAGGCCTTGGGCTTATATGCCTTAAAGCCATGCCCTCTTGCTGTCATGTGGCTCCCCCAGCTGCACACAGGAGTTTCCCTTTTACCTAAGGGTCAGCTTGTGCAGCTTGGTGAAGCCCCACACAGCCAGCTTAGTTTGCTCCACTTTCTTAAGAAAGTAACAGGAGCCCCTGGCTCCCTGTTACAGTGCATAAAACATTGATATTTACAGTGGTGGATACATTAGACATTTTTAAATAGGTATTAAAGGATGGAGTCAGTTTGAATGTAAATATTGGTCTGTGGATTTTTCCCTCTTTTCAAAATATTTTATAATATGTTAAAAAGAAGAGCTAGGAGGGATCATATTTTCCTTGGTATACCAAGTTTACACTGCATTTGACACCACTTCTATGCAACTAGTTTTACTATTGCCCTTGCATAGTACGGTTGCCTGTTACTGTGGATCATTCAGAGGGCAGCAGAGAGGGATGTTTTCTAGTAAGAGAATTTGATTTAGAACCACAGATTATTAGAGGGACCTATAAATATTCTCAAAACAGAGTTCAAATGGAGGTCATCTGTTCAAGTCTCTGTTCCTAAAATAAGGTAAAGGTACATCTTCCTTTCAGAGCTGCTGTCATTATGGCTATGCCCACATAGCTGTATAAACAGAATTTCAAGTGGAGAATACAGCATGTGGCAGCAAGAGGAGGGTTTATGCTGTCATATCTACAACAGCTTATTGAAAGACTTAAGCTCTGCTGGCATTTTTTTAGCATAGTTCTTTCTACACCAATGTCTCTTAGCTTATATTGTTAGCTAAAGGCATAACATACTCCTATTCCAGTTGACATAGTATTACTGGTAGAATTTTGTACTGCTGATCAGGTCCAAAGGCTTTTTAACATTGATTTACATCCCCTTTTTTTTAATATGGGATGATGGCAGTAATAAACTTCTGAAAATTCATTGTGGTAACAATCTAGTTTGCATCTCTAGAAACAAAGTTGGAAGGGAAAATGAAAGAACTTACTAGGTTTCATTGAAAATGTGCATTCTGTACAAAAGGAGTACTATTATGTTAATAGAAGCTCATTTACATTTATCTTTTCAATGTTCCTTGAGTATTATCTTTAATATATTAAGCAAGATGTTCTCAGCTTCCAAGAGCCACATAGAGACATTCAGTTTCTTCTGCTGTCTTAGGAGAAATAATGAGTACAGGTGCTCAGGATTTTTCTGAGTAAAAATGGTTACTTGGGGGGAAGGGGGGGGAACAATCAGAGTTCAGTCATTTCTGGAAGAGTTTCTCCTGGGCAAGCAAATATCTGTACGCATTCTTTTCTGAGAGAAGCCTCAGCACAGTCCCCCAGCATCCCAGGGTGTTTGCTTCCCCCCCCCCCAGGCAATAGTGCGTCTCTTGCTGGACTCTGTTGCTCCAGCTGAGCAGGGAGCAGAAAATGCCCTCTTCATAATCCCACATTGTGCTACAGGGAGAGACAGGCTAATTCTGAGCAGTCTGGGTTAGCCACTCAAGGCTGCCTTGTGCACTGTTGCCATCTGTCTCTGGGCAGACTGAAGGAGTCTGCAGACCACACTGAGATGTATAAACAGAGGCCCCATGGCTGTGGAGTGTTATCACTGCAAACTCTGATCTTCAAGGGCTCAATATTTGAATGTCTTTGGGTAGGTTTTTCTACCAGGAGAACAAACCTGGGAGAATTCTCTCCCAGATCATTTGAACATCTGTCTGTGGTCAGTGACTTGACAGAAGATAGGTGTGTTTGTAAAATGTACACAGTATTTTGAGCAAAAGTAAGATAGGACTGAAGCAAAAACATGAGTTACTAAAACCAAGGGTAGCATAGAAGAAGAAAGCTAGACAAAGTTTATATTTTTTAAGTTTTCAGTGAGGAAGTGATGAGAGAATGTGCTGTCATCAAAAATGCTCAATTTTGGATTAGCTGTGCTTTCACTGAAGTTAGTAGGTCAACATTAAGTATTTTGGGAGGGGGAAAACATATTTTTTACTTCTGTTTACACTGTAGTATTTCTTTCCTAAGGAACAGTAAATACTGTTGGGCTTACAAACCAATCAGGCTTGGTTTGTATACTGCCTATGAGCAATATTCTAAAAATAGATGTTACAAGCTTTTAGGGATACTATCCTGAGGCTTGTTCTATGTGGTCTTCCCGATGATTGGTTGATTGAATAATTTAGTAAGTTAAATGAGGTTTTGCCGTCACAACATTTATCATCAGTACAATAGTGGTAACAGCAGTTTGAGGACAAAATCATGTATTGATACAATGGTGATCTTTTTTTTCCATATCTTTCAATGGATTGAAAAATAGACACAGATAGAGTGTACAAAAATAACTTGGCGAGAAAGAGTCAGCTTAGTTTATTGTATTAAAGGGTAACACAAAAGGGTATTTTAAGAACAGTTATTTTTAATAACTAATATCCAGTGAGCTGTAATCCCAGGTTTAGCAGTCACTTAGACAGTTCTGTCTTAGCTGTGCTGAAAGGCAGTGGGTTTTTCATGCCCTTCTCTTCCCAACCTTGTTAGGTCATAGAAGAGAGAGAGAAGCTGAAGAATGAGCGGGAAGCCCGTCAGAAGAAGCTCTACTATCTCAAAACTGAGTTGGATAGATTGCGTAAACAGCAAGGTACAGCACCTTCACTTATTTTCCTTTTCTCACCAAAATGTGCTCCCAAGGCCCTGTGTGCAGCACTGCACTTCTTAGAATAGGAAACATGTAGACCAGAATAATATGCTGAATTGAGAGAGGGCGTATTTCCCTACTTAGGCATCCCCCAGAACTCTTTACAGAGCTGTGATATAGTCACTTCATTATCTCTGTCCCTATTGGTGAGTGTAGCTGCTATGCTGCAACAAGTTTTTCAAGCTGCAACCTGTTTGTACTGAGTGCAGGTACATAGGTCAAGACTTTGTTTCAGCTTTCTAGAACGTGCCATTGGGCACCTTGACAAATAAGCACACTGTGCTCTGCATTCCAGTGTTGACCTGCACGTCACTATTTTGATTAATCTAATCTGGAGAGAATACATTTTTTAATACACCCAAACATTTTGGGGTAATTTAAAACTTTTTACTGAGTTAAGGCAGGCTTATTTAATTGTAGGGGAGAAGGTCATTTTAGAGTAGAGTTTGTGTCTGTTTACTGAACATTGTGAAGAAAGCCAAGGATTTTTTTTGGTCACACAATTTGAGATGCTTTGTTCTTTGCTAGAAGGGCCCTTTTTATAAACAGACCTAATGGATCTAATGTGAAGACATCACCAAGAGCACAGCTTCATCCTTCACTTGTTCCTGTTCAAAAACATTAACATTATCAATTTAAGTTATTTTTATGAGTGGAATAATACTACATTTTAACATTATTTTGCTCTTGCACTCCTTACCCCTCCACCTCATCAATTGGCTCAGGGGAGATGTTGCGGAAGAAACGTCGGGAGAAGGATGGACACAAAGACCCCTTGTTGGTAGAAGTAAACCGACTGCAAGAGAATATTATGAAGGAGATTTCAGAGTTGCACAAGGAATCTGATGCAGCAGACAAGAAGCAATCTGAGCTTGACAAAGTAGCCCAGATCCTGGGGATTAACATTTGTGAAAAACCCAGGAAACCACCTGTGGAAACTAAAGATTCTTCAGAAAAAAATAGCAAGTCAGAAAATTTTAAAGGTGTAGAGAAAACGACATCCTCCAACAAGGTAAGTTCTTGGATCTATGTCCAAAACAGTTTCCATATTGTGAGGACAGAGCACTGGGGGAGGCATCTGTTTTCGCTCTTTCTTGGAGATCATTTAATCCAGTGGTGCTTAACCTCTCTGGCCCCATGGGCTGGATGAGTGGTGTAGAGCTAGTCCTCAGGCTGGATCCTGCACATGGGGTTTGTCTCCAGGCCTGATTCCAGTGCAGAGTCAGAACACAGGATCAGTCTGCCTGTATGATTTGGTGCCACAACATGACCCTGCACACTGGATCTGACCATATGTTGACGTGGGCCAGCACACAGGACCATGCCATCTGGACCATGAGACTCCCTATGGCTTTGGAAATTTGGTGGTAGGGGAGCAGTGGCAGCATTAATTGTTGCTGATCCTGCTCGCCTATCACCACATTTCCAGACCTGTGAGGAGCCATACAGGTCAGATGACATGACTCTGTGGGCCAGATTTGGCCTGTGAGTCAGAGGTTGAACACCACTGATTTAATCCAATTTAGTGTCTTTGTATACTGGCTTTAGTAGCTGATGGAGATTAGAAGCAAATTTGCTAACAGTACAGCTTCCTTGCAGGCGTGGACGCTTTGCATCCGTGTCTTCTGAGAAGCTTTGGTGCGTTTAAACTTAGATTGAACAGTAGTGAAAAGTTTCTGTTTTCTTGGGTTGTCAACCCATTCACCAACCCAGGAGGGCCCATGGACTACCACTGGTTTAATCACATGGCCTTCAACCTATCTGACATGAGTGGCTCTACTGGGAGCTATAACCTCACTGACATAGCTCTCAGGATCATCTGAGCGTGCAAGCCTTCTTACAGCATTAAAATAGTTCATGAAGGAAGAGCTAAGTGGTCAAGACTTACATTGATGTTGATATTTGCCCTTATTGGTTCACACCTGTGTTCACTTTTGAGGAAGACCATCGTTCCTCATATGGCCTCTATATTTAAAGGGTTGACAATGCCAGAATAGGCTTACTCCATTCCTGGGGACTGTTACTTCAGAATTTGTACCTGTGATTTTCATACAGCATCTCTGAAGGGTATATGAAAAATAGATATGTCGACTTTCTCATTGAGGAACTAATGTATTTGGTGGGCTAATGGCATTCATGATGAATGTTTTTTTCTGTAGACTTCACCATACTCTGAATTTTGCAAAGAGGAAGAGTGGCAAGGGGAAATGAAGGGTAATAGTTTCTCTTCCCTCCCTTCCTTCTCCCAGCAAAATCACTGAAATCAGTGAAGAATTTTAGATTTTTTTTCCCCCCCCCCCGTTTCTCTTTTTTGGTTTGACCCTGAGATCTTCTTAGCCCTACTTCATTTCAGACCTACGTTTCTTTTCTTACTATAGAAGTCTTTATTTCTTTAGAGTATTCGAATCAGATGCAGAAACAGTGGAACTAAAGTGGTGATTATTCATTTAAATTTTCCATCATCTTAAATTTTCTTGTTTTTCTCTCTTGGGTCTTAGCAGGAACATAAATGTATTTTGGGATAAGTTTAGACCAGGGCTGCCCACTTCTGAGCAGCCAGGGGGGCATGCACACCATGTGGGCCACAGATGTGGGGACTGCACGCTGCACAGGCGGGTGGATTCCCTTTCCTGGCTCTCCTCCACTGCATGAGCAACCCAATTCCCCACCCCCAACATCCCTCACCATGCAGGCAGCCTGGTTCCCTCTCCTCTCTGATCTCTGCTGTCCAGTGAGCATCCCTCCCCTTCCTGTGGGTAGCCCCACAGTGCAAGTAGCTTGGCCAGCCCCTTCCTGGCTCCTGTAAAAGGAGCAGGATGTGGAAAGGGGGTACATGTTGGCAGCCAGGTAGGAGTCCATGGGCCTCATGCCACCCTGTTGGGAGGCACATGGGGACTGCAGGCCACCATTTGGCTCATTCCTGATTAGATTATGATGTGTATCACCATTGTTATTTTGACTTGCGTTTTCACTTTGTTATATCCATAATAAGCAGGTTACCCTTTGATGGTTGCTTACTTTAATTTGAAAATTCTCTACCCTGGCCAGAAATTGCTGGTCTCTTCTGACAGGCACCTATAGATGCATAAAATACTAGGATTAATCTCTGACATTGCTCCCACAAGTTTGTTGGTAACTTCAACTAGTAATAATTGGGATTACGTTTTCTAAGAACAAAAGATTGCTCTAGCCCTGCTGCAAAGTTGAAATAAACTTCCTGGCTTGCATGTGTTTCTTTGTGTTTATCACTGAGTCTTGATGCTCAGTGTAGTGGCACAAAACCTCTACAAATAAATACGGAAGCTGAAAACTGTAGAACTGAACTGCCAGTCCTGCTGGGTTGCTTTCCAAAACAAGAGAACCCAATAAGATATATTTCTTTAAGGTTTTCTTTACAGTTTCTGTCCACATTAAAGTTCTATCCTGTAATGTACATGGTGCTTGCTTTCTGTTGAAATATATATACCTAAAAGGGTGCAAAGATGACTGCCATTACTCATCAGGTTGGCATGATTGTTCTAAAGGAAGGTGGCTTACACATTATCTTATAAGATCAAAATTATGTACGTCTATAAAATAATAGCACAGACAAACTTATTTCTCTGATTCCATGTATACAATTCCTTGCTTTTTGGGTAAATCATGTATTGATTTCTACATGTTCTCCACATCCACCAACTGACATATCTAGAACTACTAATCTAAGCCAGTAGGGCTGACTAAATTCCATTCTGAGAGGTTGTTTGATTTTTGTCTCCACATCAGGATTCCTGGTTAAAAATATTCCTTTTGACTAGTGCTTTAAAAATTCTAGGGTCCCTTACTGTATTGTTTTTGCCTTTCTAAATCACTGGAAACCAAGTAGGTATCGAGTATCTAAAGCACAAGACACTGGTGTATCATATAAACCTCAGTAAAAGGGTTTATTTCTAGATCCTTTTAAAGCCATGAACCTGCTGGAGAGGACAGGCTTTATTTAACATTGCTGGATGTTATTTGTCAGATAATAGTTTAACTCAACTGGTTTGCTTCATTTTTGTTTTATTTCCTTGCAACTTAGTTTTACAATAACCACATACTGATATTGAGCTGCATTTTAGGTATTATCTAGTACTCTAATAATGTACAGATATTCTGCACAACCCTTGAATTAGGAAGGGCGCATGCCTTAGGGTATCTCCTTATTGGTTCCTTGATTACCTACCTACTATCCAGCCATTGCTTCTGGGAGTCTTATTGGAAGCTCTTCACTGTGACCACGCAGCATCTGAGCAATGCCTGAAACAGTGGAATTAGCCTGGGCAGTGACCAGCAGGTGATATATATATATTTTTTTGTGTGTGAATATATTTTCTGTTGGAGGCAGGTTCTGCATTCCAAAGCACCATGTGTGTCCTGCTGTGTCTTAGAAAAATGTTTCCTTTTGTTTAATTTAGGAGTCAAAAACAACTAATGAAAAGTCCAGAGGTAAAAGCCCCAAGCCTGCAGAATCCTCTTCACTGTCATCAAAGCATCCTTTCCAGTTGGCCAATATTTATGAATATTATGATGCAGGGAACCACTGGTGCAAAGACTGCAATACCATCTGTGGGACCATGTTTGACTTTTTTACACACATGCACAATAAGAAACACAGACAGGTATGTGTCAGGTCATCGTCTTCAAGTAGATTTCATGCTGCTATTCAGAATAATACTCTGAGTATCAATCACAAAATACCATTTTGCAGGAGAGCAATCTGGCAGGAATGTTGTTTGCCTACTGTAAAACTCTGGAAGTTTGTGTAGTGGCCAGTGCTTTTTTGATTAGGGAAACAGGGCTTTTTTATTTGGTTCAATAGGGGACAAGCATTAAAGATTATGCATTTCGTACTCTGCCATGTCTTTTACGTTTTAGCCTTTTCACAGGTTTCTTAAGAAGAAGAAACATTTTTAAAAAATTGGAAAAGGGGGAGGGAAAAGGGAGAATATTATTCTTGCAAATATTTTCATTGTAATTGTGATTTTCAATGTTGTAAAGTGATGTTAAAAGGAAAAACAGAAAGGTGTAATTGCCTTGCTGTTGCAATGTATGAGCCTGTATGCCTCTGTCACTGTGCAAATAGACCCTGGATCCTTACAACAGACCTTGGGCATCGAAGACCCAGAGTGAGACCAAACAAGATTCTATAAGACGCATTGATAAGATAACTGTCCCTGCCAAAGGTACGTTACTTCCATTTCTCCTAGATATTGCCTCACTCTGTCCTCCAGCAGGTTCCAGCTGCTCAAGGACAAGGTGAATTAGATTTAAATTGAGATTTAAATCATGAAGCCTCAATGTAATTGCTGTTTTCTGCAAAAAATGCATTCTTGTTGTTTGATACAACCTTAATACATATTATCCACTACTCAGAGCTAGATGTAGGATTCATTTTTAGAAGGTACGTGCTATCCATTTTAAGGCAGCGATTTATTTTGATTTTTTTTTTTTTTAGATTAATTTTGCAGCTACATCAGAAAACAATTACGATTTGGTTATTTTATTTACCAAAGCTAATTGAAGCAGATACTTGTGAAATCGTTTGGAGGTGAACCGTCTCCAGCTCACTAGATTAATCATGTATATTTGGGGGGTATTTTTGCCATGCCATATTAGGACGATAACAATCACTGTTATGAAAAACAACAGGCATTGAAATTGTTTTGTTTAACTGAAACAAAAAACATATATTTTGGATTTCTTTTTCTTCAATGATTCATAGACGTTAGGGTCGGAAGGGACCTCAGTAGATCATCGAGTCTGACTCTCTGTATAGGCAGGAAAGAGTGCTGGGTTCAGATGACCCCAGCCAGATGCCCATCCAACCTCCTCTTGAAGACCCCCCAGGGTAGGGGAGAGCACCACCTCCCTTAGGAGCCCATTCCAGATTTTGGCCACTCTAACTGTGAAGAAGTTCTTCCTAATGTCCAGTCTAAATCTGCTCTCTGCTAACTTATGGCTGTTATTTCTTGATAAAGTGCAGTTAGCTTTGCTGATGATTTCATCACACTGATGACTCATGTTCATCTTGGAGTCCACTAGGACTCTGAGATTCTTTCCGCTTCCATGCTGCTGTTAGGCAGTAGGTGTGCTGGACATTTTTCCTCCCTAAGTGCAGCACTTTGCATTTCTCCTTGTTAAATCGCATTCTATTGTTTTCTGCTCATTTGTCCAACCTGTCCAGGTCTGCCTGTAGTTGTTCCCTGCCCTCTAGTGTATCCACTTCTCCCACAGTTTTGTACCATTCGCAAACTTGGACAGAGTACACTTC
Organism: Crocodylus siamensis; assembly: GCF_052110815.1. Classification (NCBI taxonomy): domain Eukaryota; kingdom Metazoa; phylum Chordata; order Crocodylia; family Crocodylidae; genus Crocodylus; species Crocodylus siamensis. Next base: position 152,891,170 of record NC_143395.1, on the reverse strand, counting down.
ACTCCCTTGTCCAAGTCACTGATGAAGACATTGAAGAGTATAGGTCTAAGGACCGAGCCCTGCGGGACCCCACTGCCTGCGTTCTTCCAGGTCGATACCAACCCATCCACTACCACTCTCTGGGTATGACCCTCTAGCCAATTTGCCATCCACTGGACTCCATAATCATTCAAGTCACAGCCGCTTAATTTGTTCACCAGTATGGGGTGGGATACTGTATCAAAGGCCTTCCTGAAGTTTAAGTAAACAATATCTACCCCTACTCCTGCGTCCAGGTGTTTTGTAACCTGGTCATAAACGGAGACTAGATTAGTCAGGTGTGATCTAACTGCTATGAACCCATGCTGGTTTCCTCTTGGCATAATTTTTCCTGCTGGGTTCTCACAAATATGAGCCTTAATAATCTTTTTAAAGACTTTACCAAGGATGAAGGTGAGACTGACTGGCCTATAGTTGCCTGGATCCTCCCTTCCTTCCCTTCTTGAAAATAGGGACCACATTGGCCCTTTTCCAGTCCTCGGGGACCTGGCCCGTGAGCCACGAGTGCTCAAATATTGTTGCCAGTGGCTGTGCAATGACATCAGCCAATGCCTTCAGTACCCTTGGATGGACCTCATCCGGGCCTGCCGACTTAAATGCCTCAGGTCCTTCAAAGTGACTTTTCAACATCTCAGGGTCGATGCTTGGTAGACTGGCACCCTGCTGTTGCCTCTCTACAATCCCATTGTGAGACTTGTTTTGCCCCTCGTTTAGGAACACTGAGGCAAAGAACTCATTGAGGAGTTCAGCCTTGTCCCCCCTGTCTGTCATCGATTTCTTGTGCCCATTCAGTAGTGGTCCTATACTACCTTGGGCCTTCCTTTTACTCCTATATATCTGAAAAACAATTTTTTGTTATCCTTAACTTGGGATGCCATCCTCAGCTCTGTGGTAGCTTTGGCCTTTCTAACTGCCTCCCTACAACTGTGAGCTGAGGAGGTATAACAATAAACATGTATAATTATTTTAACAAAACAAGCATACGTAGTTTTGATTTTTTTAAAAACTATTTTAGTTATAAATGTGAAGTGTGTCTTTTAACAAAAATTAAATGGATTATTTCAGCCATGTCAACATGAGAAACGTATGCAGAAAACTCAGTCTTTACCACCTTCTTCCTGTTTATTCATAAATTGGAAAAGAAAGATGAGCTTTCTTGCTTTTTCAGTTCCCAAGTGATATCCCAATTTAGAATGAATTAGTCCAAAGGAAGAAAATATTTTTTTCTATACCTGCAGAAGAAGCTAGTGTTGTTATAAACTGGATTACCACTTCAGTAGTCTCTGATGAATCCAGGTGCTTAAGTGACTTTCACCAGTTCACTAGTGTGACTTCCTTTAAAACTTCACCAGCAACCATATATTTCTTGAATGGTTTACCTTTAGCCCTGAAATTTATTAAAGTTGGTATTATGGAGAGATTATTGCTAGATGTCTGTGCCATAGCCAACTCCTCTTCTTCAACAGTTTAGGATTGACCTTGGTACAGAGTATTGAGATTATTGGCAAGAAAATGAGCTGGGGATAGTGCTTGATGATCCATTTATTTTTTTTAATGCCTGTAATTTAACTCTGTCATTGCATATTTCTCATTTCAAGGTCTCACTCAGTCTCTTCTAAATTTAAACAGCATCAGCAATAAAACACCGATTTCCCTGTACTTTGTTCAAAGCTATGGAAATAGGTTTCAGGATAGTCAGCATATGTTCTACATTTCTCTTGAGCCGAATGTTGAGAACTTTGGCTATGACATTTCCATCTATTTTGTCACAGTTTTGTTCACAAATTATCATCGGATTAGGCCAGTTCTCAATATATTGGTCAAAACAGTCCACTGCTGAGTTCCATTGCATGTCTTGTGGGAGAGTTAGTTTGATTCCCCCTGCTTTGTTCAGAGCAGCTGCTGCAAAGTGATTGCTATGGCAGTATTTTGCAATTTCAACATTAGCCTTTATTTCTGGAGCACTGAAGGGTTTGGCTAAGAGGTACATCAAATGAGCGCTGCAGCCATATGTTATTAGCTAATGGTAGCCATTCAGAACAGGTGTAAATGTTTTATTCTGTAGTTATTCATGTTGAAGAGCACATGGAATAAGGTCTCAGGAAAACAGGTGGGTTTTAACGTCCTTGATAGTTGCTTTTTCCAAATGTTAGGTGACTTTCTTACATGAAACACTCAGATCTACAGATGAAGAACTAGGAGCTGGAAAGTGCTTGTAAAAGATAGTGTGGTATGTGTGGACTTGAGCAGTATTTCAGCTTGTATTAGGTAGTTTTGCTTTATCTGTGATGTTTTGATTCTGAGAGTCACTGAAACACATTCAGGGTGGATAACCTGATGGCTGCAATGAATGGAATGGGTTTGAGAAAACCATGAGGAAAGTACGAAGAGTAAAATGGTGCACTTCAGTCCTGGTAGCAGTTAGTAAATGTACTTACCAACTTGTTTTAATCTTCATACAACTTCAGTAATGGCTCAATGAGGTTTTGCTGTAGGTTGGATTACTGCAGCTTGCTTTTTGTGGGCATAAAAATGCAATGAGTTGAACTCTTTTAACAGAGTTGCCTGTTTCTCCAATGTTTGTTGCTGTTGATTTTTGAGTATTTTTTCCTAAAGAAGATCTTGCAATCCTAAGTGTTTTAAGTGGAATTTGTAGTTGATGTAAGTGAGAAAATAAAAAAGCCAGTTGATATTCCAAGAAGTACTAGTGTGATTGAATAAAAGAACTGAAAATAATTCTTTGTTATTAAGTGTTTTTAAAAAATGTAGGGAATACTGCTAGTGAAGATTCTTTTATCAGGATTATAAATAGCATTATCACCACTTGTACAAGTGCATGAACAGAGAAAATTGCCAGAGGTTTCATTGATCCTCATACTTGAGACACTTTTTTTTTTTTTTGGCTGGCTTTTATTAAAGGTTGACTTATATTCTTGTACTATCTGATTGTTTTCTTTGGCCTTTTCAGGCTCTGAGTTTCTGATTCCTATCACTGGATATTATTGCCAGCTCTGTCATGAATTTTTTGGAGATCAGATCTCAGCAGAGCAACATGTGAAAAGTCATCCTCACAATGAGAAATATAAGGTTTGTACATTGTGTACCAGGAGTAAGCCATTGCTTTTTTTAGCTTGTACTTTCTCTGTTTTCTTTTTCTTCTCTTTTATTAGAAATAATATTTGACTCCTTAATTTATACACTTGAATAGCTTTACCATTTAGTTCTGAGCCAAATAAATAGACTAAGAGCAAGAAGTAAAAGTTGCCTGCTATGATAGAGGGTCATCTTTCATGTGCATGATGTTGAAGTTGTCATGCTTCAATCCTAGGGCTGATTTCCAGACAGTTTGATTAAATATAGGAGAGAACTTGAGTACTTTCTTAGCAATGAGCTACAGAATCCTGGGTCTATGAAGCCCTGGTTCATGGTAGGAAGTAGTTTTCTGTTCTCCATAAAGTGCCGAACTGGCAAGTTTTAACAAATCTAAACTGCTCCAGAGTAGAGTTTTTATTTCGTAATTGCTATTGACACTGTACCATTTCTCTTTCACAGAAATATGTGGATGAAAATCCGCTCTATGAAGAGAGGAGAAACCTAGACCGTCAGGCCGGGTTGGCTGTAGTCCTGGAAACAGAACGTAGGCGACAGAATGAGCTGAAACGAAAACTGAGTGAAAAGCAGAAAGAAGAGAAAGATGAGAAGAAGGCAAAAGCAGTAAAGAAAGAGGAAACAAAGAGCACTCCAGAGCTGGGAGAAGGGCCTAATGAAACCAAAAGTACTCCAGGCAGAATAGATCCTGCTGGGCGAAAACTTGGAATTAAGCTTAAACTGAAGAAGGAAGAGAAGAAAGAAGAGAAGAAAGAAGAAAAGAAAGAGGAATCTGCAACTCAGTCTTCTTTTGGAAAGTTCAGCTGGAAGAAGAATGAGAGAGAGGATAAGAGCCTAGGAGCAGCTTCGGCTGTCCCAAAGGAGGAGAATGCTGAAGGAAACAAAGATAAGGAGGAGGGTAAGTCTCTGTCTGGAAAACCCCATGTGAAGCCCATTGAAATAAAACTTTCTGGGAAAACTGTGATACCACACACTAGCCCCTGGACACCCGTCTCTTCTACTTCAACACAAGCAAAAATTCGACCCAATCTGCCAGTTCCCACCATGATTCTGCGCAAGTCTGTAACTGCGACAGTAAGCAAGCCAGCACCTTTGAACACTTTTTTGTCTATAAAATCTTCTGGAGCCACCATCAAACCTCTACCTGTGGTAAAAGAAACCAATGCAGACTTGTTGCTGCCTCCAGATATCATCTCAAAAGCATTTGGCGGAGAAGAAGTAATTTTGAAAGGGACACAGGAGGATTTGAAAGTGCCAGAGAAGAATGAGTCTTCTCAGGCTTCTGAGATACCGCCCCCACCCCCACCCCCACCCCCACCCAAGCAGACAGCTCTCATCCCAGCAGATGAAGTGGCTCCAGGTGTGTCTGAGAGTGAACAGCCCATATTGGCAATGCCAGTGCGCCCTCCTCCACCACCATTTTCTACTGTTTTTAGTGACCAGGCTAAAAAAATAGAGAAAAGGAACTCTTGCTTGGCCACAGCTAATGCTAAAGATCTTTATGGTATCTTTTATAGTAGTGGTGGAAAGAATTCAGCTGATGGCAAACTTGCAAGTTCAACTTCTCTAGTTCCAAATGGAGAAAACTCTAATCTAGCAAAAACAGAGAGAAACTTAGACATGCCATCAAACCCTAAACAAAGTATTAATACATCACAAAATGTAGTTACTTACTCAGAGGCTAGTCAGGTACACCAAGCAGAGAAGACCTCTGCACCTGAGAAGGTGGAAGTCCAGGAGACTTGTAAAACAAAAAGCGCTGAAATCCCAAACAGTGTTCAGGAGGAGGTGAACCACAAATCCCAGACTACTCTTATATTGGATATCCAGGCTAAACCTAAAGAGGAGGAATCCTTGCAATCTAAAGTTCTAGCAGAAGATACTTCAATATCCTGTGAGAATGAGGCAGAAATTAACAAGAAGCCGATAGAGTCTCAGATATCCAAATTATCAGAAACTAAAACTGATACTGCTGGTCAGGACTCTTCGGTAATGAGACACTTAGGTGCAACAAGTGTAGAAAAGGTGGTCAACCAGGTACCCCAAGACCCACAAATAAGTGAGGTCCAAGAGAAAATTGGAGACAGACAGACAGACGATACCCTGGATAACAAAGCAGATGCATCTGGTACCTTGAAAAAAGATGTAGAGATAAAAAACTTGGAGTTAACAGGGTTTCACTCTGAAGTTAGTTTGGAACACTCTGGGGGTCTGTCATCTGCTGCAGACCATGACATGCAAAATGTGGAAGATCACAGTTTAGTAGAGGAAAAATTAAGCAATGATTTCAGTAAAACGAATAGAGAAATTGATGGGCCAGATGCGCCATATGCTAAGAGTAAATTGATTCCAAAATTGCAAGGGCCATCAGCTAAAGTTAGGAAGAAAAAAATTCCAGTAGCAAAGATGAGAGAGCAGAGTTGTAATAATGCTTCCTTAAAAGAGGTGAAACAGGAAAATACTGACTCAGAAAGGTTTCAGTCAGAAATCATTGATAAAGTTGCACAGATTTCAGAAATACAAAATACTGTTTCAAAATTGACAACATGCTCTGATGAATTGGTTTTATCCAAAACTAGTAATGAAAAGGTACGGGTCATTTTGGATTGTTCTCAGTCAACAAGTAGTCAGAAACTACCAGATGCCCCAGTAGTAGAAATAAATGATTCGAGTGAAGTCACTGTCTCAGAATCAACAGAGATGAAATCAGACACAAGTCTCACCAATGTAGAAATAACAAATAGCCTATTAGTGTTACAAAAAGAGGGCAGGCATGAACTTTCAAGCTGTGCAGTCCACCAGTCCCAGAAGCAAGGAGTTGCAGAGTCAGCTGGCACCTGTATTACAAATACTGTTGAAGCCAACGCCAGTCTAAAACTGTTTAGTGTTAAAAATAACACTTCAGGAGGAACTGAATCAGATGAAAAGATAGATGATTTAATTGCAGAGAGAAATTCGGAAAAGAGGAGGATTGTAGACTTTTCTACTCAATCTGATATGGTCCAAGGGTCACTGAATGATGCCCTTGCCACAGACTTTAGTGTGGGACCCCTTGGAGAGGGCAGTGTCCCCCGCATTGAAATGAACTGTGAAATCTTAAAAGCCACATCAGCCAACGACTTTGACTTAAACACCAGTTATTCAAGATTTAATTTTGAACAGTCTGAAACTCTCTCATTAAATTTTAATATGGAAAATGAGGGAGATTCCTTAAAGCCAGAAGATGTAAAGTCTAGTGGTACTTCTACCCTTAAAACAGAGTTGGAATTAGAAAGCATTGATTTCAGTTTGGGGGACATAGAAGTGGAACGTGCACATCTGGGTATTCTTACAGATCTTAGTGAAGATACTGAAGATGTTCCAAAGTTAAAAACCATTACATCCATTGGTTTGGAGTCCAGTAAAACCGGTGAACTGAGCATTCAACAGCCAGTGGATGAACCAGAAATCACTGGTTTTGTTGCATTAACTTCTGGTGATCAAGAAGAAAAGTTTTGTACCCTAATCTCCGAAACAGGTGTCCCACACCTTGAGTCACGATCATCAAATAGTGATACTACAGAGATAGGCATGCCTGTTCTAGATGTTCAGGGAATGCCTCCAATGTCTGAGATCCTTCTGCAAGTGGAGGAGAGCAAAGATGGCACAGCTGTTGCTACTGAAATGCCATCGTTGAGTTGTGATGGAGATGGTGTGGAAAGCCAGGCAGCTGGGTGCATTGAAACTCCTCTTCCTAAGCTCAAAGACACACCTGGAAAGGAGGGTGGCTTGGGTGAAAATGGAGATTGCTGACAGTAGTTTGGAAATGAACCCAGCTAATCCCAATATTTGAGGAGCCCTGGCTGCAGTTTTGTTTATATATGTGTATATATAAATATGTTTTTGGTTCTGTTTCTGTTTGATATGTTGGATGTATTTGCATCCTACAATAGATATTGACTAATGCTAAAGCATATTTTACCAAAACCAGACACACACTTTATTCTGTACATACTGAATTGTGTAAAATGTCTTTCCTGTGAAATTTTGCCAATTTCTTTTCTATACTCCGCCATTAAAGTGGAATTGCTCACCTACAATGCGTGTGTCTTGGTTGTTTATTTTTTGGCTTTTATTCTTTATCATTTTGGGACACTTTCCAGTTCATGCTGTTTCTATCAGTAGCATTCCTCAACTAGGCTGGCCTGTGTGACAAGCTCAAGAAACCCGTTCAGAACATAAGGAAATGGAGACTCTTACCGAAGAATTAAAACTGATAATTTCTTTAAAATGTAATGCATGATTTTGATTGCTTTTATTGTTTGAAATGCAGAACTTGTTAATAGAATTGCCTTTTGAATGGTTTCATGTCCTGTGGTTTGTAATTATGTTGTTGTATTACATCTGTACTTCAAATGTCTCGTGCTGTATTGTATTATGGATGCCACCTCACTAAGCAAGGGAAGAAAATCTGTCCGACTGACTTTTGGAGAAGAAGACTAATCGGTAAGGCTCTGTGGCCTGACACCTGGACCAGACATTTTGAGGTCACTTACATGATTTGAAATAGCCTTTCTTTCATTGTATTGTGATCTAGTAACTATTTGTGTTAAATCATTTAGCAGCTGCCCAGTTCATGAAGAAGCGGAAGATCTGAACCCTGGTCTCAGAAATTGGACTCGCCCCATGTGACACAGATACATGCATACCCACCCTGAATGGTCCCTGAGCCATTAAAACCTGTAGTATGATGGTTTTCATTGTACAGTGTGTCAAAGACTTAAAACATTTAATGTTTGCTTGGATAAATCTAACATTTTTATTTGTAAATCATTTAAAAATAAACTTGTGATCAAAAATACTTCTAGATATTTTTTTTTAATTGTAAACGAGTACTTCATTTTAACAGACTTAATCATGAAGCAGACATTGAAACTCATACAACAGTTGAGAGAATGAAGGTCTTGAGCAATGAGCTTAACGAGTAAAGGCCTGGTAAAATTCACGTTGAAGTCAATAAAGACTCCAGTTGATGTTAGTGAAGGCTTGAGAAGGTCCTGAGTTCATTCAGGGTTAGCAAAAAATAGCAGAGGCTTGCCTGCTTCATCATTCTCCTTTTTAACCCCTTGACCAACCCAGTGCCCTTTATCTTTGAAGGTGAACCTGTATAGAGGCACAAAATGGGTTTGTGTTTTTCTTTTGGTTTGTTTTCCCTTTCCTTTTTTACTGGGTGTATAAAGAGAGTTGGAGTGGTTTCTCAGAATCTGTTTATTGTATTACTTGCATTAGAAATTGATTTTCTTTAGCCTGACCCTGGAGAGAGTGCAAATGGTGATGTCATAAGAAAGCAAGTTGCTGAAAATTAAGTTGTTAAGAGGGGAAGGAAACTCTTTGTGAAACTATTTAGAGTTGTATAGCTGTACAGTATATAAACAATTCCTGTTTTGAATATAGGAACTTTGTTAAAGCGTCACCCTTTCCTCTTCGGTTGAAATGTTATGTCCTTTGTGAATTATTTTTTCTTTACATCTCCCACCAGGCTGCCTAACTAAACCAGAGAAGACAAGATTTTACATTTTGATATTTGTAAGTTAACGCACAGCTTGGAGTGGTCTTTGTACAGGGGGAACTCTTCAGGTAGTCTTCAGACATCATGAAGCAACCTTTTCAGAGCTGTTTATGGATCTTGTTTGACAAATAATTATTTTCTCAATGATACTTATATCCTGTGAGTAATTAACTGCAGAGGGCAATAGATGTTGGCTTCTTTTTAACCTCTCTTCTTTGTTCCATTCTCTTCAGGGGTTACTCTGCTCCCTGGTGTCACTTGCAACCTCCTCTGTTTTCTTGCCAGCTTTGGGTGGCGTTCAGAGTAATTGTTTATGGTGATGGGGCTGTTCAGGTGATATAGCTTTAGCCTACTAATGGAACTTTTGAACATGAGGGGATGAGGCTGAATTTCCATGCTTTTGGGTTTAAAGTGCTGCTGCATTGGGCTGTAGAGGCACTTTGAGGTCTGTCGGTTTGTGGGTCACTGAAGGTAAGGGTCTCATGGACGGTGCCTTGCTCCAGACGTCCTTGTTGCACACCATACCATCCCCGTGGGAAGTACTCTGCTTGACAAATTAATAAATATAGACTTCATTTTTTGGACAGAAAATTAATTTGAATCCTGCATTTTCAGTGTTTTATAGTGAAGGACAGGAGTTGGCTGTGAATGACAAGTAGACATATAGCATTAGGTGGAAAGCAAGCATTTTGTGAGCTGTGATTTTGAGAATTATTACTACTCAGTCATTTCCCCAACCTCTGGAGGTTAATGTGGTTTGTTATAGGAGAAATTGCATCTATTTTCTTATGGTAGTCCCTAGGAAATGTGTTGTAACGAATGACAATCCTTGTTCAGGTTCTGAGGGTTTGGAATAGCAGCATGTGCTCTGGCTTAGAATGGAGGGGACCTGAAATTGCTGTTGAGATGGGCAGACCTGGAACAGTAACGGCTGCTAAAGAACACAGTGAGAGCATGATGATGGGAGAACTGTGTACAGGTCCCTTTCATGAAACAGTACACATTTTATTTTGTCTTTAGCTATAGTTTACAGAGAAATGCATTAAACAGTTTATCTACTGTACTGGTCCTCTCTTTGAGCATAACACTAGCATAGTGCCTTGACTTGGAAGTCCTAAATCTGAGTCTTGGATTCTTTATTCCAGATCCTGAGGAGGAGGGGTGAATTATGGGAAGAGCTTTGTTTGTGTTTGTTTGCATTGCCTGTCCATTCTGACTTGATTTGTCTCACAATTTCAGGACAGGTAGGGAGTTGCCTTTCTCTCTCATCTTAAAACAGTGCTGTCCTACTGGCAGCCTTTGAGGAAATAAAATGCCGTTCCCACCCAGTCATTGCTGCTGCTTTTGCTGTGGCTGGAGCAGCTGCTGCATTATCAGGACTCCCCCAGTGTCAACTTCATGTTCCTGGGGGCAATTCAGCATAGCTTGTGCTGCTAGGGGAGGTAGTTGGTGGGGAGCTGAAGGTGAGGCATAGGGGGCAGTGGAGTGGGAGGGGTGCCTGTGCACCTAGCATGCAAACTATGGGGCCTATGGCCCTCGCAATATGCAGCCTCTATTATTATGGCCCATGCATTATTATGCATCTCCTGGCTGCCTAGAAGTTGGACAGTCCTGTCTTAGAACAGTTGTTGGTTCTATTCAGCTGCAAAGGAAAAGGGAATAATAAAAGCCTTACTGAATACACAGGGGCTCCAAGTCAGGCAAAACCATTTCCTCACTTTGAAGAGCAATGTTTGAATGACAAATATTTACCTCATGCTACCTGATGCTGCAAACGTCAGTGTGCCTTACTGGAGTGTGGTTGAAATGAAGGAATGTTGCTGCAGAACTTGGGTTAAATTTCTGTAAAATAGTGCAGTGAGGGAAACGCCGTAAAGTGGCAAGCTTTCCTTTTGTTCATACCAAGCAGTCTAGGCATTGCTACATTACAGCCTCAGGCATTGGTATCAGATATCTAAAAGTCTGTGAATGTATGTGGGAAGAGTCAGCTTTCATATCTGACTCCCTGTAGATTTAGCCCAAAGGTTCTCAAACTTTTTAGACTCAAGGCACCTCTCAGAAAATGCAAGCTCTTAGTTTTCACTTTGTTTTTGACTACAGAAAAATAATAGAGAATTTTTTTGGTTGAAAAGAACTCAGGTTGTGAACCACAATGACCTTGTTCAGGTCAGGGGAAGGCAGGGACTAAGACCAGGCCATTACCATGAAACAGGGAAAGCATGCATTGCTATCACTTCTTCCTGACACCAAATGCTGCCCAAGCTCTACATCCACAGGTCCAATCTAATGGCTCTGTGGGCCATACGTTACCAATCCCTGATTTTTGCATATTCTTTTCTTGACACAAGAGAGATAGGGAGGGGAAGAGAGGGGGGTGCGTTTCAGTATAACTAGTTGTAAGGGTTAATCTTACCCCCCAAAATAAACATAGACTGTTTAATTTCTCCCAAACATGTTTGTGTGTTAAGGATGAAAACTGATAGCAGTAAGTAACATACAGGGTTTTGGGGAAGATTACAAAAGGGTTTAGTTGAACAGTATGTCCCTTGTTTTTTAGCATGGAAAGAGATTGATGAAGTCCTCACAGAGAAGTGGCAGGTCTCTGTTTTATCAGTTAAGAGTGAATTTGAGACCTTATAAAATTTGCTGATGAGAAAAATATGACTTAAGTTAGTCAAGTCTGGCCATTGAGGGACTTTACAAGTAGATAACAAAGCTATACAACTGGGCAGCCTATGAAATTCCACACTAAACTAACATAGCTCAGAACATGTTTAAAAAAATCTTTCTCATGCACTGATGGATTTGGAGTTGAATGAATGAATACATAAATTGCTGATTAGCAAAGGTGTGTAGTCAGTATATTCAGCACATAACACTTAACTTTTTTTTAATTCATGCACTTTTTTTGGAGGGGGAGAGGAAGGGCAAAGGAGAATGGCATGAGGTAGGTACTAGTCTTGCCATTTATGCAATGCTATATTGATGTCCACTTTTTTTAAGCTACAGGGCCAAGCATTTCCAAAAGAGAAAGGGACCTAAACAGAATACTCACCAATGCAGAAATGCAAGAGGGTCATCTGAAAAATATGGAATATTCAATAACAGCTGCTAAATAAATAGGAGGTATTGGGAATTCTTATCTTGGTATTTAGGTTAATTTCTGGTCTCATATCAAATAGGAAAAAGCAAAATTTGAAAGGCAACAAAATCAATCGGAGGGTGAGGGACTCCTTGGGGAGAAGAATTGAGCAATTGAGACTAGTTTGTGCTGCTTAAATTGAAGAATCAGAAAATAGGTAAGGAAAATAGGTAAGGAAAAAAGCTATTTTGTACTGGCAAAATAGCATCTATCAGGAATTATTGCTATTCCTTGTAATACAAAAATTAGTGGGCACTGAATTTAAAAACAGTATATTAAATGATTTAAGTATTCTTAGACATGAGTATAACCAACCAATACAACTTTCTGCCACGGTGTTTGGTGCTTTATATGGAGATTTTATGCTTTCTTCTGTAGCAACTAGCATTGGCCTCTTGGAAACAGGGTACAGGAATAGGAAAACCCTAGGTCTGTTGCAATATGGTAGTCCTTGTATAGAAGTATTATGATGTCTGTTGGTACAAAAGGACCCATATAGCTCCTTTGACTACTGATTTCCATTTCAGGTCCTCTTAGCCACCAGGACAGAATCCTGTCCTGTGTTTTGAGTGCCCCAGATCATGTCAAAACAAGGCTAGAGTTTTTGTTCTTCTTGAAGCCACTTGTCCTAAGTATCACCCAGCCTCCTGTTGCCTTATAAGCACAATCCAGGATTGTGTTTTGGGTTATTCTGTTCTCCTGTAGCTATAGTCTTTCTGGCCTGCGTTTTCCTGACTTCTCCAGAGAGCCTCAAGAATTGTATATCAGGCACTTTGGTAGGAAAAGCAAAGCAAAGAGGGCCCCAGAGAGTTTTGAATAGATCTAATAGGCTGTGTGGGATGGCCACCCAATAGTTCTGTGACAGGCCTGTTCCCCTTCCTAGTTTTTTGGTTAATTTTCACAGGACCAATGGAGATGTTCCTTGAAGCTGTGTGACTGTTGGAATCCTACTCTAAAAAGGTGAGTATAGTTTTGCATGCCTGGGTAAAGTGTTCTTAACCCTTTCTTTTCTCTTTTGGGTGAGGGCACATTGGGCTGTAAAGTCTTTGTTGATTTAAAGTTTTGCTGTTAACACTGAGAACACTAATCAGCATCAAGGCTATTTCTTCTATATTCTTTATTGTTAGATGTCTTCTCCATGGAGCTATATGTATGTCCCTTTTTCAGCATCCTAGAAGGCTATGTATATATGTGGATGCACCTCTTCCTTTACTAAACGGTATTACTTTAAACTGAAACATTAAATGGTTACTGTGAAATTATTCTGGAGCCTGTGTGCTGTTTTATTGAACGTTATTTTCAGTGAAGGGTTTAAACGTTTCAATACTTAATGAAGCCCGGAAAACAGTTTTAGGGGGAGGAAAAAGCAAAAGCTGCCTTGTAGAGACGCATGTACCATGATGGTAATGGGGAGGCGTTTTATTGTCTATAGATTTACCTGAAATTTTCCAGCCAGCTTGAAACTCAAGACACCTCCACTTAAATTATTTTGTGAGCCTCCTTTTCTGTATACTCACAGTGCCCAAGTTAGGTCTTTTGGCTTAAGATGATTCACTTGCCTTTAAGGGAGGTTGATGCTGTTTTTCACCACGAAAAGGTATTATTAGAACATTTGATCAACAGCTGGCAGGCACACAAAAGAACAGAGGCAAATCCAGGGAGAAGACCTATTTTTTGTGGATTTATCACAGCTGTTGATTTATCCCAGAAAATAAAACCAGGAGGCCAGCCTTATACTGTATAAATGGTAATGTGGGATGATCTCATCCTGTTGTAAGAAGGAACAGCTAAAATCACTTGTCTATGCAGTATGTTAGAGATGGCTTTTAACGGAGAGTACAGTTGCTGCATGGGGAAGGAGGAAAGGAGTGTGGGGGCGGGGAAGGACAAGAATGTGGAGAAAGCAGCAGGTACTGGAGTAGGGCAAATGGACAAGAGGAAGCATAGCCCTTGTGGGGGTAAGGGAGTGGGGAGAGCAGACCATATATGGGAAGGGAGATGGATCAAAGCTGTGGGGAACAGCCATGGAAGGATGGGGCTATGGTAATGGCAGGAGCAGAAACTTGGCAGAAGAGTCTGGTAGAGGAAGAGAAATTGGGGCAAGGTTGTGACTTTCAGGGGAATAGAGAGGAAGGACAGACCACGGGTTAGGAATTGGGGCAGGGAGGAACCCTGGGTTCAATTTTCAGCTCTGTCACCGACTTCCTGTGTGACCTGGCCAAGTCTGTCTCGGTACATGAGCTCCTCATTAGTAACATGAAGATAACAATACTGGGGTATCTCACAAGGTGCTTGCACGGATAATAAAGGTGCTAGGGTATTGCAATGCTTGGGAGGGGGATAAGGGCTTAGATAAGGAATGCTGTTTAACAAAGGGAGCAGGGGCCCAGAGTTGAGAGAACTGGGTGGGTGGGTAATAAAGCAAGGGCCCCGAGATACCTGGAGATGGGGAAGTGGAGATAACAGGCAGTAATATCTAAGACTGTCATGAGGGAGATGGTGCTGAATAATGCTAGGGGAATGGGGCATACAGAACACTTGGCACTGGTGAAGCAGGGAAATGGGATATACTGTTATTGGGGAGAAGAGGGAATGGGATGCTCAGTCTGAGGAAGCAGGGGCACCCAGAGCTCCTAATGTGGGGAAAATTGGGAACATGGCTCTTGCCCTGAAGGAAGGACAGAAGGAGTTGCTGGGAGTCCCTGAAATGGCAGTAAGTAGGATAGCACACAGGAGCTTGTGAGACTGGAATAAAGTGATCCTGATGTGTGGAGAAGATCCAAACCCTAAGTGTGCTTGGTCTACAGAAGCTGTGTGTGTTCTCTCCTATTGACCCTACTTAAACTTGGAACTTGGCCTGCTACAGCTTGAGTTTGACATCCCTGCTTTTGATTCATTCTCTTCAGATGTCCCCTGGTGAGAATCCTGTGGGGTAGCACTGCGATTGCTTAGCTTTTCTTCATGTGCCGCCAGAATAAGGTTAACAGTGTTTGGAAGGTGGACGCAGTCCTGTCTTGCTCAGTTCAAGTAATCTGTTAGGTATTTGGCTTAGGTGAGGTAGAAGCCTAAATCCCATTTGCAAAAGTGACAGACCATTTGGAGTTTAAATCTCATCGACTTTCACTTAAACACATTTAAAAATTTGATGCATCTTCTCTGAGCCATGTTCTGGCTAAACTGTCATTGAACTGCCTGGATTATTACTATAGCAGTTAAGAGCTCTCAATTTCTGAAACATTTAATACTATAGAGAAGGAGAGACAGTCCTGTCCCAGTGCTACAGTGTATCACAGTGCTTGGAATGTGAAATCACTTTATAAACCAGTCCCTGGTATACCCAGGAACAGCTAAAGCTTAAGTCTGTGAAGGTAAACAATATTGATATATTAACTATTAATACAGGCAAAAGAAATGGTGAAGAGAATGGGAAAAGATCATTGGTGAGAGTGGTGGAGAGGAGTTGCAAAAAAGTGAGTAAAGGATTTGAGGGACTGAGATTGCTCAAAAGTCTGCTACTTCTTGTTCCAGAGTAGGCAGGGTTTGCTTGGATACGGTGGTGAAGAACAGAAAGATGGAAGAATCCAAGATAATACTGAGGTTGGGATAATCGAAAGGTAGTGAACTTGGTGGGGACAGAAGAGGGAGGCAGTGACGGAATGTGAGAAAGCAGCTCAATTCTGTAGACAAACATGAGAGACACAGACGCACGGGAAGAGAGAGAAACTTGGAGTGGGGAGGGAATAGTCAGATCGAACAGGACTGGGATTCCCAGTCTGGGAAAGTCTTTGCATAAAAAAAATGACATGAAAACATCCCAATACAATAACCTTAAAATCAATGTAGTTATATTTTGCTCACACGTTGTAAACTTCCAGACTTCTTACAGAGGTTGTTGTCTTCATCTCCATTGGGTAGCTGGGAAATTTTGAGATGGCAATAAGCATTTGCCCGCTGTCATAGAGTGTGTCACGGACAGAGCTGTTAGTAAAATCTAGGCTTAGGGGGGAAAAAAAAAAAAAGCATAAAACCCTTGGGGGACAAAAGCTAGAGGACCTGAAATTATGATGAGCTGCCATAGCTGACAGTGAAGTGCTAGTCATAATGGTAGGATTAAAAAAAAAAAAATCCTAGAAAGGCCGTGAGATAGCCTGCAGCTTTATGGCTCACTCCCTAAGAAAGAACTCCCCAACCCCATCCCTTTGTTTTAGCCAACAGGAGCTCATTAGTGTTCTCAGTAAGAAGTGTCAGTTTTTAAATCTGGAGCAGTTGGCTGTAGAAGGAAGGGGTGGGGAGGAGGGCTGGACTTTGGGGCTTTGAGCATGGTCCATTAGATAGGAACTAATTCTAATACTTGAAAAATCCATCAGCTATTCTGTAACCCATTGCCCCCAGCCCAGGTGCACAGTGACTGAAAACCTTCCCCATTTGTAGATAGCCTTTTTCATGACACCTATGACATGTGTTGCTAGTCTCTGTTCAGAGATAAGTGAGGACTATGCGGCTTACTTGGATGAGTTACTGCTCTCTGCCCGTTCCCATGCAAGTTGACAGTCTGAGCCCCTGCTGTATGAACAGGAGGAATACTGTTGTAAAGTAACGACTGGCATGATTTTAAGAATGTAGGCATTTGGGACAAAGAGCTGTAAAGCCCCAAACAGACTTACAGTTTTGAAGAGTGAATCCTAAAACTAATAATACAGGCTCAAAGAAGAGGCTGGAAATAGTATCTGCACTACTGCATCCTTTCTCTCACAACAGAAACTGCATTCTTATCCCCTAGTTATCATACAACTGAACAGCAGTAACGAGGGAGCTTTGAGGTAAGATGCCCAAATATGCCTCCCCCCACCCCTCTACAATCTTATCACTGCAGGATTCAAAAAGCAAGGTCTACTCTGTTCTCACAGATTTTCTGTTACCACATCAAGCAACAGGGAGGCTACCAGTTTGCTAATACTGGTTCCTTTGCATTAGCCAAACCCTCCGTGACCAAACACACAGGTGAACTGAACATTAGGGTTATACTTGGGTGTGGTTATTTGGTTTGACTATTAGGTTGTCTACTGCTGTGAAAAGATCACACCCTCCGGCTGATGTAGTTATGCCAGCAAAAACTGGTGTGGACACACAGGAGGTAGCTTTTATCACCTGTCTGGGAAAGTGAAAGTGTGTTCAGAAAAACTCCTGCTGGCATATGCTGTTTTTCCACTAGGAGGCATTGCTGACACCGCTTTGTCTGCATAGCCATAGCAGCAGCAGCAGCAGCTGGATAATATATAGACGGCAGCAGCAGCTGGATAATATATAGAGGGTGACCTGCCTGCAGCATGAGTGTCACAAATGGCATAAGCAGCTTCCATATGTAGCAGGTGGCAGGGAGCACAGTGGCAGATATGGCTGGGAGCTGATCAGGCAAGGAGAACGGGGTAGGGAGCCAAAAGCAGAGCAACAGATCAGGCAGGGATAGGGGATTGGAGTGGCATCCAGGGACGGGGTGGAGCTAATTTGTGGCTTACGCCAAAAGAGGTTGCCCCCCTGCTATGAGCCCTGATATAAGAATCGTGGGGTAGATGCGTACCTTTCAGACTAACTAAAGATGTATGTAGAGCCCAAGCTTTTGTGAACTGAAGCTCATTTCATAAGATGCTGTGCAAGGACAGCAGAGCAAGGTATAAAATGGGGTGAGTGATCTGAATATGACAGGTGGAAGAGGAAGAGGATGGGGAGAGGGGCAGTGCTGTGAGAAGCTAACAAGCAAAGAACCCATAGGAACAAAGAGGTTCACAAAAGCTACTTTAGGTAATGGGATGAGAATCCCTAGTCCCAGTTTAAACCACACTTAACACAATTCAGTTTGTGGCTGGCTGCTTGCTCCACCATTTCCTGTTCCAGCTGGTGTTTAAAATGAGGTCAACCATAGACTGTCCAGGGAGGTTCAAGTGTTCTGCCTTGGGCTTTCCTGCAGCTGACACCAGACCAGCATTTGCTTTCTCTTCCATGTAGAGACTACCCCATCTGGTTTGCTGTACTTTTAGAGGCTTGTCCAGCTGCACTACCTGCTGTTCCCATACCTGAGTTGCCCCAGTTCTTCACCTCCCACCCTCAATGCTTGAAGCCTCTCTATTCCCCTGCAGGTGTGAACAAGAAGTGGGGCACCAGTGTGTGAGCCAGAGAAGCACCTCCGAGAAGACTGGCACTGGGCCATCAATTGACTTGCTCAACTTTGGCCCCAGGGAAGAGCTGCCTTCCCACTGGGGACAGCAGCAGCCTCCCCTAGCCTCTTTCTACAAGCCCTCATCAAACAACAGGGGATTCTAGTTGCCCCCCAACACTATTGTTTTTGGCTCTCAGTCCTTCAGGGCAGAGTTCATGTCGGGCAGTGCAGAGCAGTGTCCCTATCCCCAGTGGGCAGGGCCTAAAGTGAAGTTCCCCTGTGCCAGTGTTGCCAGGTCATAGATATGAAATTATAGTATGGAAGCTCAAAAGTATTGTATTTGCTGAACTATCATACACTGAAAAAAATGCAAATAAGCCACCTTATTTACTTTTTTTGGTCATTCTATGACACCAAGTGAGTCAGAACTGGGTCATCAAAGTTGAAGCATTTCTTTATTTTGAGGCAAGCAGTTATAAGGAAGCACTGACAGCAAACCTAAAAGTTGGGTAAGACTCTGAGTGACTTGGGTTTTGCATATATTGCATCAAAAATTATTGGTATAGGTTGTAGCTGTGTTGGTCTAAGGACATGGCAGGCAAAGTGCTTTTGGTCAATCCTGTATCTCTTATTAGACCAACTCAGTTGGAAAAATTCTTCTTTGCAAGCTTTGGGGTACACACACACACACACACACTCACTCACTCACTCACTCACTCACTCACTCACTCACTCTTGGTTGGGTTGAGGAAGCATCTGCAGATCCAGGAAGAGCACAGACCAACTGCAGATGTACCCCAAAGCTTGCGAAGAATTTTTCCAACTGCCTGAGCTGGTCTA
Organism: Crocodylus siamensis; assembly: GCF_052110815.1. Taxonomy (NCBI): domain Eukaryota; kingdom Metazoa; phylum Chordata; order Crocodylia; family Crocodylidae; genus Crocodylus; species Crocodylus siamensis. The sequence continues at coordinate 152,872,339 of NC_143395.1, read as the reverse complement.
ATAAAAGATACCGGATTGACCCAAAGCATATTTTGAACGCTTCTACTGTTATTGATTGTCCATCGTACAAGAGTTGAAATTATGGTACGACTACGATAATTACGGTACACAGGGCAGCACTCCCCCGGGCCGGAACGACACAGGAATCCGGCTGGAGCGCCCCCCTCGACCGGCCCCTCCTCTTCCGCGTTGTGTGACGTCACAGGCGGAGCGCTATGATTCAACGATCGCCCCCTCCAGGGTGGCGTGCGGCATGCCGGGACGGGTAGTTTTTGGAGTCCTACAGAATTACAGGAGAGACGAACGCCCGCCATCTGATGTAGTTTGACCCTTCGCCCGCTCCCTCGCCAGCCCCTGTGCATTCCAACGTGGGTTCCACAGGAGCGGGGGCCTTCTTCTCAGGGTGCCAAAAGTGCAGCCTGGAGAAAAAGATCCTCCAGATGCTCTTCGCTGCGCTAAAAAAAAATAAATAAAAATCTGCAATAAAAAAGTGCACTCAATTCCCCAGAACACCAAACCCCACTGCGTGGGTAATGCTTGCAAAAGCGCCCAAGGAGGCCACGTGAGTCAGGCACTACCCGGGGCAGCTCCCGCCGCCGGGTGAGAGGTTAGGGTTTGGGGACTTGCTGCCTCCTTTCCCTTCCCCCACTGACATGCCAGCCCGGCAGTCGGCGGCGTAGCGGCCTGAGCAGAGTGCGTGTCGCCGGCGGCGCCGGGCGGGGACTTCCCCTCCCCTTTGAGCGCGGGGCGGGGTGACGGGGAGGGGGGTGACTGCCCGGGCTCTGACTGTGGCCCCCCCCCGTGCAGGTCTGAGCCCCCCGCGCCCCGTGGGCAGGCGCGGCCGCAGCGTCATGGAGTTCGAGATCATGGAAAGCGACATCCTGGAGGGGCTGGAGGATCTCGGGTAGGTGGGTGGGCTGCGGCAGGCCCGAGAGAGCCCCCGCAAGCCTCTCGGGTGCGGGTGGTTTCCTGGGGATACTTTTCACGCTTGAGCTATCGAGGAGAGCGTCATTGGGTTTTGTTCACTTCGCCCAGTATAGAAATTATACAGAAGGGCTGGAAGAGATCTCCAGAGCCCACGTCTGGTCCAACCCTTTGCTTGAGACAGTCATTCCTGTTCCAGCAAACCTGTTGTCTAACCCCATGATTCCCAAACTCTGACAGATTGCATGCCACCAGTTTCAAACGATAAGACCTTAAGTACCCTGCCAGCAAATTTTTGTCATACGGAGTAATTATAATCAGCTAGCTGGTACCACTAATAGGTTGTCTGTGTACCACTGGTGGTACCCATACCACAGGTTGGGAAATGCTGGTCTAACCTGATAGCCAAACTACTGTGAGGTTAGGTTGGGGTGGGCAGAGTCTGGCCTGCATGCCCTGGCCATGAAACCTGTGTTCATTGCAGGTGTGCACAGGCAGCAGATCACAGCTGTACCCCAGCCCTGCCCTGTGATATCATCACTGTAAGATCCCAGCCCTGCAGCAGCTCTCTGCCTGCCATGCACCTTGGCCACAGGGCTCTTGGCTGGTCTCCATGGAGCACCTTGGAGTGCAGGAATGCGACAGCACTGGCCAGGTTGGGCTGGGGCAGAGCCCCAGATGTTCAGCCCCATGCTGTCATGGCCCCGCATTGTAATGCCTCTGCACTCCTGTGATCTCCATGGAGACTGGCCGGGGTTGGGGCTGCTGGGAAGTAGAGTCTGGCTGCTGACTGGATCCGCCATTTTGCCCACCCCATATGCATCCACTAGACATAGTGCCCTAACCTGCCACAGGTAGAGCAAGGGGCCACATTTTATCTTCACTGGGCTGCAGAAAGCCTCAGAGTGAGCCCCTGGAGAAGTCTCTTGGTTGCATGTGTGAGTGTTTTCCTTGGGGTACTTATTTCTTAAAGTCAATCTGTTTTCTTTTCATACTTGAGTTACTGAGGAGAGCTTAACTGGTTTTCAGACACGTTGTATGTTGTAGGAATCATTGAGAAGTAGGTCTGGAAGAGATCTCCAGAGGTCATTTTGTCCAGTTCCTTGCCTGAGGCAGGATCATCCCTAAACCATCCTCTAACAACCCATAGTTTAATTTATATGAACAGTTCACATACCTTAAGTGTGCTTACTCTTGCAGTATTTTTTGGAAGCAGGAGAGTATTTTGCAAATGAAGAAACAGGTATAGAAATACATGTTTTGCACAGGAAATTTGCAGCGAACTAGAGAACTGATACTGCGTTTCCCAAATCCCAGTTTAGCTTATAAACTATTTCTTTTATAATTGTCTTTCTGGTAAGGATGTCCTTGCTACAAAGTACTCACTTGATGTTGAAGTCAAATGGATGTCAATGGAACATAAACGGTTTTAAATCACTAAAAATTTCTTGATTACAATTTCCCTTTTTTCCTGATTGCTTAGCTTTCCCTCTCTTACTTCTTGTGATATCATCACTTCTGTAGTTTTCTGATTAATCTTGGCTATAGACAGTGGGGAAAATGGAGGAAAACCCTATTTATAGAAGGGTGAAAAGAAACTTTGAGGTTTCATAATCATAAAGAAAAGAAAAAGGGCCCAAAGTGTTTTTTTTTTCTTTTGCTATATGCTATTACAACATGCCAGGCCATTTTTTTCTGCCTTTTGATTCTATACATTGAGTGTTAGAATGAACGGGAGGTGACACAAATATAATGAAAGGCAGAATTTGTTTATACATAACTTTGGCAGTGGCAGCAGTCCAAGTCCAGTGCTGGGAGTCCAAGGTAAAAACTTTATGTCTTTACTTTTTGTATAACAGTAGCCATCGTAATGTTTATTTAAACTGGGTTTCTTCCCATAAATCAAAATATCACAGGATAATGGCTCTATCTACAAGATTACCACCAGCAGAGCCTAGAAATCTATTCTGTCATGTTTTGAATTCTTCTATTTTTTTCAAATAGCTGATCAAAATTTCAAAGGAAAGCTGCCAACCATAAAGGCATCCTGAACTGCTGCCACTGCCAATCCTTTAAGTGATTTGAGCGGGTATTCTTGACTTCAGTCTTTAAACAAAGCTAGTAAATTTCAGGTATATTTGGTCATCTGTCAGTTCTTGTAGTCTTATAATCATGCTTTCACTTAAAAGTTTTTACCTGCCCTACTAGGTAAATGTTTGAGTTTAGCTCCCCCCACCCCCACACGTAAGTATTAATTCCATCTAAAGCAGTGCTTTCAACTTGAGCCACCTGGCTCAACTGGAGGGTGGGAAGATTGGAGTGGATCAAAGGTGATATGCTGTTGGCTTGAGCTGAGAAGTGCCAGTGGGGGCTGCTGCACCTCAACTCTTCATCCATTGCTAATGCAGTCATGCTGTGCTGCTAAACCAAACCACTTTGTAGCTGGAGGGTTTTTCTTTTTTCCAATATGGTCTCTTTCTTGAGTTTAGGCTAGTTTAAGTGAAATAACTTGAGTATGGTAAATTGAGCTAACTGATGTGATTAAGACAAGCCTTTTGTTTGTTTAGCTTTACACATTGAGTAAAGCACTATGAGTGAAGTTTTGCAGAACAGCATACACTTCAGTATGCTGGATGACAGATCTCTCACTTCTGACACCTGTCAAGAGTTGACTGAATTGATTGAGTCCACACTCACACAAGAGTTTACCTTTTAGAGCTATCAGGATAGCTTTAAATGAGTGTGATTTTTCTTTTATCCCTTTTCATCCTGGGTCCATGTGTTGAAATAGCCCACCACACTGTTTACCAGAATAAAAACAATAATTTGTACTTTTACAAGGGCAGATGGAATTCTCCGTCTCTGAAAACTCATCTTGTAAAGCCAATAGATAATTAGGGAAAGTTTAAATTCAGCTGTGAAATATGTGTAACTCTCATTGTAGGGTTGTATCCATTAGGGGTGCACCAATAGAGATTTTTGGGGCTGATACCAATTAGCTGATTTTTAAGGATTCATATTGGCCAGTGCTGATCCGATTTCCAATACACAGCTCTTCAACTTGAAGAGCCGTGTCCAGCTGTAAGTCTGGTGTGGTGGAAAGGGAGGAAAGGGGTGTGGGGTAGGCATATCAAGGCCCCTGTGGTAAGGGAGGGAATGGGGCTAGGGCTGGGGCCGGGGCAGGTGCTGACCAGCCAGGGTGGGGAGAGGCATGTGCCCCCCAGATATGCATGGGGCAGGGTGGGGCGGGCTGCAGCTGTGGGCTGGTGCAGGCACAGGACAGAGGTGCAGCTTGTCTGGGGGACGTGGGAAGCGGGGTGGAGAGGGGGTGGCTCACACTGCTGCGCACAGCTTGTCCAGTGCTCATCTGTTGACTCCTGCCACTTGTTGCAGGAGTGGGGGACAGCGTGTGCCCCTGATCTGCCTGGCCAGGAAGAACCCAGCCCTTCCTGCCCCACCATGTGCAGCTCTGGGGGCACCCCCTCATGCCCTCTTGGACAAGTGGCAGGAGCAGTGGCAGGAGCTGCCAGGCAAGCACCAAATGAGCTGCACGCAGTGGCATGAGCTACCCCACTCCCTTTCCATGGCCCCCTGATGAGCTGTGCCTCAGTCCTATGCCTACCCCAGCCCCAGCTGGGCAGCCCCAACCCCACACCCTCCCTCACCGTGGGGGCCTTGATATGCCCCCCATGCCCTTCCTCTCCCATCACACCAGACTTACCAGCTGTAGGCAGCTCTCCGCACTGCCGACTCTGCTCCTCACTGCCTGTGTGCTGTGTTGTGGCTGCATGCATGTGCGGGTATTTATCAAACAAATTATCAGCTGCATCGGGCCAATTTCTGATGCAGAAAGTTTTCTTTATATCGGTGCCGATCCAATATCAGACGAATGTATCCACTTCTTGTATCCACTTATGGATCAAGGTCAGTCCTTGCATATTTCTCGCACAGAAACATAATGGTTATATACCTTTCTAGGAGGTATCTTAAAAAGTTATTGTTTAACAGAAAATAAGTTTTGCTTTATTGGTTGCTTGCATAAAATACATGTCACATTATTCTGTTTGCTTTGTCTGGCTACCCAGTAAATATATGACAGAAATGATGGGTGGGGAAGTAAAAATGCAATGTATTGTTGACAGGTTAATTACTGTAACATCTCTCATATTAGTGCTTTATAATATACTTCAGAAATGCAGGAGTAGTAGATCAATAAGCTATCATATTTGCAATAGGTAAGAGAAGCAAAACCTGCATATTGTGGTAGCATTCTTCAGAATATCAAGATTTAAGAAGTGGTAGCTTTGACCATGTGTCCTGTAATCTATAGAATAACATACAAGGACAGCTTAGTATGCTTAATTATTTTAATGTGACTTTTTCATATGAACACAAATATGCATGACATTACAATAAGTACTGAAGATGCAGGGAAAATTTAAATGTAAATTAGGTGTGTCCCTCATTTATACACACACAATCTACAGGGGGGAAAAAACTACAGCAGGATTTAGTAATAACATGCTCATTAAGTTGTGTTTTTATTTTACATGTCAGCTACAAAGGCCCATTGTTGGATGATGGAGCGCTGACTCAGGCCACGTCCCATGGGGCCACCTCCCCTGAATTTACCAAACTGTGTGCTTGGCTGGTATCTGAGTTAAGGCTGTTCTGTAAACTAGAGGAAAATGTGCATGCAACAAACAGTAAGTAACCACAGCCTTGAGAACTGAAATGTGTAACTGATACATTTTTCTAGATATGTATTCCTGTATAAAGCTGTGTGCTGACAGAATTGCTAAATCAACCGTGTCATAGAGGGCAGTCTGAACCCCATTAAGCTTTGGATATTTTCCATCTCATTCTTCAAGCTAGCCTAGTAAGCAGCCAACAATGGCTGAACTGATTGTGGGTAAAGGCTGATTAATTTCAGTAAACAGGCAGTTGACTGAAATTAGCTTTTCATGTAACTGCTCTTTCATATAATGTAATCTGATCAGTTTTTGAATTGCTTTTTTTTTTTTTTTAGTGGCGAGGGAGGAACATTCTTGCCTATTATAATTTCTCAATTTTTCCAGGTTTTCTGTGTGAAGTTATGATGTAGGAAATATTTACAATTCCAGATGGAATACTCCAGTGACTAGAGCATTGGCTCGCCTCCTATTTATTGTTGATTCTAGAAAAAAAAATAGCAAAGACTGAAGTATAAAATGTTTTTTGTGGAGAAGGATGTTTGAAACTTGAAATTTTTCATTTCTAATTTTGGTAGAGGAATTCCTTCTCCCCTCCCCACCCAACAAAAAACTGCAACTTATGGTTTTGAACAATTAGGTTGTGGTTTTTTATCCAGCTCTACTCATACTATTCTGTAAACTAAAGTGGTAGTTTTTTATTCCAGATACAGAAGCTTTAAACATATGTCTAGGAACTGAATATGTAGAATTGCTTACGATTTTTTACCTGTTTGTGTTGCTGACCACTAACACACCTTTCCTAGTCTTTTCATTACTTTTCTATTTCTTAGTCTGTGCAGTAATTTTCACTGCCTACATGTACATATCAATAAGGAGCAATAAACTCCGGTGCTTATCACACTGGAGTTTATTGTTTGTGGGTGCTGCATTTGCATGTGTGCCCAGGACCGCAGCACATTAAGTCAAGTCAGAGCAGCCCCGGCCTGGCAGGGGGCCAAAAGCGGTCAGCCTGCCAGCCTGGGGCTGCTCTGACTCAGCTCAGCATGCTGCAGAGGGGCTGGCTGGGGCACGAGGGTGTTTCACTGTGGGGCTACCTGGCAGGCAGCCACCACACTGAAGTACCGTTGTGCCCCAGCCAGCCCTGTTAGCATCTACACATGTGGTGCTATGGAATAAAAAAATCTTCTCTGCCAGGATAATATTTGTATTTACAAGTTCATTAGTACTCCTGCTGTGGAGTTCGTTAGTTTCCTGTGGCCGCACGTGCAGTAAACATCAGTGATTACAAAGCTAATGAGTCTACTTTGCAGTAAATGTCTAGTATAGAAGCACCCACTGATTTGTATCTTGGAAGACATTACACAAAACAATATAAGGGAATTGTTGTTATTTAAAAAAATATAGAAATGAAAAATCACGAACTGATGGTGGAGTCCTAAAAACATAAACACTTTTAAATTTCTATTTCTAACCTACTTAGTATTTCTAAATGCATTTTTCCCTTCTCCTGAATATCCTGTAGTTTTTCCACTCACACTTTTTTCCCTGCATTTTTTTGCAATGTTTCCCATCAATGTCTTCCTTCTCATCAGTGTATTCTTTCCTATAACTCTCCTTTTACTGTGCATATACTGTATTTACTCAAATCTAAGATGATGTTTTCTCCATTCAGCATGTAGCAGGGGAAAGCCTTAGTCTTAAATTCAAGTACAAAGGGTGGGGAGATGGGACAACAGAGGCTCCAAAGTCAAGGCCGGAGCTGCTTCCCCTCCATCCCTCATGTCCCTTTGTTTCCCACCACTGCTTACCTTTCCCTTGCAGCTCTGACTCCTGTTGGAGCCCTATTCTGGCAGGTAACACAGAGCATGTGCTGCTTCTGGGCCCAGACTGGCAATGCAATGGCAACAGCAACTCTGGCCCCAGCTCCCCTGCCACAACAGTTGGTGCATGGCCAGGCTGGGGCTGGAGGCAGCATCTGTTCCAGCCAGGGTGTATGGAGCATAGCTACAAGGGAAAGGTAAGTGGAGGTGGGGTAGGTGGGGGTTGTGGAGGGCCAGGAAGCAGGGGGCTCAAGCCAGGGGAAGATGGCATGAGAGGGAAGGTAAGTTGTTGGGGGACAGGTGCCCAGGAGTGAAAGCACCATGGGGAGGGGCATGTGTCAGGGATGCATGCATGGCAGGGGGCAGGTAAGACGGGTTCCAGTCTCCTAGGAGGAGCAGTTAGCAGGGGGTACAGGGTCTGCAGGGGTAGATGTGGGATGTGAAGGTACCAGGTGAGGGGGCAGGCAGACTACGGGGGGGAGTGACTTGGGGGAGGAATGGAACGGGCAGCAAGGGGCAGGGGTCAGGCCACTTGACTCCTGTCACCTGCTGCAGCAGTGGGAGGGAATTCATTTAAGACAGCCCTCCAAAACTTATATTCTAAACATGGAAAATTTATACATTTGTTATAATTTTCCATGCTTAGAATCTAATTATTGGGGTCAATTGGTATTTTAAATTGTCTGCTTTGCTCTTAATGCTATACCTTTCAAGCTGATCACTTTTACTTGTTCTGATTTTTACCTTTTCTTTTCTTTCTCTTGTGTTTTCCACACTTTGACCATACTATCTTTGTTTCAGCCTCTTAGCCAGAGCCTTACACCCTCAACAGTGTTTTCATGCTAAATAATGTCTTGGTGTATTCATAATTCTTAACCAAATCATCCCCTGACTTTTCCTTTTCCTGCATAACTCTAATCACAACACCAGGAGCTGTAAATTTTAACTGCCCAAGTTGCGTTTCTTCAGGTCCAAATGAAGCAGAAGAATTCCAACTTGAAGCGAGTGGGCTGCTGGCAGAAATGAATTGTCCATATGTGTCACTAACATCAGGGGATGTGACAAAACGCCTTCTCAATCAGAAAAACTGTGTCCTGCTGCTCAGTAAGTCAAAAGGGATACTTGCATGAAAGCCTGATATACATACTATATGTGTGTGTGTGTGTGTGTGTGTGTGTGTGGATTCATATACCTTTTTGTTTTGGTAGTGGGGTGGTGTTGGGATAAAATAGTGGGATGGTATTTGTTTACTACAAAGTATAAATAACTGCTATAGTAATTCTTACAACTTTACCTACATATTTTCCATCCCATTCAAAAGAAGGCCAAAATGTTAATATTTCTGATTGTGTCATGGCAGGTCTTAAAAAACTTACCAGTCACTTCTTAGCTAGTCTCTGCTTGGAAGAGATTTTCTGGGTGGGTGCAATGCACAGGTGAAGAATCCATTAAATCTCTCTGTACAAAATCCCCCAAATATTAGGAGTACACCAGTAGAGATTTTTGGGACTGATCCAATGGCTGATTTTTAACAAGCCATATCGGCTGATATCGGATTTGAATCAGTATGCAGCCCCGTAGCATGGAAGTGGGAACTGACTGGTAAATCTGATGTGGGGGAAGTGGGGTGCAGATCAAGGCCCCTGCAGTGAGGGAGGGAGTGGGGCTGGGTCACGGGCAGGCGCTGAACAGCTGGGGTGGGGTGTGGCACAGGACGGAGCCATGGCTTGTCCAGGGGGCATGTGGGGGCTTCTGCTGTTGCACGCACCCCAGGAGGGCACGAGATACGTGTGCCTCTGGATCTGTGTGCAGGGTAGGGCAGGCTACCACTGCGGACTGGCGCTGTGCTGGGCTCTTTCTGGCAGGGGTGCCTAGGCTGGGACTGTGATTGGGGCAGGTGGTGGTGGCACTGGAAGGGGGCTACAGCAAATTTTGGGGTGACTGCAGCCCCCACCAACCCCTGATCCCAGCACTGCTGCCTGCCCCGAGTGCAGCCAGGAAGAGCCCGGCACTGGCTCTGGCCCCAGCCTACAGTGGCAGCTTAGCCTCGCTGCGTGCAGATCTGGAGGCACACGCTCCCCATACCCTCCTGGGTCACATACAGCAGTGGGAACCGCCCCCCCCCATGCCCTCCAGATGAGCCAATGCTCCATCTTGAGCCCCACCCTGGCTGGGCAGAGCCTGCGCCTGCCCCAGCACCAGCCCCACTCCCTCCTTCACTGCGGGGGCCTTGATCTGCACCCCCATCCTTTCCCCCACAGCAGACTTACCAGCCAGACCCAGCTGCTCTCCACACTGCCGGGCTATGCTTCAGGCCACCTGTATGCTGAGCTGCAGCTCTGCGCATGCACAGGGCATTTATTGGCCATAGTATTGGCTACGTGAACCAAAAAAAGCCAATTGCCAGTGCTCTCAATTTTCCTCGTATCAGTGCTGATCTGATATGGGACCAATGTATCGGTGCACCTCTACCAAATACAGGAGCATGCATGTTGGCATCCCAACAAAGTTGGATGCATCAGCTTCTACTCAGTGGTTTCACCTCTTGTATCTGATTATACCTAGTAAACACATGATTGTTTTGAAGTCCCTACCATGCTTTGGCATTTGGAATGGTTGAACATGATGTTTTCCCTCTCACGCTTCCAAAACTAATATTGCAGTCTCCGGCCATTGGAGGAATGGTGAAAGGGTGTCCTTTCCCTGTCCCAGCCTCAGTTCTGTGTGTCATCCTCCCTTATGGGTTGCACTGATACATGTTTCCGCAGTGGCAGTGAAGCTGACATTTTCTTTAGTTCCTTGCTGTTCAGAGCGTTCTGAGTAGCAGCACTGAATGTTGAAATCAGGTTTGGTTTGTTTGTGAGGTCAAGGAGCAGTCTCAGAGGTACTGGAAGTTGGGAACACTGTGAACACCAGTGGTTTACACGTCAAAGGGTATCTTAATTTTTAACCCTTACAGTTGTAAAATGTCTTATTCAACGTGGTATAGACACTTTTGCCTGGAGAAGTCTTTTTCTCCCCCACCCCTTGCTGTTGATGCTGCAGATTATCAACTTTTGATGCTGCAGATTATCAACTGTTCATTGCTGCAGATTAATGTTGTACTAAGATAAGATGTGAATGTTACATTATTATTTAAGTTTTTGTACTCCAGTGGTCAGAGGGAGAATGTGCTTGACCTGATTAAATCATGGATCCAGATAACTTCTTATGTCTAAAATACTGTGGACAGATATTTTGAATTAAATTTCAGTTTAGATTATTAACAAATCTTTTACCTTATTTCAAAACACACCTGTCCCTTGACTTGCTCTCAGCAAATCACACTGTTCAATGAGGCTTGCTGTTGTACTTTGAAGCTTGAATTAATGTATATAGATCATAAGCAAACTTGTTGACACTTACTATTATTTGTTTGGATATTTGCTAACTGTCCCATGTTGATGATGCCAGGCCCAGGCTGTTTTGATGGGGAAAGCATGGCAAGCTCCTTTCTTTGTTGGACACACATACAGATCTTAAAGGTATTTAAGTGCCTAACTTCCCACAGAAGTCAATGATAATTGGGCAGCTAAATATCGTTTAAGGATCTGGACCATAATACATTTCTTCCCTTCGCCAAGAATAACTGATTGTTGTAATGATTTTCCAGTCAGCCTGGCTCTTCAGTTGCTTAGACAACCTCCAGCGCTTGTTTCCCTGGCAGTTTTTCATTTCTGCTTTTTCTCCAGTCCCCCTACTTCTTGACAAAAGACTTGCAGAGTCCTAGCTTTCTAACTCTAATTCATTGCGCTATCTCCTCTCTCTGCTTCCTTCTTTTTCCCAATATACTGTCCTCCTTCTGCAGAGCCTGAAAGGAAAGAGTTGTACTCTTTTGGACGTGTGTAATAGTTTAGTGGAGCTGTAGTGCTTCGCACCTTGAAACTGCCTGCATGTCGGAGCTATCCTCTTTTCACTGACTCTCTTGGGATCCTAATCTCTGACCTTGTAATCTTTTAAAATTCAAGCTTTTGTTGGATTCTAAACTTGCATCCTCAGTTCCTCCTAAAGTACTCAGTTTGTGGTGTACATTGATCAGGTGCAAATGCTCATTAGTTGTAGATACTTGATATAGCTGCATCTTATGCTGCAATCAAATTTTCTTACCCCAGCATACCTCATCTCAGAACTGGAAGCTGCCAGAATGCTGTGTGTGAACGCCCCTCCAAAAAAAGCCCAGGAAGGAGGAGGCAGCGAGGTCTTTCAGGAGCTAAAAGGCATATGTATTGCTTTGGGCATGTCCAAGCCTCCAGCCAACATAACGATGTTCCAGTTCTTCAGTGGAATTGAAAAAAAGGTAAGATCTGAAGTAACTAAGCTAAAATATATACATACAATATTTCATTGAAACTTAACTCTGCTTCCAGGGAAAGATTTCAGAGTTATGAAACACTTCTAGGCTTTGGGAGAGACTTAATATTGTTTACAGAATGTACTGTGAGTCAAAGAATTTTCAAAGGTGAACTAGAGGGCTGTGTCCATGCCAAAATCTGAAGGCAAAGTTCTCTGCATCTTGTCCAAGAGCCACTGCCGACAATGCCATGAAGGGTGCTGTATTCCTTGTAGTGCCTGAGGTTTTAATATTATCACCTGCTACAGAAGACGCACAGAACATTGAATTCATGTCTTGGCAAGGAAGTTGAGAACACTATTTGTAAATACTACTTACATTTAAGCCTTTTAGACAAACCCATTGCTTTGAAATCTAGTCACTTAAAAATATTAGCACTACTTTCTCGTGTATATCTTTTGCAGAATTTCCTGCCATTTTTTGTGGCTTTAGTTCATTTTTCCTCTGTTTCATAGTTTTATAGTTGTTAGGTTTAAACGTGCTCTCCCTCTTCTTTGAAAATCCCAAGCAAAAAGAGGAATCTGATTATAAAGGGAAAGTTGTGTCCTTATGCATTTCAGATATCAATCACAAGGGGGTTTTGTCTGTGTGTGTGGGGAGGGAGTGGAGCAAGAGAGTTCAACAAAATGTACTTGCTTGCTTTTTTAAAGTATGTGCAATTACTAGTTTCCATAAACACTTCCAAAGCAGAGTTTTGGTTAATCTTTTTCAGTTTATTCTTTAGCTATACCTTAAAGGGCTCATTTGGAAATAAATCTCTAAATAAACATTTTCTGGCAGTAGTACCATTTAGGAGAGGATAGATGGTCTTGTGAAAAACATAAGATGATAGAGTCAGGAGAACATGAACACTTCTTACACTGCTGTGGATTTCTACCTTGGAACCAGAGATGTGGGTTTTCCAGAATTTTTTGCAATGCGCGAAATACAGCATGATCTGATTTAGTATGGTTTTTTTAACTTATATTTAGTAAACAAAACTAAAAAATTTTCCCCATGTTAATCTTATGTCCTAATAACCACAAGTATTTGAACTGTAGTATTTGATTAGGAAAAAAATTAAATACAGCGCACTTAATGTGGCTTAAATGTTATATTAAAAAAATTCAAAGCTTTATGTGAGAAGAAATTATTATTGCAATGCTTGTAAAAATGTAAAGACAATACACAATAACATGTACTTCCCTTAAAAAATGAAGGCGCTGAAAACTGCTGACACACTAATTTTAGCACACGCAAAGAACTGTGGTTGTCCACTCATCTACTTCAACACAGTTTAACTCTCTTCCACTGAGGTCATCGCAGCACCTGCAGTTTCACTGTCACTATCTGTAGTATCACTTGCACTACTTAATTCCATTTCAGAATCAGATTGAGGCAAATCTGATTCAGAACTATTTGAACCACATTCTCTTTCGTTAAAGGATGGTTTTACCAGTGAGTTTATGGGCAAGGGCAACTTATCATCACACTGCATCTTCTTCATTAGTTGTGCTTTTGACTGATTCTCCAGAAGCAAGAGATTTTGAGAAACAGAAACAAGCTTAGCAGTGCATTCATTTGTTAAGCTATTGCTCTTTTTTGTCTTGATTGACCTGCAAGCCTTACAGTTACATTCACAAGAAGCTGCTGTTGATGGAATGCTTAGGATCCTTAGAGCAGTCCTGGACAGCAGTTGGGTGTTACAGTATCCCTTCCACCATGTGAGAGGAGACATATTCTCTGCTGCCTGCCAAATGATGTCTTTGCTCCAAAGTTTTTCTTTTGCGCAGCACTCAGCAATGTCTGTCATCATGGCTGTTTCATCAATGTTGGGGACATCCTTAGCTGCTTCCATAATTGTATCAAAAGCAGTAGATAATTCATCTTCTGATAAACGTTGTTCTCTGTGTTGGGGATCCAAAAGATTTGCTGCCAGATGAACTAGATGAGAGCAAAACTCAGATCTCTTAGTAACCATTTGTTTTACTACTACTACTTTTTTGGTTAGAGGTGAAGGAGGTCAAAAACTCAATTAGATTTTCATTCAATTATCTGAATATTTCTGGGATATTTGAATGGCTTGATGTTCAAACTCCTTCAAGTTTCTTGATAACCACTGAAACTGGTAGTAGCAAATTGGATGTTCCTTGAACTTGAACCCAGAACACATCATTGTCAAGAATCTGCTTCTAAATGTTCATGGGAATAATCTGGCATACTGTGTCATCTGTTCAGGCACACTGCAAACAGTTCTTTGTGCACAGCAAACTATGTAAATTCTTTGTAGCCAAGCCCCATCTAGTTTTTCCCGGCAATAAAAGTGCACTTTCCTTCCACTGCTTCTCTTTCTTTAATTTCTTCAAAGTCTGATTAACAACATGATGATTGTTGAATACCTTCACAATGGCTTTGTAGTTTACCAATATTGTCTTCGTTGTATTCACACTTACTATGTCCTTTGCCAGAAGATTCAACCCATAAGCAAGACAGCCAAATACTACTAAATGAGGATATTTTGCCTTTAATATTTGCCATGCAACTTTCATGTTACTTGCATTATCGGTTACAAGGGCTTGTACCCTGGAGGGACCTGTACTTTCAATCTCTTCGCTCAGTAATTTGGCTGTGTATCGGGGTGATGTGTAAGGGGTACATGTGCACCTCCTGGGTGTGGCAGTGCACCCCCTGCAAAAAGGCACTTCTGACAGTGTCAGTGGCACCTGCAGGCAGTCACCACTTGCCACCCCGCTGCTGACATTGCTGGCGGTGTCTGTGGGTGGTTGACAATCACTGCTGGCCGCTGCTGCCACTGCCAGTCGTGCCTGTGGGTGGTTGCCGACCCCTGGTTGGTGCTTGCCATCCCCCCCCCCCCTCCGACAGTGCCAACGGGATCTGCGGGAGCTCTGCACTTACTGCTGCCAGGCTTCTGCCACCGCTGGTGCAGCCATGCTTCGCCAACTGCTGGGCCCACGCACCATTCATGCTATGTATTCACCTGTATGACAAGAAGACTTGGTAGCAATTGCTTTCAGGAATGTTGGTTCACGTGTTGTTAACATAATGTCAGTAAAGGATTTCCTTGTGTCCATCCATTTGACATCAGAGTCAGTGATTATGCTTGACTGATCCTTTGAGTAAGCATTGTTTGAACTTTGTCATACTCTATCTAAGAGAGAATGCGATAAGTGATAACATGACAGTAACATATATGATGGGCAAATTAGTTTGTAATGTTCCTTCCAGTATTGATTTTCAGTTATGGAAAGAGGTGTACCACTTGAACATATAGCTCAAGCCAATGTCTCATCTGCTTTTTCTTGATCTTCTTTTGATATTTTGTCCACGAAGTGTGATAAAAAGCTTGACTATCTTGAACACTTCTCATGGTGGATCGCATATCTGGTGACAGTGATCTTGAAAGTGAGGATCCTGCTGCTTCTTCCCCCAGACTTGGCAGCTCAATGTTTTCATTTTCCATTTTTTGCAAATCTGCTATTTCACTTGAGCTACCAAGTTCCTGCAACAAAAGTGGGGAAAGGTTTTTATTTTTGCCTATTTTAGTCTGGCCTCATCCATGAGAAGGAGAAGCAGCAGGGAGTTTGCTTCTCTCCTTCCTGCCAGAAAGAACACTTGCTGCTCAGTTGCTCTGGGACTGCAGAGCCGAAGGGACGTATAGTCTGGCCTTTGCCATCAGCCAGAGGACTAAGTTCACTCTGCTGGGTTGAAATAGTTAACTATTTATCTACAGTAAAAGCTCTGTTAACTGGCACCTTACAAGTTGGCATGTTCTATTAACTGGCGTGCTGGCTTGTTAAGGGAAAGTGAAATCAGAAGTGCCCACCGTGGCACTTCTGGTTTCTCCAAGCTCCCATGGCCCGGGGCATAGCAGGCTGCGTGGGGCCTCCCTCCCTGCCCCTTAGGGCCCGTGGGAGGGTTGGTGATGCCCTGGACGCAACGGGAGGCAAAGATGCCTGCTTGGGCCTCTCAGTTAACTGGCATATTTTGTTATCTGGCATCCCCCATTCCCCATGGGAGCTTTTACTGTATTATGTAATTCAAAAAATATTGTAAAGCCTAAGCCACTTAGGGTGCTTAGTGCAAGCAGAAAAGCAGGATACATATATTTTAAATAAATAATAGTCCGGAGTTTTACTAACAACTTTTAAAATTACGTTTTAAAACAATATAGATGCTAGTCTATACTGTGTTGTTTAACACATTAATGTGTTTACTTACATAGGGTTCCTGAAGTAGACTTTTCTCAGATGATGTTGTTTCAGCACTTTGTTGTATTAACTTTCTGTATGTGGCTTGTACTCTTTCCGGACAGTTTCTACATGTTGTTAAGTGTTTCTTCATTCTGGTTGTGTTAGCAGACTCCTGCCCGCAATACTTATGTCTACCAACTTTCTTCCTTCCTTCAGTGGCTTGAACTTCACTATAAGGATGCCACACACTAGTTTTTTTCTGATTAGGCATCATGACTACTTCAAACCAGAAGCATTAAAAAACTAACAGGTCTTATGCAAACACTCCCAACCTCCCCCAACTCAAGAAAAGAAATGAGACACTGCTCTGTGTGTTTGCTGAACTAAAAGTGAAACAAAAATTAATCACAGTTTTAGTTTTGGTTTTGCCTTCACTTGCAGTGTGAGATGAAATAAGAATTTTACCTTTGTTTTGATTTGACCTGCACAGCCAATTAGGTGAATTCATAACTTGGTTTTGGTTTGGATTATTATGTAACTGTATTTACTCTCCTGTTTACAAATCAATAAAACATATATGTACTATTTCACATGCTTCCTAGGGATAATCACCTGAAAAACAATAATTACGACTTTGAAACTGCCAAGCTTGCCTAATATTGTAATAGCATCCATTCATTGTTACTAATGAATTTTATGAAACAATGAATTTTTCAAAATAGAAAATTTCCCACAGAAAAAGCACTGGAAAATTGTCCACCCCACATCTCTGCTTGGTACAATTCAGTTAAGGTCCTAGTCTGTTTACTCATCTGTAAAATAGCTTCTTACAATGATGCACTCGTGAACTTCAGTACCTTTTTTCAGAGATTTGCCATATGTAAATGCAAAATATTTTCCTGCTTAGACTTTGTTATCCTTTTCCCTTTTCATGTCTTCCTTTTTTTTTCTCCTCCTTTACACCCACCATTTCCATACATGAAATGTGTTAGTATCCATACTATTTTTTTCTCCCTAATTGACTTCCCTGTTACTTGTTTATAAATCTTTTTTTATTATTTAGAACATTACATACATTAAACTTAAAGAGATGTTGTGCCATCTACATCCTGAAGTTGTCTTTTAAAACCACAGTTATAATGTAGCACATGTTGTTTCAGTTGGGTTTTTTAAAGAAACTTCTGAACTAAAGCTTCTTTTTTTCCCTTTAAAACAAATAGACACAAATACTGCAGTAGTTTTAGTAATATGTTGGAATTTGAGAGTGAAATTAATTTATTGAATCAAAAAGTGAAATGTCTTATTACACTTTTGCTGCCAAAAGTTGAATGGAACACAAAAATTTAAATAGGAAACATAGTGAAAAGTTCAGATTTGAATGTAAAATAAGCATTGTGATATAAAGAAAGGCCTGGGTGTTTTTTTGATATTTAGCATAAATTTGAACATAGAAATGTCTCTTTAACTTGCCATATAAAAAGCTGCTATATCTTTTATTTTGTGCATGACCAAAAATCAAGACTTTGGAATCAGTGCCCTATAACTATACATTGCTAAATTAAAGAATTTCTTTTTTATGATATAGGAGACTGTTCATGATCCTTCTCCAAACAAGTACAGGATATTCTCTTTGTTTACAGGGACTAGCACTTGTATCAAATGGGTGGTTTCCCTCTGTTGCTCCTAATTTAAATAAAAAAAATGTTCATCTCTAATGTTCTTGTTTTCTCTAACCTTTTGACCAAGATTACTGTAAATGCTTAGACATAAATATGATTTGAGCTAATTAGTTCTCCATGATCCAGTGTGCTTGGGACAATCCTACGCCATGACAAAGGCCCCACATATCTCATAATACCATTCCGCTCACCCTTGTAAGTTATCTGTGAAAATTTGGGGTTTTGGTTAATCTTATATATTTATATTTCTTTACAGTTAAAAGAAACCCTAGCAAAGGTTCCACCTAATCATGTTGGAAAACCTTTACTGAAGAAACAGCTGGGACCAGCTCACTGGGTAAATAGTTGCATGTGTAAGAGACTGCTTTCCACACTTGGTAGTGTTTTATGTCTTGATTCTGTATGTTTAATAGTGTATCTTGTCTGTTTTTAGTAAATATGAGAACCAGTTCTAGTAGTGCTTGCAGGATCAATTTATGTTGATATCATACGCTTCTTGTTAATTCTCATTTTAATTAGTTTGATCTTAAGTTTTGGGGAACTTGGCCAAAGCAGCACCCTGCAGTAAATCTGTATGTGGGTAAAGATGTTGGGCAAAAGATGAACAAGAATTTTCTTAACACTAAATAATTTTGCTATTGTTCCAACAGAGGTTGTTGCTTGCTACCCTAAGAGGCCATGGTATTTACAGTGAGGCTTTTCTTTCTGATTATAAATTGTAAGGCAGCCTCTTGTTTCTGCTCTTAGTGTGCTTCACCAAGACTCTATTGACATCCTCATTTAGTATTCTAGTCAGTCACCCAGTTGTTTTTAATTTGCAGCCCTATGTTTTTTTTCCTGAAGGACACATTTTTTTTCAAATTACTATTATTATTATTATTATTATTATTATTATTATCCCTGCATTTATTTGATTCTGGGAAGAGCGTTTTCCCCATTTTACCTGGAGGAAAAAAGCCCCTTGTCTTAGAATTGCAGGTGGGGGGCGGGTACTGACTACTGTGGTGCAAGTTCTAGCCCCTACCTAGGGTCAAGCCCATAACTGCAGCTGCTGTCTCCCTCCATAACCCCCCTGCAGCCTCTTTTCTCCATCTTCCTCTCCCCTCGTCCACACAACCTCTGCTCTTTCCTGCCTTTCCAAATCCTTGTTCTGTTCTGTTCCAGTTGGACCTATTCATATTGTAGCCGGGGCATTGAGCACCACCCCAATCAGGCCCTGTAGCAGCAAAAGGGGGTGCAGAGGCTTGGGGGGGGCCAGGGAG
The DNA here is from genome assembly GCF_052110815.1 of Crocodylus siamensis. NCBI lineage: Eukaryota > Metazoa > Chordata > Crocodylia > Crocodylidae > Crocodylus > Crocodylus siamensis. Next base: position 152,853,380 of record NC_143395.1, on the reverse strand, counting down.
GCAGAAGCAGGGGGCAAGCTGCTTAACTTCCCCAGACTCCCTGCCTCCCCACTGTCTGCCCCCTGTGACAGTGGAAAGGATGAATTAAAGACAACTGTCAGACATTTCTGTACATGGAAAATTATAACAAATTTATATTTTTTCCATGTATAGAATTTAACTGGGGGGTTGTCTTAAATTCAGGGTTATCTTAGATTTGAGTAAATATGATATTATTGAAAAGGCACTAACTCGGAGGTTCCTTGTACTATGTCATGTATTTCTCTGATTCTTACCTTGTTCATGTATTACTTGCTCTTATTTGTTTGCTCTGACAAATGTAAGAGAAAGCAGATGAGAAGTTTCACCAAAAAGTGTTGAATGTGGCTCTTGTGTTCTTTACGAGTGACTCTGAAAACTGTGCCTTTGGGGCAATACTGGAACTGCCGTGAGGATGACAGTGTTTGACACCTGGAGCAAAGCTGTGTTACTAGGTCTGATTTGCATTTTTGTTTGCTTCCATGACTGACTGAGAATTGGATGCTGAGTACCGATTTATTTAATTATGTAGATAGTTGAATGCTTATGCCAAACTGTTGTTTGCTTTCATGTGCCTATTGCTTATTATTTGCAATTAGAAAGTAAATCTATTCATGATCTAGGCTTGTGAATTTTCATTTCAGGAAAAAATTGAAGCAATTAATCAAGCCATAGCCAATGAGTATGAAGTTCGGAGAAAGCTGTTAGTGAAACGTTTGGATGTAACGGTGCAGTCATTTGGCTGGTCAGAGAGAGCTAAGGTATAAATTGATTTCTATAAACACATTGCACTCTTACAAAGCATAAGCTATCTTCTCTGAAAACTTACTTTATTAATATGTAATGGGAAATATCCCTGAACCAGTGTCTATTTTGGTTTATTAATTTCTGAAGTTTGTTACAATGCAAATTATAACATAATTAAACATAAAATTTTGTTTTAAAAATTGATCATTATGTGGGTTAGTAACAGCATGTGAAATCAGAAGATGTATTGTGTAAATATGTATATGTAAAATATGTACAGAGGATAAAAATACAGTTAAATGGACACACAAAATAACATCAAGAGTAGAGGCAAATGCTAGTATGATGGTTGGCAAACCCTAGTTGTTTGCCATAAGGGCACCACAAAAAGATTCTTGCCTTACACACTTGACCTGTGTAGTAGTGTAAGCACATCTTGCTGACCACCTCATCATCAGGGATCTGGGTTTTCCATTTGTCACGGAAAAACATGGATTTTTCTCATTGCAAGGAGAAAAATCTGGGAAACTGTGGGTTTCCCTTTGCAGGCTGGCAGAGTCCCAGTTCCATTGCTACTTCCATATGTCCATGGGTCATAACTTTGATCTATATAACACAGCTCTTAGCAGTTCCTGTTTTCCTGCCTTTGAGGGGAACTATAGCTGGAAAACCAAAATTCCAGGTCACTCTAAATGTGTTAAAATATCAAGAATTCAGCTGGGAAATCTAATTCTTGCACCCTCCCTTTGAACATGTACTGCCCAGTTATGCCATTGTCCCTCTTGCCTCCTTTGCTTTACAAGAGGGCTGTCTAACTTCTGAGTGGCTGGTGGCTGCAGGCCTCCCGCTGTACTGTGCCACCTGCTCTACACCATCATTAAGCCGCTGTCTTTTATCTTTTATTCCCACTTGCATCCCAAGCTCCATCCTATTTGTTTCCTTCTGAAAGCAAACTAGTTGCATCCATCTCAAAGGCTTGGCATATAGCACCAAAGCCTTATTTTATTGAATATGTGGTTAGGGACCCAATCACAGATCCCTATGGAAAGAAAAGGAAGAGAAAAAGTAGATAATGCAAGAAAGTGAGTAGTTAGGGTGAGAATGTAGACAGGGGAAGGTGGAAAGCAAGTATTTGCTCCTAGCTGAACTTCTATCTTCTCAGCATCTTCAGAGTGACTTTCCTGTATTTACTAGTACTTGTTTAAGTAGCATTTTTAACTGTTGCTACCTTGGTCAGTTGTAGCTTCCCTCAAACGCAGGAAACTGATGGTAGCAGAGGCAGTCTCTGAACTACGCTTTTAGCCAGGAAAAAATGAGGTAAAATGTCTGCTTTTATTTATATGTATTTAAAGGGTATAGATATCCTTATATTATAATCTTGCAAGTTGCAGTGCATATTTCAGAGTGTAGTTGTTAAACAGGTTAATGCAACTCTTGTTGCCTGTGTAAATCTGTCAATCCAGATGTATCTATTTGTATCAAGATTAATAGGGACTCACATTTTACTAGCCCATCAAAATGTACTGCATGAAGGGGGCAGAAATTTCTTAAGCTGCATTAGGCCTCTAGCAGACCATACATTTATCATGCAGTTAACCTGTTAATCATATGATAAATGGTAATGTGCCAAATGTTCAGGGAATTTGTAGTGGATAAAATGAAGAAAAAACAGCCTTAAAGAAGTTCCACATTAAATGTGAATGAGCCGTGAACCTACGAGGGGGAAAAATCTGTGTTGGGCCCCACAGTCATCTAATAGGTTTATAACATTTGGCACAGGGCCGTTTCATATTATAGTGCAGAAAAAGTCCATTGGCTCCCTGTGCTTGGGGACATCTAAAGCCCCGTGCTGCAGCTGATGCTGTGTCATGGACGGCTGGGCTCACTTCCGATTTCTAGGTGTGCCCCCTGGTTGTTACATGATTGAGGGTTGAGGAATTTTATTTCTCATCTCCAAAAGTGTGCATTCTGCCCTGCACTTCTGGCATGGCAGGAGGCACAGTTGTTAGGATTGGAGATTAGATCTCATTGTGCCATCAATGAAAGTCTGTCATCTCTTGAGAGAAATATTTCTTTTACGCTTTGATAAGTCTTAGACATTTTGTAATTAGAAATTGTAGAAACAAATAAGGCATGATATTTGCCTCAGATTTTTACAGTATAGGGGAAAAAAAGGTCTGTATTAGAGCAGGTGATTTTGTGTTAAATTTGGTTCTGTGCATGTTTCTTGGCATCTTGGTTTGGTGGGGTAGAGGCTGGTCAAAACAGCCTTGTGCTCCCTCTTTCTAGTGAGGTGGTGTTGGAGGTTTGTCTATAAGAAATAACGGACTTGGATTTTAAACATCAGCTGTTTGGGAACCGCGCTGGTGTAGAAGTAGTTAGATCAGATACAATTCATTGTCATTTTGGAGATGTTGATTGGTCAGAATTATGTATGTCAGTTTTCACTGGCTACTTGCAAAATACAAATACAGATTCTCACTATTTCTTGTTCTATTTGAAAATTGTTAAAAGAAATGTTCCAACGTAATATTTTTGGCAATTGGGTTACAATTAAATACCATCCGTGCAACTGAGATAGGATCTCAGACCTAGTTACAGCAATTCTTAAAACTCTCAAGTATTTTTTAACATTTCTTAAGTTCATATCTATCTTAATGACAGAAAATTTATTTTAGTTTTCTTATTAATCTGGATTTTTGGTAAGGCATTTTGTCACATACCCATATTTTAGTTGATTAATGTTTTTCTTTTCAACAGAGTCAAACAGAGAAATTGGCTAAAATTTACCAACCGAAACGCGCACTGTTGTCTACTAAGTGCGCTATTTCCATTGCTAACCTTTTGGCAGCTCGGCAAGACTTGTCAAAGATCATGAGGACAAGCAGTGGCTCCATCAGAGAAAAGACTGCATGTGCCATTAATAAGGTATCTCTTCACTGACTTTGAGGTGGCAAAAATAACGTCAGAATAAGAATACGTTTTAAACAGAATAGCATGCTTTGCTTGTCATCAAAGTGAAGACTGGCAAATAAGTGATGTGATGTTATCATTCTTGTTACTGATCCTTACCCACCAGCTCTATGTTCTTCTCATACTTTCAGCTACTGTTTTAATTCTAGGATCTAGAACTTCTGATATAATTACATTCTAGTATTCCTTCTGAATAGCACCTTATTCCACCATTGCTTTGACTGTTCTTAATGGACTTATTCTGATATATGAACTTATTCAGTATGAGAAGGAGCATATTGTCTAATGCTTACAATCAGGAGGACAATGTCCATTTTTATTGCCTTGCTGCATGTGTAGCTTGACTGTGGGGGCAGAAAGTGAGAGCACTGGATTTATTGCTCCTTAAAACAATATATTGTGCTATTATTTCACTTTCTTAGTCATAGATGTTACAACTAGAGTGCTAGTATATACTTCTCTCATCACATCTGCCTGATTTGTATGTAATCTTTCATTAATTTATTTTAATTAGGTGAGGAGCCAGTTTTCTGTTTAGATTCTTGCATGCACTCTGATTAGAATAAGTTTATGTAGTCCAAGGTTTTGATTTTTAAAAGCAAGTACTGAGGTGGCAAAAATACTGTCTAAATTAAGGGCATTATACATCCACTTCCAAAAACACTTCTGGCTTTACAGAATAGCAGAGTGAAGGGCTTGATTTGTGCACTGAGCTTGGATCTTGTTAGATTTGCATGATAGTAGAGCTGTTAAAAATTAACAGAACTTTTAAAGTCATTACTGCTGTTTTTCTCTCTGTTTCAGTAGTATCCTGTTTCCAGACAGGATTGGGTCTTGAAATGCTAAACATTGCAACATAGATTGCCTGCTCCCAAGAGCTCTGCATCTTGTAACTATGTAGATCTCGGTAAAGGGTATAGAATACAGAAGAAGTGGGAAAATGGGGGTAAACTTACTGAGAATGCTAGGTACGATTAATTGGGAAGACTTCATTGCTGGTGACCTGTCTTGTTCCAGTGGCTTTTCTCTACCCATTGTCAGTTCTAGATATTTGTTTATTTGTTTTGCTTAATTTATATTTATTTAATGTATATCCCATCCTTTCAACAGGGTCTCAGGGCAGTTTATAGTAAGAGAACAGAGTAAATTACAAAACAAGAAAAATGTTAATAGAACAGAAGAAAATATAAAACAGAAGCCCATTAAACTGATGACAAATGCCAGAATAGGCATTTCCACAGAAGTTTCATTTTAATGGCTAGAGAGAACTGTAACTTATGAAATATGTAAGCATCCAGTCTCCTTGTGAATCTTGACAGTTCCTTGGTTTCTCAACATACTGAGACAGTTTCACAGTCTACCTTCCCATCATGTGCACAGGCCAGGTTGTGATGCATGCTTTTCCGTGTATTTGTTATTTGGGTTGGTGGTTTGTTGGGCCTCATCTCAGGCAAGCTGCATGATATTCTTTTAGAAGTGATATAATACTCAGTCAACAGAAGTAGGCAACTTTTTGAAATTCACTTGCCATAAATTTCTGTAGATGGGGAAAAAAAAAAGTAAAAAGGACATATGGACATAAAGGCATGAACATACAAATTCCAGTGAGTGCCTAACTGAAAATCTTTTCAGTGTTTTCTCAACTGTAGTGGATGCCATCTGATATCTGATCAACAGCCTTTGTAAAATAAGAGGAGGGGTTGTTCACTTCCAGCAAACTTCTCATATACCAAGAATACCTTACTGCTTGGTGTCTTCTTAGTTGACAAGTTCTGCATGAAAACAAAAGATTGATCAGCATGGGGACTGAATTGCACTGTCATTCCTGCCAAGGGATCTGAGATCAGTGAGGAATTCTAGCAAGCTGCTGTGTGAAAGCTTGCACTGCTGCCACCTGTGCTGTGCCTGATATTTAGATAGATAATTTCTCTCTGTGGCTGTCAAACCAGCAGCCTGTCCTAAGTAGTAAATCCATTAGGAAATAGTCTTCTTAATTTTTTTATGTGTAGTGAACACGTGGATTAAACCAAATAAACAGTGATCATATTACTTTGTCAGCCAGTCTTAATTTTTCCCTTCTTAGTTCAGTAAGCATTGTCATTTTGTGGTGCTTTGAAGCTGTTAGGAAACACCATGAGGGTTTATTTAGGCCTTGACTCAGAGGGAAGAGTCTCTGACGTAAATGAACAGCTCTCATTTGAGATTAATGGAATTTTATCAACATAAAAACACTTCAGATACAGATTTTACTCCATTGACTCAGAAAAACCCAGGCTGCATAGCACTCTTCAACCACTGCCAAGATGTCATACCATTTCAGTGCGACTTTTGTATCGTATCTGTGTTCTTAAAGCAGTCCTTCCCTTCCCTTTACAGGTATTAATGGGCAGAGTGCCTGACAGAGGTGGCAGGCCCAATGAAATCGAGCCACCACCTCCTGAGATGCCACCATGGCAGAAAAGACCAGAAGGGCCTCAACAGCAAGGTGGAGGCAGAGGAGGAAGAGGTGGCTATGAATCGTCATATGGCGGAAGAGGAGGTCATGACCATGGGGGCCACGACCGTGGCGGGCGAGGAGGCTATGACCATGGGGGTCACGACCGCGGAGGGCGAGGAGGCTATGATTCATATGGAGGACGAGGAGGTCACGAACAAGGGGGTCATGACAGAGGAGGGCGAGGAGGACGTGGCAGTTATGACCATGGAGGCAGAGGGGGAGGAAGAGGAAACAAACTCCAAGGAGGCTGGACAGATGGAGGAAGTGGCTATCAGGACGGTGGCTACAGGGATAGCAACTACAGAGATACAGGTTTTCAAACAGGTGGCTATCATGGTGGTGGTGGCGGATACCAAGGAGGTGGCTACGGTGGTTATCAGTCTTCATATACAGGAAGTGGATACCAGGGTGGTGGCAGTGGCGGCTACCAACAGGACAACAGATACCAAGATGGTGGGTCCCACGGTGATCGAGGAGGTGGGCGTGGAGGAGGGAGAGGTGGCCGTGGAGGTCGTGGTGGCCGTGGAGGTCAAGGAGGAGGCTGGGGAGGCAGAGGTGGACAGAACTTTAATCAAGGGGGGCAATTTGAGCAGCACTTCCAACATGGAGGCTATCAGTATAACCAGTCTGGATTTGGACAAGGAAGACACTTTACTAGCTGAGGCTATTAAAGTCTACACTTCAGCAGAGCTCAAATAATAGAAACCTAGTTTCAGAGGCCTGATTTTAATTGTGTCTCTTGAATTAATGCAAAGCTGTATGTGACAAGCAAGCTCCGTTTTGGGTGAGATGCTTTGCTTTGAGCCTAGGAATAGACCTCTGATTTTCTTTTTGTCTGATTAAAATAACTACACTGCCACTCTTCACTGGGCTCCACCAAACCTTTGACTAATAGCCATGCTTTTTAAACATTGGACTGAATTCCTTTGATCCAACCATTTTGTTCAGCAGTTCTCATGGTGTGCCTGCCTTCCATTCTGAGGTATAACTATAGACATCCAAGACTTGTTTGTTCAAACTTGTAATACACAAATGGTTTTGTTTCTGTGTTCCTTTCTAAATACTTTTTCAGACATATGTTCAAACACAGTTTTGAGTGTTGCTTTGACTTGCTGGCCTGTTGTGTTAGTCAAGAAGAGGTTACATGCACCCATCCACCCACACCTGCTTGCTTCTGAATTGCTCTCTAACCAGTAGGTCTGCTATGTCTATTATATGAGCTCTACTGTAGATTCCACATCCATTAGCCTTATCTTCCACGTATCAAAAATTGCACCACCTGCTTAACTCTGGAGATTTTTGGCTGCTGCCAAGTCTGCAAAGATCATTTCAAGCCAAGCCAATCTGTCAACCAATAGTATATGTAGGCCTGTAGTTAAGTATAGTGATTCAAACTGACCTGCATCCATCCAAAACGAGTTGCTCCTTCTCCCAACATAACTTTTACTTGAAATCATCTAGAAGAAAAAGCAAAGTGAAATTTATTTTATGCACAAGTTAATACCACTGGCTCAGCAAATCCAGCGCAGTTTCTTTGGGGGTTTGGGGTGTTATTTTGGTTGTTTTTTGGTTTTGTTTTTGTTTTTTAAGAAAAAAAAAGAAAAAGAAATGCACTACGGCCTGGGGAGATTAGTTCCTACCTGGAGGGGGCCCTTTTACTATTGCTGCAGAAAATGAAGCCTGGCTGATGTTTGATGTTCTTACAGTTTTTTTTTTTTCCTCTCCCTGAGAGCCACATAATGCTTCTTGCTGGGTTTTTGTGTACATAAACATTGTCAAGCTGTGAAAGAGAAAATGGCTGAAGGTGTGCTGATGTATAGAAGGCGAGCAATAAAAGTATCTGTATGTTCTCTGGTTGGTTTGGGGTTCTTTAATTCTTGGAAAGATTGAACAGAACGGTTGTGATACAGCAGCTGAAACCTTGAAAAGGTTGCTGGGCAATATATTTAAAAATTGTATGTAATTCATACTTCCTTTCATGGCCCTTCCAATTTTCATATAAGACTGAAAGATACTCATTAGCTGAATATTACTTGTTTGGGCCCAAAACATACATAACTGGATTAAATAGTATGGCCCATGTCAGCGGTTTTCATTGGATGAGTCTGTGAAGCAGTGGACTCTAATACTAGTTGTGACTCAAATTATAGGCCTTAGATATAGCTGATAGTCACTTAACTGCATTTGTGAGAACTAAGCAGAAGAAATTTTAAATTTACTTTGTAGCCACTAGGTGTTGCTGCTGAGACGCACATCGCTTAAAGATCACACCATTAAAAGTAGGTAGGAGTCTAGATCATTCTCTGCTCGTTGTCATTTAATTTTCACTATGCCCAAACAACTTGATAATGGAGAAAAATGTTTACCAAAGTGGACTTAGAATCCTGCACCAGCCATTTACTTAAGATTGTGGAAAGTTCATGGCATGAACTTGGTACTTTTAATTTGAGAACTTTTCAGCTACATCTGAGCACTTTAACATCACAATGTACAGCTGGCTTCTGGATCAGGGACCTTAGACCCTTTAGCTAATACATTTCCTTCTGATGGAATGTATGCTGTGCCTATGGCAGTTTTTGCTTTCTGCTAACAAATTTTTCATGTAGTATAAAAGCCTTGTGCTGAATGGAGTCTGAACAGTTCTGATAGTTGCTAGCTTTCTTCACTCTCTGCCCCTCACTCTAACTGGGTTGGTAGTCTCAACTTGCTTATCTCATCTGTCAATTATAATGTATAGGAGGTACAAACTAAATTTGGTAGCTTTTTCTCCTCTTTGCTGTAGCAAGAGACTATACAAAATCAGTTGCTTTAGGAGGAAAAGAGAATGCCATAAATTAGTACTAGCGCCCTTAAAGAACTGAAGTTAGTTTTGTCTTCCTGAGCAAAGTCTGCTGCTTCCTTTCAAGAACATGACTTTTATTAGATCTTTTCAGCCTTGCTTTCCCTTTAGAACCTGCAGTTTCACTACCCTACTTCACAGGTTTAAAAAACTTCTCCTGGCAGGATTTTAAAGGAAGGGGTGTGTGTGTGTGTGTGTGTGTGTGTGTAAGTGTAAGTGTAAAAATGGCCATTTTGGTCATCTCCTAAAAAGCCTAGTGAAGGGGTGTGGAATGAAAAGGCTTCCTTTGCAGTTTCTCTCCGAGCAGAAAAAGGGCATAGAAGGAGCTGTGAGTCCAACACCAAAGGTATATTGGGACTTGGACATCACTGGTCCCATCTCTGGAAAGGGAGGGGCAGGCAGCAGAATTTGAGAATAGGTTTCTGTGAGGTAGGAGATCCTGAATGGTAGTGATCAGCTGATAGGAATGGAAGAGTGATTTTTCTCTTTCTTCCCTCTTCAGAATCTCCCTTCTCTCTCACCAAAACTAATCATTGCCTCATAAAAATGCTGTATTTCTCCTGGCTGGCTTATAGTGGAAGAAAGAAAATTATAAAAGGATAGGATTAATCAGGCATTTCACTTGGCCCCGGGGGAAAAGCATGGAATCCAGTGACACCCCCTCAATTTACGTTCTTAGGAATCATAATATATGTTGATGATGAAGTATCTCATCCTGAGGCTTGGGGTAGCAGGAGAGGAGTAGATTGGGATTTGTTTAAGAAATCAGCCCTTCTGTTTTACACAGTTTCTCCCATGTACCCCTCAAAGATGTCTTTCATACCCCCAAGGGTATGTATACCACAGTTTGGGACCCCTCGTGTAAGTGATTTTAAAGTTCATTAGCTTTTACACATTACATGCAAAACAGTTCTCTGCTTCACTGAATTAGACTGGAATTATGGTCAGTGACAACGTAAATTCAGGCATAAGGGCTGAAGGATTTCATATCTCAAAACCATGTTGACAGTCATTTCAACTTCATTTTTCATGGTTTCAGGATGTTGAGAGTCAAGAATCTAAAAAGCTAATAGCTGGTTTTTCTTTTCCAAGAGGAAAAAAGCACTTTCCTTCCATCAGTTTCTGTGTCTTAACGTCCCATTATTTCTTGGTTACCTTGTGGCTACTTTGTATTCCTGAAAAGCAAACATTGCATTTTTTAGAGAAGAAAACAGTCTTGAGTAATGGAAGCAAATAGCTACGTGTTCATTATTGCCTACTTGTTTTAATGAAGCTTCATCTGTGCTACTACACCTTGCTGGAAAGTGGTATATTAACTAAGGAGACTATAAAAATTGCATCCCCAGCTGTTGTAGTCACGTCAGCAAAACCCCTGTTGTGGATACAGCTGTGCTGCCAGAAATGCTTCCCATCCCTTAGGTTATCTTTGGGCAGATGGTTTAGCAACGCTGGAAGATGAACTGGTACTTTGCACTGTGTAGCCACCAAGCCAGGGCTCTACAGGCATAGATGTAGTGATAGCAGCCCTGTTGTAGTGGTTCTCAACCTTGAATCAGAGCACCCCTAGGAACATGCCTCTTAGCTTTTACTCATTTATGGACTACAGAAAAAATACCAGAGCAATTCTGTTGCAAAGAGCTCAGAAAGACTACAATAGGTCAGACTGGTTTTGAAACTCTGGATTCATGCTTGAAATCTGTGTGTTTTATCTTATGAATCATGTGTAGTGTTTGCACGCCTAACAGAACTAATAATGTGTGACATCCTGCCAGCACCCTTAAAAGGATCTCGTGGAAGTCCAGGATGCAACAACATCCTGATCGAGAATCACTGGTGTAGGCAATTCCCTGAACCTCTAACTGTATGTAGACGTTCACCTATACCAGCAATTCTTAAACGTACTGGGCTACTGGACTTCTGTCAGTCCTCCAGATCTTGTGTAGACTGCTGTGTCTATGTCCTCAGACTTCTAACTGAAAATGCGGCACAGGCACATAAGGGCCAGGTGCAGGCCCTGCTTATTGTGGCTTTCCAGCCCTTCTGGTCTGTGGACTGCAGATTGGGGACCACCAATGTATCACATTCTCTTAAGATGGCAGAATTCAAGTCCTGCCCTTCCACTGAAGGAAAGGGATGACAGATTATTGGATGGAATTTTGTTATTGATTGAAATGTTCCTTCCAGATTTCATATACCCCGTGCTCTACAGTGACCTCCTCCCTAGGTGTGACACTGTGAAGTTTGCACAGAGATCAAGCAGAGAGCTTTTCCTCTGCTAATTAACTAAAGTTTAACTTAGTCTGTCCTTTGTCATGTTTAGCAGTATTCATTGAGAGAATTGTTTGCCTTCTAGGCCTCTCCTTTTGCCCCCTTTCTTCCCCCCCTTTTCTCTCTTCCAAGTCTGAGCGTCTCTTGTCATCTTCCTATTCCATTTTCTTTCCTACAGTAGCTCCTACTGCCCGCTTCCTCAGCCTAAGGGTTTCATTTTTTATGGCTTTTCCTGTCCTGTCTTCTATCTGCTCTGTGTCATCCTTGGGTTTTAAAGAGCTGACGCTCCAAATGAAGTGGATGGAAAATGGGGTAGTTCCCTCCCCTCTTGCTTTGAGCCTGTCTTAAGTTGTCTGCTGACTCAGAGAAATGTTGTGTTAATGTATACTCTGACAGTTTGTGTCCAAGGAAGAGAAATTCAGCACTTTAAATCAGTGGGGGCTAACCTTTTTGAAGCTAAACCCTGCGCCCTCCGAGTGTCACTCCAATCCCTTTCCCTGCCTAAGCTGCTTCTGTGCTTTCTGTTCCCTGCCTGATCTGCTGCAGTATTTCCTGCTCCCCTCTGAGCTGACAGGTGACACTCAGATACTGCCCATGCCACTTATGGCACATGTGCTGTGGGTTGGCCACCCCTGTTTTTAAATGAAGGCTAAATAATGGGAGCTGGGTCATTATAGTTATTTAAAAATGCACACTACTAGCACAGTCCCAACTTTCAAACTTCATCCTAGGCTATAACTTAGTGACAACTTGATGAAAGATTGAGTTTAAACAGGATAGTTAGGTCTACATCTCTCATGCAGCAGCCTATCTGTAGTCAGTCAAATGCTTCAGTATATCATGAGAAAATCGTGTCAAATTTCTGCCATGAGCTGCATACAGGAGGTGTTCAACCTCTGGTTGGCAGGCCAAATCCAGCCTACAGAGCCATGACATTTGACCTGTGGGGATCCCAGTGAGTTGGAAACAATTGGCAGCTGGGAAGCGGTGGAAGCTCCATGCAGCCTAGTCCATCCTTGTCCAAGCCATTGTAGTGCAGTGTGTCCAGATTGGGCTGCGCTGCTTCCTGCCTATGCATCCATGTAGGGTTGTTCCTCCCCACCTACCCACTAAGGCTCTGGATCAGGGCCACTACATCCTTCCTAGCACATTTGGATTTGGGCTGAGCTGCTCCCCCCACTTCCCCTGGGATGTTCGGATAGGGGTCAGGCACCCCGTGTCAGGATCAGGGTTGCTCTACCTTGTCTCCTGCCCTCCCTCACCTGCCATGTATCTGGATCAGGAATGGACTGCATCCCACCCCCTGGGCAAATGGATCAGAGTTGGGCTGTGCACCTCGCACAGCTGGATCCCCCCTGCCACCCTGCATGTTGGCCAGATCAAGCTCACAAACAAGATCTGGTCCATGGCTGGATTAGGCACTGCCTAATTTGGTTTGGTGTCTCAGCTCCCGAACTTGTGTACAAACCCTTGGACTGTTTTTTCCTATCATGGTTCTTCCACAGTGCCTTCAGGTTGGAAGAATGGTGCTCAATTTTTTGACACTATAGACCTTGCAGGTGCTTTCTCATTTCTGATTATCAAACTTCCTGTGGTGTGGCCATACCAAACTGAATACCCCTGACCACCTCTGCTCAAGAAAGCAAAGCAGTCTTGGGCCAGGTCATAGTACTTGTATCAGCGATCACTTGGAAATCCCAGGTGTTGTACATCTAAGACAATGGGTATATCTGCATGTGCTTTTAATGCACCTGAATAAACTCTGGTGCAGTTCGTGTCACTCAGCTGCTTCCCAGGCCAGTGTCTTCACTTGAACCTGGGACCACAGCAATTCAAGCTGGAGTAAAGCAGCCCTGGGCTGGCAGAAAACCTGTGCGGGTCATCCTCAGGCTCTGGGTGGTGGCATTGAGGCTGCCTGGGGCATGAGGGTGCTACAGTGCAAGGCTAGGCAACAGGCAGCCCCCATGCTGTAGCACCCTCATGGCCCAGCCAGTTCCAGTCTCAGTCTACACGTGAGTTTGAGTGCACGTAATTGATTACTCTGCTATAGGGGAGAGTACTTGTCCTGGACAGTACTACAGCAGAGTTAATTAATTTACTGCACCCTAATACAGGCACATGTGAAAACACTTAACGCTTTACTGCAGAGCTAATTAGTTAACTCCATTGTAAAGCACACGTATAGATGCACCCAGTAAGTTGTAGATGAATGCAAAAAAATGAATGTATTGCAAAACTTCATTCTGCCATATCATTTTTTCTGAGCTGACAGGCAGGAATAGGAGGGAGGAAAAAACATTGCCGAGGGTAATTGGTATGTATTTTTAAGAGACATAAGGTAAAATTCTCTTTCCCTTTATGTGTCTAAATTGTGATTTTTCTACCCATCTATGCAGCTATTTTAGCCTCTGAAGCTGCAAACATACATTTTGCTTGAGGTGGTCCTGATTGAGCCTAGTCAAAATTTGCAGCGGTATAACAAGCAGGGTTTGCATCCTGAGTGGCAGCTGACCGGTACCACAGTAATGAGAGCACTGTGCTGGGAAGTCAGATGCATGAGGTCATTAGGCACGTGCCCTAACCACTCAGCTGTTGGTGTTGGCTACGTTCTGAACGTCAGTGGGCACATGCCTCTAGCTACATACCTGTCTGGTCTGTGCTTAGCATAGGCTCAGTCTATGGGCTCACTTCATCCAAAGTGGGACAAGGGAAGTTGGATCAGTTTCTACATGTAAGTGCCAAAAAGCACTTACACAGTTAGGAAAACTTTCATTTAGATGCACAAAGAGGAAACCGAATCCCACCCTTCATGTCTTTAGCACTTGCAAACAAGGTTGGGAGCCTGTGACCAGCCAGCTTTCCACGGATTGCACCAACTGCTCCATGGTTCACAGAAGAAAGCTGTCAGGATGGATCAAATCAGCGTGACTGACAAAAGAGCATTGCCACAAAGTGGACGTGCACCTTTTATCACCCTGCCTCTGCTCTTAGCATAACAGCTTGTGAGAGTGGCATGAGTGCATGCCTTTGCTTCAGGTTGTGCCCTTGCAAAGTCACACAGGGAGCTGAGAAGAAATTGCACATAGTAGTTCCTAAGTGTTTTTTTGGTGGCTAAGAGCCAGTAAACAATTTTCCCTCCTTTGCCCAAATAACAAGTAGAGCCTTTGAGCTCTGTAACAAAACAAGCGTAGGAAGGAAAATATGTTTTTCTCTTTTACTCTGTGCTTTTCACAGGGCTGAGCAATGGCAGTGCCATTGTGTCCCCTTTGTTGTCAGTTAATTTTCCTTCTTGTCCATTTGGATCTTTCTCAACACAGGGGAGAGAAAAACAAAGTTAAGAAAATAGGAAAACACTGCTGTCCAACCAGAACAGAAAAAGGCAAGTCATTGTGTCTGTGTCAAAGGCAGATGTTGGCCCCACAGCTCATTTCCACATCTGTATGACATGCCGAGATCAACCTTCTAAGCTTCCAGCATTGACTCACCAGCTAGAAAAGCCAGTTTTTTTGGCCAAATCCCATCTAGTGCCCAGAGCAGCCTTTTGCTTATGCTTTTAATTTGGAGGGCCAGCTTTTGAAAAGGCATGCATACCCATTTAGGCAAATGGGCAAATGCATTTAGTATTTGGGGTGCATGCTGAAGGCAGAGCTCTTTTGAAAAGCTGCCCAGTGTCTTTTCCTTTTCCTCCTCCTGTTGGCTCCTCCAAGTTCCCCAGTGCAGGGATCATTTTCAGAGAGGCTTTCTTAAGAGTCTGCTGGAGTCCATTGTCTCTCAGAAATGTGCAGTCAATATTTGCTTCCCCACCCCCACATCTAAATCTCTGTTCCTTTTGCCAGTGTTGCCTAAGCATTTCCTATCCTCACACCTCACTCTGACATGCCAGTGTGAAAATGGGACCTCAGGAAAAAGTACTGGCACATTAAAGATTGGATCAGTAGGAAAGAGACCTGAAGAGGAATGTCTTGCATTTGAAAGCTTCTCTAACTCTACCCCAACTATACAGTTGGTCCAGTAAAAGAGATCACCCTTTAAGAAATCCTTGTCTTTTGTATAACGTCTGCACCGTTATGGCTCTAGTATCACTCTAAGACTGCTAGTAAGGGGTGAAGAGTTAGATACCATTTTGGGTAGGAATCTAGGATTAGGACTGAGCACCACTCTCCTTGTAGAAGTGAGGATAAACAGAGGGTTGCCAAAGAGGGCAGACAGTTCATTTGTTTGCCCCGCTCCTATTGCAGCTGCTGTGAAAGCAGTTTGAATGGAGAGGTGGAACAGAGAACTACCTGCTGTAGGCTTAAAGGTACATCTGCAGTGCCACATACTGCCCATACAGCTATTCTATTTGCTGCAAGATAGCAGCACTGGGCTTTTTTTTTTTTTTTTTGGATGCCTGGATATCCAGGGGTCAAAAAAAACATTAAAAAAAAAAAAAAAAGCCAAGTAGCAGGGGCAGTGCACAGTGCTCGAAAATGGAGCCTGGCCAGCCAGAGCCATGCTTTGGCTGCCAGCCAGGCTCTGAGCAGCAGGATAATCACTGCTGCAGGTCCAGGAGGTCCTCAGGACCCCAGTTAAGGCTTCTGGGGTCAGGGCAGCACTGGCCCCAGCCTCCCCTACCCCACCTGAAGTAACCTGCTGTGCCAGAGGGTGCATGACACAGACATTCTCCAGGGACAACCAGTGGCAGCACAGGGTGTGCCACTGCTACTTGTCCCTGGGGAAACAAATGTCCACACTCATGTGAATGTGACCATAATACCTAAATTAGGCTCTCATGATGGCACCGGGTTCTCTCCTGTTTTGACAAGTCCCTTGATAAATGTTAACTCTAGTATGTGCAAAGACATGATTTATCAGCTTATGGTGGGCAAGGGTAGCTGCTAAGTGCATGTTGAAGGAGAACTGAAAAGGCCTGGCAATCTACCTGAAGTATTGTAGAATGAGCTGAATTAGCAGCAGGCATGGATCTGGTTGTCCCATTTCTCACAAATAAGGTCCACCTGAAACCATAACCTCTTCTAGCTGAGAGCTATCTAGCCTTAATCAGTACCTCCTGCATTTCTGATAGATGAGATTTTTTTTCAGGATCTCTCTGGGTATGTCTGTATTATCTCTGCTTGCTCTTTTGCATAGCAGTGTGTGACAACTTTATGTTTTGTCAGGTTGCAAATAAATCTGTGCCTGAGTACTCCTACCATAGGGTTAAGGACCCATCTGTTACTGACTTCCTTCAAAAATCTCTCATATCTAACTGATACTCCATGTGCTTGCCCTTGACTGCTCATATGTGGAGCTATGGGATGAACCTTGTGCTGGACACACCAGTCCCATAAAGCAACTGTTTCCTTGTATAGCTGATGAGAACCAGCCGCTCTCCATCTGCTGTTTTAATACATTGTTGCCATGCTGTCCATGAATATATGAAGAGTAAGGGAGTTGCAAAAGTAAAGCAGATTGAATGGCTTGATCATCCTCTATTAATTTTCAGGCCTCTAGTGAGGAGACTATTACTCCTCTAGGTCTCACATTCACAGGGCTTCAAACTTTAGGTGGTAAGAGTGCCCTGGCTAACTATCTTGAGAGAACTAAGGGACTTCAGAAATCTTCCAGCCACTTTATTTCATATGCCAACAGCCATGAAGGTCACACTCTTAATGGACTACAACTTGAAAGATTAATTCCACCCCCTCCAGGGTGTTTCATTGCAGTCTACCAGTATTATGGTTACCTCCCTGACGCACTGTAGACATGGTCTAAGCACACCATGTATTGCTTGTAAATTGTCCCAAAAGTGGGACTATGTAGAAGACTCTCTGCTGTAACCTGGCCTAGGAACTGGCTCCTGCGTATTTATGCAGCCTCCTTACATCCCCCTCTTCAGAATCCTAACTGAAACTTTATGTTTGAAGAGTTGCTGGAAGGAAAACCAAGGATCTTTTTATAGCTGTAACCTCAGAAAGTTCAGAAACATAGAGGGAACATGAGTGCATGAGCATGTGCACAGGTATTGTTATGCAAAGTTTCCACCAAGCAGCACCCGCTAGCACATCCCTGTGTAGAGACCCTGCAGAAGCATCTGGTTATAGGTTTTTCACTAGTCCCATGGGATGCCTCTGCCCATTACGGGATGGGAAGGCCTGAGTGAAGGAGATTCCTTACTCTCCATCAATGCTGACCTCTTGAAGGAACACCTTGAGATACCTTCAAGTCAGCCGGCCCTGACAATCTACACCCCAGGGTAATCAAGGACCTGACAAGCATCATAGCTCAGCCCCTGGCACGGATCATCAAGAACTCCTGGTGCTCTGGTGAAGTGCCCAAAGATTGGAAGAAGGCCAGCGTTGTGTCTGTCTTCAAGAAAGGGAGGAAAGTGGACCCAGCAAACTACAGGCCCATCAGCCTGACCTCTATCCTGGGGAAGATCTTAGAAAAGATTATAAAAGAGACCATTCTTAACAGCCTGGCCAATGGCACATCCTGAGGGATAGCTAGCACGGGTTTGTTGCAGGTAGGTCTTGCTTGACCAATCTTATTTCCCTTTATGACCAGGTGAACTATCACCTGGACAAGAGAGAAGAGATTGATGTCATATATCTTGACTTCAAAAAACCCTTTGATCTGGTGTCCCATGATCACCTCTTAGCAAAACTGATTAACTGCAGCCTCGGCCTCATCACAATCTACTGGCTGGGGAATTGGCTCCATGGTCAGACCCAGAGGGTGGTGGTTGATGGAAGTCAATCGTTGTAGTGCTCTGTGACCAGTGGGGTCCCTCAAGGCTCTGTCCATGGGCCTACACTATTCAACATCTTCATTAATGATGTGGACATTAGAGTCAGAAGCGGACTGGCCAAGTTTGCCGACGACACCAAACTTTGGGGTAAAGCATCCACACCTGAGGACAAGAGGGCAATCCAGGCTGACCTTGACAGGCTCAGGAAATGGGCAGATGAAAACCTGATGGTGTTTAACACTGAAAAATGCAAGGTTCTCCTCCTTGGGAGGAAAAACCCGCAGCATCCTTATAGGCTCGGCAGTGCTACACTGGTTAGCACCATGGATGAAAAGGACTTGGGGCTTATGATTGACCACAAGATGAACATGAGCCTTCAGTGTGATGCTGCAGCTAGTAAAGCGAGAAAATGCTGGCTTGTATCCATAGATGCTGCTCAGGCAAATCCCAGGACATCATTCTCCCCTTGTACTCGGCCTTGGTGAGGCCTCAGCTGGAGTACTGCATCCAGTTTTGGGCTCCACAATTCTAAAGGATGTGGAGGCGCTTGAGAGAGTCCAGAGAAGAGCCACGCTCATGATCAGAGGTCAGGAAGAGACCTTATGACGACAGGCTGAGAGCCATGGGGCTCTTTAGCCTGGAAAACTGCAGGCTCAGGGGTGATCTGATGGCCACCTATAAGTTTATCGGGGTGCTCACCAGGATCTGGGGGAACATTTGTTCACTAGAGTGCCCAAAAGGATGACAAGGTCAAATGGTCACAAACTCCTCCATGACCATTTCAGACTGGACATAAGGAAGAACTTCTTTACTGTCTGAGTCCTCAAGGTTTGTAATAGACTGCCGGAGGTGTTTCAAGCACCTACTTTCATAGTTTCATAGTTGGGTCGGAAGGGAGCCAAGCAGATTACCAAGTTCGACCCCTTGCCATGGGCAGGAAAGATACTAGGGTCAAACAACCCCAGCAACGTGTTCATCTAGCCTTGTCTTAAAGACCCCCAGGGTAGGAGCCAGCACCACTTCTCTTGGAAGCTGGTTCCAGATCCTAGCCGCCCTGACCATGAAGTAGCGCCTCCTAATATCTAGCCTAAATCTACCCTCTGCCAGCTTGTGACCGTTATTTCTAGTCACTCCTGGTAGTGCTCGAGGGAACAGGGACTCCCCCAGTGCCTGCTGATCCCCCCTGACTAGTTTGTAACAGGCCACAAGATCCCCCCTCAGCCTTCTCTTCTGGAGGCTGAACAGGTTCAGGTCCCACAGCCTCTCCTCATAGGGCCTGCCCTGCTGCCCCCTGATCATGCATGTGGCCCTCCTCTGGACCCTCTCCATGTTGTCCACATCCCTCTTGAAGTGCGGCGCCCAGAACTGGACGCAGTACTCCAGCTGTGGCCTGACCAGCGCCGCATAGAGGGGGAGGATCACCTCCTTGGACCTGCTCGAGATGCATCTGTGGATGCATGACAAGGTGCAGTTGGCCTTCCTAACTGCCTCCCCACACTCCCGACCCATGTTCATCTTGGCATCAATGTTGACTCTAAGATCTTTTTCTGCCTCTGCACTGCCGAGAAGGGAGTTCCCCAGCCTGTAGGTATGGTGCCGGTTGGTCATCACCTTGCACTTGTCAGTGTTGAAACCCATCCTGTTCTCGTCCACCCACCCCTGTAACCTGTCTAGGTCCGACTGCAGCCTATTGCTCCCTTCTAGCATGCCCACATCCCCCCACATCTTAGTGTCATCAGCAAATTTGAACAGGGTGCTTTTTACCCCCTCATCCAAGTCACTGATGAAGATGTTGAACAGCGCGGGCCCGAGGACCGAGCCCTGGGGGACCCCACTGCCCACATCCCTCCAGGTCGAAAATGACCCATCCACCACCACTCTCTGGGTGCGGCCCTCCAGCCAACTACCGACCCATTTGACTGTGTAGGTATTGACGCCACAGTCCCCTAGTTTTTTAATGAGGATGGGGTGAGAGACCAGGTCGAAGGCCTTCCTAAAGTCAGGAAAGACTACATCCACTGCAACACCTGTGTCCAAGGATTTGGTGACCTGGTAGTAGAAGGCCACCAGGTTGGTCTGACAGGACCTGCTGCTAATGAACCCGTGTTGGTTGCCCCTAAGCACAATCTCCTCTGCTGGCCCCTCGTGGACATGTGCCAGGATAATTCTCTCAAAAATCAGGACCGAGGTAAGACTTCTTTGAATACCTCCAAGAGACATTTGGATGTTTATTTTGTTGGCATCCTGTGACCCCTGCTGACTTCCTGCCCCTGGGGCAGGGGGCTGGACTCGAAGATCTTCTGAGGTCCCTTCCAGCCCTAACGTCAATGAAACATTGTTTCCAAGTACATTGCTCCCCTTTTTTCTAGTGGCAGTAGGGAATTGCATGAACTGCCACTTCTTTCCAGGTGAGCGCTGACTGAGGTGACTGATAGAGAAATATGATCACATGGAGTCCTCCACTGCGCTGAACTCCCCGAATGCAGCAGTTCTAGTTTTAACTAATTATTCATGCTCAGTGAAGGGAATGATGCTTGTTTAACCTCCAGGCTGAATAGCTGGGCCAGGCACTGGATGACTGTACCTTAGCTGGGGGAAAAAAAAGAAGACATCCTCTGTGGTAGGCCACAGAGCCATTTCTGGAGCAAGCTTGAAGACCCATCAGAGAGCATCTCTGCATGGAGCTGTGGCAAGGAGAAGCTTCTGGATCTCTGCTCCTAAACAGATGAGTGAGTAGTATTCACAGAGTTCCCTCACTTCACACCTCCTCACAGCATAGCAGAGCCCGAGTAGTTTCGCTGCCACTGGCTGGCATGGAGTAGGGAATTGTCCTAAGGGCAAAAGGTCCCATCCTGATTCTACTGAGTGCAGGTGTCATGAGCTCAAGTCAGTACAACCCTGCTTTGCTCTGTGTGGGCATGTTCCTCCTTGGCATTCTGCTCTGCAGGCACAGGAGGAACCGGCACTGACTGACGAAAACCACTCTGCTCATAACTCCTGTGGCTTAGGGTAGAATTAGGTTGTGAGGTGTGGAACCCCATGTATTTCATTAGCAAAGAAAGCACCTCAACCAGAGATAGTAGCCTAGAGGGCATGAGGGAGCTGCTGTGGAAGCAGTGTGAAGGTTTCTGTGTGTGTGTGTCTCTGGACCTCCAATGAAACATGTAGAGAAATAAAAGACAGCTTGCAGGAGGCAGGGCAGCAGGGGAAAAGGGTGGTAGGAGGGAGGACCCACCTTATTCACCCAGGGGCCAATGGATTTAAAACATACAGTTGGCGATGAGCCTTCTCATTGGGAGTATCTGGGAAAGCACCTTTATGATGAACACATTAAGACAGAGGTTCTCAAACTCTGTGATACCGTGACCCCTAATGCTGGGTGGTGGCAGCGGACGACGGGGAGCTCACAGCCGCCGCCATCTACCACTCCACACCGCCGCCGCGCACTGCTTCCCCATGCTGCCACGCATACCCCTGGGAAGTTTGCGGCCCCCTTTTAAGTTACTCGCGACCCCCCCGTGGGGTTGCGACCCACGATTTAAGAACTCCTGCATTAAGATCTTGAAGATCCTAGGCACCATTGACTAGCAATGAAGGGGGTAACAACACAGAATGAGTCTGAGCAAGGTCACATCAGAAAAGGGAAAAGCTGAAAGTGTGCTATAGAAACAAATTTTTTTTATGTCCCCTGACTAAACCATAAACTGTAGCATATCTGGCTGGCTAAGCTAAACCGCAACATAAGGCAGTTTCATTTCCCTTTATGTGCCTCTTGCAGCTATTAACTGAGTTATTTGTAGCTAGGCCCCTTCAGTTTGGTTGTTTGGGAATTTCTGACCACCTACTCAGAAAGCTGACACCCCCCATGACCAGTAAGAACAGGCACTGCAAGAAAGGGGCTTTCCCCACTTCAGGTTCTTGTTCACCAAAGCTACAGGATAAGGCACCATTGTTGTCCTTAAGATGTGCCTGCTTGTCCATGCACGTGTCAGACAAGCCTAAAGACAAACTGGAAGCACATCAGAGTATTGCAAAGAAAAGGTTGATATTTGGAAAATTTCCTAATTGATTTGAATGAAAGCTGAAAATTGTGATTTTTTTTCCTATGGCAAAGAAAGCCCCAAAATAGTTTAGCTTCAGAAAAATCTATCTCTTGTTGATTTAATTTCCACCCTCCTCAGATGTAGCAGCAGGCTTCCTAGTTTACTCCCTCAGAGGTCTCTGGAAGCAGGGGGCCCCTCTGTATTGCATGTAGCCTAGTCTTGTCCAGGGCCCAGAGTACAGAGCCCAGAAGCTTGGAGAGTTCTGGCTCATGTCAGGGTTTCCAGGAGGTCATCTAGTCCAAGGCCCTGCTCAAAGCAGGACCACCCCCAACTAGGTTATTCCAGCCAGGGCTTTGTTGTGCCACCTTTCTAGGTAATCCATTCCAGTACTTCACCACCCTCCTAGTGAGAGAGTTTTTCCTAATATCCAACATAAACTTCCCTTGCTGCAACTTGAGACCATTGCTCCTTGGTCTATCATCTGCCACCACTGAGAACAGTCCAGCTCCATCCTCTTTGGAACTGCCCTTCAGGTAGTTAAAGGCTGCTATTAAATCCCCCCTCAGTCTTCAGTTCTCCAGACTAAATAAGCCCAGTTTCCTCAGCCTCTCCTTATAAGTCAGGTCCCCCAGCCCCCTCACCATTTTTGTTCCTTTCCACTGGACTGTCTCCAATTTGTCTACCATCCTTTCTGTAGTGGGGGACCTAAGACTGAACACAGTACTCCAGATGTGGCCTCATCAGTGCAGAATAGAGGGGAATAATTGCTCGATCTGTTGGCACTGCTCCTACTAATGCAGCCCACTATGCTGTTAGCCTTCTTGGCAACAAGGGCACACCATTGATTTGTATCCAGCTTGATTCATGCTTGACTCATGTCTGCTGTAATCCTCAGGTCCTTCTCTACAGGGGCGCTGCTTAGCCAGTTAGTCCCAAGCCTGTAGGGGTGCATGGGATTGTTCTGGCCTAACCTCATGACATTTCTTTTGGTCCAATCCTCCAATTTGTCTAGGTCACTCTGAATCGTAGCCCTACCCTCCCATGTATCTACTACTCCCCTCATCTTGGTGTCATGCGCAAACTTGCTGAGGGTGCCACTCCATCCCATCTTAAAGATTGTTAATGAAGATATTGAACAAAACTGGCCCCAGGACAGACTCTTGGGGACTCTGCTTGATACCAGCTGCCATCTAGCATCAAAGCATTGACCACTACCCATTGAGCCTGATGCTCCAGCCAGCTTTCTATCCACCTTACAGTCCATTCATCCAAACCATACTTTCTTAGCTTGCTTGCAAGAATGCTGTGGGACACCATATGTAAAGCCTTGCTGAAGTCAAGGTATATCATGTCCACTGCTTTCCCTGCATCCAAAGAGCCAGTCATCTCATCATAGAAGGCAATCAGGTTGGTTAGGCCTGACTTGACCTTGGTAAATCCATGCAGACTGTTCCGGATCACTTTCTTTTCCACCAAGTGCTTAGAAATGGATTTATTGAGGACCTGCTGCATGATTTTTCAGGAACTGAGGTGAGGCTGACTGGTTTGTAGTCCCCTGGATCCTCCTTCTTCCCTTTCTTAAAGATAGACACTATATTTGCCCTTTTCCAATTGTCCGGTACCTCGCCCAATTGCCATGAGTTTTCAAAGATAATGACCAGCAGCTCTGCAATCCCATTAACCAGCTCCCTCAGCACCCTTGGGTGGATTGCATCTGGCCCCATGGACTTGTACATGTCCAGCTTTTCTAAATAGTCCCTAACCTGTTCTTTCACCACTGAGAGCTGTTCACCTTCTCCCTAAACTGTGCTGCCCAGTGCAGTAGTCTGGTAAAAAAGGTATTGAATACTTAAGCCTTTTCCTCATCACCAGTCACTAGGTTGCCTCCCCCATTCAGGAAGGGACCCACACCTTCCCTGACCTTCCTCTTGTTGCTAACATACTTGTAAAAACTCTTCTTGTTACCTTCCATGTTACCTTCTTGTTACCTTGTCCCTTGCTACCTGCAATTCCAGTTGCACTTTTGTCTTCCTGATTTCTTCCCTGCATGCCTGATCAATATTCTTATACTCCTCCCTAGTCATCTGTCCAGCTTCCACTTTTTGTAAGCTTCCTTTTTGTGTTTAAGCTCATTGAATACTTCTCTGCTGGGCCAAGCTGGTCACCTGCCACATTTGCTATTCTTCCGCACATTGGGATGGCTTGTTTCTGTGTCCTCAGCAAGGTTTCTTTAAAATACAACCAGTTGTCTTGGACTTTTTTCCCCCTCAGACTGGCCTCCCAAGGGATCCTGTCCATCAGTTCCCTGAGTGAGTCAAAGTCTGCTTTTCTGAAGTCTAAGGTTCTTACTCTGTTGCTCTCCTTCCTTTAGTCAAGGTCCCAAACTCAATCGTCTCATGGCCACTGCTGCCATCCCTTTCTACATCTCCCACCAATTCTTCCCAGTTTGTGAGCAGCAGGTCAAGAAGAGCATGGTCCCTAGTTGGCTTCTCCAACAGTTGTACCAGGAAATTGTCCCCAACACTCTCCAAAAACTTCCCAGATTGCCTGTGCACAGCTGTATTGCTTTCTCACCAGATGTCTGGGTGAGTGAAGTTCCCCATGAGGACCAGGGCCTGTGATCTGGAAACTTCTGCTAATTGTCTGTAGAAAGCCTCATTTACCTCATCCTCTGGGTCTGGTGGCCTACAGCAGACACCCACCACAATATCACCCTTGTTGCTCTCCCCTCTGACCTTAACCCAGAAACTTTCAACAGAGACTTTCAATAATGCACTTGTTTCCTTGCAGACATGATGAAAGTAAGGTCCTCTCCATTTACTGATTTAATACCTTATTGCCATGCTGTCTATGAATAAGGATGGGAGCTAGGGGAGTTGCAAAAATGAATCAGACTGAATCATTTAATCAACTTCAATTCCTCCTCAGGTGTCTACCCAGAAGACCATTACTTTTTTAAAAAGAGAATCAATTCTACAGCTTCAATATTAGAATAAAAGTGAAAACAAATGTTACATTGCTCCTGGGAGAGAGCCTTCTGTCTTGGTATCCTATGTCCCACTTTAAGTACCTGTGCAATGTGTGAGAGAAAATGTGCCAACAATTTTTCTTGAGACAATGCTGTGTAGTTGCAGCTTATCCACGTTAATTGCCAGTGGGGCAGTGTGTGTAAAGAGCTGTGCCACTCCTCTTCTGTCCCAAGTTGTGACTTGGATCAATCAGACTTACTTCAAATGAGGTATCTGTTTATACCCTAAGACTAGAGTTGGGACCTGTTAAATAAATATGGGAACAGGCTTTATACCAAAAGGTCCAGACCTGCACCACTCATGGGAAAGCACTACTGGGCAAAAGATCAACTGCATGCCTAACAGCTAAAATCCAGTATCTTGCTCAATATAATTGTTATAAACTGATACTTCACGACACAGGAGAGCTTGGCATGTCAGCTTTGTATGAAGTTTTCAGTTCTAGCAGACTCTCTAATGATGGTTCAAGCCATTGTGCCTGAAGTAGTCCAAGCCAGGGTGTAAATTAGGCTCAGAAGCGTCCAAGGGTGGGTTTTACAAAAGTCCCCTGAGTGACTTTAGGATGTACATAAGCCCCAGGGATTTTTTAGCTGTGATTTACACACTCTCAGGTCAATGGGGTACTTCTGAAAGTCCCATCCCACACAGCTACCAAGTGAAGACACATTTGTGTTCATTATAGATCCCAGTGCCATCTCAAGAGGGACACTGTTCCTTTCACAACATCAACTGTCATCAAGCGGACACAGTGAAATTCCAGCCAGGTTTCTCTTCATGAAATCCAGTGTTAAATTTTATTTAGATACTTTCAGTTTGCTGAAAAGAGAAGGATATTTAAAAAACCCTAAAAACTGAAATGTTTTATTACATGCTAATTTTATCATAATCAGTGCTGGGGGAGAGAATGTCTCTCCACTTATTCTATAATCATACATACGAATAATAATATTTGTCCTGAAATTCCTACAGTCCTTTGACACATGCTGTGGTTTGAGAGCCTCTTTTTGTGGCCTTGTGTTATTAAGATGTGATGCACTTACATGATGTGTTTAACAGGAACAACATAAACATCTTTTAAGTTGGAAAGATGAGTGTGCAAAGGCTTTTAACCAAGAGGAGGATTTTAACGCTGACTCTTGAAAAGGCTCCCATTTGAGATTTAGCAATGAACATAAATTTCTAGTTCTTTCCAAAGATCCTTATGAGCCTCTAAACAAGATGCTTTATCAAATTAATTTTGGCAGTTTGGCAAATTAATGTTTTCCCATTCTCACCATAATTGGAACAGGCATGTTGAAATGATGCAATATTTTAAAAAATGATCAGATCTTCACTGGTTTGTAGAACTGCAGAATCAAGCATACAGGCAATTTCCACCTGCTGGCCAATACCTTCCAAGAAATCTAGAAATCTGCTCTTTCTTTGCTGATGACTTACGTGTGAGAAAATAAATAGTGCATTTTGATTTTACCACCTATTACATAAGATAACAGGAAGATCTTCTGAATTCATAAAGTATGAGTATGAGGTACAGCAAAATTTCCCATAGTCAAAGAGTGGTCTACAGACATCTGTATCTTGTTGGGTTCCAACAGCCATCTTAATTGTCCTCCATCTTTCAGGGCAAGTGATCAGCTATCCTGCAAGCAAAGAAAAAACCCCCCAAATGAGGGCTTTTTATATGCAGTCAAGCTCAGTGAGTCATTAAAACCAGCAGAACTCTGAGGTGCAGTCTTTTTTATTGTTCCTAATAGTAACCAAGACAACACTCTAATTTTGCTTACACTACCATCCATTAAGTTCTAATCCTACCAAATCCAAAGAGTGATTCTGCATTAGGATAGTACTGCAGGGCAGATAGCCAAGAGGCTGTTCCACTTTACTGTTTTAGAAAGGAAAATACCCACTGAAAGTGAGACACATTTTTTTCAAGAACATGTGTTAGGGAAAGACACTAAACTCATTGCTAAAGTTAAAGTAAATAACGATCAGGCAGAGAAGTCTGGGTTTGTAGAAGATAGATGCAGCTATTAACAGCTTAGCATTTTCAAACATAATTTTGTTCAACAAGTGATAGTGGAAATGTATGTAAATATTTTGAAAGAAGATAAAGCAAGTGTATGTCCACCGTGAACTGTAGAAAACTTTACAAAGATCTGCTCCTATTCTGCTACCCACCTCAGATTCCTGTCTTTCCTGCAGTGCTTCTATTCCGTTCTGGTCCAGTGCATGTTCTCGTGTCTCTACTTCAACATCTGTACTAGCCTGTCCATTGGGCTTTTCATTCTCCCATTTTGCAAAACCTTTGTTCTTTCCAGCTTTGCTGTGGAACTTGGACTTCATTTTAGGGAAGGTATGGGACCCTGAGTCACTCCAGCCAGGCTCATGCCACAGTGGGTCTGTCTGGGTTGCTTGACTGGTGGTGGCCCGCTGCAGACGGACAGAAATCTTCCGAGAGGAGCCAGTCACTAGGGTTATGGCTCTTCCATCCAGGTCCTGATGTCCTGAAGCAACGCTGGGAAACTCAAATACTTCATCTTGTACTAGAAGAGAGAGATAGGAGTAATTTATTTGCAATATGCCACTTCAGTATCTTCTATGAGCTGAGACTTTTTCAAGGGGAACTCCTACATCTCATTCCAACTCTTCATAGTCTATTCGACTTCTGGAGTTAGATTCTGCAATCCTTCCTCATGCTGAGTAACACTTTATTTTCTGACTGGGAGAGGGTTAGTTTTTGACTAAGCTGCTCCTCTCCATGCGAAAGTGTGACATGATCAGGCCCTTCTCGAGTGAAATGGAGAAGGCAGGGTTCTGGGAGGGGGTCAGGATGGGATGTCACTTCGGAGCGGGAAGGCATAGAGGAGTTCTGGTTGACTTAGCCAACATTTTCCTTGGAGCATGTGGGACTGGTGGTTCTGCCTACCATGATTGGAAAGTATGGCTCTTGGCCCTGGGCCAGCTCCAAATTGCAGTAGATGCTAGACAGGCAGTACCTGTATACCATTTGGCTCACAGTATCATTTAGAGACTGCTACTGGCCTCCTTGCATGTGCATGGGAAGGCAAAGGATGGGATAAGGCTGAGGAGGTGTCCTGCCTTCCTCAACTCTTGGCAACACAGGTTATCTGGCCCAAGAAGGGCTGAAATTTTGCTGCATCCCTTGTTATTCATTAGGGTGCTTGGAGCCTCAAACAGGCGCATCACTGTATCATTTAACTCTAAAAATAAGTAAATAAATGCTGCACCCTTTCAAATGGTGACAGGATTATTGGAGCAGAGCTTGTGGAGACCAACTCTACTCACAATGCAGCCTAGTCCCTTGAGTGAGGGGCGTATTCATCAAAGGTATTGCTGTAGCTGCAAACTGCTGGAGGCTGTTCTGAGGAATTGTCAGAGTCCCTTCAGACGTGCAAGAAGCTGCTCATCGTATTTAGATTAACTTAGAGGTCAGGCTGTTTGGACATTTAGAACTTGTTTACAGTGTATTGGAGACTCCTGAGCACAATGGAGGGATGGGGTGGGGCAGGGACTCAAGTACTTCTATATTTGCAGGCTCCAAACCCTGGTAGTGAGGCTAGCTGGTCTCTAGTGGACCTAACAGCAGCCATTTGGGACAAGGGTAGGGCTGCCTCATTGGTGAGCTTCTGTGTTTGGAGCGTGCTTATAGATTCAAGTGGGTTGTCTCTACCTGAGCAGTGGTAGAGACAACCCGGTGTACAGACAAGCCCCTGCATGTCAGCATCTATTCCAAATGAGCATAATGCAACAATAAAGGGGTATTTTTTACCTGGATGCAGAGAGGGACTGCTAGGCAAAGACCCGTGGTTACTGCCCATGGAGGTTCCTCTGGAAAATTTCCTGCAGGCGAGCACAAGCAGGTCCCTGCACTGCTTATGGCAGTTGGCACCACAGTCTGTAAGAGATTACCGAAACATGGCGTGTTATCTGGAGCCACCTGATAATGCCAAAGCTCTGTGAATGAGCTGACATGGGCAGAAAAGAGTTTGATGGGGTTAGGAAGTGAGGATAGTTTGTGAGCTATGACAGGCACAGTTTCCATGGCAGCTGACCACCAGCAGAACTCAGCAGGAAAAGAAAATCAGTCAAAATAATAAATTTTTAGTGGCATCAGAAAGTCTTATTGAGGCAAGAGGCCAAGTCTGTAGCTACTGGGTTACACATGGATCCAAGTATTAATCTATGCTGCGCAGGTCACTGTTTTCAAGGACTGTACACCACTGGGCCAGTCTCCAAAAGTGGATAGTTGGGGTCTGTGGCTTGGAGTGTCACAGTGGGCATTTTAGGGAGCTTTCACTGATCATGTAAGTGAGGCCGGCTTTGAGATATTGCTCTTTTTATACTCTGAGCCTGGCCAGGAGCCAGTAAAAGTATTTTTACATTGTGAACACTTCTGGGACTGCAGCTGCACATACCCAAGCTAGGCTTAACCTGGACGTGGAGGTCAGCGTGGCCTGCAAAACACTCACATGGCTGTGCTGAGCTCCATGCTGCTGTGCCTACACTATAAGTGGAGGCTAGCTCTGGTGTATCCATGATCTGCATGCATAATACTGGTTGCAGCGGAGGCAATGCCTCCAAAAGAAGCTAATTAAAAGTTGGTGTTTTCATAGGAGCCCAAAGAAGATCCCATCTTCCACTCTCTTATGCTCCACTGAAAATCTCAGCCTTCTCTACTGTGCATCTCTAACAACATATTTTCTGCCATAAAAGAAACATTGCTGGAGATCACTTGTTTGGCTCACTGTCCAAGTACAGTTCTGTTTGGAGAGGTGACTCTGAAGATGTCATTATAGAGCTCTATGTATTTTCCAGTGTGGTGGCTTCCAAATCCAATCCGTTCATTTAATTAATACAAAAGTAAGTGCCTTCCTCTCTTGCAGTTATTTTCCCTAAATAGGTAAAATGAAGTGACAGGTCCTGTGTGGAGGTGGTTAATGTTCCCCAATGCCCATTAAGCAGAAGGCCCTTAGCTTGGGAGTTGAGGTAAAACAGACTTAGGCAGGCAACTCCTCATGCTGGCACCCAGTCAAAAACTTATAAATGGAAAGAAAACACTTGCTCCAAGCTTGGAATAAGAGGTGGAAAACCAACTCTCTTCCTAACAGATTATGGACCAGCAGGTGCCTGCATGGGATGGATGGTTTTTATAACTGCTGCTCAGGAGACTCAGTTTGGGATCTGAGAACAAAGCTGAAAACTCTCATGGGTATGACCCATCACCTGCAAAGTTGGCCCTGCAAAGGATCACATTTCACCTTAACTGTGTCTCAGCCAAACTAATGTTACAGGGGACGATGCAAGAACAAGAGGGAGTTCAGCTTCATTTTCAGTTCCTAAACTGATTTGTAGGACAGCAGTTGCAACACCTCCCCAGATTACTAGTAAAAGGGGCAGTTTGTAGTTTATCCTTATAGCACTGCTTTGAGAGTGGTTGGTGCTGGGAGAGAAGAGCTAAAGACTCCTTTCCTTGCATGGCCTAACAATATCCAGATATGCTCAAAATGATGGGACCCCAGGGATTATATAGGCTGTGCCATGGATGCTCCCACATCCTGGGTGGAGCAGAGATTTAGACAGAAGCCTGGTTCCCTTAAACCTGCAGGACAATGGGAATGCAGAATGCTGTAAATTCTTCCTCTTTCCAGTATCTGTAGGAGGCTTTGGAAGACTCTATGGCTCTCTAGAGAAACAGAGCCTGCATAGAGATAGGACCCTATAGCTCCCAAAGTGAGCATGTCAGTGCTGGAAATCAGTAAGATGAAGTAATGGTGGAATGCCACAGTACCATTATTCAGGGCCTCTTACCAAAGAACTGTACTTGCTTGCTGAAGACATTCAGTGCACAGTGTAACACCTACTGGTTTGTGAAAAATAAATGATTCATAGGTTTGAAGGCCAAAAAGGACCATTGTGGTTAGCTCATATGATCCCCTACTTCACACAGCAGAAATGCTGTACAAACAATTAGGAAAGTAAAATGTCTCAGGAAAGCATTGGCAGGGATATAAGAGCTCTGAGATTTGGGGATTTTTATACGATTTTGTTGGAGGGGAAAGAAGCCTCAACATGAGAGACTGAACCACCTAAGGATGAGGCGGTTTCTTATCAGTGTGGTACGCAGCTCATTCTTGCTGTTGCAGTCACTTTTCAATTTCGGGCCCAAGGGACTGGAGGAAGATAAAGTACCAACAGAGCACATGCACCAGGGAACTCCGAGATACGACCTTGTGGAACCGAAGAACCTCTGGCATTCCTGGCTTTGGCTGCAGAGACTTCATTACTGCCTTTAATAAAGGGAGGCTGCACACATTGTTGACAGTCATGTGCCATACTCCCAGCACCCAGTGACTCAGTAGTGTTGTTGCTAAAAATATGAGCCTTTATTTAGTTGTGGTACAAGATGTAAATGCCAGTGTTCTGTAAACAACATGCAGGTATTATTTCTTTACCTTTGCATTTGTATCCTTGTTTGATTATGCCCCAGAGCTGCAATGAAAGACAAAATAATGTCAAGGAATCAGAAAAGAAAGCCAGAAGGAAAACAAGGTCATAATGAAGGAAGCCCCAATAGCTACAAAAGCACAAACAGGATACAACAGCTCTCAACACCCTTCCTGTTAGGCAGACCTCCCCCACCAGTTGCGATGATCAAACTGGTGCAGCTTCCCTCCCTCATTCCTACCACCTGCAATGGAGCTGGCAGGGGAGAGGGGGCACAGAAGATGGACAAAAGGGATGAAAACCTTCTACCAAGCCAGTTTGAGGAAGCCATCCTCATGATGGCTGCATCCACATGAGACACTGACTGCAGTCATTACTGCATGAACAAGTACTAAATGACTGCACGGTAACTGGAGTTGCTGAGCAGTAGCACTGCCAAACAACTTTTTTCGTGACACTGACTGTGCAGCAGCTTGTGACTACTGCGCACGAGTGTCACATCATGTTTCTTGCCATGCGACACTACTGTGCAGTAGTCATTGGTTACTGTGCAGTTAGTGTCTTGTGTAGATGCAGCCACTGTGACCCCATTGGCTCATGAAACTGTGATCTGTCTATGCATTTCTAACATATCTGTATTCTTAGTACCTGGATGACGTGGCATTGAAGTATGTCTGTGTGAACTAATGTTGGTGTTAAAAATTAGGTCCTCATTTACAATAGCAACCTCAGAAAGCTGTTATTGGGACATTTAAAGAAGGATGTGATGTTCTACATCCAGAAGGTTACAGGAATTTAGGAACTTACAAGCAGAGCGCCATTCCAAGAGACAGGAGAGTAGAAAGCCAGAGGCAATTGTCCCAGGCTCCGGTCTGGGGGAACCTCATGTTGCATTCAGTATACATCTTTTGCCCCGAGATCAGCAAACACTGCCCCACCACACCCCAAATTAGGATGCACATATTCAGCGGAGAAGATGATTTTCTGCCTGGGATAGATGCACCCTGCTTTGATTCCTGCACTACAGGGCAGTAGCAATGACACTGCTATTCAGGTAGCTGAGGGAGTCAATTAACTCCAGATGCAGACCAGTTGCATTTGTTTCAGCAGGATAGCATATTCTCAAGATGCAGCTGCTTCTGGAGGTGATATTGTAGTTCCTCTGAGGAGCTATAGGGGGCCAGTGCTGTGATAGTGGTACAACTCCACTGAAACGTGGTGTGTCATTTTGACAGACCATGAGATGGGTTTGAAGGGTGGAAAACAACTTGCACTGTGCGGGAGAGAGCATATGTGTGTAAGACTGGTGGCACAGCAAGCAAAGAAACAACAGGTAGGGTGGGAAAGTTAGAGGGTTTAAGAAACACTGAAAAGGGATGGGCAGATATGTGCAAGTTGGGAAATTGTAAAAAGAAGCAAGATGAAGGGAGCAGAAAAGATAGGGAAGGGATCCACAAAGGAACAGGGGTATGAAGCAAAGCATAGCATAGCAAACAAGTTGGAAAGAAGGTTAGTAAAACAACAAAAGGAGGGACAATGGCAGCTGTAAGGGTACATGATTAATTTAGTCCATATCTTTTTCATTATTTCTATACAGAACACACTTGATTTACATGGCTAGGTAGTGACAGTTGTACCTATCTGCATTAATTTGACAATTGACACTAGAACTGATAATGCTACATTATCAGTTTAAGTTTAAGTAACTTTATTAGTCCCTTTTGCCACTCCCTGCTTATGATTCCTCATAAGAGCAGCAGTTTTTCTCTATTAAATTTTGAAATACCATATTTTCTTACATACAATATGCACCAAAATATAATAAGCACCTTGGTTTTGAAAGCCAGAATGAAGTAACAAATATTTTCCCAGATATTATGGCTATGTAGAGCATTGATATGGCCTAATCTTCACCTGAGTCACCCTCCCTTTTCTGCTTAACAAAAGCTGAAATCCTAGCTGCTGCTGAAGACTATCCTTGGGTAGATCTATGATTTTGAAAAGAGCTAGATTCTCCAGGGCTTTGAATTTGGGTGAGAGACTAGGAGCAACTAGCAGACAGCAAAACTGCCTGTTGCCCCCTAACTTGAACTAGTTGTACATTCAGTGGAAGTATATGAATTCACAGATTATGCAGTCAGAAGCGATCATGGTGATCACCTTGCATGACCTCCTCTATGACAGAGGCCATAGGACTTCCCAAAATTAATTCTTGTTTGAGCTACAGCGTAACTTTTAGAAAAAAGACCTTGATTTTAAAATTTCTAATAGTTCCCACTATGTTCATGCAACACAGATTATAACTTTGATCAGTAATGGCCATGTAGAAGTAATTGGCTTACCTGACTAGAAAAACAGACAAGAGACCAGAAGCCTGATACTGCTTATTTCAGTTACATGTTTTGAGATAAGGAATCCTGCATGCCTTGGGTTATCCTTAGGTTATCTTGATATCTTACCCTATGCATAGATAGTTTGTTTAAGTAAACTTCCTAAATTTCTGTGTGATTTACTATTGTTTTGTTTCTCCAAGGTCCTATTTTTTCATCTCTTTCTCTGTCTTAAGTATAAATACGCTTGTAACCTTAGAAAGTCTGAGAAATCCTTTGAAACAGACAAGTGGGTGATTCCCCTTGCTGTATGGAATTCTCCCTGTGATCACAGTATAGCCTTAAATAAAGAAAAGCTGGCTCTGTCAGTTCTGATTCAACCACAATGCGAAGTTTGATTTCTTCCACAGCCATATGCCATTAAATTTTAGCTTGACCTTTAATGTTAGCTTCCATCTAATATTAGATATTTTACTGTGTAGTGCTGACCCTTAACTGTCATTTCAGTTCAGCCTTATGTATATCAGTGCACATTATTTTGACTTTGAATCACTGCATCCATTCCAAACTATGCCCTACCCTTGGGTGAACAGAATTGAAATGCAGAACTAATGTATGAGTTTTTTTAAATCCAACTTCTTTTGCTCTCACATACAATCAGCCCAATCTATCCCCAGCATAATACCAGCAGATTTAGTGATTTTGCATAAAAGATTAATTTGACCTTTTCTTTATCTACTTTACAACCTCTAATAGATTTTTTCTTAGATGGCATATGAAAAATAAAAAATGTAGTTTAGCAAAATAGTACATTCATCCAGAGCAGGGAAGTGATAAAATTGTTGCACCAAACTCATTATGAAATTGCTTTGAAGTCTCAGGAACTCTCAGGATCAGGCTCCAAGTTGATGTCAACAGAAGGACAAGAAATCAGTCCCCAAATAGCTATAGTGCCCTCTTCACAGCTAGGGACAGACATTACACATAAACTGGTTAAGTGATCAGAAACTGCTTTAAACCTGTAACAGAACAGATGCTCAATTCACATAAACCAGTTTGAGAATGGCTGAAACCGGTTTGAAATAAACCTGATTGAATGTAGTATCAGACTTAACTGATTTGGCTCAGACTGGTTTATGCAATATCTGTTCTCAACCTCTTGTTGGTTTAAGATAAACCAGACACCCCTAGAATCCCAGCATGCTCTCTGGGCTGGGCAAGACTCTCTGCTCCACAGCAGAGCTGACTTCTCCCCCCTGCTCCCTGGCTGGAGCTCCAGAGACTGTGGGCTGCTCCCCACCTCCCCATACCACTCCCTGCTCAGCAGGAATTCCCCTGTCCCCTCTGCCTTGCTGGGGAGTTGTCTGTGTATTAGCTAGCAGACCGCATGCTGGTTACAGTCAGTGCTGAATCAACAGGCAGAATCAACAAGTAGTAGGTAATGTCCCTCTGTTATTTTCTTAACTGGGTGATAAGCACTGATATCAATTCCCTGCTGGGCCAATCACAGCATCCTGTCTGAGACTGGCCACACCTCCCTCAGTTCAGTGCTGTGGGGGCTGCCTGTCCCTTTTTCAGGCTCTGGGGCCCGGGAGCATGGCCACCTCCCCTTGCGGTGTCTGTTCCCTTCTGGGGTCTCTGGCGCGCCAGCTGGAGGAGCTCCAGGCCACAGTCCAGAGACTGCGTGCCATCAGGGACTGCGAGCAGGAGATAGACTCCTACTGTCCTTCGGGCCCTTCTCCCCCGGGAGCCGCAGGGTAGAGCTCCGTCTCCCTCCATGACTAAGGAGGACTCTGGGACCTCCCGCTCTGCCCAGTCAGGGGCATGGACCAAGGTGGTCAAGGGCCTGAAGGCTCGCCGCACCAAGGGCCCTCCGTCGCCGGAGCTTAGCAACAGGTTCGCACCTCTTGCAGCCCCAGCAGAGACTGCTAAGTTGCCGGCTCCCGCAGGCAACTCAGGCTCGACCGCAGCTACTGGCCCCACTCTCCCCAAGACAAAGCGAAAGGTGTTTGTTGTGGGAGACTCCATCCTGTGGGGCACTGAGGGGGCAATCTGCTGCCCCGACCCCTTAGCCTGGGAAGTCTGCTGCTTCCTGGGGGCCCGCATCCGAGACATTGCGGAGAGGATCCCGCAGCTCCTCCGGCCCACAGATCACTACCCCATGCTCCTTATTCACGTGGGCACCAATGACACGGCTCGGAGCACCCCCAGCCAGGTCATGAGGCGCTACAGGGAGTTGGGAGCGGGGCTTAGGGGTCTGGGAGCTCAGGTGGTGTTTTCGTCGATCCTCCCAGTCTCGAGCTATGGGCTGAGGAAAGAGAGGAGGATCCACGCAGTGAACCAAAGACTGCGGCGCTGGTGTCATCGGGAAGGCTTTGCCTTCCATAACCACAGCCCGCTCTTCGGCAAGAGAGGCAGTGAGCTGCTGGGAAGAGATGGCCTCCACCTCTCTCCCCTGGGGAGGAGGCTCTTCTCAGCCAGGCTGGCTGACCTGCTCCACCGGGCTTTAAACTAAGCCCGCTGGAGGATGGGGGGACTACTGCCACTGCTGGCCCACTGGGCGACCCTTGCAAAGCCAGCGGACCAAGGCACTTAAGGGAGCCCACCCCTGCCCCAGCCCTGGCACAATCTGTGGGCAAGGCAAGAGCCCGCAAGGGGACACTTGCCTGCCTGTACACTAATGCCAGGAGCCTGGGCAACAAGCAGGACGAGCTCGTCCTCCTGCTCGGTGCAAAGAAATATGACGTCATTGGGATAACAGAGACCTGGTGGGACTCCACCCATGACTGGACCAGGGGTATAGAGGGCTATACCCTGTACAGGAGGGATCGTGTTGACAAAAGGGGCGGGGGTGTAGGTCTCTATGTGAAGGAAAGCTACATGTCCCTGCAAGCTGATGTTGGCGACCGGCATGGACAGCTAGAGACCCTCTGGGTAAAAATTCGTGGGGAATATGGCACAGGGGACACAACGGTGGGAGTCTACTACAGACCTCCCACTCAAAGTCCTGAGCTTGACCAGGAGTTTGCCTGGGAACTGACTGAGGCCGCTTGCTCCAGGACCTTGGTTGCCATGGGTGACTTCAATTACCCGGACATCTCGTGGGAAGATCACTCAGCAAAATCCAAGGGGTCGCAAAGCTTTCTCTCGTGCGTGGATGACCTCTACCTGACTCAAGAAGTCTATGGGCCAATGAGAGGCAAAGCGCTGCTCGACCTGGTACTGGCTACGGGGGATGACCTAATCGGCGACCTAGTGATCGATGGGAAGCTGGGTGACAGCGACCATGAGCTGATCACCTTCACCATCCGCCATAAAGCTGGCAAGTCAGTCAGCAACACAGAAGTCCTTGACTTCAGAAAAGCCGACTTTGACAAGCTCAAGAGGCTAGTCGGTCAGGCCCTCAGGGACCGTGACCCCAGGGTGATGGGAGTTCAAGAAGAGTGGTTGCTCCTCAAGGAAGCAATCCTCAATGCACAAGCTAAATCTATTCCAACACGGAGGAAAGGCAGCAAGAAGGCACAGCAGCCCCCCTGGCTCTCCAGGGACCTAGCAGACCTACTGTG
Organism: Crocodylus siamensis; assembly: GCF_052110815.1. NCBI lineage: Eukaryota > Metazoa > Chordata > Crocodylia > Crocodylidae > Crocodylus > Crocodylus siamensis. Next base: position 152,815,875 of record NC_143395.1, on the reverse strand, counting down.
GCTTAAAAGGAAAGCCTACAAAGGATGGAGGATGGGATTCACCCCCAAGGAGGATTACTCCACCCTGGTCCGGTCCTGCAGGGAGCAAACCAGGAAAGCCAAGGCTGCAACTGAACTCCAACTAGCTTCAGGCATCAAGGACAACAAAAAGTCCTTTTTCAGATATGTGGGGAGCCGGAGGAAAAGCAAGGGCAACGTTGGACCCCTGCTAAACCAGATGGGGCAACTGACAACTGACGCCCAGGAAAAAGCCAACCTATTAAATAGGTACTTTGCATCAGTCTTTCATCAGTCACACGGGATGCCCATGCCTGCTATGGGACAGGGAAATCTGGGTGAGGGGGATCCCCTACCCTCCATAAATGCTGACCTCGTGAAGGAACACCTTGAGAAGCTGGATACCTTCAAGTCAGCCGGCCCTGACAATCTGCACCCCAGGGTACTCAAGGAGCTGGCCAGCGTCATAGCCCAGCCCCTGGCACAGATCTTTGAAAACTCCTGGTGCTCTGGTGTAGTACCCGAAGACTGGAAGAAGGCCAATGTGGTGCCGATCTTCAAGAAAGGGAGGAGAGTGGATCCGGCTAACTACAGGCCCATTAGCCTGACTTCTATCCTGGGGAAGATCTTAGAAAAGTTTATTAAGGAGGCCATCCTTGAGGGACTGGCCCAGGCTAACATCCTAAGGGACAGCCAGCACGGGTTTGTTGCGGGTAGGTCTTGTTTGACCAATCTCATTTCCTTCTATGACTGGGTGACCTATCACCTGGACAAGGGAGAAGAGATTGATGTCATATATCTTGACTTCAAAAAAGCTTTTGATCAGGTATCCCATGATCACCTCTTGGCCAAACTGGCCAGTTGTGGCCTTGACTCCTCCACGATCCGCTGGCTGGGAAATTGGCTCCGTGGTCGGACCCAGAGGGTTGTGATTGATGGCAGTCACTCATCGTGGTGCCCTGTGACCAGTGGGGTCTGTCAAGGCTCTGTCCTGGGACCCATACTGTTCAACATCTTCATTAATGATGTTGACATTGGAGTCAGGAGTGGACTGGCCAAGTTCGCCGATGACACCAAACTTTGGGGCAAAGCATCCACGCCAGAAGATAGGCGGGTGATCCAGGCTGACCTGGACAAGCTCAGCAAATGGGCAGACGAGAACCTGATGGTGTTTAACACCAAAAAATGCAAGGTTCTCCACTTTGGGAGGAAAAACCTGCAGCACCCTTATAGGCTCGGCAGTGCTACGTTGGTTAGCACTACAGAAGAAAGAGACTTGGGGGTCATCATTGACCACAAGATGAACATGAGCCTGCAATGCAATGCTGCAGCTAATAAAGTGACAAAAACACCGGCTTGCATCCATAGATGCTTCTCGAGCAAATCCCGGCACGTCATTCTCCCCTTGTACTCGGCCTTGGTGAGGCCGCAGCTGGAGTACTGCATCCAGTTTTGGGCTCCACAATTCAAAAAGGATGTGGAGAAGCTTGAGCGAGTCCAGAGGAGAGCCATGCGCATGATCAGAGATCAGGAAAACAGATCTTACGATGACAGGCTGAGAGCCATGGGACTCTTTAGCCTGGAAAAGCGTAGGCTCAGGGGTGATCTGATGGCCACCTATAAGTTTATCAGGGGTGGCCACCAGGATCTGGGGAAACATTTGTTCACCAGAGCACCCCAAGGGATGACTAGGTCAAACGGTCACAAACTCCTGCAAGACCGTTTTAGGCTGGACATAAGGAAGAATTTCTTTACTGTCCGAGCCCCCAAGGTCTGGAACAGTCTGCCAGCGGAGGTGGTTCAAGCACCTACATTGAACACCTTCAAGAGTAAATTGGATGCTTATCTTGCTGGGATCCTATGACCCCAGCTGACTTCCTGCCCTTTGGGCAGGGGGCTGGACTCGATCTCCCGAGGTCCCTTCCAGCCCTAATGTCTATGAAATCTATGAAATCTATGAAAGAAGGGAGGGCTACTCTAGTGACCCCCAGCTTCTAGCCTGAGCTACTGCAGGCATGTGCCAGCATTTCTGGGATGTCTGTCTGGTTACAAAACTGATTTAGCCTAGCCAGGATATACTAATCTGCAAAGACTGAATCAATTCAAGCTCAGGCTTTTTGAATGTCTGTCCCTAGCCCATGTGTTTAAATGTTCTTCTGTTCTGACCTCCCGAATAACACAGGTTATTTCACCCACACGCTCCCATATTGAGCAGAATAGTCTATGCTTTACACAAGCAAGACTTCTATTAACTATTGCAGCAGCAAGTACTCACACATGTTAAGCAGTTCTCACATCTTTAACATAATACATGAGAAATATATTGCCTCACTGTCCTCTAGCATGGCTTGACTATTTTAATTAAAACAAAGGAGCAACCCCTTTCTATTTAGCTTACTAATATATTGAGCAGGTATGCAACAGAAAGACATCTCTTGGCATTAAATGCTCTAATTTTTGTCAGACATATGGCCCACAGAGAAGATCCAGTCTTGCATGATGCATTTATATGACCCGTGGGTTGTTTGCCATCTAAACTGCCATTTAAAAGAAAGGTCCCTAGTCCTTAGAAGGCAAAGAAAACCTTCTGAATGCAATTCAAGTGTAACTAATGCACTCATATCTTCCTGACGCTGCCTGAAAAAATAGCTCTGAGAAGCGTGATCTCTACTGCCATGAATCTGCCTGGAAGTGTCAGTCTTAACATTCTGTGACACGCTTCAATCTCAACCTTAACTATTGCACTGCCTACCATTTGAGCATGTTTTACAGGGTTTAGTGGGAGTGAAGTGCTTTGGGAGGCAGGAATTGAGAGCTGCTACTGTGAAGGAAATGCAGAGGGAAGAAGTGAGGGGAGGCAGGTGGAGCTGGAAAGGAGGAAAAGAAAAGCAAACAAAGGGTAGAAGTGATGGCTCAGAAAGAGGACGGATTTTTTTTTAGGGAGCAACACTGCAAGTGATATACCTCAGAAAGCAAACTACTCCTGATCATTTTGCCAGATGCCATTGACATCAGTGAGAACTGCAGTGGTGATGATAAAATCCCAATTTTACGCTCTTAAACATAGGCCATAAATTAAGATGGAATGGAGACCTCTGCCCTGAAAGAGTGTGACCTTGGCCACTGCTTTTGTAGTTTCATTGCAGAGATTTGCTTTCATCAGTCCCTGTCAGTGGCTATTTTTAAAGGGAACAGCCATCCAACATGATAGTCCTGACTGTTCTTGCCCTCATCTTAAAGCAGAGGGAACCAGTCTTTGTGGCAGGTGTGTCATAAATTAACCTTGCACCCTCCCCAAATGCCACTTTAATCCTGTTCCCTTGTCTGATCTACTGCTCTGCTTTCTGTTTCCCTGACTGATTTTCTGCTTTGCGTTCTGCTTCCTGTCCTATCTACTGCTGTCTGTCCCCTCCCTAATCAGCTGCACGCTGCACACAGAGGCTGCTCATACCACTTATGGCACCTGTGCTGCACATTGGCCACACCTTTGTCAAAGGATCGTTTAAATCCTACTAGGTCTTCTTATGACCTGTTCTGAGGAAAACTGATGGAAGAGGTTTATCAGGGGTCCAAAAATATTTGATTTGCCATCAGTTACTGAAACATTTCATGAAAGTTTAAAAAATGAACTAAACTGGGACCATTACTTAACGCAGGGGTGGGCAAAATGAGGCCCGCGGGCCAGATGTGGCCCGCCAGGACATTCTATCCAGCCTGTGGGGCCCCTAAAAAATTTAGAAAATTAATATTAATCTGCCCCTGGCTGCCTGTCATGCAGCCCTCGATGGCTTGCTAAAACTCAGTAAGTGGCCCTCCACCCAAAATAATTGCCCAGCCCTGACTTAATGGCATTGTGGTGGAGAGAGAAAAATGATTATGTGATCAAATGCCTTTCTAAAAATAGCTGATTTCATGAAACTGAAAGGTCCATTGATTTCTTGATGAACTATTAAAATTCCTCTCAAATTTATCTAAATAAAAGTGTCATGAATTTAGTAAAAAGAATTAAGGGTTCAAGGGTTCCAGAAATGGCAGAAAAGCGTGAGCAGAATTATCCTCTAAAGAGCAATTTCATGAAAAAGATCTAACACTTTTTTCATCTACAGTCTTTGCTCCAGACACTCACCCTGTCTGGCTTTGTCTACATGGAAAATGAAGGCAATTTAAGTGAATTCAATTAAGCTAAAGGAAACCAAGGCCATTTAGCAGGAGAGCTTTGTCATGCATCCATTGCCTGTTAATACTTAACATTTAAATACCTAAGAGCCAGAGGAGAGACCTGGACAGCATGGACACAGAATTGGAGCATATATTTTTTAGTTTCTCACTACAGTGAGATACATTGCCAGACTGAAAAGGCTATTCCCCCTTACCAGAGAATGGGTGTTATTATCCCTTGGTTGTGTTACCCAGACTCAGAAGATGATATATAAGGCTATATCTGAAGCACAGGACTGTTAAAATCATACTTACAAATCCTGCACAGTGTTCACAGAAAGTTGGCTTAAGATAGGTCATCTCCTGAAAGTTGTGAATAAATCCTGGTCCCATTTTACATTGTAGCTGTGATTTTGCTCTCAGGAAGTAGGCCATCATTTCTTCTTTGCTAATTAGACCATCTCTGTAAGAAAAATCATAGATCAAATCTATTAATACAGCATGCAACTGGGCATCATAGGATGCTGCTGCTGAAAAAATGTATGGAGTACAATATATGCACTGACAGCAATATATAAAAAAAGGCATCTGAGAAGCCAACCTTCCACTCAGAAGCTCTAAATTATCTTGTCCTTCCTTAAAGAACTAAAACTAAATTCATTGCCCTAGAGGCACTGCTTTCCCTCCTGGTGATCTCACTAATGCTAGTTCCCTCTTTCTCATTCTTATGTTAAAGCATTCAGTTCATCTTCTTGTCAGTTGACTTGGCAGGAGTTTTGTGACCAGTCAAATGTTTACTAACTGTAGAAGGCTGCTGCCCAAATTTGTTATGCCCAAAATATAGTTTTCCTTTCTGTCTGCACACATTTGCAAATATGTGTAAATTAATTTGCTTCCCCATAATAAATTCTTAAAGTTTCCCACTTCCTTTACCCCCGTAGAATAATATAAATCAGTCATCCATAAAGAGCTGTAAGGAAATAACACGCAGTGAATTTAAGGAATTCCTCTCTATAAGAACATTGTTCTGGCTGGATATGTATGTTTACCTGACCTACATAACAGGGAAGATGATTTTTCTGATGTAATTGTTAATCTGGCAATTACAGGTTTAGCATGTTCTTTAAGCCAACAGACATGGCCACAATTTCAACAGGTAATATTTTAGAGAAGCTTTGCAGAATAGGTGCCTTATTCTTTTTAGCAGAGAAAGAGGTAGATCTTTAGGTCTTGTGTTCTACAGTTACTGAATAAACAGACACGATCTGACTCTTAGCTAGCATAGCAATGGTTTTATGGTGTGTCCTAAAGGGACAAGTTAGACCTGATAATCAGGAAGGTCTGGAGAAAGGACCACAGCATGGCTTCAGTTCAGCTGAGTAATCAGGATGGCAAATAGATATGGTGTGTGGCTGTGTTCTGGCACAAACACTATGATATGTGTTTGCTTGTGTCAGTGTACCTAGATAGACCTTCCTTGTAGTGTTTGGTTCTGATAACCTCATCCTGGATGTTGGAGTTTACTCTAAGGTGTAAGCTGGATAGAGAAAGCAATCCAAGATCTTGATGCACCCAGAAGGACGCAATATGATATTAGAATTGGGGTTTCATTCATCTCCAAAGTTATACCTGTATCTGTGGCAAGTAGAATAAGACCTCAGCATACATCACCTGGTACTTGGCATAATTGGGGCCTATGCTGGGCAGTCTGGGTGTAGTGATGAAAGGCTGCAGTTCTGAGGCATCCTGTGAAACACCCAAGGCCTGGCAGATGGCTCTGAGTTAGTAATGGCAGGGACTGTCCTGAACCTGTCTTCTCATAAAAGCTGCTAATCCAACTTTAAGACATACTCTTTCATTGAGAATAGATGCACTAGGCCCTTCATTAGCAATGTGCTGGGCAGTGAGGTATTTTGCCTTGTATAATGATCTACAGTGTCTTTTTGTACATACCTGGTGCAAAGGGGTACATTGTCCATGAAATCAAACCAAATCAAATCAAATCCTTTTAAAAAGAATCTCTGTCCAGTCTCAGAAAAATTCAAAACATTCTGCTTGTAAATACTATAACACACCGTAGCACATTCATAGCACACCACATTTAATTAATGATCATTTTTTCAGGAAACCAAGTGTGAAAAATTTCACCAGTTCATTTCACATTTCAGATCCTGAAATTTCACTGTTTTGTAACAAATTGAGATCACGAGTATGTTTCCACATGAGACACGCAAAAATTCAGAGTCCCTTTTGCACTGACAGAAGTTATAATTTAGTGATGCTCCCTAAGAGAAGGCTACAGAAGTTGGAAGATGATCCCTGAGCTAGCTAGTTAGTGTGGAACACAAACCAAGGGTCTGCAAAGGTTGTCTGCTGCTCCACAGATAAAGCTGTTGGGTTGTTGGTTGTAGTCATGTTGGTCTAAGGACATAGGCAAGTGAAGTTCTTTAGGTAAATGTGATATCTTTTATTAAACCAATTAAATAGTTGGGGAAAAGTTCTTTGCAAGCTTTCTGGCACAAACACCCTTCTTCAGGCTTTGGGAGACTTTGCAATGTCTCCCAGTACCTGAAGAGATCCTATAGAGTCTCCCAATGCCTGAAGAAGGGTGCAAGAAAGCTTGTAAAGAATGTTTCCCCAACTATTTAGTTGGTCTAATAAAATATATCACATCTACCCAAAGAACTTTGCCTACAGATAAAGATGGTTATTCAGTTCTTCTCATTCACATATGCCTGTCTTTACTGAACCTGATGATCACCATACCTTTCACACAGAAATCTAGCTTTGTTATTTTCAGAATAGTTATCAACTGCTCCAATCCTGCACTTTAATAACATGGAAAACTGCTCCTATGTAAAGCCCCACTGAAGTGAATGGGGAGAATTCATCTGTGTGGAACAACTTGTTCCAGCGCACAGAATGATTAGGTCCACTTAAAGACAAAACCTAAACTCAGAATCTCCTGGCCTTTCACCCATGCTTAAATCCACTAAGCAATGAGAGGGGAAGAGAAAGAACCTCTTCCCCCATAAATTAAAAAATGAGGATACAACTTTTCAATGTTTCGAATACACCAACAATAACCAAAGAGTGGTGAACATTTTTAAAATCTTGTAAACTTGCTCCAGTTTTACAGAGGATTCTTAGACAAAAAAATCAAGCAAAATTTATCAGACGTCAACCCCTCTGCCTAGAAACAACAACAGCCCCACCACATACTTCTGGTTAATATTATGACCAGGTGGAGGCAAATGAAAATATACAGATGAAGGCAAAAATACTCCAAAAGAAGATAAATCATTGTGAGATATGTGTTTATAGGGTGCTCACTGCTAGGTACATGGGTGTTTTATATTCCATTTTAAATCAAGCAACTCCCATATGACAAAATTAAACAATCTAAATGGACTGTTAGGTCAAGGTCCTAAGCCAGCAATGGGACAACGTGTGTGGTAATGCTACTGAGACCTATAGTCATACCAGAGATCTAACTGGACAAGTACGCCTGGCAGTCAGAAGGTGTGTACTGGGGTTAGGTTCAGGCAACCTGCTGGGGAGCCGCTCTAACTATGGCACTTTACACAAAGTGCTATGAGTTAGAGTGCCATTGTACCCTGCTGGGCTGGGAGAGGGGCTCGGAGTTTGCCTGCACTGGCACAGGCCAGAAGTGGGACGTTCCTGGACCACCCCTCTCTCTGGCCCTACCCCCCTGCCAGGTGGCAACTGTAAGCAGTGGCTGGGGAAGAAGGGGTAGAAAAAGGAGGTCTTGAGCGGGGAGAGGGAGAAGCCAGGCCCAGGCTGCACGATAGGGGGGGGCTCCTTTCCCCCTGCCCCCACCCAAGCATCTTGACAGCAGCAGAGGTTGTCGTGCTCAGAGCTGGGGCAGGAGGGGAAATGGAGACCACCCCACCTCATGGGCCCAGCCCAGCTACCCCCCACTGAGGTCTTCAGGGTAGCTGGGCCAGGCCTGCATGGCAGGGGGGTTACATTTTCCTCCTCCCTCTGATCCAGCTCTGGGTGCAGCAGCCATGAGGATACCATTTTCAAGAGTCTTGGGCAGGGGAAGGAACAGAGCCTCCCCACTGAATGGGTCAAGCCCAGTTCCCCCTGCTGGGGTCTTGTGGGGGTGGGGAGTGGGGGGAACTGGGCTGGGTTTGCAAGGCAGGGGGGCTCCATTTCCCCCCCTGCCCCAGCTCCAGGTATGGCAGCCATGAAGGTACTGCTGTCAAGATACTCACATGAAGGGCTGGGAAGGAGGAAGGGAACCCCCAACTATGTGGGCCAAGCTTGGCTCCCCCCAAGACCCCAGCGGGGGAACCAGGATGGGCCCATGTGGCAGGGAGGCTCTGCTCCTTCCCCTGAAGGGGTAGCTGGTGGGAATGTGTGGTAGGGGGCTCCCTCCCACGCCTGCTGTATAGGGAGGAGACAGAGCTTTTTTGTCTCTTCTCTGTGAAAGCCCTGGGGGTGGGACTGGGCTGGTGCTCACCAGTGAAAGCACCAGCCCAGCCCCAAGAAGTCACATGGGATGTGGGCAGATTCACCCCAAAGTAACCCTTGTTGTGCCTTAGAGCATTCTTGTCTGATACTACATCAGATGAGGTTTAACTTCTCAGTGCTCAGTCAGACTGAATGTAGATAATCCAGATGGCCAAACCTAATTGGCCAGGAATTGTGCAGATCCAGAAGTGTAACTGGGTAGTTCTGTGCTTTGCATGGCTGTTACACATGGGACAGCAGCAATACCTGAGCTGACACTGGCAGCAGCTGCTATTTTTGCACTCACCCTATATCAGTGCCTGTGACCAGTGATCTGCTCACCCCTTGCCTTAATTATTCTGTAGCTCATAGATGCAATGAAGGCCTTGTTCCAGCCTGGCTTAGTTTAACATAAATAAAAGCCATGATTTTAGTAAAATTATGAAAGTAGGATTGTGTAACATAGTGAGCATGTGGTGTAACTGATGTTGGTATGTCCTTATAATGTAAGAAAATAAATAGCAACTGGTTCACAGCACAAAAATGTAACCAAATGGGAAAAACCTGTATTAGGTATATAACTGGTGGTCAAGTTGTACAGAATCAAACTTCCATGAGCTCATCTATGAAAGAACAAATACATCAATGAATGTTCCTGAAGGAGCATTCTTCCTCTGAATCCAAGTCTACATAAACACTGTCCTTGTTGATGTAAATAAGCCATTTCCATAGCGTATCCCAATAAAGCTTTTGATAATCAGAATAATGCATCATGAGTCTCATTCTCAACCCTCTAAAATTCTCATGTAACAATTGACGTCCCTAGGTGGGCTCCCAAGTGAAACAATCAGTGTTGAAAGGTTTAAGCGACCCATGGAAAAGGGTTGTAACCTGCCCTGTGGGATAGACTGTGCAGACCCTATCAGGCTCAGGACGACCTAAGAAATATCTCCTCTGATTAGTGGGCTTGATGGAGTCAGTGGGAAAAAAAAGTGTTGGAGTCAGAAAACTGAGTCATAGACAAAACAGCTCTGAGTTTTAGGGATAAGGATACTGTAACAGGGAGGTTAGTGCTCCTGATATTTTAAGAGGGGAAAGCTCTGCCCTGGCTCTGGACCACACTGTCATTCAAGATCCCAGCCCAGCTGCATAGCAGCTCCCCACACTGCCATGTGCCCTGCCAGCGCTGCTGGGGCTGGTCTCCATGGAAACCCCAGCCTCCACTATCACAGCATGGCTGCTGCTGCAGTCTCCATGGAAACTAGCCCCAGCCATGTGGGCAAGGGCTACTGGGAAATGGAGTCTGCTGCCAGTCAGATCCACCATTTTGCCCACCCCTGGCTTAGGGCCTGAGCTAGGGCAGGCAGTCTAGCCCCAGAGGCCATGGAAGGAACAGCCCCTGAGCAGGAGGGCAGCAGACAAGCTCCTGACTCATACTAGGGATACACTTCAGCCTGGGGCACTGGGATTTCTCTAGCTCCATCTCTAGTCCTTCCTCTGCCCTGCTCCGAGACTCTGGCCTTACTCCCCTGAACTAATCAGACTGTGCTGATTCCTTATAGGAAACTTGTTTTAATAGGTCCATAGAGTCACATTTAATTTTCCAGCTTCTTGGTCCCTGATTCAGCTTCTGTTTATTTCCAAGGCAGTGCAACCAGGCAAAGAGAGGTGGGATCCTATTGTGTCTATAGAGACACATACTTCCTTGTTCTTAGGCTCTCCCAGTTTTTTTTCCTAGAAAAGTATAGCATGAGAGTATAATAAAAATAAAGTAAATGAGAGTAAAATAATAATAACAATACTAATAATGACAGCAATAATAATTGTAATGATAATGATGATAATGATGTGAAAGATTCATCAAGCTGAAGTTGCTCTTCAAGTTGCTGGCTAAGAAGCCAGACACATATTTAAAAAAAAGCTGAGGTCTGGAAGGCATCTCTTCTCTTCTATAATTTTAAAAAGAAGAAAAAAAAGCTTACTGGTCTTTGTCCAGTACACAGAAGGAGTCCAGAAAAGGAAAGTTGGCAGCTATACTTTCAAAGTCTTCTTGAGAAATATAGCCATCATGGTCGTGATCATAGTTCCTAAAAACAGACTGAAAAATAGAAGGACGTGATTCTAAACAAACATAGAAGAAAGACACTGGCAACATAATGGCAAAATAAAATCCAGCCTATACACATTTATGACAAAACCACCTCTTCAGTTGTGCAGTTACACTAGTTAAATGTCCACTCTCATTAACTAGGAACTGCTGAATGGATTAATTCTATCAAATGCTAGTTACTAGCACTTCAATACTTTTCTGTTTATGCCCATTTAATTATAAGGCAAACTGTGCTGATTCCTTATAGGAAACTTGTTTTAATAGGTCCATAGAGCCACATCTTATTTTGCAGCCTCTTGGTCCCTGATTCAGCTTCTGTTTATTCCAAGGTAGTGCAACCAGGCAAAGAGAGGTGGGATCCTGTTGTGTCTGTAGAGACACATACTTCTTTGTTCTCAGGCTCTCCCAGTTTTCAGTGGGCAGTCTGTAGGTACTTTCAGTGATGGATCTAGTTTCACCCAGGAGATGAGTAGCTCTCCTCTCTCTCTGTGGGGATCCTCAACCTATGCTAAAAAAACTCTGGTGTTGTCATTTTTTTCATGTCCTTCTAACAATATATTTAGCAGAATTTATAGATTCATTGAAATCTGACAGGTTGCATCATGAGCACTTCTGCTATGACTTCAAACTTGCAACCTCTGGAGTATCAACCAGGTGCCTTACCATCTGCACCACTCAGCCTGGTCTTATCATGCTTGAACCTGATCTTGACAATGTAAGAGGAAGACATCTCAGCAGGATTCAGGGCCTGAACAGGGAAGCATCTGCCTGAACCAGCATGTCTACCTAATGGACTACAACACTGACTGTAAGTTAAGTAAACACTTCTCTTACATAAGTGGTGCAAGTAGTTGAGGACTTGCCCAGCACATGAGACCTGGGTTCTGGGTCCACTCACTAGGTCTGAACCCATGTGCCAACAGAGTGTGCTAATCACTAAACCACAGGCAAATTTAAGCCCGCCTTTACTCCCTGTGCCTCTTATCTCATTGGGCAGCCAAGAAAGAAAGCTTACTGGCTTGAGAGAATAGCAAACAAGAGGGTGTCTGAGTTTCTGGCTCAGTATGGCTGGCACTACTGTAACACTCCTGAGTTCTGGCCTCTGCTCTCAAACGGTTTATGCATTTTACCCAAAGATGCTAAATCATCACTTATGCTGATATAAATCCAACATTTGAAGTAACAGTATTATTCTAGATTACAGTTTGGTAACAGAGGTCAGGACCTAGATCAATGCAAAAGCATCAGTGCAAGTGAGAAGGGATTGTAGTTTGAATTGCACAGGATAGTATGCCAATACCAATGCTAATACACAGTATGCCTACTCCCCACTTCTGTGTAAAGTGGGTGCATGATGAAAAAAGTCACAGGAAAAAGGTGATCTGAGGAGCAGTTTGACAGCGGAGAGAGCCAGCCAGTACCCATAAGGTAGGGTGCGCTAGTGACAGAAAGCTGGAAAATGCTGGATACTGCATACACATGGCCTTTATTTTTCTGAAAGACATTAGAGAAGTTGAGTACCACTGCTAACAATCTACCAGGCTTTAATTTCTTCTCTCTAAACACATGCACACACTCCTGCCCATTAGGGTTTTAGGCTTTTCAACAGGCACTTTCTGTTTGAAGAAACACTGTAATTAGGCTTCCTGCTAGAAGGGTCTCCAATAGTATAGTATGGGCATATATTATAGCCCTACAGGGAGGGAGTTTCAAGCAGGTAGAATATGATGTGAAGAAGAAACCTGGTTTGTGTTTTGGAAATCCCAAATCAGGATAATTCAGATCTAGGTACCATTCCATTGGAATGACTGACATCAAATTATAGACTTTGACCCCCTCTACACCTTACATGTCTTACACAATTCCCTGGTTAATTGCACAATTATTTTAGACTGACTACATACGTAAATTAACTATCACACCTTAAAAAGGCCCAACCAGCTATAAAATTAGAGCTGGAAAATGTATAACAACTTTATATTTGGTTTCTATACAGCTTTAATTTGCATGTGTAGCAGGATCTATGTCCCAGGGTGCTCTATGCCCTTCCCAGTTGGCAATCCCACAACTGGCAAGACTCCCACCCACAGCACTACCCCATGGGTAGCATGGCAAGAAGCATGGAGAACAAGCAGGAGGAGCTTGCTCTCTTGCTTGCAAGTAGTAAAATCGACCTGGTTGGCCTAGTGGAGACATGGTGGGATGAAACTTTTGACTGGGCAGTATACATAGAGGGCTATAGGTTGTTTACAAGAGATAGGAAAGGGAAAAAAGGTTGCGCTCTATGTTAGGGAACAGTGTATCAATTCTACCTTCCAAATGGATACTGGATCTGGTGTTAGCCTCTGGGGATGACCTGGTGGGGGAGCTGCTAGTACAAAGGAGGCTAGGGGACAGTGATCATGAAATGATCCAGTTTGCTATTCAGAGAAAGGTGGGGAGGGTAACTAGCACAGCGCAAATGCTTGACTTTAGGAAAGCCAACTTTGATGTGATCAGGGCAGTAGTCAGGGAGGCACTCGGAGCCCAGGGTGTAGCTAGTATGGGGGTCCAGGAAAGGTGGACCTTCCTCAAGGAGGCTATCCTTGGGGTGCAGCAGGATGCAATTCCTCTGCGCAGGAAGGCAGGAAAAGGGTCCAAGAAACCTTCATGGCTGAGCGTGGATATCCAGACTGGCCTGAGGGCAAAGAAAAAAGCGTACTGGTGGTGGAAGCAGGGGGCAGGGACAAAGGAGGAGTACACCTCCCTGACCCGAGCTTGTAGGGATTTGGTGAGGAAGGCTAAAGCAGCACTAGAGCTTAGATTAGCTTCTGGGATTAAGGATAACAAAAAGTCCTTTTTCAAGTATATAGGTAGCAAGAAGAAGTCTCGGGGTAACATTGGACCCTTACGAGGCAGGCCAGGGAAGTTGGTGACGGACGCGCGAGAGAAGGCAGAACTCTTCAACAAGTTCTTTGCCTCCATGTTCCTGTCTGCTGACAATGGGGTGCTCTCGGGTGATAGCATAGAGAGGCCCGGGGAGGATGTGAGTCCCCCGACTGTTAGTTCAGACCTAGTTAAGGACTACCTGGAGGGCTTAGATGTGTCCAAGTCAGTGGGCCCGGATGACCTTCATCCACGGGTGCTGAGGGAATTGGCTGGTGTCATTGCAGAGCCATTGGCACGGCTGTTTGAGGACTCCTGGTGCTCGGGCCAAGTCCCTGAGGACTGGAAAAGGGCCAATGTGGTCCCTATTTTCAAGAAGGGGAGAAAGAAAGAGCCTGGCAACTGCAGGCCAGTCAGCCTCACCTCTATCCTGGGGAAGGTCGTTGAAAAAATTATCAAGGGCCACATTTGTGAGAGCCCTGCAGGGGAAGTAATGTTGAGGCGTAATCAGCATGGGTTCGTGCAAGGCCGATCCTGCCTGACTAACCTGGTCTCTTTCTATGACCAGGTAACAAAGAGCTTAGATGTGAAGGAGGAAGTCGATGTCATCTTCTTGGACTTCCAGAAGGCCTTCGACACAGTGTCCCACCCAATTCTGGTGGGCAAGCTGAGGGACTGCGGCATTGACGAATGCACAGTCACATGGGTGGCAAACCGGCTCCAGGGGCGCACCCAGAAGGTGGTGGTGGACGGGTCGACGTTGACCTGGGAGGGTGTGGGCAGCGGAGTCCCCCAGCGCTCAGTCCTTGGGCCGGTGCTGTTCAATATCTTCATTAGGGACCTGGACGAGGGTGTGGAGAGCACCCTGTTCAAGTTCAATGACACCAAGCTGTGGGGGAAAGTGAATACACCGGCAGGCAGGGACCGCATCCAGGCAGACCTGGATAGGTTGGAGAAGTGGGTGTATCTGAACAGGATGTGGTTCAACAAGGACAAGTGCAGGGTGCTGCACCTGGGGAGAGCATTATGGTTAACCAGCATTATGGTTATATGTTAGGGGCTGGTCCTCTCAGCAGCACAGAGGCAGAGAGGGATCTTGGAGTCATGATTGACTTCAGGATGAATATGAATCGCCAATGCCATGAAGCAACAGGCAGAGCCAACCGCACCCTGTCATGCATCAACAGGGGCATCACTAACAGGTCCAGAGAGGCCTGCTCCACCTCTATGTGGCACTGGTCAGGCTGCAGCTGGAGTACTGTGTCCAGTTCTGGGCACCACACTTCAAGAAGGATGTGGGGAACCTGGACAGGGTCCAGAGGAGGCCACTCGTATGGTTGGGGGCCTCTGTGGCCAGCCCTATGAGGAGAGGCTGAGGGACCTGAATCTCTTCAGTCTCCGCAAGAGGAGACTGAGGTGAGATCTTGTGGCTGCCTACAACCTTATCAGGGGCCAGCAGCAGGGACTCGGGGAAAGTCTGTTCACCAGGGCCCCCCTTGGAGTCACCAGGAACAATGGCCACAAGCTGAGGGGGGATAGGTTTAGGTTGGATATTAGGAAGAACTACTTCACGGTAAGGGTGGCCAGAGCCTGGAATAGGCTTCCCAGAGAGGTGGTGCTCTCACCTTCCCTGGAAATCTTCAAGAGGAGACTGGATAGGCACCTGGCTGGGGTCTTATGACCCCTCCCACCCCCAGTGCTCCTTCCTGCCCATGGCCGGGGGTTGGACTAGATGATCTGTCCAGGTCCCTTCCCACTCAGTGATTCTATGATTCTATGGGTTACCATGTCTGAGTCCCATCAGTTGACAAGACACCCATCCATGGTAACATCCCTCAGGACTCCTAGCCACAGCAGCTTGCTAGTATGTTGGTGCAGGGGGAGCCTGGGATCATGGTCCTCAGCTCCCCCTGCACTGGCAATAAGGCATGATAGGATCTTTATTTTCTAAACACATGTGGCATGGCAGGAGGCTTGATTGTGTGGATTGCATATCAGATCTTATACAACTTTACCTGAACAGCTAGAGTGGCCCTTTGGTATCTCATAAATAAAGTTGTTATACCAATTCCTCTTGAAGCAACTGGCAAATATTTCCTTGATTTCAGTGGGATCCCTCCTTACTTCAGCAAAACTAACCTCTATATGTATGGCGGGAGCGATTAGCACATACTTAATATTTTAGCCACAGGGTCATGTGAGCAAATTTCAGGCAATGTCCGGCAAACCAAAAATGATTACAAACCAGTCACACAACCCTGAGATCTAGAATCAGCTGGAGCTGAGGAATGGAAAACTGTCATGCAGAAGACTGGAAGAGTGGCTAGTGGCACAAGTAGAATGTTCAAAGGTGATGAAAAAAGGCCTTCTCTTTCCAGAAGGCTTGTTGAGAGACAGCAATATTAGATTAAGTCTGGCATTTTGGATTAAGTTTGTCAGATCCCATAAAAAAGAAAATTTCACTTTGGGTTTCTTGGTCCTGAAGCACAAAATTGGCAGGCTTGATTTTTAAGCTGTTAAACAGCTGTATTGACACACCGGTGCCAAGAATTGTGAAATTTACTAGCAAATTAGCACAAATATCAAATAGTTTAGCACTTATGGCTTAGGTTCCAGAAGGGCTTGTAAAGGCTGCTAAGATGTTTATCCATGTTTCTGAGTACATATGTTTTCAACTATCCAAATGCAGGTACAAGAAAGGGAGTCTGCATTGCAACTTCTCAAATTTACACCTGCAATTTATTTGATCAGTTGAACCCAGTGGAAGAAAAGTCAGGTTTCAAAGTTTCTAAAAAAATTACCCCTTAGCATCAGGGCATCGTCTTGCTAGTTCAGTCAGTCTTGGGTTTCTAGATTAAAATTAAAATAAGTCTTGCTGTATCACAATTGCTGTAAAACTGAAATTCATCCTGACTTTTGTATACTGCTTGAAAGCTTAGACAAGAGAAGCCAATGTCCCCTCAGTGTGATACATGCTTTCATCTACTTACATCAACTAGCTTTCTTATGTGCTTGTTAATGATGGTCGGGTCAGGCTTTGGTACCACTCCAGATGCCCACTCCAGCGGCACTACTGGCTTGTTAGGGGTCATTGGGGAGGTAGGCTGCTGACAGAAAAATCAAAAGACGGTTATTTTTTAAAATCTTAATCATTCAATCCAGTGCACTGCTAAAATAGGTTGGAGTAGTAACATTACAGAAGGCATGAAAAAGCTGGCTGGCAAGATGTCAGACAAGGCCCCAAGAAAACAGGCATTGCTTACCTTTCCTGACTTGAGTTCTTAGACCCTGGCTCCATGGAGCCGTATTGCCAGGAATCCTAGGTTTGCAGTCACAGAACCACTAGGAGCAGTGACAACTGAGGGTGTGTGCCCAAACAGACTTTTCTCACTAACTGTCTCAGGAGACCTCAACAGTAAACAGGCTCAGAAGCAGAGTGGAGGAGAGGGATCAGTGCAGCTCTGTGGAGACAACACAATCAGAGAACAGGAGTTACATGAGATAAGTAAGTAACTTCCTTTTCTCCTTCCTGACATTGCCTCCACAGAATCATGTCATTAGGGGTAGGGACAGATATTACACATAAACCAGTTTAATTGCTCAGAAACTGGTTTAAACCTGTGACAGAACAGATGCTCAGTTCACATAAACCAGTTTGAAAATGGCTGAAACTGGTTTGAGATAAACTTGGTTGAATGTAGTATCAGACTTAACTGATTTGGGTCAAACCAATTTATGCAATGTCTGTCCCAGATCCCTTCCTGGTTTAACTTAAACCAGACACCCCCAGCATCCTGGCATGCTCTCTGGGCTGGGTGGGGTGGGGCTTTCTGTTCCACAGCAGAGCTGGCCCCTCCCTTCTGCTCCCTGGCTGGAGCTTGGCAGAGACTGCAGGCTGTTCCCTCCCCTCCCCATCACCACTCCCTGTTAAGCAGGAATTCCCCCTCCACTCTTCCTTACTGAGAGGTGTTTGTGTATTAGCAATCAGGCCACATGCTGGCTATGGTCTGTGCTGTAACAGACAGGGACAAAGGCAGAATCAACAGGTAGCTGGTAATGTCCCTCTGTTGTTTTCTTAATCGGGTGATAAACACTGAGTTAGGGGTGATAAACACTGTTATTACTTCCCTGCTAGGTTGATCAGAGTGTTCTGCAGGGCCTGGCTATACCCCCCTTGGCTCAGTACTGTAAAAGGGAAGGGAGGGCTGCTGTAGTGCCCCACAGCTTCTCACCTGAGCAACTGCAGGCATGTGCCTGCATGTCTGGGATGTCTGTGCAGTTACAAACTGATTTAACCTAGCCAGGTTGGACTAAACTGCAAAGATTGAATCAGTTCAGGCTCAGGCTTTTTGAATGTCTGTCCCTAGCCTAGGAGACAGCTAGTAATGACCTCCCTGAAGGGCCCGGGAGCTAAGCTTATGCAACAGCGATTGAAGCAGTGCCCTTCAGAAACTAACATCTGCTCCTGGTGCAGTAAGAGGGCAGTCTAGGAGCCCAAAAGATTTTGGATAAGGCACATTTTGAACATATGCCAGGGAAACAGCCAATCCAGTGGAATGAGTCCTAGGTCTTTTTGAGCAGGGATTCTAGAGAGGTCATAACAGGACTGTATGCACTGCCTAATCCATTTAGACAGTCTGTGCAGAGAGGGATTAACCTTTTGGTTTCCTTCAAGAGGCATCAGCCAGCTTATTTTATTTTCAAAACAGTTTGGTCCTGACTAAATAGTAGCTGACAACCCCTTTGACACCTATAATATGCCATCTGACTCATCCTGCATGACTAGATAGCTTTGTGAAGAAAACAAGTCGGACAATAGACTTGTTTCAGTGAAAAATCTGAGACTTGGTCATAAATTTTAGGTGAAGCCTTAGAAATCACCCTATCTTTATAAAGAATGGCTTTGGGTGGATTGCCTTATTAGTGCTTGCAATTCAGGGATGCCTAGTTAAGGGGATAGCTACCAGGATTGTCAGTAAGGTATGGAACCAAAAGTATTAGCTTCAAGGACTTAAATTTGGTCATTACTGCCCTATAGGGCATCTGGCTCTCCAGTAGAAGGTGTAACCTGAAGGAGAGCTAGTAAAGCTTCATTTAAAACTTTATTTTCTAATGTAAATATATTCTGACACCGTAACTAATGGTACAATGCTATATAATAAAGGGCTGTTAAACACTCCCAATTGGGGGGGGAGGGGAAGAAGGTATAATAGGGGCCTAGATTGCCCTGTTTGGTAGACAGAAATGAACTGCGTTTGTTAGTGGAATGGGTTATTTATGTCTTTGGCCTTTGGCAGTGAGGGCCTGAGGGACATGAACACATTCCCCATCACTCCTCTTGTGGGCTCTGCAGCTGCAAACCGAGGTGTGTGACTCCGAGAGTGAGGCTGTAAAGGTAAATTCAAGAAAGCAAAATATCTACATCCAGAAGTACAGGGAGTTCAAGTAAATTCAAATGAGCCACACAAATCAGAGTCACCAGATCTATAGCTTGGTGATGCTCAAAATGACTTTTTAGCCAGGATTATTATGCAGCCCTACTTTTTTAGAGCTTGGAGAAGAGGTCAGGAGGAATGACAGCTATTCTTAAAGCCCCAGCTCATGGAATGATGCAATAGAATCAGCTTTCATAAAGAATGAGGGCCTTGTCACATGTTACAGTTATGACATGTTTTATTTAGATTACGTATGGGTTGGAAAGTTTTTTGAGCAGTCACACAGTAATGCTTACTATGACCTAAATGAAACATGTCTTAAGTGCCAAAGCCCTTGAAAACTCTGCTGTGCTGTGAGCTGGGAACAACAAACATCTGGGAGCAACAGTCTTGAACCTGTTCCAGCGTGATGCGGAGGCTGAGACTGAAGCTACGTATCGGTCCCAGCACCAGCACCACACCAGAGTCTCCTGGGCATATTACATCTGTGGAGTAGTTGGATATTAGCTCAACACTCATTAAGTAATATGATCTGGAGATACTCCTTGCTGGAAAAGTCCTAACTTTGCTACATTAGGATGGCATTTTGCATGTGTTTTACTGCTTGAATGCTCCCATTTTAAGTGCAGTTAACACATCCTAAGTGTAATGTGCAACAAGACCTTGAGTTTCTAGTCTTCATAACTGCAGGGAAAAGCTTATAATGAGAACCCTAGAGTCCCAAACTAAAAAAGAAACAAAAGAGAACTACAAATTATAGTATTTTTAAAAAAACTCACGATTTTTATAAGCACTCAGTTTTGGAAATACATCAGGCCCATTGTCTTGAGTATTGTTAAACTCCTTTTTACAACATCATTAATAAAGTATGGTGATGGTATGAGTTACAATTCATGGTGTGTATAGCTTTAATTTCATAAGATATTTCAGTTTAGAGTTTAATTGAATCCTTAGATTGCTTAATAATGCGTCGATTAATGGTTTCCATGGGCTTAATCAGGGTTATTATGCTGTGTTTTTGGACCACCTACCAAAATCTGTGGCAATGGGTGGGATCGCTGGGGCTCCTCAGCCAAACAGAGGTGTGGAGGAGCCCCACTGTGATAAGTCCATGAAAATGGTGGCTGGTGCCATGATCGGCCTGCAAAGTCTCCTGTCTACTGCCTCACTTTGGGTAGGTCCCTAAGCATAGGGTAAGTGTGAGTATACAGGCAGTTACTTCAGAGATGCAGTGAATTCTTGCCTCTTTCTGCCCCTCAGTAAATTGTTCTTGTGTCTGCATCCCATGTGTCTATACATGTAGGATTGCTCAGGATTGCTGTTATCAGGTAGAAAAAAAAACAAACCAGTTTGAATAGGAAACTGCAGAAGAAGAAATCATCCACAAACTGGACCGTGTTAAGTACAGTTTAAACAGGGTCTATGGATTCTTATCTCATTATCCTGATTAGCTTTTGAGACCCCTTTGTTCCTAGGGATTTACTGCATTTTACAGTCTCAAGAAGACTGTGATCACCTGACATCACTCTGGAGGATAAATCAATTGGAGTTGCTGACAGCTTTTGCTACTTGGGTTCTATGATGAGCAGGAATCTTTAGACTGAAATGACTAACAGAATCAGAAAAGCAGCTAAGAATTTTGGGCTATTACAGAAACCTGCATGGAGTAACAGCAAACTATGAGCTAAGGTGAAGATATAAATCTATGAGACTTGTGTGCTGCCATCCCTACTTTAGGATTTAAAAACGTGGACTACATATGCTAGGCACATCAAGAAACTGAACAGTACAGGTGTGTGAAATAGGCCGTATTCAATTTGGATTCAGATTTGGCCCGATTTGTTGATTCAGATCACTGTCCTGATTCGATTTGGCCGAATCCGAATCTAAAGATTCGATGCTGATTTGGCGATTCAGTGATTTGGCCATAGACACATCTTTAAATGCTTTTTCTACATACCTCAAGGTACCCGGCATGGCTTGTGAATGCTGTGATGCTGAGGTGAATGAAGCATCCTACAGGAACATGTGGGGGCCCCCCGCATGCTTGGTAGTGGACCCAGAAGTCAACCGGTCCACTTCCAGGTCTGCCACCGAGCATGTGGGGGGCCCCCTGCAACTTCTCTGGCTCAGTGATCAGCCACAGGGGGACTCCAGGTGCCTCCCCAGACCCAGGAGGCACCAGTCACTGAGCCAGGGGGCGAGAGGTGTGCTTCTGGTCCACCACCAAGTGAGCTAGGGACTCCCCTGCGCTCCTATGGGACGCTCCTTCTGCTCTACCATCTCAGCATTCACAAGCTGCCTGTTATCTTCAGGTACGCAGAAAAAATATTTAAATCTGTGTCTATGTCCAAATCATTGAATATCTCTGAATCGATTCGAAGCGTTCCAATTTGATTCAGAGAGATTAAAAGGTCTCCTGTTTCAATTCAGATTCAGAGATTTGGTCACCGAATCAGGCTGAATCTCTGTTAAATCAAATCAGTGACCAAAGCTTTGCACAGTCCTACTGAACAGCTTCCACAAGAGATGTCAACAGAAGATCCTGAAAATAAAGTAGGAAGACAGAATACCAAACACAGAGGACTGGAGTGCACAGGACTGACACACTTAGAAACCATTATCAAGAAGAGGAGGTTGCAATAAGATCCACTGTGTCAGGAGAATTGGAGGAGACTGTATCCCCAAGAATATTATGTACAGAGAGATTTGAGACAGCTCTAGAAAGTGGAGTTGCCCTTTATGGTGGTACCACAATGTATGCAAAATGACATGAAGTCATTCAATATCTATGTAGAAAGCTGGGAGGAGCACGCAGAATCCCATCCAACCTGGAGGGAATATCTAGCATTGGGTAAAATTCAACATGAAGTGGTTTTGATCCAGAGGATGGAGGCAAAGCAAGAAAGAAGAAAGCAGCTTGCTGTAAACTTAGACTCCAACTCAGACAACACATGGATCTGTGAAACTTGCAACAAGCTGTGTTGCTCTTGAATTAGCTTGTAAACCACAAACAGATTCATCAGGCATCTGATTAGACCTCTCGCATGTACACCATGATCCAGAGGATTGATAGTGGCCTAGTACTGCTCTTTTGCTTGTGTCCTAGCACAACCCCCCTCCTCTTATCTCTCTCTCTATCTCCCCCACCTCCCTTGTCTTTGTATTATAATAACTTTCTCCTTATAGTCTGCTTTCTACATATCCTTTCACAGCATCTGATGAAGCAAACTTGGGTCCAGGAAAGCTTGTGCTCTCTCTATCTTATGTAATTAGTCTATAAAAGTACCCTGCCTTCTGACTGACTTCAGACTGACAAGGCTAATTACCCCTCATGGGATTATAACAGTAGAAAGAAAGAGATAAAATGATATCAATTTAGTTCTTCGGGTAAACTTTTTCCCATGTAAAAAAGACCTTGAAGCTGTACCTCACCCTCCAAGTGAGCTCAGACATTTCTGACACACTATGAAAAGGAGCACAGGAGAAAGGCTATTTGTGCCTAGTTAATTCAAGCAGTGACATTCAGTTTTGCCTGGCTCAGGAGCTTTAGAAGCAGACAGTGTTAACCAAACAAGCCGTAGCAACCTGGATACCCCTCGGTGTATCGTGGCAAGCAAGTGCCAGTCCAAAAGGTTAAAAAAACCCCTACAGTATGTAGCTGTTGTGCTGCATTAACGTATTGCTCTGTTTTGTCATTCATGGCTGAAGAAAAGGTGTGTACCAAATGCATGTAGCAAACATACCCCAGAATGAAAAACACCCCCTCACACAAAAGAGAAAACATAATCATTTTATAACCTTTCCTGGGAAAAGCACCAGGTAGTCAGTGGAAGCACTCAGGAGCCACAGCCTGCCTCTCACTGAGGTAGAAGTCAAAAAGGACCTTGTGCTGCAAAGACTGAATGTCACTGATTATTCATTGATTACTTGAGAAGTCCCTGACAATTGACAGTATTGTTAAAGGTCACAGGACTGTTCCCCCACAGCATTTGTCCTTTTAAACTAAGACTGGTGAATAAAGCAGCTAAATGTTTGTTTTCTTTGTTCCTAGTAATGACCCATCATTAGTTCCTGACAGTCTGCCACAATCAGTGTTGCAATTGTTGCTGGCCTTGACAGACATACCAGGGTTAATGAGGAGAGGGATGGGGGAGACAGACTGATTAATGAGCAAACATACTGGAGTTTTGGCCATCAAATCATGCCCTACACACCATGAAGGTCAGAGTGTCGTTAATAAAATTCCAAGAATTCAAACTGGATTAAAGCTAAACCTGTGTTGGAATAATCAAACTAGATGTCCTTCTGATCAGTTACCATGCTGCATTTAAGATTCTACCCATCTCCCAGAGAGTGATTTGTTAGGAACTGGGAAACAATGTCTTCAGGATGCAGCGCTTCTAAACACTGCCGAAGGGCTTTGAATAAAAGCAGTTTAATCTCTTGGGGCCTGATCCTACAATCTGCTAAACAAACTTCCCCAGGATGATGCTTAGATCTCTCAGTTCCTGCTGATTTCACAGAGAAGTGTGCTCACTTGTGGCAAAATTAAGCTCTGCATGAGATATGTCACACTCAAAATTAATACACTGAAAGCTGATGGATGCATCCATTGCACAAAAGTCCCCAAATTTCAACAGAGACCAAGGTAGGTCAGGTTCTTTGGTTAGTGTGCTATATTTTACTAGACCAAAAACCCTGCAAGAGACCAAAGCATTGGTAATAATTTAAATGACAGTTCAATTAAAACAGATTAATTCTTTTTGACCTATAGTTTAGTCTTTTTGCAGAATAAACCACAAAATAACCAGTTTTTCAGGGTATATACTCTTTCAGGTTCTTGCCAAATTCAGTATAGATGCAAATGTTGGGAAAATGTCCCAGTGCAATAAACCGTTTTAAGTTCTTGTGATTCCTATCTGAGAACGCTAGTATTGGGGTGATGCTGTAGCTATGATGGTCCTGGAAAAATGTGAGAGGCAAGGGTTTTTGTGGATGGTATCTTTTTTTGGCAGAACTTCCAAAAAAGTATTGTTGGAGGAACATAGGCAAGCTGTCAGGGACCACTGTACCCACCTGAGTGGAAGACCTGGGGAAAGGGTACAGTGGTACCCAAAAGCATATCTGTTGGTCCATTAAAAGATATCACTCACAAAAATCCTTGCCTTTTCCATCTGAGAATGCAAAGTATAGCTAAAGTTTTTAGAAGCAGAACAACATCCAACAAAATGTGGTAACTCCATACACCAAACCATTAGCAAATGACAGATTTGGGGACTTAATTATGATTTATAACATTTTTCAGCTATTCAGAAATGTTATATATTTAGTTGATAGTAATATTATACATGTAGTTTGTAACACTATCTTTTTGTAACTTGTTGAGGTTTGTTTAAATTCAGAGTGATAAAGTCCAGGATAGTTTACTAGTATCATCTTCCTCCAGTTTACAGTGCTTATAAAAATATACATAATAGATGACCATATTTGTTACAGAATACACATGAAATATGCTTTAAAGTTAATTCCCACAAGTTCAAGAGTATAATCTCATTATGTCAACTATAAATCTTACAGAGGTGTAAATACAACTTCACCCTTCCAAAAGGCAATAAAAGAGACCTACTGATTTAGAATTCCTTGGCTCCAACACCAGGGAGAGCTTGTAAATATCATCTTCTGTGTGATAGAGGTCCAGGGACAGCTATAAACAAGCAGGAAAGGAAACAGTAACATTTATTAGATCAGATGAGAAATAACAGCACATTTAGTAATTTAAAATACAAGGGACTCAGACTGCTCTCACTGAACCCAAGGGAAGTTCTACCAGTTGAAGCTCAGGACGGAGAGGGAGGCTGCTGGTGAAGGCTGGAGGAAGTGCCAATATGTAACAATACAACTTTTGATGGAAATAATGTGACCTACCCGTGAGCTTCTTACACATCTCCCCCTGTGCCTTCTCTCCCTTGTTTCTGCTCCAGTTCTCTTCCTTCCCTGCTCCCTTCCACACCCATCCTGGTAGTCCCAGAACAAAGGAGTAAGTAAAGGAAAGTTCATTAGGGTTAGTGCTGCTATCTGTTGCACTTCAGTGATGATTATCTCTGCTGATAGGGCACTGCCCCTGGCCCTCCGTTTATGAGCAGCTATGACCTGGGAGGGTTCCAGGCACCTCAAACAGATTGGTTATTGCTGCTCCTCTGGAAACATCTTACTATGCAGCAACCAAGGAGGTGGCCCTCGTCTTCAGACAACCCAAGAGAATCCCTGAAGTCTGAGACCTTCAGAATCACTGACATAGGCCGTTTGTAGACAACACTTTTTAGCAGGTTTAAAGTGGCTTAAACGCCTTTTGCACTGCTTTAATGGCATTGCTGTTTGCACATTCAGCGGTGCATTGCGCATTAACTCCAGCCACTGCAGCACATTTGGCAATGTAATGTGCCTTAAATGACTTTGGGATGCAACAAATTACTTTGGGGCGCTATGAAGTAAAACACCTCCAAAGAGTTTCCTACCCTACATCTGTGGAGGGAAGCACCAGGCTCCATGCAGCTGAGGGGCTGCTCAGGCAGACCGTGCAGGCAGCCCAACAGCAGCCCAGGAAGGCAGGCTCCACAGAAGGAGAAAAAAAAAAAGCGGCGAGCCTGATCTTTTTTTTTCCCTCCCCCCGGAGCATGCCTGCCTGCCTGAGCTGTGCAGGGGCCTGGTGCTTCCCTCCGAGGCTGTGGTGCCCCCCCAGGACTGCCCGAGCTAGGTGCCTGTAGGTGGGTGCCACCAGTGTGTGTGTGGGGGGTGCTGCTGCCACAGAGGGAAGCACCAGCCCCCCACTGCAGCTCAGGGACTGCTTTGCTTGCCAGCAGCTTGCTCTCCCCTCTTTACTGCTGGAGAGGCAGGTAAGGATCAGGTTCCGACATGGGTGTACATGACACAGTGGTTTATTTCACCCTAAATTGAAGTGGTCTTTTTATAAAAGCACTGCTTCAGCTTATAAAGAATTAAACCCCCGTGTTGTCTACAAATGCCCATAGATCCTCCCTATGGAGGTACATGGCCAGGCTCTGGACAGAGGCTTCTTTTTACTTGTGTGAATCAGCAAACTCCTCAAAGTACTTTGTGTGGCATTCTCTGTAACCCCAGACATTTTCATCACGCCAGCTATGACTGTATGCTAGTTCTTACTTCTTGAGCTCTGAATGCCACAGGTATTCCCTCTCCTTCTACTTATATATTGAGAGATGTTCCCCCCCACTCCAATACACAGCCCAAGATTTCTTGAGACTAGTGGAGGTGTTACCTATGGAGACAGGACACAGACCTAATCAAAGTAAAATTTGTTTACAGATGAAAACAAAATGTTTGTGAATTTGGCTGTTTTCACTCAACTCTAGGAATGCTGCTATTCATTGATGCTGCCTCACTCTAAAGCAAGGGACAGACATTCAAAAAGCCTAAGCCTGAATTGATTCAATCTCTGCAGATTAGTCTAGCCTGGCTAGGTGGAACCAGTTTGTAACCATAGAGACATCCCCTCTGGACTGAAGTAATGCAGGTACATGCCTGCAGTGGCTCAGGCTCGAAGCTGGGGGGCGCTAGAGCAATCCTCCCTTCCCTTGTACAGTGCTGAGCTGAGGGGTGGGGTGTGGCCAGGCCCTGGTAGAATGCTATGATTAGGGAGGGGTTCCCCCTTCTCGCTGTTCCTGACCAGCAACAGAGCCAGCAGGGAGTTGCATAGCATTTACTTACACAGCAGGGAGTCACACAGTGTTTATCAGTCCATTGAGAAAACAAAGGCCTCTATCATTAGTTCAAGCTCTTGATTTAGCTCCAAAAAGCCGTAAATGGACACTGTCCTGTTTGCCTTTGTCCTGTCTGCCTTACACAGACACCTGTCAGCATTAGCTTGCATACCATATGCTGGCTACCATCCAAGTTGTGGGAGGGGAGAGGGGAATCTCTGCTTCAGCAGGGAGTGGTGGGGGGTGGGAGTGGAAATATCCAGGCAGATGCTGCCGTGGCTGAAGTCTCTGCCAGAGCTCCAGCCAGGGGACAGAGGGGAGGGGCCAGTTCTGCCATGAAACAGAGAGCCCTGCCCAGGGTTGCACAACATCTGGGATGCTGGGGGCACTCTGGTTTAAATTTAACCAGGAAGGGGGTCTGGGACAGACATTGCATAAACCAGTTTGACCCAAATCAGTTAAGCCTGATACTACATTTAATCAGGTTTATCTCAAACCAGTTTCAGACATTTTCAAACTGGTTTATGAGCACTGAATATCTATTCTGTTACTGGTTTAAACCATTTTCTGATCACTTAAGCCAGTTTATGTGTAATGTCTCTCCCTAGCCAAAATGCAATGAAAGGAAGAAAGGGAAGAAATAGTCAATTCTCCCTGGCTAAGATTACTCAACAGAGTGGGGAAACATGGCATGATAATTTTCCTATATTAGTAGGTTCTGGAGTAACCAACATGAGTTGAAGTTATCAGCCAGCATGAGGACTCCAGTGAAGTGAGGATTATTCAGTTACAAAAGCTCTCAAAGCAGGCTGATTATAGAATTAACTTGAAATCAGAGTTTTCATATACAAACAAGGTACACTGAAATTGGAAAACCATCTTCCCAAATTCAACTTTATCTGAAAGGAAAGTCTCTCCTTACACAATACTAAAAGAAGCAGATTTTTTTGAAAATTATGTTATTTTTAGAGTACACACAACTCATTGGAGACATTTCAATTAATTTTTCCTTATGTTATCCATGTTCACAATTGCACTCAATAATTAGAATAGTTGATCATCATTGGATCACCTTCCTTTCATTCAGATTAATTCATTTGACTAGTATATTGACTTTTTGGGTCTTGCATGCTCATTTTGATAGGTCCATGGGATTCAGGATGTTCTCCTGAGATAGCACATTTGCTGTGACTGTTACAGTATATACCATTCATGTAGTTAATTACTTGAGTATTGGTCAAGGTTGGCATAGAATTCATCCTAGGTGTCATCAGCAGCATCAAGAGCCCAGGCATACACAATGATGACTGTGGCATATTGGCTCCCTGACACTTTAAAATGGAACGTTATGAGGTGCTTATTAATTCAGCTAGCGAATTCTCCGAGTTGGTTTATGGGTCCTTTCTTAATGGGAAAATCAATTCCATGAAGTTGGCATTCTCTTTCCTGTTCACCCTTCCAGAAGATGGTATAGCTGCCTCCATGTTCTTTGAGCTGCCCATCTCCCACTTACCAGGTCTTGGTCAATGCAACTACATTGATGTTTCACCTGAGTTCTTGGGCCACAATTGCAGTGCAGCTCTCTTGGTGTTCACTATTAGGGTTGCCCATGACGGTCCTGATGTTCCCAGTTCCAAAAATGATGGTGTGTCTTAGTTGGTATTTTCAACCTCAGGAAGGTGATCCCATTGGATGTGGTTACACAGTCAGGAAGAAATACAGAATACTGTATTAGATGGCCTATGTTAAGGGCACATTTTGATCCCTCTCCTCATGTGGGGTGAATGGAGTGGATCCTGAAGAGGATCACAGTTACAGCTGCCAAATCACATCACTGTCTCAACCAAGTTCTAGACAAGCTTCTTGTAACTGTCACCTTCATGCCAGTTCATGACTAGGAGCTTCCAGACCTCACAACCCTGCTCTTGTTGCCACTAGCTGGTCACCAAAGGGCTTGAGGAAAGTGCTGGAAAAACTGTTTTCATGGAAGATGCCTGTACATAAATTCTTTTATCATGGAAAAGCTGCTGCACATCAGCTTCCACATGGCTCTTGACAAAATGGGACCTTGATCCAATGGCAAGGAGACCAGGACAACTGGGGATCTTGTTCTGCTGCAGCCTTCATCCATCTTTGTAGTCATTGAGATTCTAACATCTTCTTCTGCCTGCTCTGCTGTTGAGGACTTGTAGACCCATGGCTAGGGGCCAGGCAGGTTTATTATAGTGGCAACATGTACTCATTGTTAAAGGATGCATGTGGCTTTTCTGGAGGGAAAGCATTGCCATCTGCTGTCTTCACCACATCCTGGTGGTGCTGCCACTGCTTGGTCTGTGACTGCTTATTTGTCAGAGTTACTCCTGCTTATTTGACAGCTAACCTTCCTTGAAGGTCATTCCACCGTCTGCCATCTTTGGACATGCTGGGCACAGCTCTGCCCCACAGCTGTGGTAATCCAGATCCATGGTGAGACATTGAGTACTTTGGAAGCCCACAGAAGGCTCACATTGATGAAGACATCCAGCATGATTTCAAATGTGCAACTGCAGGCTTTGGATGCCTGAAGAAATGGATACTTGAAGATTGCAACATCAGATCCAAAACCAAGCTCATGGTTTATTAAGATTTCATGATCCCCACTTTGCTGTATGGAGCTGAGACATGGATAATACACAGGAGACAGCTAAAATTATTGGAGAAGTATCATCAACACTGCCTGTGGAAGATCCTCCAAATCCAGTGGGGAGACAGATGAACTAATGTTAGTGTCCTCCTGCAATTTGCAAACACCATGAGTATTGAGGTGATGATTTTCTGACATCAACTTCATTGGACTGGCCATGTTATCTGGATGTCTGACTTCAGAATCCCAAAGCAAGTTTTATTCTCCCAGCTCAGCCAACGTGTACACTCAAGAGGAGGGCAAAGAAAGTGCTTCAGGAATGTCCTTATGGCCAACTTAAAAAATCAACATCAATGTCACCTCATGGGAGATTATTGCCCAGGACTACTCCAAATGGAGGAAGAGTCTGTTGCAGGCATCTTAGTACTTTTAAACTTCACAATGACTACAGGAGATGGAAAAGGGGGAACGGCAGAAACAGCATGCCATGGACCAAATCAAGAATCCAGTGCCATGCACCCTACATAGAAACACATGTCCAAGCTGCAGCAGAGTCTGTTGATCTGTGATAGGCCTCATTAGCCATCTTTGGACACAGGGATAAGACAATCATAGAAGACAATCATCCTTGACTGTGAAGAATTGCCAAAGAAGACTTGCATATATGTCTGCCCAACCTCCCTGCTGGTGTAAACACACAGAACTTCATGGAAGCTAATGATATTGAACTAGATGGTGAAATGAAAGTATGGCTTGTAGTTTGAATTGATGGGTCCTATCCTGCTTCTACTGAAGTCAGTAGAAGTTTTGCCATTTGGAGAAAGTGGCAGGGAAGCGGGAGGAGTGAGTTTGGGCTTGGAGGTTAGTTATTTGTGCCTATTAACATTCCCAAATATCTGGCCTTTAATGAGCTGATATTTGAACATGTTTGTTGAACATAGGCCAAGATCCACCTCCCCTTTAGGCAGGTAAGTAGAACTTACATGAATAAAATTAGCCACAAAAGTGACATTCAGGCCACTAGATCCTACTTTTCTCTGTGCATCTTGCCTTGTTTTTCTGAGCATGTTCAGAGGATATCAATGCTGCCCATTCTATTTCACCTTGGGAAGGTGCATAAACTTTGTGAAATACTAGTTGGTCCAATAGGGCAAAGCTATTCCATTGTTTTTCAGTTTTAAACAGTGAGTGCTAGACAGAGAAACACCATTGGAACAGAACTCAGGAACTCCATCCAGGGCAGTGCCCATCTTACAAAGCTTGTTTGCCTCCTGGCCCCATATATCTTCCCCTCTTGGCTCCCCAAAAGACCAGCTTCAATGGGAGGGGAGAAGGATAAACTTACCTCAGATTGGTAGTTAGGATACTTTTCTGGGAAGTGAGAGACATAGACTCACACCTCCTCCACATAGCAGGAGATGGTCCTGCAGGTTAGTTAGAGAGAGACAAAGGGTCTGCAGATGTTGTCTACTGCTCCATAAAATAAACTGTGTTGTTCTTCTCATTCAATGTATATGTGTGTTTACTGAACACACTAATCACTGTGCTAATCACTAGGCTGTTGGCCTAGAAACCTTCCCCTTTTCCATTCTGAGGGACATACACAGTTATGCACCTTCCTGGAGGAAGTAGGAGCTAAGATCCATGCGAGGGCTTTGAAAGGCCACTTAGCTAATATGAGATACATAGGTCCTGCTAACTAAGGGATGGGCAAAATATGGCCTGCGGGCTGGATCTGGCCCATGAGGCCATTCTATCTGGCCTGTGGGGCCCCTAAAGAATTTAGAACATTAGTATTTATCTGCCTTTGCTTCCTGTCAAAAATGACAGGAACCAGGGGCAGTAGGACCCAGGGGAAGCCCTGGCAGGCTCCTGCAACAGTGGGGCCCGCCTGGCTCCTGACCCTGATCCCTGGCCAGAAGCCCCAGCAGAGGCTTCTAGCCTGGGAATATGTGGCTGCCCCAGCGGGGGAACCTCAGATAAGGTGGGGGGAGGGGAAGGGCACAGGAGGACTCCAGGGAAAAGCGGCCTGGGGAAAATGAACACAGGGAAAAGCAGCCCTTCCCCTCCTGTGTGGCTGGTGCTCCGCGTGAGGCTGTCCTGAGCAGGCACAGGCGGGCTGCAAGTGGCTGCAGTGTAGGGCGCCGGCCACGGGGCAGGCAAGGGGCTGCTTTTCCCTGTGCTCAGCACCAGCTTGTAACCCACCTTCACTGCCAGCCTGGGCCCCGTGCCAGCTCTGGGCTCACCTCTCGGGGCTGCGCTGTGGCAGGAGCAGCTGCTCGGCATGGAGGAAAGCAACCCCCCCACTTGCCGCACTGGGCAGTGTTTGCCACTGCTGCCTCTGTGCTGCCTAGCATGTGAGCTCCAAGTGGGCAGTGGCAGCAAACACTACCTGGCAGGGCAAGTGAGGGGGAGAGGGGGGCACTTTCCTTTGCACCGAGCAGCTGCTCCCGCTGCAGCGCAGCCCCGATGGGTGAGACTAGAGCTGGTGCGGGGCCCAGGCTGGCAGCGGGGGCAGGTTACAAGCTGGTGCTGAGTGCGAGGGAAAACAGCCCCTCGCTCACCCCATGGCTGGTGCCCCACACCGCAGCCATTTACAGCCCACCTGGGGCTGCCTGTGCCTGCTCATGACAGCCCCGCTTGGGCTGTGAGTGGCTACAGTGGGGGGTGCCGGCAATGCGGCAAGGGAGGGACCGCTTTTCCCTGCTGGTGAGCAGGGGGTCAGGGCTGTGTTCTGTCCCCTGCCTGTACCACGGGGCTGGAGGGCACTGGGAGCGAGTGGATGCGGGAGTCAGTGGGAGCATGGGGCCATACTGGTGTGCTGGGGCCAGCGCTGGCAGGGCCCAGAGCAGGGCGGCAGGGATACAGGGGTCCTGACTGGCAGGGGCTCTATGGAGCCAGGCCAACTCCCCCCTCTCTATGCTGGTGCAGCCCAGCCTGATTCCATAAACCTGCTAGCCTGCGCCCTGCTTTGGGCCCCACTTGTGCTGGCCCTGGGACATTGGTCCCAAGACATTGGGACATTGGTCCCAAGATGGTGACCGGGGGGGGGCACCTGTCAAGGGCTGGGGCACCTGTCAAGGGCTGGGGCTATCCATGCGGCCCTTGACAGCTTGCCAAAATTGGGTAAGCGGTCCTCTGCCCAAAATAATTGCTCACCCCTGTGCTAACTCATCTAAAGGCAGAGCTGGATTTGGCCTGTGTGTGCAAACAAAAAGGCCTATATGTTGCATATTTAAGGAGTTGGGATTAATTATTCAACTTAAGAACAAGGAGACATTTTTAAGGATATACAATTATTGAGTAATTCTCAATACATCATGTATTTATAAATTAATTACAGAGTTTTGCATTGAAAGAAAAGCAATGCTGCTTGGAAGAAAGTTTCCTGAGACTTCCTTTATCATCCCTTGGAATGGAAATTTTTAGCTCTTGGTTTAATTTCATTTTCATTTTTTTCCTATTTTATAATTATTATAAAAAAATAAGTTATAATATAATCTTCTAATTTCAAAAAGGAACTGCACTGAGCAAGAGGTAAGATTTACTTTTGGTTTGATTTTTAGCTACCAGCACTTTGTCTTTCACTTCACTAGACTGTAGAAAGGACTGGGACTTTCCAACTATTTGCATAGTCTCAGAACAGGTTAGTTAAGCAGCGGTTACAGCTAAAAATAGAAAGCAAAAAATTGTGGCACCAAATGAATGTTATCAATATGAAGCCGACCTAAATATATGGGGTTGGGTAAAGTGACCCTGCACTAGCTCCAACCCTTGTAAGGAATGAAGGAGCTGCCTGCTGCCAAAGTTGAATTCATATTGTGAAATTAAAAGGATTATAAAACTCATTGTGTATTGGAGAGACTGTGCAGCAGGCACTAATATCTCTTCATTAAGTATCCCCCCTCTCATCTTTCAAAAGCAACTGTTTCTAATAACAAATAGGGAAAGGCAATATTATCTCTGCAACTGTTTTTCCTTTTTTACTGTGCTTCACTGGAGAGCTTCTGCTTGGAACCTTTCCTTGTTTTGCTGTACCTTGGCTATCTGTTCCAGATCTGAAGACATTTTTTAAACATCACCTCTGAATTTGGCTCAGTGAGTGAAAGGGAGATTAGACTGGGGTAGCTGAGGATTCAGAAGGGAGGGAACACAGCAAAGCACAAAGGGAGGTCAACAGAAAGTATCAGGGTATGGAAGGAAGGGTTAAGCTGCCCACTGGTTTAACTTAGACCTTACTCTGGATTTTCACTATTTAAGTTACAGCTCATTTAATTCTCTTTCATATAACTCAGTTTAATTTATGCATCACTTCTGAATTTGGCAGTTAGTGATTCAAGCCATTTGTCAGCTTTTCACAGTCTCCTCTACTACATGCATCCAGGGAGAAATGTCATACACACCAGGACAAGAATATTCACTTTATTTGACATTCAGCTTCCACATACACTATTGATTGTTTTTCACCTTGTGTAAAGAACAGACTGTCTAGCTCACAGTCTGTTCATTTTTATACAGATCTATGTAAAGGTTTTTACAAGATTTTTAAAAGCAGGTTTTTAAGATTATATTTAGGCATCTGAAATTAGCGCTCTGACTTTCAACCGCCCTCAATGGCTACCACTGAAATCAATTAGAGGATTAGATCTTGGATGGGTGTGTTAAATTTTTCTAGACTAGATAATTTAGCTGATAGTTCAATGCCTAATGTCCAGCCATTAGATAAAACATTGGTACAAGTTCTCTTTGACCTTAAGTAGCCATTACTTACAGTGTTTTCTATGATATGTATTTTTGTCATATTTATCATCATTTGCATAAAAAAGATATTAAGGAATTAATTGTGTACATCTTTATGTGAATAGCTCTTTTTACTTGAATGAAGTCTCATCTACTTATTGAACTATGATGGACAGGTGTGCTGGAACCTTCGTAACACTTACTGTTAGCAGGTTAATTAAATCCATATTTGGTTCTAGATGATGGGAAGCAGTCTGCAGGGAAATCAGTTCACTCAAGGTCATGGAAAGCTGCTGCATTTTCACTATGTTTACTTTGTTCTCATCTATCCAGTCTGGAAAGATGACATGGACAGCGATCAAGTCTTTCAAGTGTACTCCTAAAATGGGGATTTTGAAGCCAACACAGTCAGCAAAAGCTTTGCGATAGTTGCAGTAGTTTCCATTGGAGGAGACCAGTTCTGTCATTTCATTCCAGTCCTATAAACAGCCATAAGATCCAAGACTCAGTAAGAGCATTCATAACAGTTCTTTGACCTATTCTAAATGACATCAAGATGCTGAATTTGTCCATTTCCTTCCCATCACAGATAATCAAAAACAAGATATTCACACTCTAACTGTTTTTATCAAGAGCAACCTAACTCTTTACTTAGGCTTTAATGGGATTCAAGTGTTCTAAAGCCTAATATATCTTTACTGAAATACTGGTTATACATGAGATACTGGATTTTTCAGTAAGATATTTATTTATACTGTGGATCCCACTGTACCTTTGTAACCTCAGAAGATAGATGAGAGTGCGTTTCTTTGAGACGAGAAATAGAACTGTGGCTTAGACCTCCTACAACTGCCATCAGGGTGTTGAAGTTCTGGAGATGTAGCAACTTCTGCATGGGAATCAAACATATGAACATTAAGCTTAGGCAAATGTATTGCATGACACTGGATGACTGCTGTACCTGTGTTAAAGTGGATGAGTTAGTCACTGCTGAAATACAGTAGGAAGTGTATAGACATGTAGATTGGGACACATGACATGAATACGTTTCACATGACATGAATATGTAATATTTAATATCTCCATTTTCTTGTAGAGCAGGGGCACACCAAAATGGGCAAACAGATGCACCCAGAACACAAGAAAAGCAACAGAAGACCAACAGCAACGAGAAGGCTTATTACATATTGAAGTGTACTCTCTACAGCAGCTCATGTGGCAGCCAGAATATTGTCCATCTGTATGGTATTCATTTACTACTCCAAGCCCTGAGTGCTTTTTCCTCCCCTAGCCATGTCTACTGCTGTAGCCACTCTACTTCTGCACAGCACAGAAGGTGGAGAGTAGGAAGACAAGTGGAGAGTGGTTAGAAGCCTGATCATTAAATTGCATCTGCAGGTGCTTTTAATAACAAAGTAACAAGCGAGGTGCAAATGCCCAAGTCATGCTGTTCTAGCACAAATTAGCCCACATGCTTAAACTGGCTTAAATAGAGATTTTAATGCAGAAATCAATAGGATTTGGAAAACAGCTTGTGCCATTTGCATCATGTAGATGGCTGTCCATGTTACTCAGGCATCATAAGGGACTTAACACTGCCTTACATTAAAATGCTGATCTAGAAATAACTATGGCTGAAAAAAATATTCATCAAAGAAACAGCTTGAAATCACAGTGGCAGAGTGGTTGTGGTATCTTGGAAAGTTCCAGCGGTGACCACAAGCCTGGCTCTGGGCTCATGCCAAAGGAAGCTCCAAGTTGACTCAGCTGTACATGAGTGCTTGGTGATTTTGGCTGGGGAGTCAAAGAGGAGTGGATGTGATGTTAGCCATACCCCTCCCTGGGAAACTGTTGTCTCTCAACCACCTAGTCCAATAACGCTTTAGATGTGGATGGACCTTCCTCAATAGTTTTCTGCAGCGATGGTATGTATAATTTTCTTCTATCAGACAAAGCATGGTTCAAAGATTTATCTTACCTGTGCAATGTTGATAAACTTTGTAATTACTTCTGCCCGTTGCTGGGGTGTTGGTTTGCTGAGAACCATAAGCTGGACCCACTTAGAGATACCATTAAATAATGCAATAGATCTCTCCAGGGTAGGGTTGTTTTCCAAGCAGCCATGGATCACATAGCTTTGATAATCTATAAACTATCCAAGGAAAGAAATGTACAGGTAAGCATTGCATAGCACTCTTACAATCAACATGATACTTGTGCTACTTTTCCTTTAAAACAAGAGATTGCTATTTCTATTAGGTTTCCCTACTGCACCTGGGCTACCTCTTTAAATTATATGAAGATACTTTTATGAGCAGTTTATAAAATGTTACTGTTAATGTATATATATGTCAGAAAATACAGCAACTCAATAGGTCTTGAACTTTACCATCATAAAATCAGCTTCTGCTACAGATTATCCAATACTTATCC
Organism: Crocodylus siamensis; assembly: GCF_052110815.1. Taxonomy (NCBI): domain Eukaryota; kingdom Metazoa; phylum Chordata; order Crocodylia; family Crocodylidae; genus Crocodylus; species Crocodylus siamensis. The sequence continues at coordinate 152,779,296 of NC_143395.1, read as the reverse complement.
CCTCCAGCCATTTTTTGTCATTGTTCATCCGCTTGACACTGAAAAAATAAATGTTCTTTTCTTCTTCTACAAGTTATGAGGAGGTGAATATGACAGTTTAATTCTCTTGGAGTGAATTACCCTCCAATATTCTGACAGATTGCATTGCTGACCTCACAAGTGAAATCGTAGTTCCATTGAAATCGATGGTTTTTGCCACAGAATTCACGGGAGTCAGACTTCTATCCTAAACACAACACCAATTTCTTTGTCCACATTTTGATTTTTATCTTATTTTTTTCCAAGAAGACCTTTATGAAACATATTGTCATTGAAGGGATTTCAACCAGATTTATAGTTTCTGATTTCTAGGCTTTTCAAGTGTATTGATACTGCTTTACACGGCAGAGCTACTGTGACTGCGTTTGACTTACTTAAACATTTGAAATATTTGTTTTTAACTGGCCCTCTAACAGATTAAGTCCAGATCTCCAGCAGATTATGTCCTACTCTAACCTAAATACACTGTTTTTAAAAATATGAGCCCAAATTGCCTTTTCCTTGGTCTACTGAACAAAAATTGCTTGTTTAGAGACCACCTGACAGCAGGTACAGTAGGTATCTTTCCAGGAGCTGAAAATTTACAACATGTCACTGCTTATAATTTCCCAAAACTTTTTTCAACAATCCTCAATCCCCTTTTCTTTCCATTTCCCACCTTTATTATGTGAAACCCACTAGGTCTTGAGCTTAGCTTTCAACCTACATCCACAGAAGTATGGTCTTCTCTTAACTCCCTGACTTGTCCCCTGCTAGTTGATTGTCTGCTACTCCTATTAATAGCCACTTTTACCTTTATTTAAAACCTAACATGCCTCTATTTGCTCCGCTTATCAACTTCTACCTCACAGTAGGGGAAACATAAGCTTAGCTGACTCCAGCCCATGTACCAGAAACCCTAACTGGTTCAGGAGAATTATCTGAGTTAGTAGACTCAAACAGATAAATTAACTATTATTATAAATATCAAATTGCAATCTTCCAGTTTAAGCCACCAGTACGTAAGGTCTCAATTTTCTCTCTGGGATTCCCAAGAAGCTTCAAAATATACTTTAAACAATTTATTTAATGTCCATCTCTTTTCTTGGGCACTTTTGCATGCTACAAATCATTTCCATCCCTCGTTAGGCCTAGTGTTGTACAGATAACCCACATTTATTCTCCCACATTGTATAGAATTACTTCCCATTATTTAGAGTCCAGAATGGCAGAAACTTTACTTTGATCTTAAGGAAAACCCTATTCATGCTTGTCTCTCTTTTTTTCATCTCCTCATTGACTTCCTTATTCTCTCTCTTGAAGAATCAAGGATTAAAAAAAATCTGGACTTCTATTCTTTTTGGTTTCCCAAGTTTCTTCACAACAGTGTCTTTCTGCTAAGAAGAATTAAGTCTAGCAGCCTTCCTGCTAGGATAGTTTCTACTTGCCATGGAAAGAACCAAGGTCAAGAGAGCATTTACTACGAATATTTGTTAAGAAGAAGCCAGTTCTTCAGTTAGTGTTTATAACACAGTTAAAACTAGGTTCCCCTTTTTGAGAGTCTCGCATCAGTACCACAATTCTAATATTCCTCTGATTTCCGTTGTCATTGTCATTCAGTTTTTCCTTTTGTTCCAGATGTTTGAATTAGTGATGAGAGAAAGAAGATCAGGTCTGAATTTACCCTGGTTACCATCCAATGCCATTCTAGTCCAATATCAACTCAAGGAAATCTTTTGCATCTGACTTAACAGTAGGTATCAGTTTATTTCAGCATGGGACATACTGACTGCCCTCTTGTTTAGTTCCTTGGGAACTCAACACAAGACATTTTACTGTATTTCTGCAATTCAGTAAAATGCTGGATATGCAAGATCTGCAGGGTGAGCAAATAGAGACCAAGACGAGCTGCCCTCCCAGGGTGAAGCATATACACTTCCATGACTATTGTAAGCATTTGGGAGTCACGGTTTTGCTTCATACTGGGGTCACTTTTAGGATGCGCTAACTCAAGAATGTTCCTTTAAGAACACAGTACCCCTAATGTGTCCAGGAAACATGACAGGCCCTAAACATCAAATACCAAAATAGGAGGAAAATAATGGCACTTGTTTTATGTCCTAAGGGTATAGCTGCACAGCACAATGAAGTCATGGAGCACAAGTGTTACCTTAAAGCAAATAAAGTCTCAGTTTAAGTGCAAGGCCCTATTAAGAGTATCATTGTGAATGAAAAAAAGAGCTGTAGGTTTCTTACAGAGATGCGTCTAAAAGACTTGTGCTCTAGGAAAGTCAGGTGTTCGGCTAGTTCAATGGGCTCCAGATGGTCAAACAGCAGGCAGGCTTTTCCTTTCTTAGAAGTTTTTTTCCTTTGTGTGACTCTTCTCATCCAGTCATAGGAGGGACTGCAACAGAAAAGAAGGCTCATCATATCCTGTCCACACACCTCTTAGTGGGAACCATTATCTGCTGTAGCCATGTGTAGGGTGACCACAGGGGTGCATGTGCACCCCCTGACAGGCAGCGCTCCAGGGAGTGGGGGCACCAGGACAAGTGCCGCTGGCACTTCTGGGATAAGATTGTATTGCTTACCATCTGAAGTGCTGTACAGTATTGGATTAATAATGGGAACATGGACAATATACTCTTCTGTGCTATATTGTATCATATAATTAATGGGGATCTAACAGCTACGTTACAAAGAACTAGAAAAGTATTAGAGTGATATTGTAGCTGTGATGATCCCCAAAAAAGTGCAGGAGGCAATACTTTTTGTATGCAATCTCTTTTATTAAACCAATAGTAGAGTTGGGAGAGATATAGAAATGCTTTCAGGCAAAAGATAATCTACTTCAAGTGTGTGTCTAAATGTCTCCCAACTATGCAGTTGGTTCAATAAAAGAGATCACCCACAAAAATCCATTACAAAGAAGATCTAGGTCTGACCAAAACTGACTTGAATAATAGTCCATGAGGATTTAATTTATTTGGCTTTTAATGGCTGAGGCTAGGGACAGACATGCACATAAACCCTTTAAGTGATCAGAAACTGGTTTAAACCTGTAACAGAACAGATGTTCAGTACACATAAACCAATTTGAAAATGGCTGAAACGGGTTTGAGATAAACCCGGTTGAATGTAGTATCAGACTTAACTGATTTGAGTCAAACTGGCTTATGCAATGTCTGTCCCAAATCCCTTGCTGGTTTAAGATAAACCAGCCCCCCCAGCATCCTGACATGCTCTCTGTGCTCTATGGGGCTCTCTGCTCCACAGCAGAGATGGCCCCTCCCCTCTGCTCCCTGGCTGCAGCTCTGGCAAAGACTGCAAGTACAGCAGGGTCTGCCTGGATGCTCCCTGCCCTACTGCCCCCTCCCTCCTCCCACCCATCTCCCACAGCACAGGCCCCAGCCCAATGGACCCTAGGCATGTGGTATGCTAGCTAAAGCTGAGAGGTGTCTGTGTGTGTCTCCAATTTCACTGGGACAGGTGAACAGAACAGTGACCCCTTAGGGCATTTTGGACCTAATCAACAGGTTAGCTGGTAAGCTGTTTAAGAAGAGTTTTAACTAATGGAGAGAGGCTATTGTTTTTGCTGATGAGGTGATAAACACTGTTATCAGCTCCCTGCTGGCTTGCTTGCCTTTCAGTTTGCTGCAGACAGTATAAAGAAGCAGGGAGGGAGATTGAAAAACTCCGTATCATCAATAGATGCATACACTGCACACCCCGCGATGCATCAGAGTGCTAGCAGGAGACTGGGGTCAGGCAACACTCCTGCCCCTTGAGCAGCCAGTGGTAAAAGCCTGGGATGGTGCAGGCAGACATCCCTAATCAGAGGTCCTGCTGGGGCCTGGCCACAGCCCCCCTCAGCTAAGTGCTGTGCAAGGGAAAGTAGGGCTGCTTTAGTGCTCCCCCAACTTCTAGCCTGAGCCACTGCAGGCATGTGCCTGAATTTCCTCAGTCCAGAGCGGATGTCTGTCCAGTTACAAACCAGTTCAGTCTAGCCAGGTTAGACTAACCTGCAAAGATTGAATCAATTCAGGCTCGGGCTTTTTGAATGTCTGTTCCTAGTCTGAAAGACCACAGGCTAAGAAAAAATAGAACAGTAAATGAAAAGGCATCTTTTATTTATATGCAACAGCTAGAAAAGGACTATGTTGTACTGACAAAGGAGGGACCCTCATAGTTACTCAGCGCAGAATGATATGGCACATATATTCTTTTGTGTTTTTTTGTAGAATGGGGTGTCAGTGTGGATGAATGAGGCTTGCTGGGCTAGTCTATCAGCCAGATTGGGACCAACCTTCTGTGCCATGTACAGCATCTGCTGTTCCAGGTCTAGCCTGTACATCACATGCAGCACATGCCAGTCCCATTCCAGGGCCTGCACTAGATATGGTGCTTGGGGTGGACCTGGCACTGCTTGCAGCACAGGAAATTGGTCTGGGCTGGTGTGCAGAGCAACCCCAGGCCTAGCATATGCTGCATGCAGCACATGGGTTGGATACACTACACATTCTGCATATGGTATAGGGAGGCAGCTCAGGGTGTGTGTTGTAAGCAGCACACTGCTGGCTCAGCCGTGTGTGTTGGTTCTGGCATGCCCTGATCTGGACAGATTCAATCCAGACTGGCCCCAGAATCAGTCAGCTGGTCCAAGGCAGGAGTCCCATTTGGCCCAGGGGGGTTGTGGGAAAATCCTCCCCCTCCATATATGCCACAATCCTCCCCAGCCACCCCTCTGCACATGGCCTCTCACCAACCCCATACCCACCCACACACACACCCACATGATCCCCTACCCCACATCTACACCCCTACATCTATCCCCCCACACACACCCACACCACACATACCCACAGCCCCCCACCAACCTATACTCACCCACCCATTCTTCCCACCCCCCCCCACAATATACAAGAGTAAGACTTCATTTTAAGCTCTTATACAATCACCTTTATGTACACTACACAAGTGTTTCCCAACCTTTTCCATTCCACAGGACACTTACATAAATTTAAAAAAATAGTGGCACACCACTCCCTCCCCCTGTCCCCAACAGGTAAGATGGCCATTGCTGCCACCACCCACTGCCCTCTGCTGCCGCCATTCCGCGGAGCAGGTGGAGGGGTGGTGCGTGGCACTGGCTGGAGCTACTCCTTGCTGGGAGCCATGCCCCCCAAGAGCATTACAGATAGACAGACTAGGCCCTTTATATATACAAAATGTTTCATTTATTTGTGTGACTTTTCAAAAATTCCGCAGCACACCTGTTCATGTCTGATGGCACACCAGTGTGCCACGGCACACCAGTTGGGAAACGTTGCACTACACAAACACATGTAAATCGGGACAAAAATATTTTTTTGAAATCAGATTAATGCATCTTGTAGTAGATGTTTGATTTTTAGAATATAATTTGGTATTTTTCTGGTTCTGAGGTGGCAAACCTCCTTGTTGAATGGAGTATTTTCAGGGGGAAGGAGAGGGATTTCTTGTGGCAAAGGTCAGGGGTTAGGGGGTAGGACTTCCAGTCCCAAGATGGTGACCAGGGGGAGGAGCACCTGTCAAGGGGCGGGGCTACCCTTGCTGCCCTCAACAGCTTGCCAAAACTTGGTAAGTGGCTGTCTGCCTGAAATAATTGCCAGCCCCTGGGGTGGGTACTTCCATTCCTAACATTGCAAATATTGTGCAGCACCCTTAAAAGAATCTTATGACACCCTTGGGTGTATAATACCCTGACTGAGAATTACTGTCTTAGGCTAAAATATTTATAGTAGTAAGCACAAGCCACACTATCTGGAGTTTAATTTCCAACATTCCTAGGTTTTGGATCTAGGACTTTGATTCAGTCACCCATACTAAAAAAAAATAGTTATGTGGAGATCAACATAACATAACATAACATAAACACAAATAGGACTTCTGAAGCTAACTCCACAACAGCACAGTATGCACATATGCCATGTGCCCTAAGAATCCATTTAAAACTAATCATATTTCAAATAAGAAATCTGCAACAAACTGACATAAAAGTATGGTGGGAGGGTTAAAACAAAATGCTTTGGTTAAGTTAAACTTTTGTTAGTAATAATTCTTCTAGCTCTAAGCACACTGAGAAATGTACCTTTAGCTACAGAATTCAAAATATTATTTAAAATATTAACTTTAAGACCCAAGACTCATGCCATTTCATTGTAATCTTTCCTGCAAAAATGTCTCACAATCTTCCCTGACATAAAAGGTTCTTTCCATTCTGTTTTTCTTTACATTAGAAAACACCAGTAAGTGTCTTCTATAGTCTAAAAGAAACCTGATAAGCAGATGGACTAACAAAATAGCTAATATGACTTCTTTGCTGACATTAGAAATTCAAAGGTATAAGATTCCAACTTGAGGCCCTATCATTTATATTTCTAATAAAAGTATGGCTAAAACTGAGCACTCCAGATATTATACAGTTAGGAAAATACTACAAAGATGCATCAAACACTGTGAAATAATCATATTCAGAGTAGGAACTGAATTGTCAGAGATTTTTGGAAGGTAGACAAGGAATCTGAAAAATCTTAAGGTTCCCTGTTAAATGTGATACTTGCAACATACATAATAAACATACTTTGTTTAACCATGCCCTGTGGGATGATTGGTGCAATGTTCACTCATTCCCTGTGAAGAGATCAATGCTTTCTAGCAATAGTAAAGCAGTGTTTTTTTCTTACCAGCATTGACTTTGGAACACACATGTCCAGGGGCATAATTTATTCCTTTCAGATTTATATAAAAATGCAGTAAGGAGAGGATTCTTCTTCCTTGAGAATCATACAGGTCTATCTTTATAATCATAAATGTGATTTCAAATTTTGGACTGAATACCACTTTTTTGGAAATTGCTTGCTGGTGTTCTCCACTAACTCATTTTGGGTGCCTATACGCATACTCTGATCCATTCTAATTGAGTCTGCTCTGCATTCTAATTAGAACACTCTAGCATTGCCGCAGCGTCATGTGTATAAGGTCCCTTGGGTTTAAAAATGGCCCCTGGAATACTTTAACTAAAGCTTGTCAAATGAGCTTTAGTTAGAGTATCCCATAGCCCTTTCTAAATGCATGAGGGCTTAATAGATATCACACTGTGGCATCTTAATAAGAGTGTCTATCCTGGAACCACTTTAATTAAAACACGCCCTCATCCCCAAGTATTTGCATAGGCACCCTGAAGCCCAAATGAGATCGTCAATCTGAACACTTCCTTCGCAGAACTCTGGCATTACAAAACACAGAAAGAAAGGTGCTTAAGCACTTTAGAGAGTATAGCCTTACATGCTAGAGATGTCAATAAGGTGGATATGAGCCTCATAACCAAGCTGGGTGGCTACTTCCCGGAATTCCTCGGTCAGACGGATTAAACCAAGATCCAAGTTAAATTCTGCAGGAAATTCCAAAATCCAGTATCTGAAATCATGAGAGAAAGATTAGTCAAAGATCCAGGCACAACATTCTGGGACTGCATAGATGCACTTCTGATGCGTTGCCAAACTAATCTGAGTGTTATACTTCAAAGAATTAAATACAAACCAAATAGTGGCATGAGTTTTTAGAAAGTGTTCATGCTTGATGCAGTGAAAGTTTCAAAAGGCTGAATAACTCCAGATGAACGTTTATGTTTAAAACAGGATTGCATCCCTTGCCCCACCACCATCCAGGCAAAAAGCATTAGTAGAGGTTGACTGGTTTAAAAAGCTCTTATAAAATGGATAAGAATTGACAGTATTCATAGAACTACAATTTTACCTCATGAAATAGCAGATTTTTAAACGGAATTCATCGCAATTTTCCCCACTGGCATCTCTATAGGTGGACTAGTTAAGGAAAAAAAATCATCTTTATGGTTTCAGCACCATTTACTCTGTAGTTGACTGGTCTGTTGAAAGAGATGGAGTATACTTCCTGAGCACTTGTTCAGCCAAACAGTTATGTGCTACACTTAAAAAAAAAGAGATAACAGCTAGTAAAAAACAAGTATGTCTTTAGGCCACATAGATGCCATTTCTTACGTGGTACCTTCTGCTCTAGGAAAATCATGCATCCAATACAGTCTGTTTTTTCTGGGCAAATTGTTTTCCAGAAAAACTGGCCAACCAAGGAAATTAACAGATATTTCCAGATGCAGGGGAGATTTTCAAAAGGCACAAATGACATTTAGGTGCTTAGATGCCAAACTCCCATTGATTTCAATGGGCATAGGAATAGGCCCTCAGTCACTGGAGAACTGCATATTCTGATGACACTATCACTGTTTAATAAATAGTCTGTACATGATATTAGAGACACACTTGGCTTCCAAAGTACTAACAGAAGGTTTTGTGGCTCTTTGAAGGATATATGGAGAGAAGTTTGCCTGCCAGTTCTGTGGAAGACAGATACCATCGGTGCATTAGAAGGAATGTTCTTGGCAACTGAGTGGTGCCCAGACCTCCTTTGTCATCTGCAAAACAGAGATACTTTCAAAACAACTGGCCTTCAATATTCAAATACTGAAACCTAACAACTTTCAGATATACATGATCCATTACCTTCCTTAAGGGCAGTCATATATATTAATATTAAAAATGAAATTGTATTCAAAGTATTGTCCATTAAAATATTCTCACAAAGTATATCAACTGAGTAGTAAGCATAAACTCAAACAAAGAATGCTTTTCTAGCAGTTAAAGTTAACAAATTGCAATGGCTGTAGCATGCCAACAATTATAAAAGCAGAGTGTAAAATGGAACACAAATGAACTGCCCCCCTTTCCCCAAAAGAAAAAAGGTATAGTTCCACTCTCCAAAAAGCCTCCAAATATATCCCACCCTCCAAAATAAATATTTCTTATGAGGTGCACAATAGTGATTCTGCTGATTCAAGAGGGAAGTGTCTTCCTTCCTACTTAACATGGTTTTATAAAAGCCATACATTTTGAACAAAAAATGTACATTGATACCAACTGATCACAGTGACCAATTATGTGCTTATGTAAATCAGAATTCTAGATTAATGAAACACATAAGTACTTAGAAGGTCAACGGATTTATCCAATTTTAAAATGACCATCAGAAAATTCAGTTTTGTCATTTATTGAAAACAACTGTCACAATGACCAACTATCACAATCAAGAATGTAAGAATGTGGCTGTTGCTGGGCATGTATGCTTGAGACACTAGAAGGGCAATAGACTAATTCTACTGTGCCTTAGCACGCCATGGCAAAAGCCGTGCTAATGTGTTAAGGCACAGTAGAATTAGTCTACTGCACATTAGCATCACCTAAAAGACGTATGCTGATGCTACTGTGCAGTAGTGCTGATTATGGCGCATTAAATTAGTGTACCTGTTATTACAGGTACTAAACTTAATGAGCCATACAAATAGGCATTAATGCACATGTAGATATGCCTACAGAGAAGTAGCAGAGAGAGTAAATGTAAATGAGACAGAGTAAATCAGAAAGAAAAGAGATGAAGAGAGGAAGCCCATATACAGTGGACTTCAGTAAACAAAAAATGTGTATAGGTGGTTGGGAAGAGTGGTATTCTGAACATATAAGATGTGCCCAGACTCTGCTGTTTATGTCCTATGTGGGATCATTGTTTTAGAGCCAGATTCACACACTCGATATGGTCTGGACACAGTGGCATGTCTATCTGAATTCAGCTGCAGGATTCAGTCCTTTATTATTTATGTCATGTCCATCAGTGTTTAGGCATTTATTACTGTCTTCAAAACAGAAGTCATATTATAATCTCATTCAAACTGAGGGCTGTCATGATCTTTAAAAGTCAGATGCCTCATTTTAATTAAGATCCTAATTCAAAGCACTTAAGCACCTGCTTAAATCCAATTGACGTCAATGGGACTTTGGCCCATGTTTGCATGTTTTCATGAATCAAGGCCTATTGTAACTCCCTTTTCCACTTTAAAAGGCATGTCAGAGTCCACAAAATACAGTAGGAGGATTTATTTTCCTTAATAAAACTAAAAATTGGGAAGTTTATGACCTTTCCCAACCTCAGTTTCATGATCAGTGATTTCTGTTTTCAAAAGAGTAAAAGTCATTTCTATTTATAGCAATTCATAAAGGCACACATAAAGTACTATATTATTGACCCTAGAGTCTCATAAATGGAAACAGTTTCTATAGGCAATGGTTCATTAAAATGAGAGCCTAAAATCATATTACTACCAATTGCTACATGACACATACGAAAATCTTCCAGAATTAGGTCTAAAAGACCCATGTAACAACAATGCAAAACAAAATCAACACATGGAGAAATAAATCCATACTTTTATAAGAAATCACAGAGAAGTCTTTAAATACCAGTAATTCAATGGTACAGTTATCTAATCTTAATACTGATTTTCAAAATCATTATATCCATCCACCTTGCATTGAAAGAAAATTACCATATTTATTGTGTAATGTTTTTAATTACAAACAAGTAGTGTTTGAGCCCACTGTATCAGAAGAGAGGCCATCTCTTCCTGACACACAAACAGATAAAAATATTGCCTTCAGCCTTTTCAATTAATGTTTTCCTTTGGGCTAGAACCAAGTATGGACAATGTCAAAGAACAGATACTTGTTTGCTAAAGGAAGCACAGACTGAACAAGGTGGTAAAAGAAGCAAAGTTATAAGAGAAGATGCATTTTAAAAACAGCAAGGAGCGAAACAAATTAACTGGCTCATACCAGACATTTCAATACAAGTGTTCAAAAGATCATCTAATGTTGCAGCTTTCCCAAGTGTATTTGACCCCATTTTCCTTTAGTCGTCGTCAAAAAATTAGAGCCATTTTCACCACACAGAAGAATATCTGTACAGCGAAACAGGCCTTATCTCTTTATGGTTGGTTGCATTCTTAGCTGGACTTCATGGAAAATCTGCAGATAAAAATAAAGAAAAGGAAATTATCATAAGAGGACTGTCCAGAAGCATTATCAGGATAGACTATTTACAATTCAGCACATCCTTTTGTAAACTGATTTTTCCCTCCACACATACACAACACAAAGAACATGAAAGACCTTCACACATTTTCAGTCCATGCTAACTTCTAATAAAGTGTTTCATTATTTGTTCGCTAGTCCAAAATAAATCCACAGAGATGTCAGAAAACACAAACCAGATGTTATGCTAGGACATGACTCATGTACAATGATGCACATTAGTACAGATCATAAGCACATTCTAGAGAACGCATACTAAAGTAAAAAGGAAGAGATTTTCAAAGATATTAATGACAGGGGGTCATCTGCTATTGAATGATAGTGGGGGCTAAGCACCCAAATGTCTTTTTATGAATCTCTCCCCAGTTGTAGGGACTTTACAAAACACTCCTTGCAATGCCCTTAAAACATGTCTACTTTTAAGGACTACACATGGCTGATTTCAAATTTATAGAAATGTGGCAAGCCTTTTAACAGCTACAATTAAAAAGCAGCAGAGAACCGTATTTGTATCTGCTATAAAATTTCTAGAAACCTATTTTTAAAGTATCTCAATTTTTAAAATATATGTAAGTTTCCTTTAAATTTGTGGTAAATAAATATGTGGTAACCAAAAATTTGTAGCACATTCAACAACTTCATAAGGAAAGAAATCAGTGGAGGGATTACACTGGCATATGACAGTCAAAGCATTGAGGGAATAAGGGAAGTTTCTTTTAAGTGAGCTTAGTGTAGGTATCCCTTGCATTATGTGGGTTTTGTATATGAAAGTTTGCTCTTATGCAATGACCCTTTTCATACCATAAATTCGTTACATGTGAGGTAAATTAACTCATATGCGATCCGTGTTGTTGAAGCCCACAGTCAGCTGCTTTGTGCAGTGTACTGTGGGAGTGATGCGCACCAAAATACATTCTCCTGTGTGGCTCTGTGCTCCAAACACGTTGTCTACAACACATGTTTCTGTAGTTGCCATCCCTATTATGACAGGACCCTGTGCTTGTGTGTACTGTCTGGTGTTGGTGAGTGCCAACATTTTCTTGCAAAAGTGGTAGAAATGGGGCTGGGGGTCAGTACAGACGAGGTCTTGGAACATATCCCTATTTGTTACATTGTAAAGTGGATTCCCTTTATGCAAATTCAAGTTATGTGCTATTTTCCAGGAACACATGTACAGCATAAAGCAAGGGAAACCTGTATAATATGATTTTTATATTGGGTGAGCAGTAACAATGCAGAACCTCTGCTCTTCTCAGAGTTACACACCCACCATATGCTCCAGACACTCATAGCAACCATAGCTTTGTATCCTCAGGGAAGTTTCTGCACCTCCTTTATTAAAATTATCCCACTAACCTATCTCTGATACACCCTCACATTGCCTTCACTACACAGGTCTGCAGCAAAATGAAGGTGAGACTGTGGCATGCTTAGTCTAGCACACTCAGGCTAGCTTTAATCTAGGTAGCACAGGTAATGGTAGCAATGAAGACATGGAAGCCTGGGGTGCCTATACACATGCTCCAATGTGTTCTAATTAGTATCCAGTTTCATTTTGCTTTTAAGATTTTCACTGTAATACATGGTCAAGATTTACAAAAAAGAATGGGTACCTGAAGTTAAGTTCTTGGCTAAGAACAGAGTCAAAAAGCCACAGACTGAAACAATTCTGTCTTCACAGAGTTCTCTAAGCTGTGTAGATTGAACTGATAAAGAATTTGTATTAAAGAAATCAGTTGAGTTTGATACTATGTTCATCCAGGTCTATCTTAAACTAGTCTTGGCCATTTTGGAAGAGGTTTATGTGCACTGAACTTACAGGTTTAAACCAGTTTCCAATCACTTAACTGGTTTATATATAATATCTGTCCCTAGCCGTTATGGGTGACCTCTAATGAGGGACATAGGTGCTATGCAGCCTATTTGGGGACCAGGTGCCTGAATAGAAACAAGAGCCATGTGTTAGGTGCTTTGGCTCCTATTACATATAGCGGGACACTTCAGAATAGGTACTAAAACAGTGATTCTCAACCACGGTGTTGGATCATCCTGGTATACCCTGAGATCCTTTTCAGGGTGCCATGGAGTGCCGTGCAATATTAGCACTGTTAGGTATGCAAACACTGGCACATGATTCATGAGATAAACCTAGAGTTTTCAAAGTTTGCTGGGGTGATTTGACCGCAGCTGACTTCCTGCTGACTACCTTGGGCAGGGGATTGGACCCAATGATCTTGCGAAGTCCCTTCCAGCCCTAATATCTATGAAATCTATGAAATAGGAATCAATAATGTCAAATGCATTTTGACTTGTTCTGGTCTTTCTGAGTCCTTTGCAACAGAAGAATACTCTTACTTTTTTGTAGTAAAAAAACAAGTGAAAGTTACGATGATGAGCGAGTCTGACAAGGGGTGCCTTTAATCAGAAATGGTTGAAAACCCCTGATCTAAGAAGAGAAGGCTGAGGGGAGATTTGAAAACAGGCTTCAAATACCAGAAGGGTGATTTTAGAGAGGATGGAGTTAGACTTTTCTTTGTAGCTGTAGGGAATGGAACTAGGAACAACAGCCTCAAACTGCTGCAGAGGCAATTTAGGTTAGTGAGTAGAAAGAACTTTCTGACTATGAGTCGGGACTACCTAAGTCACAGCAAGATAACAGGTTTTTTGTGGCTTGCTCAAGGTGTGCAGAGCCTATTTTGTGGAGGCCCCACCCCTCATCACTGATTGGCAAAGAGCCTCTTCATTCAGTCTTTATCACTACCACTTTCTTTGCCCTGCCCCTCACCGCTGATTGGTAGAGGGTGCCTTCACTCAGTCTACCTCACTACCACTTTTTTTTTGGTTGATTTTGCGGGATATTGAGGCCAATGCCAGATTTCTTGGTGATCTCAGACAAAGCTGTTTTTCCGGGTTTCCATTACATCTATGAAACTGTGATTTAGAGAAATTCCTGACTATGAGACTGATTAACCATTTGAACAGGCTACCTAGAAAAGTTGTGGAATCTCCATCCCTGGAAATTTTCAAGAACAAGTTAGACAGACACTTGGCTGTCAGGAATGACAGGCTCTTCTACCCTTTTATTCAAAGAACTGAACATGCTCACTCTTTTAAATAGGGCTGGAGGAGGAACCCTCTCTCTATACATCAGTGTAGTATTCAGCCAGGAAGCAGAAAACACAGGTTTTTTTTCCCCCTTCTTAGCCTGAAGGGTTTCAAAGGGGGACCCTTCAAAGGGGACCTGCATCTCCAGTCTCCCATAAAACTGTATTTCCCACCAGGGTCTTGGCAATTCTGGGTGCTCCATTCCTTTTGAAGCCAGGGCACAGTGCAGAAAGGAATGCAGTATTCATGGGCCCAGAGACAGAATACAAGAGGTCTAGTGGTTATTGTACTCAGCTAAGAGAAGTCCTGGCTTCCAACTACTGCTCCCAAAATCATTACTTTATTTGAAGTAAAAAAGTATTGTGGCTATAGAGTACAGCTGCTCCCAGAGTTAGGTGAAATTAGAACATGGCCCTTAAAAGAAATGTATCCTACATTTTAGATTTATTTCCTAAAGTTTTTTTCTAAGTCCCATAATAAGCACCTAAGTCAATTATTGCATCTGGTCTTATGTCTTGAAAATAATTGGGCTTATTTTCCAGGGCCAATCACCACCAACTTGTGCTGATATTTAAAAAAAATATATATCAGGCCACACATTTTTGCATAGGTAAGTCCCTGTATGTTAAAATACTGCTTCAGTTAGGTCTTGCAGGAGCCATTACTGTACATATTCCTTGCTCCAAGAAAGTAGCCAAACAGAACGGTAGGAAAGGAAGGGCTTTGAAAAGCAAGCACTTTTCTGGGTTTTTTTAGTGTTAATTACTTGTTTATCAGTGTTACCAAAGAGGAGAAATAGCAATAGTTAATAGGGGTGTGCGAAGCTTTGGTCACCAATTTGATTCAGAGAAGATTCGACCCAATTCAGAGGCTGAATCGCTGAATCCAAATTGAACTGGGAGACCAAACAAACCCTCTGAACTGATTTGGAGTCTTCGAATCAATTTGGAAAAGTTTTGAAAATTCAGAGATTCTGAAGGCAGTCTTTCAGGGGAATAGAAACTGAGAAGACGGAGGGGAGTGGGGAGGAAAGATTGATATTTGTAGCTGACCAATGACTGTGATCTTTCCCTGAGTCCCCTTCCAATCACAGTGTTCTGGGGGAGGGACAAAGAAACAGCATATAAGCCTCTGCTTGAGGCGCAGTTTCCCAGAAACCCTTGTACCTATCTCCTTGAAACTTGGAAGGCTTCATGGCCTCAGAAGGGGCTACCATGCCTGCTGTTTTCATACTGCTGTGCCTTAACACATACACAAAGTCACACATCATGTGTTTTGCTTGTCTGCACCTTGAGGTGCAGTTTCCCAGAAACCCTTACACCTATCTCCTTGAAACCTGGCAGCCCTCAGAAGGGGCTACCATCTTGGCTGTTTTCATTTAAATCTGCCAAAAAATGACAAATTTATAGGTATTTCAGTGATTTCCCCATTATAGTCTATGGCTGAATCACCAAATCTCTCTGAATCAGTGCCAAATCTTTGGAAGCCAGTTTGTCCAAACCAATTTGGGACAGTGATGTGAATCTCCAAATTGAATCACTGTCATCTGAATTGGGCTAATCTGAATCAAATAATTCCCTATTCACACAGGCCTAATAACTAATGTCCCCATGTGAAGCTTGATGACATTTTTGTATTATGGCTTTTGCCCACCTAGCAGTACTTTATAGCCATTAAAGGATTTTATCCTCATAACATTCCTTTGAGGTCAGGAAATGCCTTTTCCATCTTTACAGATGAGGAAGTTACTGAGTCACAGGGTAGATTAAGTAATTTGGTCAAGGGGAATGAGCCAGACCTAAATCTAGGCCTTTTGCATCCCAATTCTGTGTGTTCCTATTAGACCAGTTGGGCTAATTGTTTCACTAATGTACCAATATTATTTAATCTGAGGTCCAGGGGCAGATCTGAGGGGGAAGGAAGGGGGGATTCACTGGTGCAGTTATTTTGATTCCCACTTTGATTCCTGGTCCACTGAGGCTTTAAAGCCAACTGCCTGGGAGGGGTGACCACATTTCTATGTGCTGAGACAGTCAGTCAGTCAACTTCATGAGTCATTGTCATCTCTCTGATTCCTGTTAATCTCTACCTACTCCATAGGTGTTAACAACCCTCCATCCTTTTCAATGGGTTTGATGTTCCACTACTTGATGTCCCTTTCTTTTGCAATGTCACTGTCTGTTAGACATTCCTGGTAATGTCTCTTTTCTATTTTCACAGCCCTGCAGAGTGTTTTTAGCTGTAGCTGAAAACCTTAACTCTGCTGTGATGATATTAACTCAGGTGTAGAAATGATTGACAGTGAAGTGTTAGAGGCACTGTCAATGTGCTCAAGAAGGCTAGATTTTGTTTTATGAATGTGAACTATAATGGGTACAGGATGAATGAGACAATATCTTTTGACTATTTTTGTCTGGTTAGTTGTGGGTTTTTTAACTTTATATATAATCTACTGAATTAGTGCATGTTCCAATAGTTATATTTGTTTTTACTTTGATCTTAAACTGAATAATGTACTGCTAGCCTCCCTAGCATATTAATAAAGCTAGTTTCTCTTTAACTGGAGAAAAATGTGTTGGGTTAAAAGTAATATGTCATAAAATCTGCACCCTCCTTTTCAAAATCCTAGATTCACCCATGCTGAGATTTATTTAAATCACATATTCTCAGAGCATCTAAGTGCTGTACCACAATTGAAAATAGATTTATAGTGTCAGGAACAGCCAAGCACTAAACAGTAGTATGAGTGCTAAATAATTATGAACATTCAAAATTTGGGAGCTTGATCCAAGGAATTCCACAGTTCTAGGACTAAAGCTGCAATCTGTCAAGTGCCTGACCACCTTCAATAGGAATTGGGGGGAAAGTGGGGGAGCTCAGTACCAGGCCCATTATTTGGGCAGAGACTGGAAAGGACTGTTCTATTTATGCAACCCCAAAAGTTACCAGATTGACTTTCCAAAAAGCTAAAACAATTATGGAACAGGAGGAAGAAGGCAGAGATTCAAAAGAACTGGAGGTTATCAGAGACAGTACACCAATAACAGCACAGTGAGTACATTTACACATGCAATTAGCAGGTAACAATAAGCTCTGGCACAGTCTGCACTAGTGTTTATTTCTCTTGGATGCAGCATTTACGTGTGTGCCTGGGACTGCAGCATGTTGAGCTGGGGTGGAGCAGCCCCTCTCCCCCCCCAGACTGGAAGGGGGTCTGGGGGTCAGCCCGGTTCAATGTGCTACAGAGGTACTGGCTGGGGTACAAAGGTGTTCCAGTGTAGGGCTAGCCAGCTGGCAGCCCCTTCACTATAGCACCTCCTGTGCCCAGCCAGCCCTGGTCACTCTCTGCCTGTGTGTTTCAGTGCACATAACTACTCAGCTGTAGTATAGTACTTGTCCCAGACAGTACTATACTACACTGGAGTTAATTAATTTACTGTGCACTAATACAAGCACATGTGTAGACAGTAACACTTTACTGCAGAGCTAATTAGTCAGCTCCACAGTAAAGCAGATGTGTAGATGCACCCAGAGTGAATTTTAGTGCCCAATCCAGGATATTAAGGGGGAGGGAGAGCAAGAGGGAGTAAAAGAAAGCACCAGATTTTGATAAAGCTAATAAATAATATTCCAAAAAATGTTGTACCAAGTTATTTATTATTCCCAATAAAAATCTTGGCTAAGGTAGAACTTTGGTTGGAAATGCAATGTGCCAGTCAGGTTCCATTAAAAGCGTATTGATAAACCAATAAAGAATCTGGAAGTTTGGATCTACTGTTTAGCAACAACATTAATACTAACTGTATGGCCTTGCCTGTTCAGAAAGAAAAGTCATCAATAGACAATTTTCACATAATCCATTGCAAATGAAAATGGTTCATATTGTATGCGCATGCTGGGTGTGTCCATACATTCAGGCACGTGCACTTGCAGCAGCTCAAATAGAAGTGGTGCAAATTTGAGATGGAGCTTCCTACCTCCATGCATGTGCCTGGACATGCACTTTGGTGTGGGACAAATTGTGTCAACTGGAGCAAATTAACTCTGCCTGCCTCCTCCTAAGACTGCAGCTATGGGGAGCTAGAGGCCGGGGCCAGTACCTGTGCTAGCCCCAGTATAAAAAGCTGCTCTGTGCTGGCCCCAGCAGTATAAAAAGCTGCTCTGGCAAGTAGCTCAGGGCTACTCACTCTCAGGAGCTTCTGGGGCCTGGCTAATTGTATCTGGGGACACTACCTCTTCTGCCAGCCAGACTACTGAAGCAGCCCTGCACCCTCTACCCACTGCAGCAGTCTGGCAGTGGGGGCTACTGCCTGCCTGTGACCTGCTGTCACCTGCAACAGCATGTAGCTCTGAGGCTGCATGCCTGCCAGACCCAGATGGGGACTACATGGCCATCAGAGGCATCTGCACCTCTGGGCCAGCTGCCAGTGGGCTGTGGCTGCAGAGTTGGCCTTTCTCCAGCACTACTGCTATGTGTACCACCACCCAGCCATCTGGGCAGCTATCGCCTTGGAGGTGTTCTTAGTGTGGTGGCCTTTTTTGAACTGTCAAAGCATGCCCTCCTGGCCTCAAGTGGCCAGGAGGTCAGCCACCTCCAGCTCGGTCCCAGGTGCCAGCTCTGAGTAGGTTGCTCTGCGTTGGTCTTGCCATTTGTCTCACTAGCAGAAATTCTGGTGTTTCCTATTTAAAAACTGCAAAATCCCTAATAAAAAAATCCCAAAGTCAGTCTTTAAAATACCCACAAATCCATGTCCTTCCACAATTAAAACAAAAGACCACTAAACATAAATATATATATATATATAGAGAGAGAGATCAAATCAGTTGGGCAATGTTTTATTGATATATTTACAATTTGGAAGCAATTTGGAAGACTACCAGTGCCTCTGTCATCATAATAAAATAAGTTCTAAATATCTATACAGTTTGGCATTGACTTTTGGTTTTTTGGTCATAGAAAAATCAGAGCTGCCCCTACCCCCTTCACTCACCAGGATGTGCAGCACTAAGCAGCACTGATATGCCAGTTCCCTGTCCCTGCCCTTGCTCCATAGTCACAACCCACAGCTTATCCCTACCCCAATCCCCTCACTCCTGACCCACAGGACCAGGTATGTGGTTGAGGGGTTTGTGAGGGTAGCTTGGGGGCGTAGGGTTTATGGGTGGATTGTAGGGGGACTGCAGGTGTGGGGAGGCATATGGCGGGGTTGCTCAGGAGGGGTGGGTCCCTTGCCCCGCACAGGGCACAGCCCCTCAACAGGGCTACAGCACCCCCACCATGGGCCCACAGTCGTCCAACAGGGGCCACACACCCTCCCATAGAGGCTACCGCCCCTCCTGCAGGGTCCAAGTGCTCCCTGCCTGGCCTCAGCCCCTGCACATTCGCCCAGCTCTCCCGATCATTCCCCCACCTGGTCCCAGCCCCCAACCGCTGCCCCGTCCGACCCAGCGTTCCCGCACTCACTGGCTGTAGCAGTGCCTGTCAGGGCTGCTGGGGCCTCAGGGCAGAGCCCCCTGTGTGGCGCAGGGCAGCGGGGGGCAGTGGGGATCTGCTCTAGCTGCCTGGCATCTGTGCTGCCACTGTCATATCATGTGGGTGCGGCCCGGCTCAGTAGGGCACTGCGCACTGTCAGGCAGCTCAGGGCCTCTCAGGCTGAGTGGTGCCGGACCCAGGTGACAGTTGGAGCAGCTCTGAGCTGCCAGACAGCACGTGTTGCCCTGCCTATCTGGGCAGCACCCACACAATGTGGCAGCATGGGTGCCAGGTGGCCATGGTTGAGCCCCACTGGGCCCCGCTGCCCTGCACCACGTGGGGAAGTTATGGCAGGAGGCCCCAAGTGGCCCTGACAGCTGCTGCTGCAGCTGGTGAGTGTGGGCTGTGCAGGGAGGGGGTGGGGCTGGGTGGGGAAGCAATTGGGAGCTGGGCAAATGCGGAAAGAGCTGGGCAACCAAGGGGAGAGCTGGGTCCTGTCATAGTCCCTTCACCCCTTTTCTGGTCCCCCTACCTCCTACTTACTTCTGGTTCTTAGTTCTGGTCCCTGCAGCCTGCACTGCTGCTTGCCCTGCACGGGCAGGCAATGTGCTTCAGCATGGGGGCAAGGGCCAGCTGTAGAGACACTTTGGCTGGCTACCAGAGCATCTCTGTGGAGGACCTGAGCTTCAGTTGCCTCAGGGCATGGTCCGGGACTGTGCCATGCCCTGCTTTTTTTCCCCAGGGTATTTTTTGATACTTGGATCTCCAGCTATCAAATTTTGACGTCACACGGCAACTATATGCAGTGTGGGGAACATTTTTTTGTGTCTTACAGTGTCTTAAAGGGGTTTGAGCGCTGTCAGAGGCACATGCACACTTGTCTGGATGCACCCACCCACTCACTCCCTTTTCTTCATGACAAAATAGTAATCCTTACTTAGCAAAGCCTAGCATTCTTTGGCAGAAAGTGTGTCCTGCAAGAGTGCAAACACTCCTTTAGAGTTGGAGACGATCCTCTGGGTAATCTGCACATTTAAGCTTTAAAAAAATACAGCATGCTTTGAATTGCCATCTCTTAGTTCATAGGAAACAAAACTGGAAAGTAGAACTGGAAGGGACCTCCTGGGTCAGTGAGTCTAGTCTCCTGTTGTCAAAGGTACCATGTCATATAATCCCTTTCATAAATTTACTGAGCTCCAGCTTAAGTTAGCTCTTTTGCTCTTGCTAATTCCTTTGTAAAACTGTTCTGGAGTCTGATTGCTCTTCTGATTAGGAAACTCCTGCTAATTTTTTATTCTTGACCTTGTTCTTGTGCCAATATTGTCTTTAGTTTGAAATAGTCCTTCTACCGTCCTGATATATTTATAGAGAGCTATCATATTTACCACCAGCCTTTATTTTGCTACGCTAAACAAGCTAAGTTCTTTTAGCCTTCTCTTGTAAGATAGGGTCTCCATTATCCTGATCACCCTAGTAGCCTTTCTTTGCACCTGTTCCAGTTCCAGAATCACAGAGGAAATTTTCCAATGTGCTATTATTTAAAAAAATAGAGATGAGTTCACAAGGGGCAAATGAAATTAACAGTTTAATAGCATCAAAGACCATGAGCTTCCAGAGAGAGGTCAGAGACAAAATCCAAGGAGAAGAGGCTTAGCAGCACAGTTTTATGGTTGAGGCAGTGCTGGCTCCTGCTGTGCCGGTTGTGGCTATCAGCTGCTGCCGTGACAATGACTGTTTTTGTGCCTCTCCATAAAGGTGGTGCCTGGGGCTGCTGCCCTGGCCATCCTCCCTTAGTTATACTATTGCCAAAGAGCCTTCCAGTTTAGTTCTAAGGCGGGCTTGGACTTAACAACATGATCAGGAAGGAGTGAGAGGATAGGCAAGGGCCTTGTACCTCAGTAAGTTCACCTGGTTAGTGTGTATCAGGATACAGAATGTAATAGTTTGGCTTTATCAAACAAACAAAATTGGTTAATTGTAGGCTTAGCTGAAGCTACTAGAAAGGAACTGATTCTTAGCTAACACATGCCTGGTGGAGGTAGCAATGCTATGTAAATACCCTTACTGCAATGTTTTGTGACTATCACTTCCAAATTCTTACCAAGTCATTTCAAAGGAGAGAGCAGATTGTAAGTTTTACAGTAAGCCCAGTGCATGTTGGGATGGGACTCTGAGACTTTAGTCAGTGTTCAGTGAATATTCAGGCAGCGCAAACACAATCAGCATACCTCCCTGCCTCACTACTCATTCTCAGCTTTTTTTTAAGGTGTTCCCTGTCAACTGGGACACAACCAATAGTTCTGGGAACTGAGTCATAGTATCAAATGTGCCATGCTTATCTGTTGAAACAACATCATTCTTAGATGGAAGTAGCTATCAACATTTCCAGTGTTGTCCATTTCCAAATTGTTATTTCCAAGACAACAGAAACATCTATGATGATGTATTCAGAGATCAGGAAGTAGTAATAAATTATCATCCCTAGGGGTTTTGGAAATGCAATTACAATTTGTGTTCTGCAACTATAATGCAGATGTCTTGCTGGTTCTGTTTAAATGAATGTAAAGGCAATGAACTCTTGAAAAAACTGGTCATCCCGTAATGGGTGATCACTTCCCTATGTACAAATGCAAGCACACAGAAACATCACAGTATAAAACTAGTGTGTTGTGGCACATGCTTTGATTTTAAAAGTCTTAAATTATGGCTACTTTTAATCAGTAAAGCTAAAATACATCACTTTTGCTGCAAGAGGAGGGGCACACTAGCAGATTTATCTAAAAGTAGTTTTAAAAGGTCAAACAAGAGCCAGCCCTTGGGTGAACATTTCTGTAATGGTTTGAATCTGGATATGTTGGTTACAGGTGGAAGCTGTAAGTAGGTTTAAGAATGTCTGTGCACAGACTTACTTATATTTGTTTAACTAAATAAAATTTAGCCCCACCCTGTCAGTTAAGCCAACAAAATTGTCTGTGTAAATTGTTTTCTTGCTAATTAAGGTAGCTTATTTTCCTTCTATGTAAAAATAATAAAGATAGCCACAGGTTAACACTACAACTTTGACATACAAGCATCCCTTTGGGCTTCAGTTCATGCATAAGCTTCTTGTAGGCCAGCACACAAGAGACTCATTCTTTACAAGAATAGGACATGCTTGTGGTTTTCTTTTTTCCCAGTAAATTAGACCTTTCCCCGTCCTCTTCCCCCTGGGAATTGTAACACAACATAAATGAATTCTCCCTGTAACTGCAGCCTCAGCCATATGTGCTACTGGAGGGAAGGACAGAGCTAAATGCCAGCAGATGAACAAGGATGATTTAACAGCAGCAGTATTCAGAAGAGAGCTGAGAAGAAATTAAATATCTCAAGAGAAGTTGCCTTATAAGTACTCTCTGTATTACACCTTTTTCCTCTCTTTCATGCTATGACTGCCTGCTACTTTGTGCACAGTGTCTAGCATAATGAGGCCCTGTTCTTAGATCGTGCCTAGGCATCACTACAATAAATATAATTAAAAATAAGAGATTGGAGCACCTGTGCAAGTTGATTCCTGGACCTTTAAGTCTGCAGGGACCAAATGAGCCATCTGTTTGGACCAAAGTTAACACAGGGACTCAGTTGGGCAGTTCACTATTCCAGGAGTTTTTCTCCATAAGCCTTTAACTTAATAACTGTCAGTTCTTAATTACATTATGTGTATTATTTGTTAGTGTACATAACAAATAATGCACCTAAGTCCAATAGAGGTAGATCAAGTTTCTACCTCTATTGGATTTAACTAGCAGAATATTTAAATTAATTCACAGAACATTTAAGAACTAACTGCATTCACAACTGTACCACCCATATCAACTACTCAGACAGCCTCTCAAGTAACAAAGCTTTATGGCCCATCAGATTCTCCAATGCTGCTAAGTTCTGTTCTCTACTTATTGCATTCATAAACAGAGCAACAGCCATGACCAGAAGAGGTATACTTATAACTATACTTAAAACCAGTAGGGGTATACAAAGCAGGCCCTATTTGATTTGGATTTGGATTCGGCCCAAATCACTGTCCCTGATTTGATTCAGCTGAATCCGAATGTGTCTACATACCTCGAGGTACCAGGTGCACCTTGTGACTGCTGTGGTGCTGGGGTGGATGGAGTATCCCATAGGAGTGTGGGGGGCCCTCCATGTGCTCCCCTGGCTTGGCAATTGGCCACAGGGGGATCCCAGGCGCCCCCTCAGCCCAGGAGGCACCTGTCGCTGAACTGGAGAGGTCCAGGGTGGGCCCTAGCATGCTCCCTGGTGGACTCAGAAGTGCTTTTGGTCCACTTCTGGGTCTTTTGGGGAGTGCAAGGGGGGGACCCCCACGCACCCCTGGCTCAGCAACTGGCCACAGGGGGAACCCAGGTGTCCCCCCAGACCCAGGAGGCACCAGTCGCTGAGCTTGGGGGGCTCGGGGGAGGGGTCCCCAGCATGCTCCCTGGAGGACACAGAAGTGGACTAGAAGTGCTCCTGGTCCACTTCCGGGTCTGCTGCTGAGTGCGCTGGGGAGCCCCCTGCACTCCTGTGGGGCATTTCATCTGCCCCAGCATTGCAGGATTCATGAGCCACCTGCTACCTAAAGGTATGTAGAAAAAACATTTAAAGCTGTGTCTATGTCCAAATCGCTGAATCTTTCCAAATCTCTCTGAATTGATTTAGAGGGTTCTGATTTGATTCAGAAAGATTAAAGGGTCCTCTGATTCAATTCAGTGAGGAGATTCAGCTACCAAATCAGGCCGAATCTCTGCTGAATTGAATCAGAGACCGAAGCTTTGCACAGCCCTAATAACCAGGGATCCAGGCTTTCTGTTCACTACAGAAAAATGTGGTAAAACCCAGATTTTCTCCTTTAAGGGAGAAAAACATGGGAAATAGTGCATTTCCCTTGAAGGCTGGCAGAGATCTAATAAACTGATATTTTTGTTCAAATACAGCTTCTGTTTCCTTATTGCCTTCATTATGTCTGCACAGCTATCTCAGTATATAAGTATGCCCCCAGCTAATCCAGATAGCAATATCTTACAAGTCATTCTTGATCTATGCCACAAACTATATCACAGATGTCAAAGCATGAACTTCCATCACCCATGAAGAATGACAGTAAAATATTCTGGGAATGTATTAGGCTTAGAAGGAATCATAATGACAACTGCCATGTTAGTTAACCTTCAAACACAAACATAGAGTTAGTTATCTTCACAGTGGATTGCTCAAAAAATTAATTATTATCATATTGGGCCACTTTTAGTTAATAAACCATGGAGACTAGAAATATTACACATTAAATTGCTTAAAGAGGTAGGATCCCAACCAATCTTGACAATTTCACTATCCAAGTACCATAGAATTGTCACTGCCAAAGCAAAGCTCACTCACTGAGGACATCTAAAGGATATCTAGCTATAATTACTGCAGTGCATACTAGTTTACACAGCTTTTCTACATAAACTTATTTTTTATTTTCTGTGGAATCCGAGATGCTTGCATTATAGCACAACTCCAGGCCAACAATTCAAGAGTCAGGAAAGACAACAAATATCCCAACACATGCAATGGAATTGCAAGAGTTAAAAAAGAATCCTTCATAGATTTGAATGTCAAAAGGCATTATTAGATCATCTAGACAAGTGGTCTGTGGACCCCTGAGGGTCCACAGACTATGTCTAAGGGGTTTGCAAAAGAAGACTATGATCAATCAAAAGTATGTGAATAATCACACTTACAATTCAAAGGGGTCCCCACCACCATTCAAAATTTCCAAAGGGATCCACAAATGAAAAAAGGTTGAAAACCTCTGATCTAGACTGACCTGATGATGAATCTGTTCCATACCAAAATTCCCCTGTGATATCAGTTTATGGCCTCTAATGTAGTTACCCTGGAGAGAGACCTGCCCACAACACACGCTTCTGTGATATCCCATTTATTGACCATGGTAGAATAAGCAAGTGCTCTTGGCACATTCACAGATTCTAAAAAAGTTTCCTCATCTCAAAGGACTAAAGAGTGTTAAACACCAATTACTGGCCCACACGCTTGTGCTGTAGCTACTGGGATGAGTCACCTGTGGGAAGTTTAGTATGCATGCAAAACTTTCCAGGTGGGAGGTATAGCATTATCATTTAATAATTTACTTGACATAACATATTGTGAGCTTTGGAAGGGAGGTTTTTCTTGGCATCCAGGTTCTCTGTCGCTGTCAAGAGACAACAGAACTATTTTCTCCAGACAGTTAAATGAGAGAGGAGGAGATTTCAGTGCAAAGTACATTTTACCTTTTTCTGTACCAATTACTTGACCAGATTTCTCTCTCCTGCTGCTTTCTGAATTTTCCCACCTGAAGAACAGTTGCATCTTATGTAATGAGAAGGAAGCTGTCTGTATGTTGGGAGATGGGGTGAGCACATGCCTACTTTCCCTCTTAAGCCCAATTACACCTCTGATTCTATCTCTGAAGCTGACATTAATCTCAGGTACATCTAGGAAAGCTCACATTAATCTTGGGCCTCTGGCTGTAGGGAAAGTAGCTTTATTACTAACCTTTAAACTCTGTGTTTTCTTTCTTATCTCCTGTGGCTCTCTGTAGTGCATACAACAAGCTCAGAAAAACACTTTGCCTACACATACAGAATGTAGTAGTGCTTTTACAATGCAAAATGCTTACCAGGGCAGGTGTTTTGTGTGTGGAAGGTGGCAAGGAGGCAGAGGCAGCAAGAAACTAGGAGACTTAAGCAGTAAGAAGTAGTGTTGTGCGAAGCTTTGGTCCCTGATTCGATCCAGCAGAGATTCGACCCAATTCGGTGGCTGAATCTCCAAATCTGAATCGAAACAGAGGACCCTTTAATCTCTCTGAATCGAATCAGAACCCTCCGAATTGATTCAGAGAGATTCAGAAAGATTGGGACATAGACACAGCTTCAAGTGTTTTTTCTACATACCTCTAGGTATCAAGCAGCTCGTGAATGCTGCAATGCTGGAGTGCATGGAACGTCCCATAGGAGTGCAGGGGGCTTCCCAACACACTTGGCAGCAGAAACACTCCAGTCCACTTCTGGGTCCACCGGGGAACATGCTGAGGCCCCCCCCCCCAGCCCTCCTGGCTTGGTGACTGGTGCCTCCTAGGTCTGGGGGGGGGCATCTGGATTCCCCACAAAGCCGACTGCTGAGCTGGGGGGACGTAGGGGGGCTCCCCTGTGCGCTCCCCAGCAGACCTGGAAGTGTCACTTCTGAGTTTGCTGCCGAGCACATGGAGGACCCACCTTGAACTCCTGTGGGACACTCCATGCACCCCAGCATCGCAGCTTTCACAAGCTATGCCTGGTACCTCAAGGCACGTAGAAAAAACTTTTAAACTTGTGCCTGTGTCCAAATCGCTGATTCTCCGAATCAACATTAAATCTTCAGACTTGGGTTTGGCTGAACTGAAGCAGGGACAGTGATCCGAATCAACAAATTGAATCACTGTCCCTGATTCAGGCTGAATCCAAATCCAAATCAAATAGGGCCTGCTCTGCACACGCCTAGTAAGAAACAATGTGCCTGAAAAAAGGTAGAGGGTGGTCTAGAGGTAGAGGGTAAAGGTTGCATAGCAGAATAGTTAAGCATGGGAAAGGTATTTTGAGGGCACCTTGGCCCATACCATTGATGGCTCTAGCTAATGGCTCACATCAGTGTTGTGAGACATATGACAAGTTTTGAATTGGATGGTAAATCTCATACACTGGCCAAAATATATGATAATTCAGGGAGATCGAGAGAGTCCTTGCATTTAAGAGGAAGTTTTGATAATTAATCCATTTTCCATCTTTAGATGATCTTAACACTGTCTTTGTGTTTTCCCTTCTGCACACAGACTCACAGACACATGGCACATGTAAGTGTGCTTCTAAAGACAAGTGTGTAACAGCAGAGGACAGCAATTCTGGAATGGAATTTGACTGAGCTATTAAAGTCCTAAGAAGTGACAGGGCATGAAATGAGCAAAATATTTGCTATTTAAGGTAACATGATTGCATATTAAGGATAACAAAAATCATGTTAACATATTCTTATATGTTTGTGGTTCACAATGTATTTTTTTGTTAAGTACCACAATTTTAAAGATCCAGTACAAGATTTCCATTTTTCAAATCTGACAACTCTGCCTCTGGTGCAACTGCTATTTCCTTATAGATATGCTAATAAATTCCCAAGCAGGAGGGGAGCAGAGACCAGGTATTGATGACCAATACATGGAACTCTGCACTTCCTGGCTGCAACTTTCCACTTGTCTGAGATCAGTCATTTTTGAAGGGGTCAGTACAAGTTAAAATTATGTCTGAGATGAGAGAGGTTGTGGCACGTGACATCTGGTAAATCTGTTGTGTGATCGTTGGCATTAATGCAAATTCACATGAGCGTGCAGTGGGTAACTCCTACAGAAGTTTGCACTTTTGCAAAGTCAGCATTTTGCATTTACACAAAACATTGCTGACTCTTTGGCTGCAAACAGACACCACATTTAGCCCAGGATAAACCATTTTATCCTGGTTCAAAGTGCATTTGTACAGATGTCTATGTCTGCTGCCCTGGGAAAATTCCTAAAAAAGTTTCCCAGATAAGAGATAGTAGCAGTTTTTTCCAGTTTATTACAAAGTATGCTTGTACAGTTATCCTTGGATTGCACCATTGAATCAATGGCAGAAAAGTGGCACTGCATTTAGTCACTCGCTAAACTCTCACTAGAAGAATGATGTACATGCCAATCCCAGGATATTTTTATTCTGGGATAAACACAGGCATTTATTATCTAGGGACAAATGCAATTATCTGTTTCTAGCTTTGATTCCTATGTGAGCAGGCCCAACAGGAAAGCTGGCAAAATCATATATGAACTGAAACTGGAAGAGCTCCACCCACTGCCTCTGATAAATCTGACTCAAGCTGGATATCGAAATACATGAAGAGTTTTCCTTCCTTACAGCTAGTCTATTTTTTGTGCAAGCTTCCCCAGGGAAGGAGAATTAAACAATGGCAGGGTCACAGTTTCTCAGTGATACGGGGAAAATGGTTAAAATAATCCTGTATACAATGGGCTTTTCAAACCAAACATTTCAGATGTCCTTCAAATATTAATTCAGACCTGGAGAAAAGGGCATTATTTGTGATGAAGCAGTGGTGACGCTGTACTTTTTTCTTCATCAGTTTGCTTGATCAGATTAGGCACATATATTTTACTTTGCTGCCTTGTAAAGGCAAGTCAGCTGATTATAAGCCCCATTTCTTTGGTAAACAGCCTGTTACAGGAGACAAACTGACCAATACAATAACCTAGAGGCTAGACAGTGGATATACAGATATTGCTACAGCACAAATGTGAAGACACAATCAATACAGTTTCTTCTTTCTGTCTTGTAAAAAATAAAGATATATATTTGGGTGAATGGCAAATAGTGAGCTTTCTTAACCAACAATCTACATATCACCCTGACAATACTATGTGGCTTACACCACTGTAGATAGCCAATATTTTAAAACTCTTTTTTTCTGCAAAATTTTACTTGCTACAACAGATTTTGTTTTTTCCCCATAGAAGATTTGAGAAGGAAACACAACTAAATTTGAATGGAGACAAAACAGTAAAACATGGAGAACAGCAAGACCCTCCCAAAAGAGGGAGGGATTTGCATTTTTAAAAGAAGGAAATCCCCACTGAAAGAAGGAAGAAGACTTTCTATAAACATTGTTTATAAAAAAGTACTTCAATACAGAATACAATAAGCAAGAAGTTTGCCCAACTTTAGTTCTGTCTGTTGGAGTATGCTTTCCTACAGCAGTTGCTTAACAAATTCTATATGGACACTAAGCCAGTTTTATGAAAATAACAGAATCCACTGCTGTAATAGACTTAATCAGAATACGCAGTATCATTATGCTACTCTCTGCATTTCACTAGAAGTCTATACATTTAACAGGGCGAGAGGAGAATACAATATTCACAGCCCAAACTATATTTTCTGCTGTAAAACCCATTGGTGAGGCCATTAGAGGATGCAGATGTGACAATTTTCACCTGATCTGGCCCAGAAAGTGGTCTACAGCAATGACCAAACACAAGAGCACAGCTGTAGACCACTTTAAAAGGGCCTGATCCTGTGAGAATCTGAACTCTCCTTGTATGAGGGTTCAGATGAAGGCGCTCCAAAACAGAGCACCTTCATTAATTTCTGTCTGGGCACACCAGGAGCAGTGCTCGGCTGACACAACTCAGTTCTGCTCCCCACGCTGTTTTCAGAATGGGAGGGGGGAAAGGGAGTGGCGGGAGATTGTTCTGGGGTTTGCCCAGCCGGTGCTGGAGGGTGGGTAGAATGCAGCCTCCCAATGTGGGGGGGCCTCCAATCCATCTGCTTCCCAACTCCAGCTGGCTGGGGCACCCCCAGAATGAGCTCCCTCCCCTGAATTCTCCCTCCTGCCATCCACACAGAGCACCGGGGTGGAGCTTGGGGAAGGATATTGCAGAGATGTAGCCTTTGCGGAGACACAGCTCCAAATTGGAACTAAACCGCCACCCTCCCAGCTCAAAAGCTCAGGAGGATTGATCTAACTCATGGGGCTTTCTGTGAAGCACCATGAGTTTGATTAGGGAGCTGCATTTCTGTTTGCACCCACGGATGCATCTTCAGTGCAGATTCTACACCTGGAATAGTCTTTTAAGGCACAGACAGAAGTGACAATATTCACCTGCTCTAGCTCCTGAACGCGCTCTATAGCTATGACCAAACAAAATGCATGGCTGCAGACCACTTTAACAGGGCCTGATCCCACGACAATCTGAACCATCATTGCATGAGAGTTTAGATGAAGATACTTCAAAATGGAGTGCCTTCAGTAAGTTGTGTCTGCATGTGCTGGGAGCAGGGCTGGGCTGGCACAACTCAGTCCTGCTCCCAGAGCTGTCTTCAGAATGGGAAGGGGGAAAGGGAGTGCAGGGAGTTTGGTCTGGGATTTTTTCAGCCGGTTCTGGAGGGTGACACGGGTAGATTAGACCCCCCCACCTCCAAGCTGGGCTCTACTTCCTTTCCCCGCTTCCAGTCTCAGGTGCTGGGAGCAGGTAGGGGCATTGCTACAGGAGAGCAGCAGCTGGTCTAAACAACAGCTTGATTCCCCAACCCTCGGGACCAACACCTTCTTAGCAAGCCAGGAAACAATGCCCACACCATAGATCCTGCTGACACAAATGTAATGTGGTTGTTTTTGGGGGCTGTGCCTGGGGTGCTTTCAGGGTCTCAGTCTTAGGCGTGTTCCAGAGGGTGGTATTGGGTGTGCCTGACTCCCCTCCCACAGCAAGCACATATTTGTTCAATGTGCAGTGCTTATGGAATAGGCAGTAACATAAGTAAGGAGGGCAACTAGGGCAGTAGCCCCAGGACCCACCTTTGGGGGTCAGGCAAAAATAGCTACTGCTGCATTTGTTGGCCGGCTGCATGCTGCTGCAGGCACTGAAGTGGCTCAGGAGGTGGACCTGCCCTGTTATGCCTCGAGCAGTTTTGGGATTGCCATGGGGATGGTACAGACATATCTTTAATCATTACTCTGTTTTTAATGTATCAGTGTTTCACGTTCCACTAAGGATCTGTGTGCTCCTCACCCCTCAAGTTAATATATTGCCATATAACTTGAGATAGGTAACACCTTTTTAGAGGCTGGGTTGGGCCCTCCTCAGACACTGGTAGCTTGGTACACATCTCATGCATAAGCCTAACTAATCATTGCAGGTTGATTGCAGGTTGAAACTAATCATTTCCTCATGAGTGTGGGAGAAACTCAGTGTTTGGTAATGGATTTTGCCCTCCACCTTAGCATGTGATTCAGGAGTTTTCTGAAGAACTCCTTTGTTCTGACAGCATTTTGCTAGGGGGAACTGGGAAACCTATCATATTTACTGTTGCATGATAACCTGACAGTATCCCAGGCAGAGCAAATCTCAGGTGAAAAGAGTGTTCAGGTTAGAAAAGGAAATTAAAGTGTGGGTGATGAGGGGGTGGCCTTGATTTAGAAACCATGGGAAAGATTTCCCCTGCCGCCTCCAAAAAAGTAATTAAAAAAAAGAAGAGTTCAGGGCCAGGCTTTCAAGTATTTTCAAAAAAGCCTCAGTCCCATTCAGGCATAGGAATAAACTATACCTTTACAAGCAGACTGGCATTACTGTGCCCATATGAGGGACTGCATGGGTTTATATCAGTACAAACTGTATGTGTAGACCAGCCTAAGGGACAGATGTTTAAAAGTGGCCATCAGGCAGCAGTTTCCATTGGGATGCTTGGGCTAGGGACAGAAATTGCATATAAACGGTGTAAATTATTGGAAATCAGTTCAAATCTGTAATACAACAGAAGTTTAGTGCACATAAATTGCTTTTAAAATGTCCAAAACTGGTTTAAGATAAACCTGGATGGATGTAGTATTAGACCTAACTGATTTAGGTTAAATTGGTTTACTGAACTTCTGTCCCAGGTCCTCTTCAGATTCAAGTAAGCTCAGTTCCCCAGCATCCCAGGTTTCTTTGCACTTCCCCCCACAAACCCCTCCCTTGCAGGGTGGGTGGGCTAGCCTTGGCCCAAGCTATAGCTCTAGTGCCCCGCAGCTTCTGACCTGAACCACTGCAGGCATGTGGCTGCATTTCCAGAAACAAAAGTGAATCTCTGTTCACTTGCTTATCGGTTCAATCTATGCAGCTTAGACTAACCTGTGATGACTGAATTGACTCAACCTAAGGCTTTTTGACTGCCTATATGTAGCCTTGATGGTCACGTTTTAGAAGTGCTCTCATCCATCATGCATATTTTATTTGAAAATCACGTCTCTTACTTAGGGCCCAAAGGGAAGCTGTCAGCTACATAAAGGTTATAGGTATCTCAGTCCAAAATTGCAGTCCTCAAACCATTCCCCCAGATTATTCAGTGCCTAACACTGGCGGTATCTACAATTTGTAGGCATCTCAGTTTTCACAGTAAAATTCCTCTGGTGTGTCAAGTTCTTCTGGATATGCTCAACAGCACCTCAGTTTTGATAAGGCAGACCTTTGCCTATAAAGCTTGCTCTGTTTGGATGTACTCAGAATATGCTGTATGCATCAGGTTCTGCACAAAACGGAACACTACCTCCCTGACACCTTTCTCCCGCCCCACCTTCCAGAGCTCCTGAGTCTGCACTGGCCCTCAGTAACTTCCCAGGCACATTTCAAGCTGCTGGTTTTGACTGAAAGGCCCAAAGAGGTCTGGGCCCTATGTATGTAAGGGACTGCCTTTTCCCTTATGCACCATTGTGACCCCTAAGGTCAGCCCAAGAACAACCTCCTAGTAGTACCATCAGTTTGCCAAGTTCACTTGGTGAAATCGGTGGCAGGTTGTTCTCAGTAGTCACTCCTCAGCTTTGGAACTCCCTCTCCCTTGAGACCTATCTGAACACAAACCTGGACATCCCTCCGAAGCTCTGTAAGACCTTCCTATGTGGGCAGGCATTTAGCAAGCCAAACTAGGCTAGGATACCATTTAGCAAGCTTTTGTTTCTTGTTCTAGTCCACTTGGTTTTCTATGTTGTTTCTGCCTGTACTGAGCCTTTGTTGGGAAGGGCAGCATGTAGTCTAGTAAATAAATAATACCTCAGTGGTTAGGGCTGTGATATGGAAGACCTGGATTAATTTCCCTCTGTTGTCACAGGGGACTCAAAGTCCCACCACCTACCTCTCAGGAGAAGGGTGTAACCCCCAGGTACTAGGGATACAGCTTGCTGCCTCTCCTGTTGGACCAGTTGTACAGAGTAATTACATCTTCACTGAGCTTCAGAAAAACTGGAGTGAGCAGGGACTGGATGCTAGGGATCCTCAGGAGGACTGTGCACTACCTCAGAAATTTGGCAGAGGAGAGCGTGTCTGTGTTACAATGAGCAAGACCTCTTTGGCTGAGGAGGATAAACATTGGTCCCATATCCAGAGCCAGCCTTAGATGTGGGGATGTGGGTGACCACTCAGGGTGCCATG
The DNA here is from genome assembly GCF_052110815.1 of Crocodylus siamensis. NCBI lineage: Eukaryota > Metazoa > Chordata > Crocodylia > Crocodylidae > Crocodylus > Crocodylus siamensis. The sequence goes on along the minus strand of NC_143395.1, from coordinate 152,745,653 downwards.
GGCAGGAGGGCACCACACACACACACACACACACACACACACACACACACACACACACACACACACGGTCACTGTGAACAGCAGGGAGTGGTGCCAGTCTGGGGCATTGCTCCGGGCCTTGTGCAATGCTGGGGTGGAAGGATGGAGCGGGTTTCAGCAAAAAGGGTCAGGGCAGGGTGGCACATGCAGGGAGCCCTGGGCTGGGGCCAGCAGCCTGTGGAGGGGATCAGGAGAGGGCCTGGAGGGCTCTTGTAATGTCTGCAGGGTGTCCAAGGCCCAGTGCCAGCACTTGCTGGCCACTCATTGCAGGCTCCAGCTCCCTCTGCCTCAGCTCCATGGGGCTGTAGCCAGTGGCCCCTTGCCAAGACAGGCATCCTGCCCAGCTCCCCAGCTTGTCAGACAGAGCACAGGTGACTTTAGGAGGGGCATCGGAGGGAGGGAGTAGGCAGGGCACCAAAGTACAAGTTTGTCCAGGGCTCCGTTTTCTCTAAGGCTGGCTCTGCCCTTATGGAAAGCACCCGATGAGCAATGTATCATTTACTGGTTACTCTGATTCAGATTGGATATCAGGATATTACCAAAACCACTAGAAATACACTACTGCTGGAACTAAATGACCTGTGCCCCAGTCCTTCAGATGTTTTCATATGAAATTAATTCCATTATATTCTGTGGGACTAAATGGGTGCATTAAATTCAACTTTCTTTTTTTTCCCTTAATGAAACCTGGGAGCCTCAGGGGATCTATTGAATCCAACAACTGGAGTTAAAAAAAAACAAAAAACAAACACACTCCAAAACAGGCGAGCCAGCCACAAACAGAATTGCCAACAGTGCTATGGCTCGGTAGGGATGAGCATTGGCTTGTCTACCTAACTAGTGAAAGTCACCTGCAGATGAGAGTTGTGCTTTTTGGTGAGTGACTCTAATTGAGGCTCACGTATAGGAGTGGCTATTATTCTGATTAAGGAGATTCAAATTACTGAGCTGAGAGATCTGGTTGACAGAAAGCCATTTCTTTGTACGCAATGTACCAGATGGCTAAGAATGTGGGAATATGGCAAATGGTAACCAGTCGCTTAAGACCCATAGATCAGAGCAAGTCACTCACAGCATCTGTTTAGCAGTCTAGCAGCCAGAATGAGGTATGAGAAATTCATCATGGTCCTCTGAAGGTATATATTTTTAATGCTGCTGATACATTTAGAATATGAAAGTAAGCAGAAAATACCCATGGCATGCCAAAACACAACCAGTAACTCTCTTTGCCTCTAAAAACTGATTTCCTCACTGAAAATCAACCTGTTTATAATAATGGGTGCTCTCTCTCTCTCTAGCTGAACAGGAGATCCATGTTTCGCAAAGCCTAGGTGGGAGCTGCCATTTCACATATTTCTTGTCGCTTCTGTGCTCTTTTCTCTCCTTTCTCATCCATTAGGCCACTGTTTCACATGTGAATTGCCACCTTTTACCACAGGGATTTCCAGGAGAAGCAGCTGTAGTATAATTAAAAGCAAGGAGGCTGATGTCAAGTTCTACACTGGCATATACTGCTATAGAGTTGGATGTGAGCAAGGGCCCTTGATGCCCAGAAGCCTGCCCAACAGCTCTCCCAATTCTATGTTGGTCCAGTAAAAGATACCACAAAAAAATCCTTGCTTCTCAGGTTAAACCCAGTGCTGGGGCTGCCACCAATATTTCTGAACCACCAATATCAAACTCATGCTAATTTACAATGAAGTTGTTGCCTGTGATGTAGTAGAAACCAAACACACTAAGTCTGGACCAGTATAGTTCAAACAGTGGCTAAAAAGTCTGGCTGATTCATTAGACTTTTAAAGATTCTTTCCTCTTTTGTGAAATTTTATATACTCCATGAAAAGAAAATGTATAAATAATAAACTATAAATGGGAGAGTACAGTGTAGAAAGAGCCAAACCAAAACATTTTCATTTCACTCTACTCAGAGGACATGCCAGAACAGCAGTGGTGATTCAGAGAAGTGAGACACCAGATGGCCACCAAAATAATCAGAATAATTCTTGGGGAGATATGTATTTTTTGATAAACCACCAACTTCACTTGTGCTGCTACTTCCACCTTCCTATGCTTTCACTCCAAACCTGCTAATGCACAGACCGAACATCACAAATGTAAGTTGTCAGACTGAAGTCAGTAGGGTGACACATGTGAAACTCAGCCAGTCCATAAGCTTTTGTAGGACTGGAGCCTTTGTGTCTGAAGTGGACTTCTTGACACACCTCCTCTGTTGACTTGCTAATGCTGGTAACAATTACCTGTTCTCCTTTTATCTCCGTGGCATAGAAAATAGTTCCCCCCGCCAGAGGGGAGGACTAGAAAGAATGTAGCCAGGTGGAGTTAGTCATATGTGTAGCCCAGGTGTACATGGGTTTCTACTCCCCTCTCCAATTGAGGGAATTATTGGCAGGGTGGTGTGCTGAGGAGGGACACAACAGCCCAGCAGCCACCTCCGTCCCCTACAGAGTCAGGCCCAGTCAATCAATTACTTAACTATATACACACACTTTTTATTACAACAAAACCATTAAAGGGTAAGGACATAAATTTGATATATATATATTTACAAAACAATAAATCCTATATCATATATATAATGCATTATATTATGTATAATATATACACACACACACACACATATATATATATACACCCCCCCCAATTATTATTTAAAACTACAGATGAACCATAGAACAACCTAGAACAAAGGATATTGATTGGGCAACCTTATAACTCTATTAATATCCAAACTATTACTTCAACTTATTCACTTAAACTATAAGGCACAGTCTACAAATATAACCAGCAATCCTTAGACTACCCGGGTGCCCTCCAGGGCAGGGGCCCCACTCCCAAGGTACCACTATAGGAAAGGAGCGGGGGGAGAAAAGGAGAGGGAGACCCCAAAGACTCCTAAGCTCCCTCGCTATCACCCAAGAGCAGCCCACGTGGTGCCCCTTTGCAGCTCTGAGGAGTCCCTCCCCTGTTGGGACCCTCTCTCCAGGGTAACTTACTACTCTACAGTCCTGGAGGGTTGCCTCCCATTCTCCAGGTCAAGCTCTGTTCCCCACTGGACTTTCCTGCCACCCAACTCTGCTGCTGCCAGCCTGGCTTAGGGCCACATGCACTGTTGCATGTAGTGGGCGCTTTGTCTTGTGCTAGGGGTTGGAGGCCCGGACAGCCTTGTGCAGCATTGGGGTGTGGTTTGCTCCTGGACCCTCTGGGCAGCGATGTCTGCACTGAGCTGCTGTCCCAAGCAACCTTGAGTGGCTCCCAGGGTCTCTCACCCTCCGTGCAGCACCTCCTGCACTGAGCTCCCAGCCTTGTTCCAGGGGCTGAGGACCTGAGCTGCCCAAGCACCCTGAAAGTCCTACTCCGTGCACTGGCCTGTGCACTGTGTCTCTGGTCGCACACCAGAGGTTGCAGACCCGAGCCGCCTCATGCAGCTTCCAGGGTCTGGACACCGTGCGCCATTCTGTGCACCAAGAGCCTAACCACTGGAGCCATCTGCTGCTCCCCACTGATAGAAGTCTTCAGGAGCTCTTCCTGGGCTACTGCTTGGCCCTGCTGAGCAGCTCTCCTCAGCTCTTCTAAGCCCCGCTCTTCTCTCTTTTCTGTCCTCAATGCATCTCCCTTGTGCTGGGCATGCAGCTCCTTTTATATGCTCCAGGGCTCCGCCCCTGAAGTCTTCCAGACCTAACAATTTTCAGTCTTCAGCCAGGTCTGGGAAAGCTCCTCTCCCCCTCCCCTCAGGAAAGGGGCATGACTTTATTTCCCTTGCTGCCTCCTGATTGGTGGATGGGCTCCACCAATCAAAACATCAGGATCTCATGCCTGGGACTCAACCCAAGCTCTGAAAGGTGAGCTTGCTACATATGTTTTGTTGATAAGCAAATATATCAGTGAGAAATTTTCTTGTTCCTATCCAGTAGAAAAAAATATAATATAGTGCCCTGAAAAGCCTAAAGCACCAGGATCTATCATTGACCTCCTGTGGGTGACCTTGGGAAAGCCCTGCCACCTCACCTGGTTTCCTTTCTCATGCTCTGTTGCATGGTCCATTTAGAAAATGAGATCTTGGGAACAAGGTTTGGCTTCCACTTTGCATATATAAAACAAATAGGATGGTGAGGCTCTGATCCTGATGTACTACTGTACTACTAAAAGAAAGGCAAAATGGGTATGGTGCTGTTTGTGGGTGTATATGCATGTCATTGTTGCTTGCCTTCTGACTTCTAAATGAAACAGGCCATTAATTTAAAATCAAAGTCTCTGTTTGCTGTTTGTATTATCTGACAGGGCCAAGAAGAGCCAAGCTCAAGAACCAATATACCCACAGATCCCTCTCTCTGATTTTGTTGGCCTTGTTCAATGTTGCATTTGTCTCTCTACATGTAAAAAGCAGGTAGAAGCTGGTTATAGAATGTAGAACAGAGCTTGATCTGAATTAAAGAAAAAACAAAAGCCCTTGGGGTAGGTTCTTAATCTTCCAGCCCTTTTGAAAACTTGTCTAATTTTATCCCAGCCATGCAGCTGGTCTAATAAAAGATATCACCCATAGAAGTCCTTGCCTCTTGCATAATTCCTGGACCATCACAACTACAATATCACTCCAACTACAATGTTACTCCAACATTAGCTTCAAGAGGAAATTCTAGATTTGCTTAATTATGCCTTACATCAGGATTTGGCTATTGTGTTCTTCTGTTTTATGAATTCAGTGCCTTAAATATAGGGGTATTTTTCTAACATTTACTTACAGCCTGATCTTTAAGAATTGTACAGCCATAGATGTGATTAGTAACAGGGCCTGAGGTCTGGAACCTCTTGAATTTCCAAGAATGCTATTGATTGCAAACTCAAAAAAGGTCTATATTCTTATGAAAGTTTTTAAAAAGAATCTTTAAATACTTAGCTTATTTATTTTTGCTAACCCAGCATTGCAGCTTTGCAGAATGATTGTACAAATGAAAACTTCACCAGTTATATTGCTGTGTTTCGTTAATTAAAATAAGGGGCTCAGCAGAAAAGATAGCTGTTGTATTCAACAGTGAGAAATCACTGGAGACATTATACAGTAATGCAGATCCATTAGCAAAGGAGCAATTTTTCATAAATTGTTTTGAGGCCATGAACAGTAGTTTGTAGTAAGACCTGGACAGCTTGGAAAAAACCACTCCCCTCCTTACAGTATGTTCAAATCTAGTTTCCTCTCTTTATTCTGGGAATTCCTGGGAGTGTCCCACTTACAATGATATTTTTAAGTAAAGAGCGAGGTTGGCAAAATTGTATTTACTCTTCAGTTATTTGCTTTAAAGCAGCAATATGGCCAACTGGAGAATTAGAAAGGCAACACAGTTAATTCATGTTTGATTAGAGTGTAGCCTTTTGTTTTAAAATGACTTACTAAAATGATTTCTGAACTCCTTTCTTCCTGAAGGGTAATGGGAAAATCTTTTAATGGGAAACTGCTAAAATCCTATGAAATGTGGCCATGTGGAAGGTGGACAGGAATGTTCATCCAGTTAATAGAACCTGAATCTACTAATCCATAAAGCAGTTCCAGTTCCTGCGAAGTAACACCATTGTTGTTCCTGAATTACTACTATGGAACCAACAAAAGGCTCCATAATGAGCAATCTCTGTGAGGCACTGAGTCTCTGTAACTTGTGGTCTGATTAGTGGGAGATGCAGGAGCTCAGACCAGGAAAAGGCCTTGTATATCTTGGTCATGCAAAGCCATAAAGTATACAATTTCATGTACATGAATATCCCCTTGATTTGAGGGAAGCCAGTGAGACCAGGAGGGGGCAACCTGAAAGTTTCTACAAGGATCTTAGATAAAAAGACTCTCTAGTACAAAGAATGTACTTTCTAGCTCTCTGTAAAGCACCATGCACACTCATGGTGCACTGGTAATATTAACAGTAGCTATCATCACAGTTATGGAAACATTAACAGGCAACGAGGCTCAAAGACATCAGACTGAACAAAAACCAAATAGACTGACAAGCTCCAATATCCTCTCACTCTTCAAAGCACATTGCCCTTACCAAATAATAACCAACTAAAACAAGGATAGCGAGACACAGTAGCAGCCTGAAGAACTCTGGGTGGTGTTCCTCAGGTATTTCTTGTTTTCTGGTAAAGGACTTGAATTTCCATCAGTCATTTTAACACTATTTAAAATTAAAGGATAAAAGCTGCAATCACTTTGACATATAATTCACCTTTATTAAATTAAGTAACATTGATTGTCCTCACATTTCCTATTCAAAGCAAAGCAAAAAACTCTAATTTCTTAAGTCTGTAAAATCTAGGTAACCTTAACAGTAAACATAGGTATCATGGAAGATTTCCTAAGACAACAGTGAGTTCCCATCCCTATTTATCTGATAGATGAAAACAGTCACTTCATCATCCTGTTTTCAGAAATAGTCCCCAATACCTACAGTTTGGCTCCACATTGTGTAGTTATACCATTTTCACCAGGTAAGTCACCAATGTCTTATGAAGAGCCCCATTTAGGTTATTTTGACTGCTCAGTGAGGCCTCCAAGCTGATTAAATTTGGCCACATAGAGTATTCCTATAAAAAGAGCACTATCCAGCTAGCAGTGTACACCATGTTCCAGAGGATTGATTAAAGGCACTCTTTAGAAAATGTCAGCACTTAGATTTCACTTGTTTTTTACAGAAAAAATAATTGAGCAATTCTCTTGTTGCAAAGAATCAGAAAGACCAGAACAGGTCAAAATGTTTTTGGCATTATGGTTTTGGCATTATGGTTTCCTATTTGAAATCTCTGGATTTATCTTGTGAATCATGTGTGGGTGTTTGCACACCTACCAGTGCTAATATTGCATGGCACTCCACGGCACCTTAAAAGGAACTCAGGACACCTGACGTTGCCATAGCACCTGTATTAAGAGTCACTGTTTTAGGGACTTCCCAGGCTGCTCTGGACTTCTGTGGATGTCTGCAACCCTTGGGAAGTCCCTAGGTTGCTCTAGGGCATCAGGCACACATCACAGAGTGATCTCCAGTGTCAGAACAGCCTTGAGAGTCCTGAGTTATGGAGTGAAGAAGCCCTAGAGCAACCTAGAAACTCGGACAGCCCTGATCCCAGCTGCAGTTCTAAGGCAGGGGCTTTCAACCTTTTTCGATCAGTGTACCCCCGGTGGCCAGACACAGAGCAGTGTACTCTTGGTGGCCAGACATGGAGTTGGGGGGATGACTCCTGGCCAGACATGGAGGAGCATGTGAGCTTCCCCCACCCCCTGCATTCGGCCGACTGGGTGGTGCCTGCATGGCAGCGCGGGAAAGTGTGTAGCCTCACTCCATCCGCGCCCACCTGTGTGTACCTGCTGGGGCCTTCTCAAGTACCGCTGGGGGTACATGTACCCCCAGTTGACAACCCCTGTTCTAAGGCATGCCAGGTTCCTGGATTTGTCATAGGGAGTCCTGAAAACCTCAGGTCCATGAGCCAGGAAATCCTGGGATCCCCCAGGACTTCTCTCTCAACTCGGTGATAGGGAACTTAGAAGCCACACCTGCACGAACCTGGGTTCTCAGGGTTTCATGGCATGGAGAAAGAAACCAAGCTCTAGCTACCGATAGAGCTCCCAGGACTTCTAGGTTTCCAGTTTCATGGAGTCCCTAACCCTGGAGCTCTCGTGTGACAGGACGGCTCCAGGGCCTTGGACCCACGGAGCTCAATCTCATGAACATGCAGGAGACCGAGATCATTTTTGCTGGCCAGTGCTTGTGTTTTAGTGACAATTTGTTGGAAAATGGCATATTTCTGTAAAACCTTTCAACAAATCATCATTCTCCACTGAAATTTTCAGTTAGCTCTACGTGGACTCCTCACAGCTCTAATTACAACCAATAACATGCTACTGGCAAAGCGACAACCTGTAGTTTAAAAGATAAAAAAAATCAGAGCTGAATAAACAAATAAAACTTCTCTCTCTATGCAAATCAATATCACTGCCCCTGCTGCCCTAACTGCCCCTGCTGACAGTTATCCAATCAGAATTGTTATATTCATCTTTGCAAGATGATAGTAATGGTTCAAAAAAAAGAAAAGAAAAGAAAAAGAAAAAAAGTTCACAACCTTTTGGTGTTCTTACTTGATCGGTCTCTGAGAGTTGTGCCTTCTGACTTGCTATACAACAGTTTGGACAGGACTCCACAGCTCTTTACCTCCAGCTTTTTTTTTACCTTCTTCTGAAGCAAATAATACAGGCCAGCACTCAAAGCAGGCTACCCAGTTGAACCACCAATTAAGTTGTTACAACACAGCAACTCCTGTCTCACTCCAAAATAACTACTATGCTCATTATTATATAGAAAGTGCATGGATGCATGAAACAAGAAAGAAATGCAACCCTCTGGAAATAAAATGGATTCAGAAGGCCAGATATATTTAGAAGACTTGGTCCATCTTATGCTTTTTTCCTTCTTCTGTATTTCCCTATTTCTATTTTTTCTTTAAAAAAAAAGTCCCATCTCATTCATCTTAAAAAACAGAGAGTAACCTCAGTCAAAAGCATCTCTGTAAAGTTATTTGCAGTTCTGCAAGGAAGCCTTCATAGATCTTCAACATTAGTATCGTTAAGTCAAATTACAGTACTCTTGACTTGTTCCCTAATGTACGTAATAGCTCTGCTTATAGCTCTATAGAAAACAGAAAACACACATACACACCATAACACACACACCATAACAACCTTTCAAAATCATCCTGGTAAATACACTTTTTCCCTGCTAGAACTAAGACAAAACACAATGCCCAATTTATTCTTGCAACACAGAAAACAATGTTGTTACTAATGATGGGTCAGAAAAACAGTCATTCTGAACACAAATGACTGTTTATCAATGAGGTGACAAACATACACCCTCTCCCCCCGATGTGCTTTTGCAAGAGGTTGAAAATGAAAATAGGAAAGCACTGGCAGTTAAAAAACAAAACAAAACAAAAAAATCACTTACTGTAGTTGGTCCTGCAGAGGTATTCAACACAAACATCACCCTGCCTTGTCCAGCTGCCAAGTGCTAAAGCATGAAATGAGCAGCTGTTTCCTTCAAGCTGGGGCTGTGTGTCTTAACTAGTCACATGCCCCTTCTGATAAATCTCACTGCTGTGCCAGGAGGTCAGAATCTGAAGATCATTATTCCCCTTATTAGAAAAATCTTTTCATAACAGCAGCCTTTGCTAAAGCATTTGACTGGAACATGGAGCAACGTGTTCCATAACTTTTAATAAATGATAAACACCAAACAGTAGATAAGTTTGAATCTGGAATGAGGGCAGCTGAAATGGAAAGTTAAACACATTCCCATTGATTGTTTGTCATCTGACATACTACTGTATTTTAATTTGGCCTAAATGCTGGTAGTGGGACAATTCAAAGGCTGCATATCACTAATATCTTCTTCAAAAACATGCTACACCTGCCTTCCAAAGACCATGGAAAATGTGAGAGTTGGTTTGGGAACAGCTAGATTTGGAGGGCAGTATAGTAACTTTGGTGCTCTGGGAACAAAGTAATAGGTGCTTTATTAACTTTGTCGATAGACTTTATGATGGTTTAGTATGTCTATTATACATAGCACTGAGGTAGGGTCCCCTTGCACTTGGTGGTTCACAAACGCATAGTGACAGACATGCCCCAAAGAACCTACCATGTAAATAAAGGAGAGAGAAAAACAATGGGGGAGAGGAAACATCATTATCCTCTTTTTATGGAGAGGCACTGAAGTCCAGGAAAACTGAGGGATTTTCAAAAGAATATCAGGGAACTATGCACCCAAACCCTACTGTACTTTGGTGGGAGTTGAGCACCTAACTCCCTTGCAGTTGATTGGATATCATGGCTGAGGGGCAAGACTAGTAAAGGCCTTCTGATGCCTGGATATGTAGATGGACACTTTCTGGAGATTTCAGAAGAACCTATGTGCTTAACTCCTAGTGTGGCCTTTGGTGGAAGAAAGGGAAAACAAACCAAAACAAAACAAAACTTGGCTTAAAATTATTTTTTCATTTACAACATAATGCAGAAAAAGGTTCTGATATAATATCATAATTCACATACAATGGGAGGCAGCGTTAGGGCTAACTGTTCTGCAGAGACATGGTTTTACAGAGGTCCGGATGTAAAACCAAATCTTCCCATTTCCTCTAGATACCTGGGCCAATCAGATGGGAAGGGCGGCATTAACCCTTTTATTTTGTTGTTCCCTTTGATCCTGGGTGACTCTGTGTCAGCTCATTCCCTGTTTGAAGTAGGTTTATGCCAGTTGTCCATAACACCAAGGGATCTTTCCTGGAGCCATACAGCCTTTTCCCAGTCACATCCCTTAGGAAGGGATGGGCCACCGTAAAGCCTTCTGTGCTATTGGAATGGGACCTTCTGGTGGCTAGATCTGATGAGAATAGGGATGCCTTCCAAGTGGTCCCAAGTATATCATGGTTCTGGTTCACTAAGCAGGAGCCACTCATGGTTCAACAATTCTCTGAAAAGGAGTCACGAGGTAGTAAGCAAATGACTATGCTTTTTCTTTAAGCAAGTGGATGACTTAAGTGACAGTGGCATTTGGATTTTGGGACATTATACTGTGACAGACAGGGTTTTAATGCTTCAGTACTTTTTATTTCACTTAGGGTAAATGTACTGGTATGTAAGAATTCTGAAGGAAATGGGAACCTTTTGTCTTCTGAAAAGGAGCTTCAAGGTCAGGGAGAATGAAGGTTAACTAATATCCTCAAAGGACATCCTTCATCATGAACTACCTCCTAGGCTAGGTATAGACAGTCACAAAATGAAAGCTGAATTGATTCAGTCTTTTCAGGTTAGTTTAAGCTGCATAGATTGAACCGATAAGCAAGTGAACAGACATTCACTTTTGATTCTGGAAATGCAGCCACATGCCTGCAGTGGCTCAGGGCAGAAATCAGCAAAGGGCCCGGGGGAGGGGGGGCACTAGAGAATGTCTCCCAGTTCAGCTGGGGCAGACAACTTGGGCCAATGCTAGCCCTGCAAGGGAGGAGTTTGTGGGGGAGGCACAAAGCATCCTGGGATGCTGAGGGATTGTGAATTAACTTGAATCTGGAGGGGATCTGGGACAGAAGTTCAATGAATGGATCTAACCTAAATCAATGAAGTCTAATACTACATCCATCCAGGTTTATCATACACTGGTTTTGACTGTTTTGAAAGTGGTTTATGTGCACTGAACGTCTGTTGTGTTACAGACTTGAATTGGTTTCCCATCACTTATTTCATAGATTTCATAGATTTCATAGACATTAGGGCTGGAAGGGACCTCGGGAGATCATCGAGTCCAGCCCCCTGCCCAAAGGGCAGGAAGTCAGCTGGGGTCATAGGATCCCAGCAAGATAAGCATCCAATTTACTCTTGAAGGTGTTCAATGTAGGTGCTTGAACCACCTCCGCTGGCAGGCTGTTCCAGACCTTGGGGGCTCGGACAGTAAAGAAATTCTTCCTTATGTCCAGCCTGAAACGGTCTTGCAGGAGTTTGTGACCGTTCGACCTCGTCATCCCTTGGGGCGCTCTGGTGAACAAACGTTCCCCCAGATCCTGGTGGTCACCCCGATAAACTTATAGGTGGCCATCAGATCACCCCTGAGCCTGCGCTCTCAGCCTGTCATCGTAAGATCTGTTTTCCTGACCTCTGATCATGCACGTGGCTCTCCTCTGGACTCGCTCAAGCTTCTCCACATCCTTTTTGAATTGTGGAGCCCAAAACTGGACGCAGTACTCCAGCTGCGGCCTCACCAAGGCCAAGTACAAGGGAAGAATGACGTCCTGGGATTTGCTTGAGAAGCATCTATGGATGCAAGCCAGCATTTTGGTCGCTTTACTAGCCGCAGCATCGCATTGGAGGCTCATGTTCATATTGTGGTCAATCATGACTCCCAAGTCTCTTTCTTCTGTAGTGCTAACCAACGTAGCACTGCCGAGCCTATAAGGGTGCTGCAGGTTTTTCCTCCCAAGGTGGAGAACCTTGCATTTTTCGGTGTTAAACACCATCAGGTTCTCGTCTGCCCATTTGCTGAGCTTGTCCAGGTCAGCCTGGATCACCCGCCTATCCTGTGGCGTGGATGCTTTGCCCCAAAGTTTGGTGTCATCGGCGAACTTGGCCAGTCCACTCCTGACTCCAATGTCCGCATCATTAATGAAGATGTTGAACAGTATGGGTCCAAGGACAGAGCCTTGAGGGACCCCACTGGTCACAGGGCACCACGATGAGTGACTGCCATCAATCACAACCCTCTGAGTCCGACCACGGAGCCAGTTTCCCAGCCAGCAGATCGTGGTGGAGCCAAGGCCACAACTGGCCAGTTTGGCCAAGAGGTGATCATGGGATACCAGATCAAATGCTTTTTTGAAGTCAAGATATATGGCATCAATCTCTTCTCCTTCGTCCAGGTGATAGGTCACCTGGTCATAGAAGGAAATGAGATTGGTCAAACAAGACCTACCCGCAACAAACCCGTGCTGGCTATCCCTTAGGATGTTAGCCTGGGCCAGTCCATCAAGGATGGCCTCCTTAATAAACTTTTCTAAGATCTTCTTCAGGATAGAAGTCAGGCTAATGGGCCTGTAGTTAGCCAGATCCACTCTCCTCCCTTTCTTGAAGATCGGCACCATATTGGCCTTCTTCCAGTCTTCGGGCACTACACCAGAGCGCCAGGAGTTTTCAAAGATCCGTGCCGGGGCTGGGCTATGACACTCGCCAGCTCCTTGAGTACCCTGGGGTGCAGATTGTCAGGGCCGGCTGACTTGAAGGTATCCAGCTTCTCAAGATGTTCCTTCACGAGGTCAGCATTTATGGAGGGTAGTGGATCCCCATCACCCGGATCTCCCTGTCCCATAGCAGGCATGGGCATCCCATGGGACTGATGAAAGACTGACGCAAAGTACCTATTTAATAGGTTGGCTTTTTCCTGGGCGTCAGTTGTCAGTTGCCCCATCTGGTTTAGCAGGGGTCCAACATTGCCCTTGCTTTTCCTCTGGCTCCCCACATATCTGAAAAAGGACTTTTTGTTGTCCTTGATGCTTGAAGCTAGTTGGAGTTCAGTTGCAGCCTTGGCTTTCCTGGTTTGCTCCCTGAAGGACCGGACCAGCGCAGAATAATCCTCCTTGGAGGTGAATCCCGTCCTCCATCCTTTGTAGGCTTTCCTTTTTAGCCACAGTAGGTCCGCTAGGTCTCTGGAGAGCCAGGGGGGCTGCTGTGCCTTCTTGCTGCCTTTCCTCCGTGTTGGAATAGATTTAGCTTGTGCATTGAGGATTGCTTCCTTGAAAAGCAACCACTCTTCTCGAACTCCCATCTCCCTGGGGTCATGGTCCCTGAGGGCCTGACCGACAAGCCTCTTGAGCGTGTCAAAGTTGGCTTTCCTGAAGTCAAGGACTTCTGTGTTGCTGACTGACTTGCCAGCTTTACGGCAGATGGTGAAGGTGATCAGCTCGTGGTCGCTGTCACCCAGCTTCCCATCGATCACTAGGTCGCCGATTAGGTCATCCCCCGTAGCCAGTACCAGGTCGAGCAGCGCTTTGCCTCTCATTGGCCCATAGACTTCTTGAGTCAGGTAGAGGTCATCCACGCACGAGAGAAAGCTTTGCGACCACTCGGATTTTGCTGAGTGATCTTCCCACGAGATGTCCGGGTAATTGAAGTCCCCCATGACAACCAAGGTCCTGGAGCAAGCGGCCTCAGTCAGTTCCCAGGCGAACTCCTGGTCAAGCTCAGGACTTTGAGTGGGAGGTCTGTAGTAGACTCCCACCGTTGTGTCCCCTGTGCCGTATTCCCCACGAATTTTTACCCAGAGGGTCTCTAGCTGTCCATGCCGGTCGCCAACATCAGCTTGCAGGGACATGTAGCTTTCCTTCACATAGAGACCTACACCCCCGCCCCTTTTGTCAACACAATCCCTGCTGTACAGGGTATAGCCCTCTATACCCCTGGTCCAGTCATGGGTGAAGTCCCACCAGGTCTCCGTTATCCCAATGACATCATATTTCTTTGCACCGAGCAGGAGGACGAGCTCGTCCTGCTTGTTGCCCAGGCTCCTGGCATTAGTGTACAGGCAGGCAAGTGTCCCCTTGGGGGCTCTTGCCTTGCCCACAGATTGTGCCAGGGCTGGGGCAGGGGTGGGCTTATACTGGTTTATGAGTAATTACTATCCCTTGCCCTAGAGGGGAGGGCTCACAAATTGTTTAAAGTGAGACTTCATGGATTTAACCACCCTCAAGGAGACATTGGGGAAAATGGAGACCACATTGTGTATCCGGCTTAGTCACTTCAATGAAGGATGTCATTAGGGAAAGCCCAGGTGTGAGACTAGCATCTCTTAGCAGAGGCACTACTTTGGGTATGACAATCAATCAGGCTTGTCAGACAAACCTCAAAACCATAACGAGAGGGGAAGAAGTCTTGAGAACAAGATAGCAGAAGAGACAGAAACTACAGGACACATGAGGACAGCAAGCAGGGCCTTAAGGATAGACAAAGGGCATGAGAGGTGGGGGGACATGAGGACAGGGAAGGGGAGATCAGAGAAGTGTGTTTCCTTTCATTCATTGTAACCTAAACAGAGGCGAGGGCTGCAGAGTTTCATGTTCATTGTGTCCCACACAGCATTTCTTTTGTTTCAGCACAATCTTCTTAACAAATCCTGGGCCAGGTGCTTAGCTCTTGCTCTGTGCCCTTGGCACCATTCCCACAGAGCAAAAAGAACAGAATGCTACACGGAGGAATTCCCAGCTGGTACAACACTGAAGCAGTGGACTTAAATGAGACTTGAGGCACTAGCTGGGGATTTCCATAGTGTAGCAATAATATTTCAGCAGACACGTCAAACTCTTTTAATCTTCTCTCAAAAGATGGGTTCCTCATTCCCTGCCCTGTACCTGTTTTAGCTGAAATTCATCTGTACACTACATTCCAAGTGGGCTCTTACCAAGGCCTTGGACCAAGGCCTTGTACAGTGGTGCTAATGCTTCTGTCTCTGCTAAAAATACACCCTAGAACTGGGGTTAGCCTTTTCAAAAACAATTGTAATGAATTCATTTGCTATTAATAACAGCTGACAATGTACAAATCATGTAGAAATGTCAAAGACTGACTTAAGCCAACACAAGTAAATATATGATAAGTTCAGGGTGCCTTTTTGCCATTATCTTACTGTTTTGTGCCTAAGAATTACAACTCATGCAATATCAAACTAACACCATTATGTAACCATGCAACACATCAGGCACTGCTATTTCATTTTGAATCAAGAAAGAAAAGTCTCAGCCCTCATTCTGGTTATTTTTGTATTTTATGGGGCTTCTCAAACTCTAGATATTCTAGGGGAAAAATATTTTTTGTAAGAGAAAAGCAAGATATATTTGCTGAAAAGTAAATAGAGATAGGAAATAGCCGCAAATAAATGTGCTTCATTAAGGATGGCTCCTCCTTTTCTTTCTACCTGGACATGGACAGAAGGTTCACTGAAAAGAAGGGGGTGGGGTGGGCTATGCAAAAGGAACGAGTGGGACTGAAATGTGTACAATATACATTCTCTCCCTTCTCCCCCAGAAAAGCCAGGAGGGATTACACAAAAAGTGAGTCCAGCCCAAGATTGGTTTAAAGTTTGCTTAGGCCCCTTCTTCCATGTTGTTGAGGGCACTCTGGCTTTGAGGTATTCTGAGTGCATCTGCTGGCAGGTGAAGCCCTATCAGCTCGGCTCTACTGCATTCATCGGCTGTGTGGGAAGGGAAGTTGCAGCAGGACAGAAGGTGGTATGGAAGTAGTAGTACCTGGTACTGTATATATATGAAGTAGCAGTAGTCAGGAAAGTCTCTGCTCTGATGGAGCAAGCTTTGATGATGGCAAAGAGGTTTGGTTTTCCGGTGGGACTCAGTGGGAGGAAGTTAAGAGGGAACAGGTTAAATGGAAAGAAAACTGAAGGGAGAGAGGACATTGAAGGAATGGGTAACAGGAACAAGTGAGGCAGAAGAGTATGGTGAAGTAGGACACATGGAATGAGGCTGAGGGGAAGAGACCATGAGAGGGTATACCAAAGGACACTGAAGCAAACAGCCTGATTCTCCCTGCAAGCTCTTTTCCAAAAGTCATAGGAAAGGGAGTCACAGCATGGCTCCTAGTGCCTTAAATGAAGCACTGCCTTGCACAGTTCTGAGTCCAGAGCATGATGGAGGGTAGGTGTGGCCCAGCTGGAGGCTGGAATTGGCTCTAAGAAATACCTGTACAATGTCATGGCAGTCAGGTGGAATGGTCGGCAACTTAATTCTGTTGGCGTTGCAGAAGGCAGAGACTCTGCAGAAGCAACAGAAATATAAAAGCAGTAAAAGCTTATTCTGCAGCTTGATCATGCATAGTGCTGAATGCCCAGAATTCTCATGAGCTCAGCACCTTCCAGGGTCACTAAAGTTCACAGATACTGCTCTGTAGAGCCTTCATGCCAAAAAAATCTCACTGTATTCTGAGGGCTCAAGAGGCCTTTGTGCCAGTCCTCTGCATAGGAACAGAGCTGTTCTGCGAAAAGCTGCCAGTGGGCGTGCATTTACATCGGCTTACATTTACTGTACAGTACGAAGGAACAGGCCAGCATCAACACGTACAGGAATTAAAGCGCATTAACGCTGTGTGTGGACTGACCTGGGACTACAGTTAATCCCAAATCAGTCCACATACACAGTGCTACTGCGCAGTAAGGCATCTATGCATGCATTACTCTGCAGTAACTAATTGGGCATCAATCTGCTACCTGCATCATGCAGGTATCAAATTTACACTCAGGTTGGTATAAGTCGCCATATTTACTAAGCAGTAAGGGTGTGCATGTGTAGACACGCACCCATATGGCGCAGTCATTTTGGTTATTGTGTAATAAATACGCACATGTAGATGCGCCCAGTTTTGCCTAGTCACCATTTAGAACAGAACCACTCTTTTATGGTAATGCACACATGAGAAAGGCTGTGGGATCCATTCACTGTCCCTTTGATTCATCCTTCTGGGTTTTTAAGACAAGCATTTAGCCCAGCTCCTGATCCATCCTGACCCCTGTGCTACACTTGTCGTGTCTATCTAGAATTTTTTAAAAGCCCATACCTCTGTAGCGTACAGACTATAAATATTTAATCACAAAAGAACTTTGCAAAGAGACTTTTCCTACAATTATTCCAGAACAAGAGCAAGCGTCTGTGCACACCCAAATGCACGGGTAAAAAGCTAAAGTCAAGCAAAGGGTACTGATAACTTTAAAGAACAAGTCACAAAGAACTAAAGAAAATGGAAAAGTTGGACTTTCCTTTTGATTCATCTTGTGGGTCAACAAGGCATTCACTGTGTGTTGAGACTGTATAAATAAATAATAATGAGAGAGGAAAACCTCTCCTTTTTCAATATTTTATTGCTTGTTGTTACTGTTGTTTATTTTAACTGCTAAAAACACAATGTCTAAAAATGCCTGAAACATCTTTGAACAGTAATAGCTTTGTGCTATTTCATTAGTCATATAACTTGTTATTAATAACCTAATCACTGATTCTTTGGCAGCTCTGTATAGAACGTGGCACTATTTTGTGAGTTATTGGCATTTGTGTAATGCTGTTTTGAGTTGTCTGGGGATTTTTAGAAACTTCATTTTCCATCATTTTTCCAATACACAGCATTTTGCAGTTTTTGTGATAATAAACCAGACTGGTATTTGATGTGAGTGAAAATACTGATGGTGGAATGACATCAGTTTACCCCAGCTGAGGATCTTGTCCATTACCTCCATGTCTTGACTCATACCACAACCATTTAACAGCAGTCTTAGGACTATGTGAAATCCACAGCTGTTAAAGCCTGCTAGGCTTGCTGATCTACCTCCTGGTCCAAGTAATACATATCCTTCTTCATTAGCAGCAGAACTGAATGAAAGCAGACAATGGGAGTCATCACCAGACATGAGGTTTTATACATAACTAGGTGTGATTAAATTGTCTACTATAAATACCCCACAAGCTCTCACATTAAGTTGTCAGCGGAAGGGGATCTGAAGGACACAAGAGAGAGGCAATCTTGCTGGAAATCTTGTAGCCTGGGGCTATTGGCTTTACCACATGCAAAGTCAGTGTGAAATATCTACAAGCTATAGGGATGGTGTGAACGCGAAGCATGAACAAACATTTTGAATTTGCCAAAGCAACACTTTTGGCACCAGGGGGCGCTACGTCACTGCAAATGCACCATAGGAAAAAACGCTATAGTCTTACAACAAGGTTAAGGCTGAGAAATCGAATATGCAGAAGTCCTGAGATGTCTGGTTGAAGTCAGCCAGTCACCTTCCACCTTTGCCCCTTGACATATATCCTCCCCTCACATTGTAAACTGGTTTTCAATTAATTATCCATGGACCTGGTAGTACTGCCTAGAGAAAAGTTTGCTCCACATTTTCCATTAAGACTCTGCTTTCAGTTTTACAAACTTACCCAAATGTAATTGTTTGAGCAGAACTTTTCCATTCTGGAGATTTCTCTCCCGTTGTTTTCTTTTCTTTTTTTTTAATTCAAGGTATGAATCTTCTGCCTTTTGGGAGGATGATGAGCAAGCACACTGCTTTGCCAAGTCCATAAACTCTGCTAGCTGCTTAATTGAGATGCTGTAGCATCTCTGTGCTTTGGAACAGGGCCTAGAAAGCTGGCAGAGGAGCTGCCTGGTGGTGGGGATGTGGTCTTTGCTGGCTCTGTGATAAGCCACCCACAACTGGCCAAAGTTTAAGCTTCTGAAGAAATCTGCTTGTGACTGCTCAGTGGGAGGCTGTCAGGCGGATCAGTTTTGAGGAGTCACCCCTCACAGCTCCAAAGGCTGCCCGGGCCCTCGTCTCCACAGAGCGGCTCATTATACACCCTAAGGCTGAACAAGGCTTTTCGTCTAATTCTCCCAGCGACTGGAGGTGGCTTTACAGAGAAGGGCGCATATGTCCGCTGTGCTCTCAGAGCACTTCCTGCCAACACCCAGGAAGGGCAAAGGAGAAGGCAGAAGCAGTGTGACTGCAATCCTTGCAATCTGCTGTGGAAGAAGGGGTGGGGGGTAGCAAGCACCTGAGGACTTGAGAGGAGCAGGACAGCCAGCGTGGGAACAGGCTGGCTGGGAGTAGGCAGTGGGAAGACAGAAAAGCTGAGGCAGCTATGCAGGGTTAGCGTGGTCATTGGTCCTGTTTTCTACTGGACCGTCCTGTTTTTAAACACTTTGTCCCCTGTCCGTTTCTGAATGAGGAATGGACTGCAAAAAGTCCTGTTTTTCAGTTTATTAGTGGAAATACATGTCAATCATTTGTCCTCATGATTCTATTGGCTGTGCCCAGAGGCAGGGCAGTACACAGCCAGGAGGAGCAGGGTTGGGAGCCAGCCAGGGAGGAAAGGAGGGAAGGAAGGAGGTGGTTTTTTTGTGGTGGCCTCGTCCCTTGCTGCTGATTGGTCGAGGGGCGCCGTGGCCCCACCTCTCACTATGGATTGGCTGAGGAGGTTGTGGCCCCACCTCTCACCACTGATTGGCTGAGGGGGCTGGTGGTTCACACCCTTGCCCCCTACAAGGAGCTGTCCTGTATTCCTGGGATGGGTCAGTGGCCACCCTATGGAGGGTATGTCTATACAGCACAAGGCACCACCATACAGATGCCCTAGGTTAGCTCTGCCCCTACCAGCTCTGTCACCAGAACCAGTCTAGCCTCAATAGCTCACAGTATGTGTGAGCTAATAAACTCCAGGAGGCTGAGAACGGGGGTGGATGGGAACATGGGAGGCAGGAGTCCTAGGTGAAGGGCGGATGTAATAGGAAGGAGTTGGGAGAGAGGGGTAGGAATAAGTCACATAAACAGTCTTCCTTTAGGTGGCCTCTAATTAGTGTGTCCTCAGTTTAAGACCCTTGGTCTGACTTGCCAAAGTAATGGGCACTGTCACTGCAAATCAATGAGAGCTGTACTTTGAACAGAGAGATCAGATTGGCAGTTTGGCTCCTCAAAGTCACAAACTCATTGCCCAGCATTAGTGCACGGTTTTGTTATTTATTTATTCCATTTGACTGTCATATCTCTGCACCTTAATTCCCCAGTTTTAAAATGGGGCTTATAATGCCCTTTAATCTCATGGAGGTTGTGATAGTAAAGTCATTCACGCTTATGAGGCGCTTAGATACTACGGTGAGAACAGGATATACAGTATCTACTCGAATAAAAGTCAGCCCTGAATTTAAGATGACCCCCTGCAATAATTAGATTCTATATCTAGAAAATGTATAAATTTGTTATAATTTTCCAGGTATGGACTCTAATGATCAGAGGGTTGCCTTAAATTTGTCCCTCTCCCACTACTACAGCAGGGTAAATAGTGGGTGGGGGTGTTGGGTAGCTGAAGGGGTCAGGCATCCCTTTTACCCTGTACCTCTCCCATTTCTTCCCCCTGCAGCTGTCCTATCCCGTTCCCCTCCGCTACTGGCATCCCCCTACCCCTAGCCCACTACAATCTCTGCCCCTTCCCTTCCCCCCTTAACATCAGACACTGCTTGGGCTCTGTTCCTTCCCAGAGCACATGGAAGCTCAGCCCTCCTCAGGCCATGGAGTAGCGTCAGCGCTACTGAGTGGCTGGAAGGGAAGTGAGCCATAGCTGGAGTCAGAGTCGGAGCCGAGCCACACCTGACAATAAGGAGGGGGCAGGGAAAGAGGGGAAGAAATTTCCAAGAGCAAGTGCTGGGGGAGGCAGGAGGTTGCTGTGGGTCTGACTGGCCCCAAACAGGGCTCAGGGCCAGAGTCAAAGACACAGCAGTTGCCTGCTGCCCCCTCTGATTTGCAAATCTAAGACAAGGGATTTTTTTCCCCATGCTGTGGGGGGGGGGGAACCTCATTTTAGGTTTGAGTAAATATAATAAATGCCTCATAGGCAATTAATGGTTTTGTGTTGAGTACCAGGTTTGGGTACTGCACAGTGTGTAAAGCCTGGGTTCAGCTATTGAATAAAGAGGATAAAAATAAATAGTTAAATAACAACTCATTTGCTGTGTGAGGTAGGGGCTCTGCGACAAAAATAGTATATGGTCATATAATTAAAGGCTGTGTCCTACTGTATATGTACAGGGGAGGTCAAATTAAGGTTGCAGAAGCAGCTTTAATACTGGCATTTCCTGATTTACCTTTGACTCTGCAACCTTCTGGAGGTTTCAGAGCAATATCAGTATTACTGGAGCACTGCTTTCTCTAAACACATGGGTTTAGATGACATGGGATCCAGGGGTGTTGGGGAAGGGCTTCTGATGCTCCCTGCTGTGCAGGGAGAAAATGCTTGCTGCTGTGTCTCTGCAGTGGTTCTTCTTCCCTGAATTTCAGTCACAGCCTGGGGGCCAGTATGGTGTTGGGTGAGGGGTCCTTTGTACCCCAGTGGAGTAGACTGGGCTCACTCACATGCTTCTGTGTTATCCAGGTAAGTTCCAGGTGCAACATGGCACATTTGTTTTTGAAGGTTTGAGACTACCCTCAGCTGACATAAATCAGCCCCGCACTGTTGGAACCAGCCAGTCAGATTCTCCAGTGCTGTAAACTGAGGCGATAGGATGGCTTTTGAGACCACTGCTGGAACACTACATCCACACCTGGGGCCCATGCTTCAGCATGAATGTGGGGAAAATGGGAAAGGGGTCTAAAGAGAACTTAAAAACCATCAGAAGTCTGGAAAATGAGCTTAATGCTTGTTTATGCAGGGAACTAGCTCCAAATAACTATTCCACAATAGCTACTGGTATCAACCAGGGGTAGAGCCAATAAATCTCGAAGTAGAAATCAGCTGCACATTTCAACAACAAAGGTAATCACTTTCAGAATAGAGCAGTGGTGAATAAAACAAGCCGGGGTATCTCCGAAAGGTGTGATACGCTTCACAGAGAAGATCTGGGACTGATGCAGAGGTTCCTGGGTGAGCATCTTTAGCCCGTGCTGTGTAGGAGGCCACACTGGCTAATCATAATGGTCCCTGTTGGACTTGACAACTATGAATCTCTAAAAATTGAAGAAGTGCACATGTCCCACTGAACTCTAACAGAAGTAGGTTACTTAATTCCCAAGAGGCTTGGTCTGCACTACAAAGTTCTGCCAGCATAGCTGTGCCAGCTAGCAGAGTGAAAAAAATCCTCTGACCCCCACAGGCAAACAGCTATGTTGACAAAAGAGTGCCTTATCAGTGTAGCCGGTGTCATTTGGGGAAGTGGTGTCGCTATGCAGGCAGGAAAGTTATATGGCGCTGTCAGCACCCTGTTTTTCTGTCTTTTGTTGGCTTCCCACTAGGAGTCTCTGGTCACATAGATACATCAGCTACAAAAAAATGCCCTAATTAGACCTCTGTGGAAACATCACGCCTAGTCACATGAAGCCATTGATGATAGTATGAAGTGAGTGCCAAGTGGGTGTAATATGTTACTGTTCTGAAATAGCTTCCGCTGATATTTTTATGGAATAAAGTTATTTTGAAACAGGGCACTGTAATCCTGAACTAGTGGCATATATGCAGCCTTGCATCAACATAACTATGGGCGTTAATTCCTATCCATTGTCAATGCTCCTATTGGTGAATTCACAATTTGCTTTCCACACACCTTTGGCAGTAGAACTCCTTGTTTTCAGGAAACATTTTTGCTAGAGTCCTGATGGCCATCACACAGACTCTCATGAACACAGCCCAGACATGTTTTCTGGCAGGATTATATACTGTGAGTTCACTATTCATTCTGATATGCTGATCTAATGTATTTTAAGATATTTTTTTCAGAAGCAACTAGCCTCAGATAGGCTCCTTCTTTCCATTTTACAGTTTTAAACAATATTCTAATGAATGCTTTGCATTTCTGTAATGTTCATACATTTTAATCCTCATAACATCCTATGAAATATTAATTATCTTATTTTACCAATAGAGAACCCAGGGTACAAAGAATCTGAAAGCTGCCCAAGTTCATACAAAGACTCTGTGGTAGGGCTGGGAATAGCTTTCCTGGCTCCCACTCTTGTGACATCCATAATAGTAGATATTCTGACAGTATCCTCCTTTCAGGGGGCTGGAAGTCTTTCAGTATATTGCATAATGCTGAGCACTTTCACTCAATGGAAAAAATATTTGATACCTTACTAATTCAAACAGTTAACTTTAAAATAGTGCTTCTGTATTTTTCTCGTTCAGATACATTCAACAGTTTCCTCAGTGCAGTGTGATTAAAATCCTGTATAAATGATGCATAATCTTTATAAAGCATGGACGTGTATTCCCTAATCAGCCCAGTGTCACTTGCTCTGATCGAGAGGTTCATAACATACCATCATAAGATGTTTATGTGAATCACCCTATTGTTAATTATCCAGCTCAAAGAGCTTTTCCACAACATGGCTGCACTACACGATAACAAGTTATTTATAACCTTTTGCATTATACATAAGCAGGTGAAATGGTCTCTTTGGTTCTGTTAATCTTTATATATGTTCTAGTAACCACAGCATTGCAACAGCTCCTGATGCCCATCTGTGCAGTGAGATGGATATGGGCAACATGCCCGATGTTCCTTATTTTACCAACAGAGAAGCCGGGGAACAAAGATGTAATTATCACAAATGATACAGGCATTGCAATATAAAAAAATCCATTTATAATAAGTTTACAAGAGAGGGTAATAAGCTTTTGCTTATTAACAATCCTGATTAAGAAAGGGGCAAAAAATGAGGGATGGTTTAAAAAGCTGAATAATTTTTGTGGATGACATCACAAAATTGACTTTTTGAAAATCTGCTGCCAGGCCCACAGAAAGCACTTGGCTCCTGATGTAGTCACGGAATCTAAGGAGCACCCTTAGAAAAAGGTTTTTACACAGCTTTTACTGCAATGCTTGCCATTTCTATACGTGGTTAAGAATGAAGTCTCATCACCTGTGGTATCCCACTCCATGGCCCCTCCAGACCAAATGCCTTGTTTGCAAAACTCTCTGGGTAGAAGCACACATTGCATTTTATCATCTTTGTGCCACCATAAAAATATTTATGGTGGCACAAAGCCATAGCAAATAGACATCTATACCTTTTGATGTGCCACAGTCTGGCTGCCACAAAAAGTAGTAATACATTGTATTGCTTTATTGCGGTGGGTGTCTATTTGCTTTATGGTAGGAGAATGTGGGCATCCTGGAATAGCCTGGACTGTCCTGCTGCCCCAGGCAAGTGCTCCCTGAGCTTGAGGGGCCCAGTCTTGTGTGCCCCAGGAATTCTTGCACAGTGTTGGGCTCTGCAAATCCAGGGAATGCATGCTTGGCTTTCCCTACTTCCAGAGATGCACCCCAGGCAATCTATGGGGCGGGTCTCTGGAAGACTGCTGGGGGAGTTTCTCTTCAAGCAGAAACCTTGACTTCTCCACTTCCAGAGACTCATACCAAAGATTGTGGGAGTACATCTCTGGAAATTAGGAAAATCAGGACACTCTGGTGTGGTACATGGTCCAGTGGTTGTGGCCGCCAATCAGCTGATCGGCGGCAGGAGCTGTGGGGCTGGACTGTAGTGTTCAGCTCACTTTTGTGTGGTCCTGGAGCTGAGACCTCCATCAGTCCAAAGTTCTGCTTTCCCACATTTCTGAACCGGCCAACAATACTTCAAAGTTCAGTTAATTTTGGATGCCTGCTCTCTATTTGTCTGCATTATTTTTCATTTTCTCAAGTTAAAGTGACCTGCATTTATAAAATATAAATGTTATTGTGCATTAGCTTGCCAATTCATACAAATTCTGTAATCCACCTTGGAAGAGGATTTGCTTCATTGCAGATTGAGTTAGTGCAGACTAACATTGGTCTGAAAGCGTCTGTATGTGGTACCAGCTGGCAGTCCTCCAACTGCCATCCTACAGTGCTTTATATTATATATTTGCAACCATCCTGTCTGTTTACATATATGCTTTCCTTCACTCTGGATTCATCTTGTCCACATGTCACTTCCCCATTTCAATGCTCACCATTTCAGCATGCAGCTAAGCTCTGTTCATTTATGCCTCTGCACTCCTTGGGTCCATCTATATGTGCGATTAATGCAAAGCAATAAACCTCCTGGGTGCCATGTTTACATGTCAGCACTGACACGCATTTTGCCACTTATACAACTGCATGCGTTGCAGCACCGGGCACTTTTAAAAGCACCCAGCACTGCAGTGCAAGCATGTCTACAAATTCCCTTATTAAGCAATGAACTGGAGAAGATGCTGAACAGAAAGTCAAGTACTTCAACAGGTCCACCTGCTAATTGTCACTAATAGGAGGAGCTGGCCAGATTCTTTTCCCAAGTTGTGTCTGCAGAACCCAGGTGTGTGGGAGATAGCACCAAGGGAACCAAACTGCACATGCTGGGTTTAGTGGGGAAAAGGTGCCACTTATACAACTGCATGTGTCGCAGCGCTGGGCACAGAGCATTTCCCTGAAAACTAAGATCGCTTCCCTACACGGAGCGCCTGGCCCAAAACCGAAATAGATCTGCATGGACACCAAACATGGAAAGAACTTCAGCCCCAGTAAGCATTTTTCTCATTGTGCATCAAATTAACCTTTGTTATGAACAAGTCCCATTTCCTCCCCTTGGCAGTTAGATACACTACATGCCACAACAACCTACCCCCATGTCCATTCCACCACAGTAGCTTCAATTAATATGCACACATTGTGGCTAGCCTAGAGCAGTATCCATTGCTAAACTCCACTGTCTCATCTGGGCTTCAAATAGTAAAACCTTGCAAAAGAATGTGCTTATTGGAACTTCTGACACAGAAGAGAGTGCATTAGAGTCACCAGAGCATTTCACATCTTGAGAAATGCCTGCATTTGGTTACAGTCCCTGTACCATTTAATGTGATATGTTTCACAGCATTTTATCAGTGCATCATAGGAAGTATATTTCATAGGATTTTAGCATTTCATATTTTAAGGAACATTTCACAGCTGACAAAATTATGGTCCCAAGCCCCTAACATGTCATTGTTCCCAAGCCCCATACAGTTCTGACCGATTACTGCAAAACGCTGTTTATTTTGTGGTTTGCTTTGCCTATGTCATTTGAAGAGATAAGAGAATTTCTGACAAAGGAAAGCTCTGTTTTGGTGTGCAGACTGGACAGCCCTTTAATTTGCCCCTGCATCTAAAACAAGGCCTTTTCAGTTTAGCAGTTCCTGTGGGGTAAATTAACACCACTGCCTATCTCCGTGTGCTATCAGCAAGAGCTGCCTCCCTTAAAAAAAAGGGAGTACTTCATTTTCCTGGCACAGAAATTCAGAAAACAAACACAAGGCCAGTGCACTGGTAACTTCTGCCTCAGCTGAGAGCTTTGTATCTTTCTATATCACCATAAATACAGTTCTTGTTGTAATGACCCTTGAAATCCTTACAGAATGTCACATACCACCCTGAAGGATCTTGCATGTGGTTTTCTTTTAGGCATGGAGAAGTCCTATGTGAGTTATTTGGCTCAGTACAGGGGTAAGCAGGTGAAATGAAGGCCTTGCCTACACCATTTCTGGGCCCTATGCATTCCTAGTCTGTGCATACCAAATCCTGGAAACAAGGCAGAGTAGCCTTCTTAGACCACATGCCAGTCAGAGCCTAAAATGGAATTGGGAATTGAATCTGGGAGCTACTCTAAGTTGGCTACATTGCCTGGTTTCCAGGGTTTGGTGCACCTAGGATGAGAGTGAGTGGGTAGGGTGTCCTTCACAGCAGTGCATCTGGTATCAGCACAGAAGCAATATGGTCTTGCCCTTCGTGACCTGTGCAGTGCAGGAGGTCAGGCTAGATGATCTAATGGTTCCCTATGTCCTTAAACTCCATGAAGCTACTAATTTCTTTAAGATGTGCTTGAGGTTAGTAGGACCCCTCACATGCTTGAAGTTAAGCACCTGCATAAACATTTCCAGGATTATGGGGTTTGGTCAGTGCTTAGTCAATTTACACATGCAGTTTAAACAATGTTTCCTAATAAATTAGCCTTCTGCATGAGTATTTTTGTCACTCTTTGAACTGCACTCAGTTTGGCAGTGTTTTCATAGCAATGCCATGCCTAAGGCTACATTCACTTTGTCAGGTGGCTTATTTCCCACAGGGTGTGTCTACATGAGATGCCTTACTGTGCAGTAGAGTAATCTATTGAGCACTGAAGCATCACCATCTACACATGCACACCATTTACTGTGCAGCAAATTAGTTTACTACATGGTTGACTACTACCTGCACAGTAGCACACATGTAGACAGCAGACCAGGAGCAAATTGCTCCTGGTTAAGCCAGGCAGCAGGGGGCAGGGGAACTGTCCCTCCCTCAGAAAGCTGCCTCCCAGCCCTGTGCCCCAATCAGCAGATTGGGACGCAGGAATGGGAAACTGTCCCCTCTCCCACCAGCTGTTTCCCAGCCCCAGTGCCTGATCTGCCAGGGCCTGCAGCTCCCTTGGGTTGCTGTACAGGGGCAGAGCAGGGCAGGAATAGTCCTGCACTGAGCTGCTCTTGTTGGGAGCAAACTTGCCCCTGACAGGTGCACATGTAGAGGCACTCCCAGGGAAAGCTTACCGTGAAGCATTTTACTGTGCAGCAAGCTTATAGTATATTAATAACACACGCATATGCACTCACAGTGTTGGTTTTTTTTCCCCAGGGTGTTGTGTTGGGATCTTGTATAGCTAAGGTGACTGTATATCCTGGATTGGCCAGGACAGTCCTGGATTTCATCTGCTGTCTCAGCATCCCAGCCATTAGAGTAAATTGAAACAACAGTCCCAGATCGGTGGAAACCAGTCTGCATGTGCCCAGTTCCTGACTGACTCTACTGAGCAAGTGACTCTGCTTGCAGCCCAGCTGTCAGGACCATGGGGCAGCCCACTGGCTGGGTTCCCTGGAGGAAACTGAAGCAAAGGTCCCGGATTGGCACAAACCCACCTGCACATGCCTGTGTCCTGACTGACACTACTGGGCAAGTGACTCCCAACTTTCAGCCCAGTGGAGTAGTGTCCAGAGAGCAGCTGCTGGAGACCTGTGTTTGGGGAGGCAGCTCTGGGCTCTAGGTTCTGGGCTCCAGGCTCTGCCCTGGGACTGCACCCTGGCCAGCTGTTGGTGGCAGGGGGAGGCACCATGTGGCTGCACAGCATGGGCTGGCAGACACTGGGGGACACTGCACAGGAGCTGCTCTCAGGTAGGTCCAGCCTCTGCATGTGGGGGATGGAACATGGCCAGGGGCCTCAGTGCTGTCCCGCACTGCCCTGTTCCTCAGAGCTGTGATGTCAATATGTGTGTGTGTGTGTGTGTGTGTGTGTGTGTGGGTGGATGCCATGGTGTCCCACCCAGCCCAGCTCCTGGGAGCTGTGGGGTTGGGTGTGTGTGTGCATATTGGTGCCCCCTGGTGCCCACCCCCCCATCCTGGATTTCCTTACCCCATCCTAGATTTCCCTAGAATTATGGTCACTGTATGTAGAGTTCACCACCTTCACACGTTTCCTTGATAATGTTGCTTTAACTGTGCTCAAACAGATACTTGCTCTTCCAAGTTTCTGTGCATTGTTTTAGAAAGTTATGGGGCTCTATTGTGACTTGGTGCATGAGTGTCCCTGGTTAGAGCCTCCCATACACTGTCATGGGGATTAGCAGTATCTGGAGTCCGAGATCACTGAGAGACATGGGCATACTTTCCCCACAGCCTTGAATTCACTCTTCTGTTCCCTCTCCCACCAGGGTGAACCAGCTTGGGTTGTAGGGAGAAACACTTTCTGGATGGAATAGGTTGGCAATAAATTGCTACCTGCTCAGGAGAGTAAGGAGGGCACTATGGGCTCCTATACATGTGCGGGGAGCTGGCTCTGACGTGGAAATCCAGCACATCAGAGCAGACTCAGTTAATTGAGTCTGCTGGAGCATGGAAATAAATGGGTTCCAGCAGTCTCTGGTGTCATGTGTATTAGCATCCCCACACTGAAAAATGGCAGTGGGATGCTTTGAACTAAAGCTTGTTTGTTGACCTTTAGTTCAAAGCACTCTGCCACCATTTTTCATTGTGGAGGATGCTGATATATGTGGTGCTCAGGTGCTAGCTAATTAAAATTGCTAGCTAATTAAAGCACACCCGCACCTCCCGGAGCATGTGCCAAAATGACCTATAGGTGCAGATAGAAGTTATGGTACATTTTTCATGTGATCAAGCCCCTGAAAGTGCTCTACAGCTGTGCTGACACATGTACATGGCTGCAGAGCACTTTTAAAGTGGTTGATTGTGTGAAAAGTTAACCTTCCTCAGGTGAGGTATCAGATGAAAGTGCTCTGCTTTAAAGTACCTTAGGGAACTTGTGTTCCATGGGGTTAATTTTTCATGTGTTCAGGCCTGTGCTGATGCAGCCCAGCCCTGCCCCTGGGGCTGTCCATAGGAAGCCATGAGCTGCTGGCTTGCCCAGCCTGAGCTGAAGCGTGGTGGGTGGATCGGAGTACCCCTTGCCCTGTGGCCTCCTTTTCCCTCCTGCTGGGATACTGGGAGGCAGCTAGACTTGGCCCATGGGGTGAGGTGGCTCCGATCCATCTGCACCTCCAGCTCCAGCTCAGGCCAGGCAAAGCCAGCTGGCAGCTCACTACTGCTGGCTTCTCCTTCCCCGCTCCCTCCATGCTGACAGCCCCAGAGCTGGGAGTGGGGCAGGGCTGGGGAGAGGGATGGTGCTGCTGGTGCCACTCACAGGGGATAAGGCTGCGCCAGCTGAGCACCGAGCCCAGCCGTGCCCAGCCCTGTCCCCTCCAAGCGGTGCCAGGCTTGCAGGGGATGGAGCCATGCCAGCTGAGCACCCAGCCTGGCCCTGTCTGCTGTGAGTGGTGCTGCTGAACACTGAGCCCAATGCTGCTTGAAGGGGTGAGGCTGTGCCAGCTGAGCGGGGATGGGGCCAGGCTTGGCACTCAGCTGGCATGGCCCCACCCCCTGTGAGCCTGGCGCTGTTCTCAAAGGAAGGGGATAGGGACGGGGCTGGGTTTGGCTGGTCTCAGCACTTGGCTGGAGCAGTCTCTTCCCCTGCAAGCAGCGCCGCTCGCAGGAGATGGGGCCATGCCAGTTGAGCGCTGAGCCCAGCTGAGCCCAGCCGTGTAGCTGATTTTTTGATGTGGCATGGTATATAAGTTGAGTTTAATTTTCAAGACAAAAATTTGGCTTCAAAACCCGACTTATACACCATGAAATATGGTAAATCAATGACAGAATTTCAATGAGTGACTTCAATAGGGACAACACTCCACATGTCTCTTTCATCGACTCTGACAGTGCTGCAGCTTCCACTATCATCTTTTGCCCGGGGTTATGTCTAAACTCACAGTCTAGCCTGCTTGCTCATGCATTGCTAAACTCACAGATTAAACATTTTCTCCCATTCCTTTTAAAAATGTTAATATATGGATATTAAAAAAACATTATTCCAAGCCTACAATACGTGTACATGAACACTTAGGTGGGTAGAAACCAATACCTTTAAGAGACTAAACCAAAATCAAGACAAATATTTGGATTTATGAGACAATGTATGGCACCTTTCTATATTAAATAAGAAACATAAAAGAAAACCTGTGGATTAGAGAAACATTAAAATGGTTCTTTATATGATGGACTACTCTGTTCAGTCATTCTTGACAAGCCTGGCATTTTTTTCATATCCTAATGCCTGGGGAACGTAATAATATAATTCCTGTTAACTCAAATGAAGTTTAAATTCATGAACCTCCCCTTCCATGCTTGGGAGTGTATGAAGAACAAACCTTTACATTTTACTTTTTATCTTGATTAACACCACTTGTAGTCTCTCAGGCAGCTGAACAGCCATGACAATTTCCTGTCACTCAGAATCATTTAGGTACTGAGATATCACACTCCTTTCATTTTGTAAAGATAGATGTCTTAATAATTCTAGGTCTGCATGCCATTGCATGCATCAAAAGGGACCTGGATACCTCTGAAGGGTATGTCACAGAGTAGTTTTAAAATCCATACAGATTATGTAGCCTTAAGTGGCTATGAAGTAAGGTCTATGGCCTTGCCTATAGGGTGATTAAACTGTCAGAATTTCCCCTTGTGGTATATGTAATCTCCACAGCCAGCAAATATTTTGCCCTAAATCTACAAATAGTGTTTTGAACCTTGTGAGCTTGTCAACTTCTATAATTTTAATGCAAATCTCATTATATTTTTAAAAGCCCCAACTTCTAGAATCATGTGACTGTGAAAGTCTCTAAATTTGGGTTTTTTTAAATTAGCTTCCTAGCTCTTGTGGTTGCAAAAAAAGCTTGAAAAAGTTAATCCTAAAGGCTTGAAGTGAAGAAGGCAAGTAAAAAGACCCCAACATTTATTACTTTTAGAAGCTTTATTATTTAAAAAACAATAACATGAGCTTGTAGAGCCTGAAGCAGAAGTTTTGAATACTATTGGCAGTACTGACTTTGATTCTGAGTTGCTCCATTGCCAGGCTGAGTGCAGGAGTGAGGGTGATTATGGGTATAGTGGTATAGTTAGTTTTAATCTACCTTTCTGTTCCTCATACGATTGACTGTCAGTAGGAGAAAACAGTGAGTTTGCTCCACTAGGTGATCCTAACAGGGTACGGGGCCTGAGGCAAATCAGCCTGTGCGGGGCCCAGATGTGAAGAAGCCAGCGGCAGCAGTGGCAGGGGGACATGTAGGGGAGGGTGGCAAGTGGCCAGACACGAAGCTGGTGGTGGCACAGAATCACCAGCACTAGGTGGGCCCTGCAGGAGGTGCTGCGGCTGCTCTGATGGGCTCAGCGGGGCCCCCCAAAGGGCGGTTGCCCCCCTGTAGGGATGGTCCTGCTTACCCACATCAAGCACATTTTGGTCTCAGTGGGTGCATCTACACATGCAATTAATGCACCTGAATTTACTGCACAGTAAACTTAGGTGCGTGAAATATGCCCCCAGCAGGCACATAGGTTGAGTGACTTGAATAAAAACAAAATGATAAACCTTCTCCCTGCAAATGTGTTGGGTTTATCCAGACATCTACAACAAATATTTTCATAGGCCTCGGCCTTGCGCCACATTCAGTGTTCTCACACACTTCATTCACACAGAGGTGCTCCATATCTCTCAAGAGCAAGCCCTCTCAGAAAAGAGATCTGTTGTATAGAAAGAATAAGGAGTTTAAAATTGGGAAGTGTACGAGGGCCAGGTCTTACAAGGTGTTGAGGCTCAATCTCAAATTCCATTGACATCACCCATTCAGCACTTCACAGTATTTTGTGGGCACTTCTAGTCTTTAGTTAGCGGTACTGATTACCACTGTTTACCATAGTCCTCCCCCAGCTTTTCACCTCAGTGGGTATCAGCAGACATCCTGCCTGGCTATCTTCACAACAACAGGCTCCGAATGTAACAGCATCCTACCAGGATAAGGCAGCATAACAACACATACATTTCCTTTTCTTTTACTCACTAGCAGCGTTTTACAATGACTGCTAATCTTTAATAGCATGAGTAATTTGTGACAAATGTGGGTACTACGTGGAATAGATATGAGGCCATACATCACTGACACGAGTACAACTTCTACTCTCACAATTTGTTAAAATAGCCTGAAAATCTGGCAGCAGTAGCTACATACTGTGCATGGAGAATATTGCATCTTCTAGTATGATGTAGCCTATGTTTCTCTCTTTCTGCCTTCACCTCTCATTACTGTCTCTTATTCTGGCATACGCAAAGCAGAATTTTCTGAAAAAGAAGCCAAACAAAACCCCCTCCCCTACGAATTAAGTCTGTCATCATCACTGAGGGCAAATACATATTTTCGGTCTCTTTTTAATGAAGAGCTTTCTCTTTCAGTACTCATCAGATAAAATGATATAATCTGTATTCTGACATTATATAATGCAGCTTTTATAGATGATTTCATAACGTTGTAGAAGAGCATGAACTGCCCAGAGACAGGAAGACTGAATTTTATCATCTGCTTCAGGCCGGTAGAATGTGACTGCATGGTTTTGCATAGAAGAACAAAAGATTACTAAAATCCCCAACAAGCTATTTCACATCTTGAATTTAAAAACAATATAACATTAAGGTGCTTCCATTTTAGAATGGATCCTTTTCTTGTAACACATCTGATAAGATGAAATCTCTAATTCCATGACATTGTAACAATGCATTTTTTGCTCGACGTCATGCTTTTTATAGGAATCAAACCTTTCATCATAATAGCTTTAATATGTAATCAATGACTGTTAGCTCCAACAAAAACCAAATATACATGAGATAACAACCTTACTTGGCAGGGGATGTTTAACATAGATACCTGTGGCTTATTGCAACTTGTTAAGGATCTATAACCAATATTTCCAAGCAAAAAGTTTATTGTAAAAGCCAGTTCACCTGGAGAACTGGTTGGGTAGCAAAAATTACTTCTGCAAAGCCCACTTTTTCATTTATGAGATTGCTCATCCGTGAAAGATGTTAAAAGTACAAGCTGAAATGCCAAAAGAAGAGACTTACCTTAAGGTGTCAAGTTAAGTCCACCTCTTTTCAGGCCACCGTTCCTTCTCTCACGCTAACTTCTTCCAAGTGTTCATATGCTGAGATTTTCCTTTGCTCTTCTGTGCTACTCACACCATGTTCATTATTCAACCCCGTATGAAGGATTCTGAAGCAAATAACAGAGTTGTGCTGTTTATTCTTGGTGGCTACAGTAAAGCTGAGGCTCTTTTGAGCTCAATTAGTTCTAGATTGTTTGGCTAACTGGCAGCTACACTTCCTCCTATTCTTTCCCGACTTAGTTTTCCTGCCTCCAGTGGAGCTTTTTCCTTTTTTTTTTTTGAACTATAAATAGGTCTGCCACAACACATAACATAGCAATAAGGAAGGCAGGAAATGCATTTAAACAAAGGGGAGATCTTGTAGTTTTTTTCTAGTGGATACCTATTTGAGTGTAAAATACTTAAAGGAGGTTTCTTAAGACGTGTTATGCAAATACCATCCACATCAAAAGTACCGGTCTTTCAGAGCAGAACATTATTGGTTCTAAACCATTATTAGGAGTCCATCTGACTGCACTGCGCAACGCAGTGATGGGGCACAAATGCAATTAGACCATTTTCTTTAATAAGTGCTTCACTTTTGTGTTTATTTTGCTTACTTTCTCCATCTCAAAATCAGACAAAGGCTTTGTGGGGAAGTTTTATTAAAAGGAGGACAGAGAAAGCTGTTTAGAAAATGCTTTATTTTTCGAGCATCGTAGTAAGAGTAGGATTTAAAACTAAGCTTAAGTTTGACTTCCAACCTCCATTAATTTTTTTCCTTTTTTAAAGTTACTACCCATTTTGAAAGTTGAAGCAAAAACTATGCACATGGAGAAACAGTCATTCTGCTACATATATTCTGATACATTTTTGCATGGGTCACCACTCAACAGTGACTGGGATATAAACATCAAACTTTTGTTAATTGTTTTAAGAACTGAAGAATGGAAGCCTGATCCAAACCCTATTGCAGTCAGTTGGAGCTTTTCCAGCCTGAACTTTTCACAACAGTGTTTTTTCTATGTATTTCCCTGGGGCCCTAGATTAGGCCCTAAATCAGATTTAAAGAAAATTGATTCAGCACTTTTCACACTGATCAATCCAAGTGATCCTTCATGTGCGTGCTGTAGATTTCTTTGTTTTGATCAATCAGAAAAGTTAAATTAGTTTATGACAGGGGAGTTGCTGAAATGCTTTAAACGTGGAGGCATACATAAGCAACTAACTTAACTTGGGGATCCTGTTTTTTTTCTGGTAACCCCCCCCCCCCCCCCCCACACACAATTTTTTGACTTAAAAAAGTATATTAGTGGTGTTTCAATTAATCATGGAAAATGTGGATTTTGGGTTACTTTTTAAATCCAGAAATTGGGGATTTTTGTTATCAGAGAAAACCAGGATCCCTGCTCATAAGGCTAATAGCAATATTAAAGGCGTAGTTCAAAGAAGATTTTGAAATTATTGAATTTCAGTTTATACTTTTCCTTCCTTCCCTTTCTCTTTTTTCTTTGCATTCTTTCTACCTCACTTTCCTACACAAATCCTGCTCAGTTACAAATTACTGCATAAATGGACTCTGTTGTTTTGGGGGGTGTTGGTTGTAGCTGTGTTGGTGTAAGGTCATAGACAAGATTCTTTGGGTAAATGTGGTATCTTTTATTAGACCAACAAAACAGTGGCAAAACCTGTTCTTTGCAAGCTTTTGAGTACAAACCCAAAAGCTTGCAAAGAAGAATTTTTCCAACTATTTTGTTGGTCTAATAAAAGATACCACACTTACCCAAAGAACCTTGTCTGTCTCTGTTGTCTTTTGCAGTGGCTGGTATGATACTGGAATATTAACATATCTTTGAGAGGAGAGTTAAGGCTGTGGGGGTGATAACTGTGATGAATGGTGGGTGTGCTAGTGGGGAGATGTGTGTCCCTCAGGATAAGGGATATATATTAAAAGATGGCATAGCTTCCCATTTCTTTCCTTTTGAGGTTTTAGGTACATTTTTTTAAAAGAGCCCAAATCCCACAGAAAGGCAATGGGATTTAGGTGCATAACTCATGGTGATCTGGAACTTGCCATGTTTGTTTCAGGTTTATTTATGTGGTGAGCAACCTTACTTGTTGCACAGTGCAGCGTGTCTGTGTGTAAGTGACTTGGTTTTGTAGTGGTAACTGAACAGTAGCATACCATGTCTTGAAGAACAGCATCTTCATGAAAAGGCCTGATTGCGCTTCACAAGAATGCCCGTTTTCATTATATAAGCTTCTGCTGAAGGCTGGCTAAAGATTTTTCAAGTCTTTGGTGATTAAGTCAGGTGACATTTTCAAGGTTTTTCTTTAAAAGCTTGAGCCTAGAAACATGAAGTCATGTAAAATGACTCTGTAATATTCCATTTGGTACCAAAAATATTTTCTCACTAAACATGGTGATAAGAGAAACTATGATGAATACGTGCAGTATATCAAACATTAACAGAATAAGGACCTTTAAAAACAGCCTTTCCCTTAGGTCGTGCTCAAATCTCTCACAGAGGTTACCATATTTCCTCATCTCAACATTGATCATTAGCTTTACAGAAGGACCTGAATAAAACAGGCCATTTAGAAAATAAATGTTACTGCAAGGCCTATTTTAATTAGTTATAATTCTAATGAGTTCATTACCTGAAAAATCCTTTAAAGCTCAGTCTTTACATTCAGGTTATTTGCTTGCAAATTTGGGAAACATGCCCAGAACTTCCCCTCAAAACCAAAGGTTGCATCCTTGGTTTTAAGTGAAACAGTAGGATGATTTCTGTGCCTGAAAAAATTCATCTTGCATTTTGGACCCCAGATCTGAAGTGCTTATAGGCCTGGAAACATGAGAAAAAGCTAGTTCAATTTGGTAAGATGCCATTGAGAGACAATGGCCATGTAACAGGTCTAAGCTGTTTTTACAAAATCACTTCTCAGCCCGGGTGCTGCTAAATTCAGGAAAGTTATGGAGTGGTGCCTTGAGGCTGAACAGGTTATGAACCACTGGGCTAGCGGGTTGAGAGGCAGGATGGTGCCAATAAAAGCTCATTTGTGGGAGACAGCTTGCATCGTATGTATCTGTGCCATTAGCCTTACTTTCCTGAGCACCAAAAACCAGACAAGTTTCTTAACATTGGCCAAAAATATCTCCAAAGCATTAAGAATTGAATGCAAGGATTTAAGCAGGATTTCCCCTCAGTGCTGTCTGATTTCATCAGACACCAAGAGGAAATTCTCACCCGTGGTGCACTCTTTTTTTTTTTAAATAGATTCCAAATTTTTTTTTTGGAAAGGGGGAAAAACACCCCTCTGGTCTCCAAGCTGCTTGTGCTTCCTGCTGAGTGAGCCTTCTTCAAGGGAGACATGGTGGGAAGGCTTCAGACTTACACTTCAAAGTGCTCTTTGGAAAGCGAGGAGCTGTTAGGGATGTCAGATCATGTGAAGCCAGAGTGTAACTGTGGGACATTAGCCTTAGAGCAGGAGAGATTTATTTTGTCTGGCACAACCATTCTTCCTTCAGAGCTTCCCTTAATGACAGAGGGCTCAAATTTGCCTTTAGGACATAGCTTTGCTGGAGGTATGTAGAGCTGTACTGCCCAGTGGGGAGCCTCGCAAGCAGAATCCTTCCTCCAGCTCACAAGCAAAGTTTGCAAGCTGGCATAACCAGTGCTGGGGCATAGCACATGCCTGTACCTCAGCAACTAGCGTAGAGAGGAATGGGGCCCTGGTAGTGTTGCAGGATATAAAGTGTGTTAAAAGATGATGTAAATAACTGCCAGAGAAAGCCACTTTTAGAGCACAATAAATTTTATTGGTCTTATAAAACTCAGGAAGTAAGCTATATACTCCTTCTATCCCTCTCTGCACCTATATAGAGATCTAGAGCATGCCTTGAATGCACAGGATTGGAGTTTAGATATTTTGGTGCCCATTGCCTAAAAAGATGAGTCTGTTTCCATCTCCTTCTTAAAACCTATTTAGGCCATGGGTCCCCAAAACTGCATGGATACATGATTGACTTGACATGTGTAAACAGACCCCTGGACATCAAGGAACAGTCACCACACACAAGCGTTTGCTCAGAGGATCATAATTTTGCACTTCAGCAGTAATCGTCCTAGTTCATGATGTTGAGAAAAAAAGATTTACATCACTAATAAGGATGAGATGAAGCCTTGCTCTGGTGCAGCTGTGCTGAGAAAGTGTGGGGAATGAGGGCTTCCCCCAAGTTCGGCTCATGTTTGCCTGCCTGAAATTATTACTTTTGAAGTCACTTTTCTCTGAGAAGCAATGAGTGAATTATAAGGACACAGCTCTTCTGGTCCCTGGGGACACATCTACACATTCATTAATGTGCCTTAGATACTGTGCATTTAGTTTAGTATATGCTTGATAAAGTACTAACTCAATGCACAGTACCTAGAGTTACTGTCCATTAGCACTGGTGCACAGTTATTTAGTGAGGCTTACTGCACATTAGCCTAATAACAATGCGCAGTAGGCTATTAGCATGATTTGTGCTGTAATGGTTTACAGCACATTGTTATTAGGCTAATGCACAGTAAGTGTCTCGTGTAAACACGCCCTGTGGCATGGAGCACAGGCAATGGGTGAGATCTTGAGCTCATATAAATGGATGTTACTTCATCACTTTCAGTTGAGCTGTATCAATCTAAACCAGCTGGGGATCTGGCCTATTGATCTCAGTGGATCTGTGCCAGGTTAAGCAGCTGAGGAGCTGTAAGTTGAAGGGTCATTCCAATTACAAATACAGCAACTGTGTTTGATTTCCAGGAAAGCCATCAAATATAAACATACCCCTCTGGATTTGCAGGCTGGCAGCTGTGGGGAAGCCTGAAGACCAAGTCATTTTGTGATAAAAAAGAAGCAGGAGAAAAACAGCAGTTCAGACTCAAACAGCAAGTTGACATATGCATGGATGATAACATGCTGATAAGCAGTGCTGCATGTTCAGGGTCTCATGAGGTTACTGCAATTGCTGGCTGTGATCCTCATGCTATGAACTAGCTATGTGTATGGTAGGTAAGCTGATTCAAGAGCCTCAACTCAATAGCATAAATCTTTGATTTTTTTCTGTTGTTTAGCAATCTGTGATGCTACTTTTTCTTTCTCATAGTGAAAACTGATTGCATTTGTGGTTACATGGTGGTCATGGAATAGTAGGGTTAAAATTAAAAATATATATATTTAAAAAAAATAAGAAACTGTTTAAGGTCTGCAGGCTTGACCACTCCATAAAT
Organism: Crocodylus siamensis; assembly: GCF_052110815.1. Lineage (NCBI taxonomy): Eukaryota > Metazoa > Chordata > Crocodylia > Crocodylidae > Crocodylus > Crocodylus siamensis. The sequence continues at coordinate 152,706,740 of NC_143395.1, read as the reverse complement.
CTGTCCCTTCCTGGCCTTCAGATGCCTGTGAATATTTGGAAATTAAACCTTACAATAGGCCTGTGACAATTGGAAGTACTATCCCCATTTGGATGAGAAAACTGATGTACAGAGTGATTTGCTGAAGGTAACATGGTAAACATATAGTTCAACCATAAGTGATGAAAGATTGTTTTCCTGTTTCTCTGTCTTGATCACATCATCTCTCTTTTTTCATCTCTGCCTTGTCTGGATAACATTAGAAATAAGCTATTTAATCTTCACTGGAAAGACTCCCTTCACAGCCTATGCCTACCCTGCCTAACACTTCTCATTCAGTCAAATGTGACTCCTGCCTCTGATCAGCCTGGATGTCAGTCTCCATTGGCCACTTGATAGATTTTCAAATAAGCACCATCGTGATTTCTTCCAGGCTGCCCCTGCAAACATCTGCAAAGCTACCTCATTATCTTCTACCACATTCCTCCTGGCGTGCTTTCTCACGATGCCTACAAAAAAAATTGACAACAACTGCACTGCTGGTGTCAGAGTTGTAGCCTGGAAAAAATGCACCTGGGGCAGTCCTCTCGCCCTATCCCCACCCACCTCCCCTTGTACCTCCTGGCTTGCAGAGTGCAAGAACAGCAGCAGGCATGGAGTGCCAGGCATTCTGGGAATGGGAATTGCTGAGCTCTAGAACAGTGACACTCAACCTTTTGGTCCTATGGGCTGGATGAGTGGTGTCAGATCTGTCTTCTAAATCCAGTCCATTGGCACAATAGGGTATGCATGCAGCTGCACTCCATCCCCATGCTGAACTGGGCCCACCACCCTGGCTCCAGCCCTGCGCATACTGGACTGGGCCACACCACCCAGCCACAACTCCCCATTCACTGGCAAGACCCTATGCTCAAGGTCATGCTGCTCCCCCCTTCCCCCTGCCACCAAAATTCTGGACCCTTGGGAAGCCCTGTAGGCCAGATCCAGCCTGCAGGTCCAACCTTCAGCACCTCTGTTCTAGAGCAGCAGTAGAGTTCTTTTTGCCTCCATTTTTTTGCCACCAAAGCCCATGTCCAGAGGGCAAAAAAATCCCGAAACTGGGGTGAACTCCCCTGCCGCTCTATAGAACTCCAGTTCCCAGAACACCTTGCATTCAATGACACACACTGCCTGTGCCAGCTGCTTCCTGTAGGCAGGAAGTGCTGGCAGAGCATGGGATGGCAGGGTAAGGGCATGTCGTCCCTGCCCTTTTGGCACCCTTCCCCTTACATGGCACCCAGGGCACATGCCTCACTCACTCACTCACTCACTCACTCACACATCCCATATGCCTGTGCTGAGCAGTTTTGTCTACTTGTATGCCCAGGTTTATTTCTGTCCATATATTGACACCTATTACATACTTAGATTATAGGCTGTGTTGGGTAAGGCCTGTCTTTTGGGTTTCACAGTGGGCTTGTGGGGTATGATTATGGCTCCCAAGAACCATAAAAATAATCATAATAATAATAATAGAACAGACATCATGGCTTCCATCCATGTACTTGAACCGCAAAACACACTTCTGAAAATCCCACATTGCTAAAAGCATACAAATGCAACATTCAGACTTTTCATATAAAAACAGTGGAAAACTCAAAACCATCAAGCCTCTGTTTGCCTATCATGACTAGCATACTGACAAAAGAACATCAGTATGTCGCACAAGTAACAAACTCCTTAGTAAAAGGAGGCTTTGCTACAGTCTTCTGCCATCTGTTTGGTATCTGCCAGGAAGTGGGTGCAAGCAGCTGTTCCTACACAAATAAAGAGAGGAGCAAAGATAAGCACAGCAGGGATGAGTAAGATTCATTTAGAAGTGAAAAACATGGCATGAAAACTGAATGGAAAATTCTGAAACCCAGAGCAATTTTGTTTAACAAAGTATAGTATGGGCCTGCTTTCCAAATTTTAGTGAATCTTGTTATTTGTTGTTTTTTCAAGGGTGGGGAAGGGAAGGGAGATCAGGAGCTCTATACACCATTTCCTAGCCAAATACAGATGAAAAGATGTTCCTGGTCTTTGTTGTGCTCTAAGCATCCAGGATGAGTGCAGAGTCCAGTGACGTTCCAATGTTCGATTTGAGAAGAAAAACTCTTTAGCTCATGATCATGTTAGAACTCCTCACGATTAGTGATATTAAAAGCTGTAGAAAGATATGATAATATAATAGTATTGGCACGGACACTTGGCTTGCCCCCTTTACTATGTGGAGGTCAGTTGGGTTTTGCCGGATTCCCATCAGTGGAGCCCAGATTTCAACCTTGGCTTCTCTCCATTGTTTTTGGGGGCACTGGATGTATTTACAAACTCTTGGGGTACATCTATAATACTGTAACTATTCTGACATATTCAAGTCAGCTTTAAACTAGCATGCTTGGATATTGCTGGCAGTTAGCCACAGTAGCACAGAGCTTAAAAACACCCTTTCCTCCCACTCAGTTGCTAGGTAAATCTTAGGGCAGTTACCCTGCATTGAACTCGATGATCTCCCGAGGTCCCTTCCAGCCCTAATGTCTATGAACTCCATGCTTCTGCATCCACATTGCCAGCAGTATTCAAGTGGGCTAGTTAAAAACTACCTGGGGTATGCCTATATGAAATGAAAGCAGTAACTTCTGTGAAAGACATAGTCTCTAGGGCTGTGCAAAATTTCACTGACTGTTTTGTTTCAACTTGTTTTGAGCTCAAAACAACAAAATCAAAATGAAACAAAGGGCTTCAAAACAGCCTTGAAACAAAATGAGGGCAGTCGAAACGTTTTGAAAGTTTTGAAATGTTTCCAGTTTTGAAGCTCAAGTTGGACTTGCCTGCAGGGAAACAGAAAGTAAGGAGCAGGAGGGGGAAGAGGGGGGAAGGACTGTTCTGACACTGACTATGTAGCTGGCCAGTGATTGTGATCTTTTCCTGAGGTCTCTTCCAGTCCCAGTGCTCTGGGGGAGGGATGGAAAAACAGCATAAAAGGCAGCATTGTTTGGACTGCCCTGTTTTTTGCCTTGGTGTCTGACAGTTACTGAGCTATCTTGCAGCAGCTCAGGAATGTTAGACAACAAAGGCTACTAGCACTGATCTGAAGGAGTTCCTACTTGCTAGCCTAGCAAGAGGGATTTCAGAATACCCTTTTCTTTTTTCCAGAGGCTTTTATTTTATTATTATGTTAATTTATTTATTCTTTTTAATGTTATAATTATATAGTATTATTATACTATAGAGTTTAATTTATATAGGAAGGGAGATACATTTATATTTTACTTCTACACATTTAAAGTTTGCAGCATACATACATTATAGAATTTATATAGGAAGGGAGATATATTTCTTTTCTATACATACCTTGCAGCACACACATATACTTTATCGAATTTATAAAGGAAGAGAGATATATTATATTTGTTTTCTATACATACCTTGCAGTTCACACACATTATCAAATTTATATGGAAGAAAAGATGTATTTATATTTATTTTTATACATTTATACTTTGCACCACACACACATTATCAAATTTATATAGGGACGCAAATAAATGTATATATTTGTATAAAAGCAAGACATTATGAAACACACCATGAAGCATGGTGGAAAGGCAGGTAGTGGCAAGCCTTCAGGGAGGGGTGGAAGAGGGGGTAGAGGGAGAGGTGTAAGTTTCCCCCCCAAAACTGAGACGTAGCCTCTTTCCTCCAGCGAGAAGGGATGAGGCTTCCACGTGCAGCAAGGAAAGGGGAGCAGTGCCAGTGCCCCTGCCTGTGCCTGAGACTGCACTCCCTTGAAGAGCACCAGGCATAACCTCTCCCCCCGCCACCATGACAACAACAAGCAGCAGCACCTACACTAGCATTGCATGACAGTCTCCTCTACCCCCATTTCACTTCCCATGCTGAGCCTTCCAGTGCCAGCAGAAGAGCTGGAGCTGGATCTGGATCTCAGTGCCCTAGCAAGGGAAATTCTGGGGAAGGAGGGGGAATCAACTGAGTTTGTGCTTCACACCCCTCAAGTTTCCCCTAGAACCAGGTCTTCTTCCCCAGAAGGGACGTCCCCATCTCGTTTCAAAGCCCCCATCCCTCCAGAGCAGAGCCATGCCACCCTGGAACACTGGGGGAAAGGTGGACAGAAAGCAGGGTGTGTTGCAAGGGCAAGTAAGTTAATTGGGGAGATGCTTGCTGTCAATGGCCAGCCCTTCTTAGTTGAGCAGCCAGGGTTCAGGTGGCCCATGACGCTTGTGGCCCCATTGTACCAAGTGCCTGCATGCACCACCTTCAGCAGGACAGTGGTGCCTTCCCTGTATGAGGCATGCAGGGAGTACTTGAGGGAGGAGCTGCACAAGGCAGGTCTGCAGGTGGCCTTACACTTCACCTTGGACATCTGGAGCAGCCAGGATGGAGATCACACCTACCTCTCCTTTACAGGGCACCTGTGCTACCAGTCAGGTCGTTGGTGGGCTCTCCTTCAAGTCAAGGTGATGGTTGAGTCCCACATGGCAACCGAGATCATGGGGTACATTAACTGCTTGGTGCAGGGGTGACTCATAGGGCAGGGCAAGCTCACCCACAGGTTCATGGACACTGATAATGGGGCCAATATGGTAAAGGTGATCCATGATGCCAACAAAGTTGCCGCTATGTGGCACACAAGTTCCACATCATTGTCAGAGACACTGTGGAGGGGGACAGGGCTGCCGGCGACGTTGCCAGCACCACCAGCAAGCTCATTTCCAAATGCAGGAAGGTGGCAGGCTACTTCCACCCAAGCATCAAGGGGGGCAAGATGCTGTGGGACAAACAAGCAGAACTGAATATCCTGAATTTCAGAGCCAAATGGAGAAGTTCCAGGGGATCAATGTTCCTGGCTGGGGCAAGCCGCTGTTACCAGACGTCCAGGCATTGGTGAGGCAGCTGAAGGGGGGCATCAAGATATGGCTTGATCCCGTGCGGTCTAGTACGGTCCATGTGCTGGCTGCCATATGTGACCCGAGGGTGAAAGGCAACGTATGCAGCAGCCAAACCCTGAATCAGTGGATGGAGGTGCTAGTGAAGAGAGTCAGAGAGGCAGAATGGCAGAGGCGGGGGGATGTGGAAGAGGGGGATCCATTGTCCAGTGCTAGCATGCCATCCATCAGTCAGTCTCCTCCTCCACCACAGGTGCTGCCAATGTGGGCCAAGGGCATGGCTTCCATGGTGAGGTCCAGAGGCATTAGATCCCATAATCAGGCAGGAAGCACTTAGGCATTGGTGGCTGTCTATCTTGCCAAGGATGTGAAGCCACTGCTGTGCAACCCCTTGGCTTCCTGGGCAAGCTGAAACCAGATGTGGCAGGATCTGGCCACGGTTGCCTGGCATCACCTGTCCTGTCCACCAAGCAGTGTTCTGAGCGAGAAGGTGTTCAGCATTGCTGGGGATGTAGTGACACCCCACTGCATCTGCTTGGATCCTAGTTTGGTGGAGCAGCTGGTGTTCCTGAAAGTGAACCTCCTGCTGTTGGGGTTCCTAAAGCTCCAGGTGCAGATGCTCCTGGACTCCAAAGCTCTGCACTTGATCTGCATCTATTTCCTTTTTTCATTCTTAAAAAGCCAATTAATGCCCTGCTCTCAGAGCTGGAGGGGGCACTCACTGTATCCTACACAAACTGGTTGTTTGAATTTACAAACCACTTTTCACAGCTGGGCCTATGAACTTCACTTCAACAGCCTCCTAGGTAATAGGTATAGAAACTCATGGACTCAATATAGACATTGGAATTCTGACACTACAACCTGCTGGACATCTTGACTCCCCCGATACCTCTCCACTTTTACCTGCGCTGCTACATCTCCCTCCCCTCCCCAGCCTGTCCCTCACCCCCTGACACCTCCCTTTTCATTTTCACTGACTGGCTTTCTTGCCTGCATTGCATGCCAGCCTCTGGCTTCTTTACTATTCCTTCCATCCAGGAACAGCACACACACACACACCAACTATAGATACATCCTCAGGCTGACAAAGGGTTTGTCAACCCGAAAGCCTGCTAAGATATATTTCTGTACTTATCATTCAGTTGGTCTGCTATATATATAATATACCAGATTAGATTGAGCCAAGGGAAAGGACCTTGTCTGCCAGTGCCATGATCTTAGACCAACACCCCTAGCACCTAACTGGAAGGACTCAGGGCCATGGGCACATCTAAGCCCAGGGCTGGGGCTGGCAGGGAGAGTTCTATGGCAGCTGCTGGAGAAGAAGCTCTTGCAGGAGAGGAAAGAAAAGCTTTGTTGCAGTTTGGCTGCCTGAGATGCTGCTGGTGCTACTGTGCCACTTACTAAGTTATTACTTGTCATTTAAAGTGGTGGACTGGACTGAGGCTGTAGGGGAGCAGGAAGCCTCATTGGGACACATTACTGTGTCATGTAGATGCCCCAGCACTAGTAAGGGTGCACGTTAACACACACACGTGCGTGCACACACACACATATACACACAGAGTCATGCAGTGAGATCACACCTTAACACACATGCTGGAGGAGAAGCTCCTGCGGGAGAGGAAAGAAAGGCTCTGTGACAGTTTGGCTGCCTGAGATGCTGCTGGTGCTACTGTGCTGCTTACTAAGTTATTACCTGTTGTCATTTAAAGTGGTGGACCAGACTGAGACTGTAGAGGAGGAGAAGGCCTCATTGGGGCACACTACAGTGTCGTGCACCAGTGAGGGCGCGCCTTAATGCACCCACAGTGTCACCCATGTCACGAGTTTTGCTTGTCAGCAGCCTGAGGTGCAGTTTCCCAGAAGCCCCTGCACCTATGTCCTTGAAAGCTGCCAGGCTCCATGGTCTCAGCAGGGCCTAGCATGCCTGCAGTTTTCACCCCGCTGCACCTTAACGCACACACAGTGTCACATGTCATGAGTTTTGCTTGTCAGCAGCCTGAGATGCAGTTTCCCAGAAACCCCTGCACCTATCTCCTTGAAGCCTGGCATGACCTCAGAAGGGGCTACCATTCCTGCAGGTTTCACCCAAATCAGGCAAGAAATGACAAAGTTATAGGCAGTTTTGTGCTTCCCCATTATAACCTATGAGCAAAATATCAAAACAGTGTCAAAACAGCAAAACAGTTTCGATGAAACAAAACGAAACAGTGGTTTCAAAATGAAATGAAACTCAAAACGAAACATTGTTCCATCAAAACAGAAGTTGAAACAGAACGGTGCTATTTTGCACTGCACTAATAGTTTCCCTCTATGAAAATGCTAACCTGCATCTGAACCAGTTTAAGTTTTATGGAGGCTCAAGTAAATCAAGACTTTGATTTTAATAACATGGTTAATGTATAGCTGTATTTTCTACTAATTAGATACAGTTGCATGACCTTTAGAACAGGCACTGTTACAGCTTGCAAAGTCCCAGGTAAAGCTTTAACTGGACTTAAAGAATGTACTGGCAACAGTGGTAAACTGGAGCTGAAGGCTGAACTAAAGAATAAAATGGTTAAGTAAGTCTCAAGTGCTGAAGCTCATAACTGAGTCAGATTCACTTAGAAGTTTACACATTCAGTAGCTATGGAAGTGAATTTCCTGGAGACATTTCCAATGTGGAACCCAGATGCAATGCCCCCAGGTGCTTCTAGCAGCTGTGTGCACCCTCCCGTTCCTGGTAACTCCTTTGAGTAGGAAGCTACATTAGAAGCAGTGTACTCTGTGCTGTTTCTGTGCTTGTTAGAGAGAGAGGTTGGCTTACACTGAGTAATGAATGCTTCAAGAACCTTTCTAGATCGTGTACCATGGGCCCCTGGCAGAAGTTGCACATAAGATGCAATGAACCTGTTTATTGCACCATAAATAGTAACCCTGCCCACATGTTTAGGGAATTAATGGCACAACAAAATGGGAAACCAGCGACAAAAATATTCCACAAAATACACATAACATTTTTGTGGCTGGTTTCCATTGTGTCTTAAGCTGAACATGTGCCAGGCTAATCCTACTATGTAACCTGAGCCTGAGGCTGCCTGTACAGTGTGGTTTTATTGACAGCTCATTCACGTTGGCAATTATAAAGGGCAATTGTAAAGAGATGGGAGATGGGCTTTTCTCTGTGGCTGTCAGAGATGAGCCTAGGAGCAATGGTTTCCAGCTGCGGCAGAGGAAATTTAGGTTGGAGATTAGGAGGAACTTTCTGACTGTGAGGGTGGTCAAGCACTAGAACAGACTACCTGGAGAAGTTCTGGACTCTCCATCCTTGGAAATGTTCAAAAGCAGGTTGGACAGACCCTTGGCTGGGATGGTTTAGTCAGGGACAATCCTGACATAAGCAGGGGGCTGGTCTAGAACTCATGAGGTCCCTTCCAGCCCTACTTTCCTATGATCCTAAAGGAGTTAATAGACAGCTGCTAATGCTAATCACAGGTTTTGTAGGACCAATAAAACTGCTTGTTACATACACCAGATGCCCTCCTGTGTGCAGGGTTATACACGGGGCTCTTTCTCATGGGGGGATGGGAGGGACTGTGTCATAGGCAAGGCAAGTCTATGAGAAAGTTCTGTTACACTTCAATGATATCCCAGGTCCCCACTTCCAGGTGTTCCTGGTCCTTGTCCAGTCCCTTACATTCCCTGCCCCCTCCCATGTCCCCTGCTGACCAGGAGCAGGCACTGGCTGAGTCCAGCACCCAGTATAGTGGCTCCCTGCAGCTGGAGCCCCTAGGACAGTGAGGGAAATGCTGTGGAGGGGGAGGGGACAGGGACCTACCTATTGCCTCTGCCACTGAGAACAGCATCCTACAGAGCTGCTCCCCTGGATCACAAGTAGCCCCAGGGTTTCCTCAACCCTGGATCAGCTGGGGACAGCAGCAGCAGCTGATGGGTCTTCCCCCATTCTCACTTGCTCACTGCCTTGGGCATTTGTACACACCATGGGGGTTCACTTCTGTTTAATTCTCCCTAAATTGAAGTGGTGGGTCTTTAAAAGCACCACTTTAATTTAGGGTGAAATAAACCCCCGTTGCACATACAGGGTTGGGCCTGATGCTTACTTGCCTTTCCAGTGCTCAGGAGGGAATGCTAAGCTGCCAGTGGGCTGAGCAGTCCCCGAGCTGGGCGGGGTGCGGGGGGTGGGACGGGACTGGTGGGTCCCACTATGGCAGCGGCAGAGCCTGCCAGGCAGCACCCATCAGCAAGCAGTCCTGGGGGGCATCACAGCTGTGGAGGGAAGCATTGTCCCCCCGCCACAGCTCAGGCAGACAGGCAGGCAGGCTCTGGGGAGAAAAAAAAAAGAAAGATCAGGCTCACCGCTTTTTTTTTCCCCCTTCACTGGAGTCTGCCTGTACAGGCTGCCTGCATGGGCTGCCTGCACAGCCCCTGAGATGCATGGAGCTCAGTGTATCCCTGCGTGGCAAACTAAACCACCTCGGAGATGTTTTATTTTGCTGCATCTCAAAGTCATTTAATTTGCATTACACCACCGACACGTGCAAACAGCTACACCATTAAAGCAGTGAAAAGGGCATTAAAGCCGCTTTTAAAGGCCAATTTTGTGGCATGTACAAATGGCCTTGAGAGTAGTACATCAGTCCAGGGCTCTGGCTGTGCCTTGGACTTTGCAGGATACTCCTCATCTGGGGCTATGGAGACCAGGGAGGTGGGGTGGGGAGTGGGGTGGGCCATGGGGAACTGAGTGCACCACTACACCACTGCACCCCCTTGGATGTGCCTCTGGTTCTTGCAACTTTATATCAGTGGTGTGAGTCTAAACAGCCTCTAGACTGGTATAACATATGCCATGACCAGAAAGTACAGAGAAAGGGGGCTATAAAACTGTTAAAAGAATGCTGGCTTAATCCCACACATCTATTTGTTCACTTTGAAGATTTATTTTTCTTTGATGTTTTTGGGTCTATATACAATTATGCTACTTTAGCTGAAATATCTGTTCAACATGCATATTTATAGTAGCTGCCATCCTAGAAGCCCAAGCATTTTACAAACATGAGTTAGTCCTTTTTATGTACATGGGGATAATGATGAGAAGTGAAACATCTTGCTAAAACTCACCCAGGAAAACTACGGTTGTATAAAGAATCAAAACCCACACCCTGAGTGTCAGTCAGCTGTGCATTCATCTGAAGAATATCCTCACTTTTTGTTGTGATAGGTGATAATCTAGGCAAGCAGACAGTGTTCAGCATAACAATCATTAGAGTTTAATTGTCCCCCTTGGGCCATTAAACGGCTGAAACAGTTCTTAGCTTGAGACTTGCATCTGACTTGCCAACTGCTGCCATTGACTGCTCTCTTTGTAGCTTCAGACCTAGTGTTTTGCTGGAGGCACAAAGAGCCAATTGCAAACAATTTAGAACAAGACTGTTTTTTCATAGTAAGGCGATTTATAAAGACATAGTTACTCAGGCTCAAAGTTGCAGACTTTGTTAACTGCTAATTCAATAGCCTTGGACAATAGAGAATTCGAGGTGCTGTGCTGACCTCTAGTGATAAAGATTGGAGGTTAAAGTATCTCAGCTCTTAAAAGCTCCAAGCAATACGTAACTACAAAGCTACTTGTTCCATTTCTGCGTTTTCTTTTTAATGTGTCTTAGAATGCAAGTACACTTTGGGAGCTTAAATTCTGCCTGTATCTCTGCAGTGCCTTCTTATATGTGCCCAAGTTTCCTCACCATCATTGAACACTTGGGGCCTGATTATGATTTCTGGCAAGTTTTACAAGTGTATAACTTCACTGACTTCAGTACAGTTAATTCTGATTTACACCTGTCGCTCAGCATAGACCCAGGCTTTTGGCATCTATCCCATTAATGGTGCTGTGACAAAATGGGTCAAGTAAAGGGTTAAAAAAAGCAATTTTAAACGTCTAAAAATAGATCTCTTATAAAAAATTCAATGTGTCTTTATTTTATATTTCCCAGCCCTTGACTGCAGTACATTCTAGTTCACTTCTCAAGTGATGGTCACTGGGGGAGGACTTTGGTGTGGTGAACTTTTCTACAACACAAGGTTGAAACATTGCTAGCTGCTACCACTCCTTCTGTGGTAGGTCTCTAATTTTTTTGGTAAGCACTTGAAATTATTTTATATTATTATTACTGGGGATTTTGAAGTGTTTGACAGCCAAGATCTTGGAGCTGAAATAGTTCTTTATACATTGTGAAGAAAATCAATCCTTTGTGTAAAACCATTGAAACCAATGGACTTACACCAAGGCAAGCAAGTAAATGTCACTCTATGGAAACAGATATCTAGGTGTGAATACAGGGGTAAAGGGAAAGGGGATTTATACAGAGATGAGGGAAGGTATTCTCAACCTTTCTGGACTCCTTATTTCTCCTTGGAAAATGCCAACTCTTTTCTTCCTAATTCTTTACTATGAAAAAATAACAGTGCAATTATTCTGTTGAAAGAACTCAGAAAACCCACAGCAAGTCAGAATGGTTTTGCAATTATTGATTCCTATTTGAAATCACTGGGGTTATTCTGTGAATCATGTAAGTGTTTGGACACCTAACAGTGCTAATATTGCATGGTATCCTTAAAAGGATCTCATAGCACCCAATGGTGCCAGGACCCCGTGATGGAGAATCACTGGACTAAGGGATTACAGTAGTGACTAAAGGGACAGGGATGCTATATTTTGAGGAGACTGCTGCAATGGAGTTTTTGTTTGATCCATCCTTTAAAAAATCAAACGGTCCAGTTCTCTCATCACTTCTACTTCTGTAACTCCACAGAGTTTCATGGTGGTGGTCCTGATGAAAGAAAATCAGATCTATATAGCTTTAGAGAAGGGCAATTGCTTCTCTAATATGTCTTCTAGTCCATGGGGTTGTCAACTTGTGGCATGAGTGCCACACGTGATATGTGCAGCTTCTGTATGTGGCATGTGGCAGATCAGGGAGAGGACAGCAGCACAGTGGCAGATAAGGGCAGGGAGCAGAAAACAGAACATCAGATTGGGCAGGGAGCAGAAAGAAGAGGAGTAGATTGGGCAGGGGAAGGGAATCAGGGTGGCACTTGAGGTGGTACAGGGCTAATTTGTGGCAAATTAGTTGGATCCTACTGTTCTAGTTTAGCTCCCTGGCAATACAGAAGTGTTCCTTACTGCATTTTTACAAGCTTTGTTTAGTCTAGTGTATGGAAAGGATTGAAGTTTTCAGCAAACACACAGGCCTAAAACAGGTTTTATTAGCTGAAATAAGTTCCAGTTCAGCTAAAAGTTATTGCTGCCTTCAGGTGGAATAAACCCCATCCCAGAAGCCAACCCAGATGTGAAGTTATAGGGAAGATGGATGTATGTGTGTTTGGATATATTATGCGTGAGTTTCTTCAAGGGTAAAATTGAACACCATTATCATAAATTTGGTGTGCTAAAGTGGGCTAATGTTGCACTGAGCAATAAACTCATAAAATTTCTGATTTGCTTTCAATTTAAATTTAAAAAAAAATAATTTTATATCTTTTTTATTATAGAAACACTGAGGAAACCATTTCAGCCTGCAGTGGGAAAAATGCAATGAGTTCCTTTCCATTTCTTGTTTTATTTTTCATATTTCCTCTTTCAGATAACAGATAATGGATTTATCTGACCTCATACCACCTGCTTGGCATAATATTGATATCAGATAAAAAAAGATGATAGGGCTTACTGTGAGGAAGACATTATGAGGTCATGCAATATTTATTAGGGATAATAAATCAACCCACTTTGAGGATAAATAAATGGTAACTCAATCTATTTTGGGGGGAGATGTGTCATTTACCAGACAGCACACATTGTTTTCAGGGAGTAGTGAATTCATATCTAGACATTGAGAGGTACTCTGTGGAGACCAAGTATGGTGACTAGGAAGCTGGAAGGAATACATGCATGGGTGCCTGGTGCTTTGGGTAGGTAGAGAGAGAGGTGAGCAGTGAGAAAGTACTGGTGGCCTTGGGTATGGTGCCAGGAGAAGATAGGTGAGAGAAAAGAATGGCTTGAGGTCTGTGAGTTGAAAGAGAGCAGAAGGGAGCCACAGTTAAACGTAATAGATGGTATCCCAGTGCTGGTGGTCAGAGGTAGGCTAGGCAGCTGCAAAAAGTAGGTAAGAAAGAGCACCTACTTGTCATGGTGGCCATTGTGTTCCAGGGACCATTTGAAATTTTTGGAGGCTGAATTTAGTTTTCAGAATGAGATTTTTAAAAACAGAATCCTTGGAAAACAGAAAATGTGTACCTGATCATTTCCTTGGTGGTAGCTAGATTCACCAGCTCAGAACGCCTGAGACAGGTCTCCCTTTATCTACAACTCTGGTCCATTGCTACTGTGGTAGGGACAGGCCGTCTTCTCTTGATGGGACATTGAGACAAAACAGTACACAACTGCCAGAAAAGCCCTTTGCAAGCCCTAAGGGTAATCAGAAAATAGTTAATAAGCAAAAAAACCCCTCCCCCCGCACAACCCCAAATGTTTTAATGTTAAAGAAAAAAATCTCACAGTCCTACTTCTGCCAATAACATTCTCTGTTGAACGCAGAGGGTGGGATTTTCAGAAATACTTGGTGTTGGATTAATTCTCCTGTTGAAATCAATGGAAGCTCCTCTGGCCTCAGCAGGAGCAGAATTAAACCAGCACTACGTTCCATGGAAAATCCCACCCAGAGTGGATCCTGGCAATCTGGCTAGATAGGGTTTGGAAGTGATGCAGAAATTGCTGCATAAAACCTTTCCATTTTGGCTTGCAGTGTGTTCTCTTTTCCCTAAGAGCTAATGGGAAGCAGTGAACAGTGCATCAAAGGTGAAAGCAAGGAGAACAAGGGAAATATCAGGCTAGAAAGAAATATTCATGCCCTCCCCAAGAGTAGCACATACTTCACTTGGGAACCCTGCTCCTGCCAGTGAAAACCACCTTCTAATGCTAGATGAGTATATTGGCAGAGGACCAAATAGAAGCTTAGTGGGATTCCTCAGGATAGCAGATGTGCTTTCTGTCTGGGATACTGCTAGCGGTGTGGTAGCCTGCACCTTTTAGTCTCTTTGAACATACCCTTCTTTATACCTGATAAGGACTTTTAGCTATCTGACCAGTGATGATAGTAAAGGTCAGAGCACTTTGGATGGAGTGAGACAGAGGGCACAGCCAGATGTTGGGGCCTCTCTCTAACTCATGGCACTTTACACAAAGGGTGCAGACACAAGTGACAATCTCAGCCAATATGGCCCCAGAAAGGAGTTTATAGCGGTAACCAAACACAAGTGCATGGATGCAGAGAGCTTCAAAAATGGCCAGTCGAGTGAAAATCTGACCCCTCATTGTATGAGGTATCAGATAAAGAAATTTCAAAATGTAGCATCTTTTGTAATTTGTGTCTGTAGTGCTCCAAGCCTGTCATTGTTTTCAGAATGGGAGAGGGGAAAGGGAGCAGAGAGAGTTCATTCTGGTGTTTTTTCACCCTCCCCCCCCCGCCCCTGGAGGGTGGAGCTAGTGTATTGGAGCCCCATGAGGTACCCATCCTACCCTTCAGCACCAGCTGGGGAGCCCCAAGAATGAGCTCCCTATGCTGCCTTTCCCCACCTCCCATTCTGAGAACAGTGAGCACTGGCGGAGAGCTTGCTGTTGCTATGGGGACGTGGCTGCAGGCTCCCAGCCCTCTATTAAATTCCCTTGGCCCTGGAACCAACACTGAACTGTTTGGGCTGGGGAAACGTTTTAACTCTGAACGCTTTGCAAAAATCATTCTGAGTTACAGCTGGGAGCTGCACTTCTGTCTGCGCCCAAAGTGCCATGAGTTAGAGCTGTCCCCCCCACCGCCCCGACCAATTAGATGTCAGCTTCTGGTTGGGGGAAGGGCTGGAGCTAGCCTTTACTGTCCTGATGAAAAAGCTGCAGAACCGCCCCTCACCCCATCCCTCTCCCCTCCCCCCAGCTCTGGGGCTGTTGGGGCAGACGGAGCTCCCAGTTGCTGAATGGCCAGAGCTGAGGGAGAGCAGGGGCAGGGAATAGTGCCCCCTCACTTCATGGCCCCCTCCTAGCTACCCTGACTACTGGGGGTAGCTGGGGGGCTGTGAGGCAAGGGAGCTCTGTTTCCTGCCCCCCCCCCAGCTCTGGCCATTCAGCAGCTAGGAGCAGCCAGAACAGCCCCCTTCCCCCTCCCCCTCCCCCTGACAGCCCAAGTGCCAGGGCTGCTCCCTCTGCCAAAATTAACCTGGGAGGGAACACAAGTTCCCTAAGATGCTCTGCTTTTGAATTCCTTAATGTAATACCTGATTTGACCAGGTGGTTTTTTTGTGCATGTGTGATCAGCCATTTTAAAAGCACTCTCCAGCCATGCACATGTTATGACATGGCTACGGAGTGTTTTCAGGGGCAAGGGCACTTGAAAAATGTCACTTCTGTGTCTAGACCTGACATCCAATTTTCTGGCAGATTTATAGGCTTGAGGTCAAAGGTGCCTACAGAACACACAACCACAGCCAGTTCAAGGTTTGTTTCAAAGTGGACAACATTAGGAAAGTGCAACAGTGCAGCTTCTTTTTAGAAAGCCATGCATTTTTTAAAGTTTGTTATGTTCCTTCAATGCAGTGCTTCTCAACTAGTGCCATGACACCTTGGGGTGCCATGAGATCCTTTAAGGTTGCCACAGAATCCATAGTGTCAAAAACCATTCTGACCTGTTGTGGTCTTTCTGAGGTCTTTACAACACAAGAATCATCCTGTTATGTTTCTGTAGTCAAGAAAAGGTGAAAGCTAAGAGCTGGCATTTTCTGAGGGGTGCTTTGAGTCTAAAAAGACTGAGAATGACTACTTTAAGATAATAGTTCAGGAACACTGCAGTTCAAGAAAACTTTAATGTTTAGAAAATGTTCTAATCAGCATTTTCTCATACTTTTATCATTCAGCCTGCCTCGGATCAGAATAAGGTGAGGGCACCTATTGCAGACTACCGTTTTTGTCTCTTGGGTTCAATATTTGTTACCCTGCAGCAAACAGGTAGTGGGGTTTTTTTCTTCTTTAATTTAAACAGTGTTAAATGACTGGCACTGGTAATTATTCTAGCTTTGACTAAATGTCCAATGACTATCTTTTCAGTACTACTCAGAAATTATCTTAATATCTTCCCAATGCTGCTCAGCTAATGTCAATATCTTCCCAATGCTGCTCCCAATTCATACTCAGCTATCACCACAATCAAAACTTTGATGTGTCCTTGTAGGGTCTGTAGCACTTTTACTGTTTCCATTCAGGCGGTAGGTCTGTAATGGAACTAGCAGAATTCACTTCTACCTTGTCAGCAGTTTTACAGCATCATTTCTGCAGCAAGGAAACTGCTGGCTGAAAAAGGACCAATATGTTTTAAAAAGGGTCCTCAAGAGTATAAACATGCCCTTTGGTATAAGCTGAAATCAATTCCAGATTCAGCCACATTCAGAAAGGAATATGAATCATGGTGTCGCACTTGGCAGTTAGGATATTTTCAGGGCTCTCATTAACGCTGCAGATCTTGTTGCATGTAAAGGGATACCTTAGTTTCATACAGCTACTTGTGGTTCATAGATTCATAGGTGCTAGGGTTGGAAGGGACCTCAACAGATCATCGAGTCCGAC
Source organism: Crocodylus siamensis (assembly GCF_052110815.1). Classification (NCBI taxonomy): domain Eukaryota; kingdom Metazoa; phylum Chordata; order Crocodylia; family Crocodylidae; genus Crocodylus; species Crocodylus siamensis. Next base: position 152,690,171 of record NC_143395.1, on the reverse strand, counting down.
CCCCTGCCTAGGTGTTTGATAAGCTGGACTATGCCTCTCTCACTCTGCTCCCCATGTATTAGCTGTGCTAAGAAAACATCTACCTACCTATGAATTGAAACTGGGTTCCCAAGCCATGACCTGTTAACTTGTGAGCCAACAAGCCTGCCAGCCTCATTGTTATGGAGAGGCAGTAAGGGGTACCACTTCCACATATGCCTCCCAGCGCTTTCCTCAACCCCTAAGAAACAATGCTAAGTTCTGCTTTTTCTATTGCCCCTTTACCTGCCAAAGTGTAGGACCCCCAGGGAGAGCACAACTGGAGCTCACCTTGCTCAACAAGCCTTAATGTAGGACTAACAAAGTATAGCTTCTCCCCACAGCCACCCAGAGCCCTCTTCTATAGAGGTGGGTAAAAGGTGAGAAGCTGAGAGCCAACCACCAACCTGCTGTCAGGAGGTATAGCAGATGGCTTCACCCATTCTGGTTCAGCAGCTGGCATGCATCATGCTATCTACTCTTGTTTATACCCTGGCTGGCTGGGAGAAGCAGCAAGGTTGCTTTTGCCCCTTTTTAGCCAGGTTTATCTGCTACAGCTCCTGGTACCTGGTTAGAGCAGCCTATAAGCTGCTTTAACTTCTGATAGCTGTCAGTAATTCCTTAGGAACCTGCCTGTCTCCCTCTCTCTGCACTGAAGAGAAAGGCATATAGAGCTGCCTGCTCTTCTGAGTCCAAGGCTACTGGGATTCTGTCATGCCAGGGACTTTCAGATGGCCTCAGCATCCTCTGGATGTGTCCCCATGAGTGTGCATGTGTGTTTTGTGGCACCTCAAAGCCATTTGAGGCACTGCAAACTGCAGGCAGTGCACGTGCACCCATGTGCCACACTACTTTGCAGTGCAGCAGGTTTTTGTGGCATCCAGAGATCCCAGTGTAAGAAAAAAACTGCTGCTAAAAAAGTAGCATGGCGCATGTGGCAACAGCGTGTGCTACCATAAACCGGAGCCAAACAGTTGGCTTCATGTTGCTGGTGCTCTAGGAAGCCCCCAGGACCTCAGGTAAGGCTGGTGGGGCCAGAACAGCTGCTGACCTCAGCCTCATTCATGTCCTTTGCTGTGCACCAGAGTGCATGCCCAGGGACAAATAGCAACAGCACAAATAGCTGCTGCTATTTCTCCCATGGAAAACATGCTCCTCTGCGCATGCATGTGCTTGTGGGGATGTGCCCTCTTTGTCAAGTGAGCAGTGCAAAGGGAGTAGGCAAGGCTGAAACTGGGTCTTTCATTTGTTTCTTCAAAGCTACGTTCCTGGAGGGTTTTAATGAAGACTACCAGACCATTTATAATGTGAAGAGAAGGTCACACCAACAACAGCCTGATGCATCTTGTTCTGTTGAATGAAGGGATATGGCATGTGACTATCCATGTAAAGAAAAGGGTGTACAGTCCTCTGTTGAAAAGTAGCTCTGTTGCTGTAATGGAAGTATCACTGGGTAAGTCACCCTGATACCATCTTCTGTAAATCTCCAATGGATTTATTTTTACATTCTGAATTTTTAGGGAGATGGATATGATGATTACATCCATGCCATAACAATGGATTTAAAGATCTGCCTGGAGTGTTGATCTCCTTGTGGATGTGCGGAGACCTGAGGCCCCAGATGGGTTGCATACCATTGCTATACTATGTACCACAAAGGATCACTCTTACTTTTGCAAAACAACTCTTTCTGCACAGGACTGGTTCTATCTTTCTAATATACAGGAGGACTATTGTACCGTTTCTTGTCTAAGGTTGTGGAGAGTCTTGCTGACCAGGTTTATTTTACTTTATTTTGGGAAAAATGATAAACTCATCCTAGGGGCCATGTGCAAGTTTTTTTTGAATCTCATACCCATTTTTAAGGTTGCTGCCACCCCAAATGAAGGACCCCCTTGAAATGTGCCTCATAGAGAAGGGATCTGTCTAGACCTTGGGGACCCGAGAACAAAAGATGGTTGTTTTTTCCAGTGAATCTCAGTCTTGAGCATCCACTTCTCAGGAAAGGTATCAGTAGTCCCCTCTTAAGATGCAACCTCCATGCTGGAATCTGGAGGAAAAGACCTCAGGTAGCCTGGAGATCCACAGGAAGGAGAAAGGCGATCTCACCTGCTTTTAACTCCACAGTGACTGCTTTTTCTTTATGGCCCCTAAAATGTTCATCACCAGATATGCAGAAGGATACTGGAGTTTAAGCTGCAGTTCCACTTTTCTCAGCAGGAGTCACTTTTGCCTCAGGATGTGTCTTGGAGCATTTAAAAAGTACAGGAAATCCTAATCATTGTAGTCTCCTAATGAGGTTTAAGTTTGACATAGGATTTTTTGATGGGCCAAAAGGCAGGAATTGTGCTTGCAATCAGTGCCTCCACCTTAAATATAGGCCTTCCAAATAAAAACAACAAAAATCAGTGCACTTGGGGCTGGGGCTGTTGCAACCAGCTTTAGTCCCAATGAGGCTCATATTCTTCCATCTGTGGGATTAGGAAGGAAACTCGCTTGGCCTTGTTTGACTGTGCTTAACGCTAACTAACAATTCAGATGGTTTTTGTTTGGAATACATCGCTGTTTTGTATTTCTAAAAGTAAATACCTGTGAAATCAGTTCCCTGTTCCTACTTAATTCTGGGGCACATGGTTGAGTGCCTGAGGTACCATGTCAAGACCTCTGCTTGAAAGATTTCTCTTAGTTAGAAGATCTAGAGATTCATGAGAGCTATTAGGACTTTCTACTGTCCCTTTATAAGAGTGGACGAATGAGCAATACCCTTTGCCAGCCTATGGGCCAGATCTTTAATGGAAGCGGGGGAAGAGGGAGCTGTGATGGGCATATAGTGTTACTAGGGGGACTGAATGAACAGTCTACAGGTATGGATCCTGCCTTTCCACCTCTGGGGAAAAAAGGTAGCCACATAATGATCTGCTCTGGAGAGGCTGGGTGGGAAAGACAAGTCCTGGTCCCAAGGAAGATGATTGGAACCACTTTTTCCACCATGTGCTTTGCTGCTGGGTCCAGGCCTAAGAAGGAACCAAATGCAAATGATGTGCCAGAGCCACTGGACACAAGTGAATCATAGTAACAGAAAGGTTACTTGAGCCACCACTTTCCATATCAGCAGCCTGTGAGAAGAGCTGTTTTATACCCTTCTCACTCCTTGAAGAGCTAAACTTACCCCATGTCAGTCAGAAGAAGCCATTTCTTTTTTTTGTTTGCAATGCCTTCCCACCCAAGATACAGCAGAGTCCAGTGAAATTTCGTGCTTGCTCTGCAAACCATGGGAGTTAGGGGCTCCCTGTCTAGGGGAGAGGCAGGGGCAGACCCTGGAGAAAACCTGGCCCTTCTCCCCCAGTTCCATGTCACTGAGTTTCTCTTGGTCTCACTGAAGAGATTTTCCAGATAACTTACCAAACTGCCTCAGTGTAGAGCAGTGCTCACCGACCAGTGGATCTCGATCCACCAGTAGATCTAGGAGCCTCTTGGAATTGATCTGAGGCTGGGGTCGGGGGCTGAGTACCCGTGTGCATGCACGCACTCCAGCCCAGCAGGTCAGTTCATGGGGAAGGGAAGGGGCAGGGGCTAGATCGAGTCCCCCATGGTGAGGGACAATGCCGCAGACGCAGGAGCAAGGGTAAGTTGTGTGGGGCCTGGCTGGGTGAGACTTACCTGCCAGGGAGGTGATTTTTTTCTCCCTCTGCCTCGATCTTCCCTCCCCACAGACTTACCTGCTGCTGGGTGGGGCTGGTGGTGGCAGTGCCCGGTAGATCTTGGGTTGCTTTTAATGCCAAAGGTGATTTCCTACTTAAAAAGGTTGGAGACCACTGGTGTAGACCCTGAGTACACAGTAACTGCCAGCTGAGGTCCAGCAGCTGGATGTCCCTGGCTGCTATTTGCCGTAGTGGGGAGGAAGAAGAGAAATGCAATCCTTTTAATCTCCTTCAAAAAACTGGGAATCTATTTTTTGTTTGAGTTTAGCTGTTTTGAGGCCAAAAACCCAATGAAGAAATTGAAGGAGAGCTATTTAAATATTTTGTGAAAGCACCACTGGAGAGGGAAACCTTGGAGTCTGCTGAGGGGAAACAGAGAGTTAGTCTAAGGGAGCCAAGGCTCAATGCAAAGGTGTGCTCTACTTCCAATTGCTCTGGAGATGGGTACTATTCTTTGTTGAGGACTGTCTGATGTAACGGGGATTGACAATCACTTTGGAACAGAGTTGTTCTGAGGGGCCACAGTGTGAAAGACTGCTGATGGCACTTAAAACTAAGAGGTGTAATCTCATTCTTTCCTGCTCCACCACTGGGCTTGCACAGACAGGTTTTTATGAGACATTCTCCCTCATTTGCATACACATTTAAGTTGGCAGATTTTCAAACAAGCTCAGCACATGGGGTCTGGAGCTCTTTATAAGGTCTGGCCTTGACCTGTGCTCTGCTTTCGAACCAACTTTTTTGTAATGATCTTCATGGGTGACTGGTGCCTCCTGAGTCTGGGGGGGGCACCAGATTGCTGACGGGGAGGGGGAGTCCCCCAGCAACCAATTGCTGAGCCAGCAGCAAAACCAGAAGTGCACTTCCAGTTTCGCAGCTGGCACTTCCAGGCGGTGCATGGCCAATCTCAAGGGGTGCACGTGCACCCACATGCACCCCCTACACATTGCCAATGATGATCTTTACATAAAACCTACTGTTCATATCTTTGCTTTCTTTCACTTCAAGACATTGGCTTTTTCAGGTCCTTTCTCAGTCTGTTTTCACCTCCCATTACTTTATGACCATTGAAATTCTTTCCATTTATCTTTCAGCTTGTGCTAAACCTCTCTGTTCTTTGTTCAACCCTTTTTGTTTTCACCTCCACTGCACTCTTCTTTCTTTCCCCCTAAAGCACCGGAACCACCACCATGTGCCCGAGGAATATGATGCTTGCACAAAGAACTGTGACAGGACATGGCTTTTCTGTCCTACCTGCCACTTCTGTACATTTACAGCTAGGACAAGAGGAAAAACTTTTGCCTCTAGCTGAGAAAGCATGAGAGAAGTGGAACCTGTGGCTTGTGTCAGATAGGCACATAATACAAATATGAACAAAAGTATGGTCTTTTCCACCCCCCTCTACTTCTTGAAGTCCCTCCCATGATTGTCTCCTTTGCTTTATTTCCTGCCTCTGGGTCTTCTTCCCTTGCCTACTTCCTGCTCACTATAGTCTCCACCATACCTTGTCTCACCATTCCTGCTTCTTTTGCTGTATCTTCATCATTCCTACTGGATAATACCTCACCAGCATGGACCTCCCTTCTAACAGCTTGTACAACAGTTACTCGAGGCTTAAAGCTTTTATTTATATGGAAAATTGCACTGACTTTAATGGAACTAGCTAGTTCTTAGTACTAGAGATGGATACTGAACATATTTTTTAGTTGAATGGCTGACGCCAAACAAAAAAAAAGTCATAAAATGATTCAGTATGGATTAAACAGAAATAGACATTTTTGGTGAAGTCCCCAAATTAAATGTTTTGCTTAGTTTTCTGACAATTCTTTTCTTTTGATTTAGAAAAAATGTTAAATGAAAAATGCCATTTCCAAAGAAAAGTAGAAAAGTTGAAACATGGCAAAGCTAAAACATTTCAGGATTTCTAAAACTAAACAGTCATTTAAAAACTAAAGGCACAAAATGATTTGGCATTTAATAATGTATTATTTATCCAAAAAAATTGCCTGATTCCACTCAGTACTTGAGAAAATGAGGCCACTTATGTAAGTGCCTAAGGCTTGAGCAGGGATATTTTCAGAAGTGCGTAAGGGAGTTGAGAACACATGCCCCAGTGGAAGTTAACTTTCAAGTCAACCTTATTCCCTTAGGTGTGTTTCAAAATCTTGCCCATAAACCCAGCTTCAGGTACCCATTCACAAAAGCCATGGCATTCATAAAACAATGAGAAAAGAAACAAGCAGCAAGACGGATCCTTAAAATTGCACTAGTGTAATTGAATCCCAATTGTGAATAGGGAGTATCAATTAGTAAGATCTACTTTGGCCTTGACCTGTGGTCTCAGCCTCATCTTGTTGACTCTCATAACACAAATACCAATACAGATCAGTAAAGCCAGGAAAGAAATAAAAAGCCTACGATTAGTGAACAGCCGCTTTTCTAAAAAAAAAGGTGATTTTTATTGAGTTTTAATATACAGCTTTAATATGTTAGGGTAATCATACAAGATCTCTTTTGTGTTCAATTTACATATTACAATAGGACGTGAGCTCAAATCTTTTGTTTCAATGTACAAAAAGAATCCATTGGTTGTCCACTAGCAGCTTTGAAACTTGGCAAGAAAGTTTCTAAAAGATTGTAAGTGCAGTAAAAGACCATAAAGAATACAAAATGCATATAAAGGACTGTTCTCCAAGGCGTATAAACATTGAAAACAAACAGCACCTGCTCCACAGGGCAGACAGCTGGCAATTTAAAAAGTCACTGATCAATGTTCCAGACAAAGAGGAGCATTACCCTGTGCAATCATTTTTATAAAATGGCCTAACAATATCTGTATCGAAGGATTTGCACTGATCAGAAAATAGATCTGAAGAGAAACAGTAGGCAAAGAACTGCACAATCAGAAATGAAAAAGTAATATAAAATATTTTCACCACTATTTAAATGCCAAATTAATCAAGCAATAGTAAAAAAAACAAAACAAAAAACCCTTCTGTTTAAAATAACAGCACTGTTTTACCTATTTTGAATTAATTTTTCTTATGAACACACTATATACTTGATTGTTTCTTCCATATAGAGAAATGTGTCCATTTGCTCTGTCACTGCCATGAAGCTGATGTATATCAACTCATCACATTTCACTTTCAAGACGACACCTTTTAATGCTGTTTTCCATGTAGTCAATGCTTCAGATTAGATGCATCCTCATCTCAAGTTAAATACTTTCCTTTTTTTCTTTATACAGTGCAGGGTATATGGGCTTAGGTTATGAAGCTTCTCTTTTACTCCAGTTCACTGTCTATTTCTGAGTTCAGTGGTGTACAGTAGTTTGGCTTGTCCGAAGGTACATAGCCTGGCAGACACAAACACTTGTACGAACCTTCTGTATTAATACACTTGGCATTTTTGCAGAGAGACATTCTGTTGTTCAGTTCGTTGCACTCATTTACATCTGCAGAAGGAAACACCAGAACACGTAGATAAAACAATGAATGAACTAAACACGCTAACATAGCCTTTCCTTTCCGCAGAGACTATTTCCTGTCAGAAGCACGAGATGGAATTCCACTGTATCATTAGCAATGATAGAATGTGTTGAATGAAAAAGTGGGAAACTGAATATTAACTTCAGACTTGACAGAGTGAGGTCAGGCTGGGCCCAAAGATTTGTAATTCATACAATTTAAATGGAGGAGAAAATAGTGGATGGACATCATAGGGAATCACTACTGGGTGAAAGAGCCTTTCACTTACAGATCGCTGCCTGTCTGAATTCAGCATAAGGCTGTTACGAATTACACACTATCGTTAACAACACTCACTTATACATATATCCAGCTGATGACTGTTCAATGACTTATTAATGTGAGTTAATCTCATTTTTATTTCACTAGTATTCTTAGACGTCTATATTAAAAAATTCAGAAATTCAGAAATTCTCTTGTACTTAGGAATGATGGTGTGAATTCACCATCCAGCGCAAGGTGGCAAAGGCATGCAGTAAGGCAGCAGCCCTAGATTTTAGGAGGGCAAACTTCAGCGAGCTAAGGAGGATAGTTGGAGAAGCACTGAGGTCCCGGGGGAAATTTGGTCGTCACACCAGACGGCAAAGCTAACATGTTTAACGATTTCTTTGCCTCCGTCTTCCTAAGTAGGGACCAGAACAGCCACCTCCCTGCTGGGCCCCGCTCGGGCCCCGGGGGAGGCACACTTGGGCCAAGGGTCAGTGAGGACTTAGTTAGGGAGCTTCTGGAGGGGCTGGACGTATTCAAGTCAGCCGGTCCGGATGATCTCCACCCTAGAGTCCTAAAGGAATTGGCCAAGGTCATTGCAAGTCCCCTGACATGGCTTTACGAGCACTCGTGGTGCTCAGGAGTGGTGCCAGAGGACCGGAAGAGGGCCAATGTGGTTCCCATGTTCAAAAAAGGGAGGAAGGAGGACCCGGGAAACTATAGGCCAGTTAGTCTTACCTCGATCCTAGCCAAGCTGTTCGAGAAAATTATTCTGGCACACATCCAGGAGGGGCCAGCAGGGGACTGCATGCTTAGGGGCAACCGACACGGGTTCATCAGTGGCAGGTCCTGTCAGACCAACCTGGTGGCCTTTTACGATCAGATCACCAGATCATTAGATGCAGGGGTAGCAGTGGATATAGTCTTCCTGGACTTCCGGAAGGCTTTTGACACTGTCTCTCACCCCATTCTCATTAAGAAACTGGGGGGCTGTGGTGTAGACACCCACACAGTCAAATGGGTCGCCAACTGGCTGGAGGGCCGCATGCAGAGGGTGGTAGTGGATGGGTCCTTCTCAACCTGGAAGGACGTGGGCAGTGGGGTTCCGCAGGGCTCGGTCCTCGGGCCCGCACTGTTCAACATCTTCATCAGTGACTTGGACGAGGGGGTAAAAAGCACCCTGTTCAAATTTGCTGATGACACTAAGATGTGGGGGGACGTGGGCACACTAGAACGAAGCATCAGGCTACAATCAGACCTAGACAGGTTACAAGGGTGGGCAGATGAGAATAGGATGGGTTTCAACACAGACAAGTGCAAGGTGCTGCGCCTGGGGAGGAACAACCGGCACCATACCTACAGGTTAGGGAACTCCCCTCTTGTCAGCACGGAGGTGGAAAAGGATCTTGGAGTCATAATTGACTCCAAGATGAACATGGGTCGGCAGTGTGGGGATGCAGTCTGGAAGGCCAACCGCACCTTGGCATGCATCCACAGATGCATCTTGAGCAGGTCCAAGGAGGTGATCCTCCCCCTCTATGCGGCACTGGTCAGGCCACAGCTGGAGTACTGCATCCAGTTCTGGGCACCACACTTCAAGAGGGATGTCGACAGCATGGAGAGGGTCCAGAGAAGGGCCACTTGCATGATAAGGGGACAGCAGGGCAGGCCCTATGAGGAGAGGCTACGGGACCTGAACTTGTTCAGCCTCCAAAAGAGAAGGCTGAGGGGGGATCTGGTGGCCTGTTATAAAGTAGTCAGGGGGGATCAGCAGGCATTGGGGGAGTCATTGTTCCTCCAAGCACTGCCAGGAGCGACCAGGAATAATGGTCACAAGCTGGCAGAGGGTAGGTTTAGGTTAGATATCTGGAGGCGCTACTTCACGGTCAGGGCGGCTAGGATCTGGAACCAACTTCCAAGAGAAGTGGTGCAGGCTCCTACCCTGGGGGTGTTTAAGAGGAGGTTAGATGAACATCTAGCTGGGGTCGTTTGACCCCAGTACTCTTTCCTGCCACGGCAGGGGGTCGGACTAGATGATCTGCTCAGGTCCCTTCCGACCCTAGAAACTATGAAACTAATTGGTACCCTGAGCACAGAGCCTTAGGACTAAGCACCTGAGGAGACCAGAACATCTCTCACCCCTAGAGCAACACTCCGTAGCATTGGACTGGGGCACACTAGAGATATGCCTTCACTTGCAGAAAGGGGTAGCTTACTGTAAAATCGTAGCCGATATAAGACAGGTATTTTTTACCACGCTGTAGCTAGCAGAGGTGAACTGAGGGGGTAAGCTGGGTAATACTCTGCTACAAGTTCAGTAAAACCACTGTTGTCTTATATCTGCTAGGCTTTTACAGCAAACTAGCTAATACATACTAGTAGTTTTAGTATTTAAAAAAATATTTTAAATAAGATTGAATAAACGTGCATCTTGGTACCTTACCACAATAGTTGGCTTTGTACTGAAAGTGATACAGGTACCCTAGCATGGTTCTTCTTACGATTACTACTGAGTCAAGTAAATTGTTGCTGATATACTCTGCCCCGTATCTCCCACAAAAATGTGTGAGTAAATTGGTTACAAAATGAAAACAAGCTGCATATGGAACTGTTATGCTCACCAACACAAGTCATTTTGGCCATGTCCAAGTGGTAGCCATCAAAACAGTCACAAGTATAACCTTCCTGAACTCTCACGCATCGGCCATTTTCACATCCATTCAAAATGCCACATTCCTCTGCTTGTAATTCCTCAAAGCTGTTTAGAAAACCTGGATGGAGAAACATTAGAAACAAATAAGTTACAGAGCAGTTCTGAATCCTTCTGTACAATCGTCTAGTAAAACTCTTCAATTTCCTCAGAGGTGTCTTGGGAAGTGTCTCCACTTTATAGAAAATGGGTCAGCTTTAACAGACTTAGAATTTTATAAGCACAGCCGGATATATTTAAAAATGAAACTGAAATGGTTTGAACTCTCACTTTTTCACTACTATTAAAATCTCTGATCCACATTTTAAAGACAATGCTTATTCTTATTAATTGCATAATAACACACCATCAACTTATATTAAAAATCTTTTTGACCCAGGCCCTATAATTATAACAGCTTTTACTTAAGCACAGCAAAGTGAGAATTGTAGGGTAATTCTTTAAAAACAGAAAAGAATGATAAAACAAACACTTCTTAAATAACCTTATGAAAAGGAGAAGGGAAAAGTTGCACTGTAATTAATTTAGAACAAACATAAAAAAAATCTTTGGTCCCAAATGCCTTGAGGGAAGTAAAATGAAATTAGAGACCAGCAGCCTACTGTGGTTTTGCTTAATAATGCACTGGATAGCACTTAGGAGGTGGCTGCCAGTATAAGCACCTATAATCTATAATTGCATCTTGTTATAATCCTGGATTGTGAAGATTCTGGGATAGGGACTTAAATGGAAACTCTCTCTCAATAGCTTACTGTTATGAAGGATCCCTTATCCACATTAGGGCATCTATACAGATACATGATAATAAATGACAAAGATTGCATGTATTTTAAAATAAAAGAGTATAACTTCTCACTGAATTTCAGTAAAAATAATCTGTCTATCTGAGAACCAACAAGTTAAAACTACACAATTGTCTTTCCATTCTTGGAGGCAGTGTTCAAACAGAACTGTAGATGGCAGTCAACCATACCAAAAGGCTTTGGGAAAAGCATAACGTCTGAATTGTACCACTTGGGAAGGAAAGGGTTGGACTGCATTTTTCCTAACAACATCCATATTTTAACTTAACTAACAGGTATATCTAAAACCTGTTTATAGATTTGTGATTAGTTGCTACAGAGATCTGATAAGCAGAACAACTGAACTATCTATTCTATTCTTTTCTCCCTTTCTTGCTGTTCTTTCATTTGTCTTTTCACATTGGCCTTTATGCCTTTCTCATTTTACTTTTTTCACTCTACTCCATCCTGCCCTCTCTCTTATTTTTTTTGACATTCCCAACATTTCCCCCTCTACTCCCTCTGTCCTCACCCCCCGTGTCCTCTGCTTGGGTGGCTCCGACATCAATACCTTCAGGTTGTTTGGCTGCTCACAAGGTCATGCCAACTGATACACTGAGGTGAATTTCTAGAGTATTTAATCAGTATTTCATCAGTTCTATAGACATGTAACAGAATAATATGCAAATACATGGGGACTCCTTGCTGAAATGCACATGAATGTATGTTTATATGAAGCCCATACCTTCATATACAGTCAGGATCATTACATAGTTTCCTGTTAAAATGACAGAAAGGTGCAGTAGCATGACAAACGCATTGAGTAGATTGTTTTGATTTACTATAAACTAGCAAGAATCTTTATCTCAAATTTCCATTATATTTTTAAGTCCACTTACAGAGCTTATGTGTGGCTCCTTTAAATAGAAGGCCTCTTCTGGGCCCTCATACAGACAGCTAATTATGAAAAACAAATACTGCCAAGAAGGGAAAAGGTGGGGCTCTTAAATAAATTCTTTACAAATGAAAGTCATCATTTATTCTACAAAGAGCTCACATGTACCATGTCGAAATTTTAACCAGCTAGAACTGGTTAAAACAAGAATGTATGCACCCCAAGCCATTTTGCACATCTATTTCCCGACTTGTTTGCAGCCAGTAGCAAAACTTTATGTGTAGTTCTAACGGAGTGTGATGGTAATAAAGCTAAAACATATTTAACTCATGTACAGGCTCTGAACTTCAGGCCCTGCAGGGCAGGGTAGGACTACTCCTTTTCTGGGATTGTTCAGTGCTCAGTACAACTGATCTCATACCTAATAGGACCTTTTGAGTACTAGCATAGTATAAATATTTATAATGAACAATAGTAACAACAGCAGCTGACTAAAATATCCAAAAGGACAGAAATCCTGAGTACTTGTCATGATTTCACATTGCAGTAAGCTAGTATTTGTCATAAGCATATGAAGTTGATTTAGTTGTGGCCAGAAGAAGCCACACAGCTGTTTGGGGTTTTACCCTCTGTTCATTTTCCACTGTTGTTTCTGAATTAGTGGCAGGATGTGAAAGTGAGAGAAAGCGAGCTCTGACATCTCTCAATATTTCTTAGCATGACTCAGTTTTTTCTCACTACTTATCCATGGAAAATCTTTTATCATTGCTCATAATTTGAGGAAATACTTTTTTTTCCCTTCCACTAAATCTCTTTGCCATGATAGTTGTCACAGTCATCTTTTCCTGCATTTTCCATTGTGCTTTGATCATTTTAATCAATGTAACCATTTAGTTACAGATCCACACACAGTATGTCTTAATGAAAATAATCTGGATATAAAAAGGTTTAATCTTGTAATACCGTGTATAAAGCTTGCTAGTCTATATTAGGATGAAGTAATTAGACCATTTTCTGTAGGATGTACTGATATAAAATGCAATTAGTGAAAGGAATACATTTCAGACATTTGTTCCTCATTCTAGTCCTCTTGCCCTTTCATAACTATCACTTTGATTTCTATTACCCTGTTTTAAATACTGACCCATTGTCAGCATAAATACTGACATTGTATAAAAGAGATGCTTTGGGAATGAGACAAATAGTAGCTGTAGGCGAAAAGGACAAAGGTAATTGAAATTCCTGGTTCTTTTTGCTGCCTCCATTTTGTTTCTGGTGTGACACTATGAGGATATATGCTAGACCAAATTTAGGCCTAGAATACAGGTATCAAACTGATTTGAAGACAATCCACATTTTCTGGTCTGATTCAACATCCATTTAAGTAAACTGGAATTTTTCAATTCACTTTGAAATGAGCTGAATCAGGCCTTTATTTGATAAAGCTTACACATCTCCGATTCAGTTAGTCTATAAGGTGCGTCTCTACCCTGCTGTCTGCCTTTATTCAGCAAAGGAGCTATGTGTTTTCTGAAGCATAAATGTAAAACTCTCCTTACCTAAGATTTCTCTAGCAAGACCTTTACTTTCCTCATGACCTACTTGATGTGTGTGTGCACTGGCATTCTAATTTAAAAGCCCAGGTACATTATGCACTGCGATCCTGCTGTGCTAGGTTATTACTCCTTGAGTGGAAGCAATTTGCACACTCCACCTACCATACAGGTTCTCCTGGAAAATCACTGAATGCTAACATGAAAAATTTTTTTTCTTGTCTAAATACACCCCAAAGGAGTTTGTTGCATGCTGTAAAGGAAATTAATTTGTGAGAAGGAAAACCAACAATTCTTTGGAGGTTTAGCAGTAAATCTGTTGGTAAATATAAATGTCATCTTATTGGCATATATGATTTCATTATATTAAAAGATAATATTAGACATTGAGCCCGGTTGGGCTCGTTTACAACCCCTGGCTTTTTGACCAGAACACCTGACAGAGAGTTAATGTCAGAGGAATAACTAGAACATAAATAGGCCATATTACTCAGAAGCAAACAGAAGAATAGAGCCAACTACAGGGAAGTAATCCAAGTTAAAACCTTAATTTCAAGCAGTTTACATAACAGTGAAATTTGCTTACGGTCTTCAACAAAGTACGGGTTAGTTTCTGGAGTGTAGTGTTCTTCTAAGTCAATCAAAGCATCTTCTCCATATGGTCGCCGAGATCCTGGAAACTGAATGTTGCACAGCTGGGCATAATCCTCTGGGGGTGGGGGGAGAAAGCAAAATAAGATATAATACTAAACACTTGTAAAAAGGACTGCACCACATCAGTCCCAGTGCCTTGTGCTTCCTATTAGCTGGAAAATAAACAGTTCTTCCTAGAAACACCATACATCTGCAGCTCCCACAACATGTTCTCTCTTCAAGAAGAATGTCATTAAAATATAATGGGCCAAATTCATCCCTGTGGTGACTTCAATGGTCTGGCACCATGGATGGATTTGAATAAAAATAATAAAAACATTAAAAATGTTCATGGCTTTTGGCTGGTCCAATGAAGAGGTAAGGGACAGGAAGGCAAGGAGATGCTAGCTTCCTCTCCCAGTACAGCCAGGCATAGGGGCTTCCTGCAATTATAGTCATTGCATTCCTTGATTGAAAAGGCTGATCCCAGCCAAAACTAGGGCTGGCATGAGCCAGGGAAAGAGGGTGAAGGCTGGCTGTCTCACACACTCCACTGGCCAGACCTGAGCCAGTCAGGGAGAAGAATACTTCTACCCTTTCCAAAGTGGTTCCTTCTCATCATTCTGTGATGCAGACTATGTCTTAAAACCATAGATTTGCTTAACAGTTCTGTGTGAGCTCTAGGGGGAAAAGCAGCTTGGGAAACCTACTTTACGACAGACATCACACTTACACAGTGTAGCTCTCTGTCACCTGCATGAGGCTAGACCCCACGGTTTATGATTCTATCACTGGCTTTAAGCTAACAAAGCCGTTCCTTAGTTTAGGCAGTAGAAGGTCAAAACTTTAGAAGCCTTTGTCATGGATTTGATCCTCGCTGCTGATGAGCCATCTAATAGACTGTGTTATGACACCATTATATCTCCTGTTTGGCCTGCAGTGTAAGTTAAATACCTTAGTGCTATCTCTAAAACTACTATTACCATTACATAATAACTTGTATGCAAGGCAAATGCTTTTGAATAAAAACATCAATGAAACATGGTATGACACGGTCTCCTTGACTCTTGCTACATATAACATTAGCATTCAAGCAGCTCTTCCCATGCAGATTGCCTGGCTTTCAGGAAGCCAGTGACAGAAAAAACAGGAAGGTTAAAAAACCAAAATAACAAGAAGCCTCAAGAACTGATTGTGGCAGAACTCTTCCAGACATCAAACCTCTTTGGAAACCCAGACTGTCTCAATTCAAGCTCAAAACAGAATACATTTTGCTTGTCATCTTATTTCATAGAGAACATCAAACACATCTGGGATGGCTTCTCTACCTGTCAACAATAGGGTAGAAAGAAGACCACATAAAAGTGCAGTTGGAGATTGTGGTCAACAGCTTTATGCCTCTGGCACAATAACGTTCTCAAAATGAAACTAGTAAGTAGTATGTTTAAGCTAACAAAAACCAGTTCTTTTCCACACAGCATGTAATTAAAGTGTGGACCTCATTGCCAACAGATGCTGTGGAAGCTGACAGTTTACCCAGGTTCAAAAAAGGATTGGACAAATTCTTGGAGGAAAGGAGCATCACTAGCTTTTGGTGTGGAAATTAAGGATACAACAATTTCTAGATCTTAAACACTGGAGGCTGCATATGAGAGAGGAACAGTGGAAAAAACGAGGTCATCCCTGATTCACTCTCCTTTTCAGCATCCAGCCTCTGTCATTGTGACAGGATACCGGGACCAAGACTACGGGGCTCCATCAGAAACCAAAAACCATCCCAAACCTTGCCACCTTCCACTCCAAGCACAAAATACATTTCTCTGACCTGCCTTCTCTAACAAATGCAAAGGTGCATGAACATTAAAAACAAATGTTTCCCCAAACCACCCTCAATAAGCAAAACACCTTACCAAAACATTGCACTGTGCACCCTTCTCCTTCTAGGCAGGAGATGAAAGAACAAACAATACATGACATTTTATGTTCTTTATGTTCAGCTGGAAAGCATTCAGGTACTATGGTAACAAGGGCAGCAAAAGGAGTTATACAGAACAGACTAGACACAGGGCAGAAACAGTCCCTAATGCTACCCACAGTCCAGCCTACTCTCATTAACAAGTCAGCTGACTCTCCGAACTCTTCCAGACAGCAAGAAGCTTTGAAAACTCGGACTGTCTCAATTCAGGCTTGAAACAGAATACATCTTGCTTGTCATCTTATTTCACAGAAGACATCAGCCACATCTGGGACGGCTTCTCTACCTGTCAACAACAGGGTAGCAAGAACACTATGGAAAAGTGCAGTTGGAAACTGGGCAGCCAGGGGCACCCTCAACCTTTATTTATTGTTTAATAGGGAGCCCATCATTGTTATCTAAGCACTTAGATATTCAGATTGTCTTTGAATGATAAAAAAAGTAGAGGAAACTTCTTTGAAAAGCAATGACCTCTTCTGGCAAAGGGAATCTACTACAACTTTAAAATATTCATTTTTCTGACTTGTATAAAAGAAACCATCTCTTAATGCCATTACCTACACAAGCTACCTCCTTGCATTCCCAGTCAGTGCATGCAAGGAACTAAAAATAAGAAGGAATAGGCTCTATTGGGTTGGTATTTTCCCCGCATTCAGCTGAGCTGTGACGGAGGACTGAGGGCAGAGCCTTAACTTCTCTAAGCAGCACAGCTCAGCTAGAGAGATATACTGAGATACATGGACTGGAAGATTTCTAAGAAAACACTGTTCTTCAGGTATATTACATTTTTCCTTGGATTCAGCTAATGTTATCCTGTCTCCAATTTCTTGAGCACCAACACAAAAAAAATCTAAAATAAAATTAATGAAAAAGATGCACCTGTTTGTAGAAAGCAAAGGTAGCTAGCTGGTGGATTTTTTGGCATGTCATTTTTAAATTTCTATGTATAAATTGTGTTTTACAGAACAAATATTCAGCAATACACCACTAAGCCTTACAACACTTTGTGCAGAATGTTTTAACCAAGAGCATTACACCTCTGAAGAAAATATTTTGAACAGCAAGAATATCCAATGCAAAGAAAACCTGGAAGAAATACAACTGAATATAAACAGAATGCAAGTGGCTGTCAACACTTTTGGTTAAAATAAGAAGGCAATGGCTAATATGTTCCCATATGGAATAAATGCTTCTTGACATTTATGACTTAAAAAAAGTTGACCTGCTTTCCTGCCCTGAATTTTCTGTATAGATTTGTCATAAATCAAAAAGAAAAAAGAAAAGAATGTTAGGTATTAAATATATCAGAATGAGAAAACTAAGGACTTTTTTGTGGAACAAAGGCCTATCATTACAAACTGAACAATTCCACTGAAATCAGTGCAGTGAGTAGTGAGAGAATGCTAGGAAACTGGGATGAGTTGCAAAATTGATCATTCACTCTCTTGTCAGTCTCTTGTTTCATTAACATGTGGTAGGATTTTTAAAAGTGCAATGTTGGGCTATTTTTGCTCCTAAATCAGTGACACAAAGGTAGTTCTATTGACTTTGATGCTAAATGCTTTTGAAAATCCCAGCCGTGATCTGAAACATAATTCTCTAAATCTTCTTTATGCTTGGTGTGGGCATTAACTACATTGATTTTATACAGGTTCTGCCTGCTGTATTCAATACATTTAAAAAGATTCTGATTGAAAGAAGCAGGAAACACTGGATTGGGGACTACAACTGTCTGTGCCATTGTAAAATGTTAGTATGTCTTGAAATCCCCATTGCATTATAGTAATTCATATAAAGATTTACTGGTACTTTCTATATATCTGTACATAAAACTACACCTCACTTTGAATTTATGCCTTTAGAACCCTGTGCAACCTTTTAGGCTCATGCAAAAATGTTATTTACTGCCATATGCGACACAGAAGTGGAACCCACAGTTAACCTATTGTTGACACAGATGACCCAGAGAATTTGAAGTCTTTGTGAGGCAGTATTTTACACTGGATACCTACCAATACAAAATATTCTAATCTATCATTTAATCTATTATTAGAAATGTATGACTATGGGAACTTGCTCCTGGTTGCACTGAACCTTTTCTGATATAATCAAATTTTGCATGTCTTTCTTTCTACCTTGAATGCAACAATTATAACTAAATGAATGGTTAATAAATAACACTAGTAGTACTTGCTACAGATAGCTATAAGCATATCTGAAGACAGTTTTATAAATGGTTGTACATCATGGCTCTAGGCAACCTCTTTGCTCAGAGGCAAGTTATACACATGACTGCTTCTAAAGGAGAACATGCCATGTTTAAATGCTGTGAGATGGTCACAAGCAGCAGAGGACAATGATTCTAAAGTGGAATTTGAATGAGAGATTACAACTCTAATAGATGATGTTGAGTGAAGTGATTAAACTGTTTGTTATTAATAACAATGTAATTGTATATGCAGGACAACACATTTTACCTTTGATTAATCTTAAATTTTTGCAGCTGACAGTAGTGTCTTTGTTAAATCTAGTATTTCAAAGCTTCCAAAAGAATGGTTCCCTTTTTCAAATCTGACAGCGTCTGACTGGCTCTCTCAGCACTGCCTGTGCAAAGGAAACCCCTAGAGATAGGGGCATTAGGAAAGGCATAATCTTTTGAGGGGAAGGAAACAGAATTTTTGTGCTGGGGGTATTTAAGACAGATATATAAGGGTTCCATGTAGGTGTAGGAAAAAAATTGGTAAGATAGAGGTGTATGAAGGACTTCTTTGTTTTACTGTTTTAAACTTTTCCCCTTGCCCCTTTATTTTCCTACTGTTATGATTAAAAATACTTTAATAAGATTGTTTTGGGTCATTGTGCTTTTCATGGCTCACAAGCTCCCCAAGGCAAGAACTTCATAAACTGAGTTCAGTTGGACCTGTTAGGTAAATATGGCTGGTGCACAGGATTTTGCTACTGTAAGCGTGGGAGAAAAGTGAAATTCTGTCCCAGAGAGGGGATGATCCAGGTTCTGATAGAAAACACTAAGTAAAATTGGAAATGGAGACAGAGAAGTGTGGTTGTCTCTTAATTTTGACAATATTTTACCTACTAAGCTGCTGCAGAAATTAATGCATGGTTTCAAACCAATCTCTTCCACAGAAGGAAAGAAAAATTCAAAGGTATTTTTCCTATTTTGCAATCAGTGCTACTACATGTTGTTATTTATTTGTATTCTCCCGCTTCTTTCTTCTCTTGACTCCGAGCAGGTCTACAATATCTATGTGTGGTGGCCCCTGCCTGACTTATCTCAGCATGGCAGCCCCAGTAGCCAGGATGCAACTGGTACAGCTGCTGCTCCTTGGCCAGAGCACCTGCCCCTGATTGGACCAGGCCTGTTGGCCACATTGTAAAACACATCCTGGAGGCTGGAAACACAGAGGGGAAGTGTCTGGGTGCCAGAACCAGACCCAGACACGCTTCTCACTGCTAAGAGCACATTGCCACCGCAGCCTTTGCCAACCAGTGAGCTAAGGGAACTGACCCAGGCCTGCCTGAGCCTAAAGGGGGCCAAAACAGAGGGGCATCTAGACCTCAGACAGAAAACCAGAGGGAGCTGGGCACAGCTCTGGTAACCTGCCCAGAGCCAGACCCACTCGCCGGGACCAGACCGCACTGAAGCAGCAGAGCCAGTCAGCCTGCACATGACAGCAGCCTGGTACCACTAAGGTTAGCTGGGGATGGGAGAGGGTGGCCCAGTGGGCCCAACAAGGGTGAACCCTGGAGGGACAGCCTGCAACAGCCAAGTCTTCTGGCAGTTCAACCACATACCCAAAGTGTGCCATCGGGGGACACCCACCACTTCTGGCCATGAGCAGGCACAGCAGGGAACATGTGGAGCTCCCGGGACCCCTGGCCAAGAGGCAGTAAGGAAAAACCCCAGGGAAAAAGGGGTAGATAGAAAAAGGGGAATGAAGGGTCAAGGAAGCAGACCCTTAAGCCTCAGTGCTCAGGAGCGAGCAGTTCAGAGTGGGCATAATAGTGCCCTGCTCAGTGCTCAGTCTGAGCCATGTTATGTTGTTTTCTTTTGAATTAGCATTTTTTCTCCAAGTGTAACAGGTCACAGCAAGCTCCTGTGACACTGGAGCATCATCCCATCAGCACATCAAACCACCTGCAACAACATTAAGGTACAGCCTGGGATCTACGATAACACACAAGCAGAAATGAGTGAGGTGTAGGGGAGGAGAAGCCCCAAAGAAGATGCACCAAGGATGGTGTCTCTGAGCTGATAAGAACCACTGAGTAACATCACAAAGGAATGGATAACACCCAAAGTCATGGTGGGTAAGTAGGCTCAGGGGCAGCCCACTCCCCAGGTGGCAGGGTGAGGGCCTATCACATATGGCTCAAGAAAGAGATGCTTTTTTAATATCACATAATGCATACTACTTTATATGTTTCTAAATTCTTTTCACAATCTACTTTCAAACCAAACAAATGAGCTATATCAATTGTATATCTTAAAATGGCTACTGCATCATGGAGTTAGCATGTGCTTCCAGAATTGCAGTTTACACTTTCAAGAACAGCTGTCTCAGTTGTGCATATAAGGTAAAAACATTAGGGGAAAAACAGGTTGGTTTTCAGTCACACCTGCACAGAAGCCAACCCTGAAAGCTTGGTGGTGAGAGCCAGGGTGACAAAAAGAAAAGATAAATCTGGACAAGCTTGACTGAAGCTTAGTGCATGGACATAAGGTTCCTGACTTCCAGAATAATAGTCATGCAAACACGCATCTATTTTCCGTGTAAAATTGCAATGACCATATATGTAATCATGGTAACTGTTCATGCAAATGAAATTATTGAGCCTGAACATTTGAAGATCAGAACCAAACTCTCCAGCTGATCTTAAAGTTAAGACAAAATGTAAAAAATTTTTTTATCTGCACCCCCTTCTCACTCCCCCCAGAACAGAACCACAATACAAAAGCAAACTCCTTATTCCTGGCCATAAAGAAAGCTTTATATCTCTTCCAGAACCTCAAAACTGCCACCATCACAGGGAAAAGAGCCAAAGCTATCAACAACATTGCAATTCTCTAAAAATATTTTAAAATACAGCAGTTTTGCCATAGAAGAATTCACTGGGGGCAAGGACAATGCCAAGAAAGCATTTTATTAAGTAAAATATATGTCCCTTCCCAATCAGAGATTCTGGACTTCAGTCTAAATTGCCTAAGCTGTGCTCTCTCAGGAAATTGCATCATGTATGAACCAAGGCTGAAAAGATTTCTGTTGTTCATTTAGATATTGCTTTCCTCACTCCTTTGACATCCTCTACAAACTGACTTTTAAGTTGGTGGTAGACAACCTTCTTATATGCACAGTGAGCTACTTCTTTTGAACTCACAGTGCTTAAGAAAGAGGAGAAGACACTGGTTATACCAAATGAGTTTTTCCAGTAATCCTGAGAGGATATTTATGCTCTTGCAAAGATGAGCTATAAATGAAATGCCTGCAGAAAAGCTTACTCTCCTGTTAAAGTTGAAGGAACTCAGGTTACCAACCTGCTTAGTATAAAACCTTGCAGTGATATTTTTTTATTCTCTAATTTGCACTGCTCAGATGGCATAAAACAATAATTCCTTCGAATGCTTGTGGAAGATTGTTAAAGCTATAGTAAGAGTCAAGTTATGTCTACTGTGGTTTCATTGCTGACTTTCCAATCACTCACTCACATGTACACTTGGGACTTGAGGTTTAGGCATTTTAGCTTTCCAAGATCCTCCTTCAGGGCTCTTTTGGTAAGAGCCTGGCAGGAAATGAAGGAATTTATTCAACCTCCTCTTCCCCCAATCAGGGCTTTTAAGCCATCCAAAATCTAAGGAAGATAGAGCATTTTCTATCCTCTTTTCAGTCCATTTCCCAATCTTTGTTTCTTTGTTTGCTTGTTTGTTTGGGGGGGGGGTTGTTTTTTTTGTTTGTTTTTTTTTACAGATCAGGGTACCAAAAAGTAACTTATGTATTTAAAAACACTAAGTCACTTGTACAAACAGTTAAACAAAATTAAAATATTTCTCAAAATAAGTTGCTACTGTAATCCAGAGTTATACAAGAGCCAGATTTTGCCTTGATTTAAAAGAAACAAATACTCTAATATACAACACATTTTGCACAGTTCTTTAGGACTAATAAATCCAGAGGCTGGAGAACCAAGAAGCATAGGACCTTTGTACATGCAACAAAATTGGCTTTTAAAGTGGTTTAAATGCCCTTTTGCACTGCTTTAATGGTGTTGCTATTTACAAGCTCGGCGGCATATTCCGTTTTAATAGCATTTTTATTTACATGCTCGGCAGTATATTCTGCTTTAAATTACTTTTTTTTTTTTGTAACTTAGTAAGGTAAAACCCCTCCGAGGTGAACAAAGTGCAACAGTTCACGGAGCACTGGAAGCTGACATGCTCAGGGAAGCCTGGGCTTGGCAGGCTTCCAGGACCCCATGCACCATCCCTGCCACCTTCTCCTGCAGCCAGCACACCCAGCTGCCCTCCTGCCATCTCTCTGCCCCAGGGGCAAGCCAGCCATTTTTGGGCAGTCCCAGGCAGCGGGAAGGTGGCAGCGACAGTGCACAGGGTGCTGGAGACTACTTGCCTCTCCCATGATCCAGGGGTGGGGTGAGCTGCTGGCAGGCAGAGTGGCCTCTGACCTGCATAGGACTCTGGTCCTTCCCTCCAAGGTGGTGGTGCCCACAAAGCACCACCGACGTGCTGGCACCCAGCCCAGCTGGTCCCAGGGGGTGCTGCCACGCGGATGGAAGCATTGGGCCCACACAGCTCAGGCAGAGAGGTAGGCTACTCACTTGAGTAAGCATTAGCAGTGCTGATCTCTACAGAAGAAAGCCCCCCAGAAAATCTATCTTAAAAATGTGAACACATGGCACATTTACACTGGTGTAATTTTGTAAACTCTTGCAAATTACACTGGGAATGGAGAGATGGCCAAAATATCCCAGAGTTGCAGTATGTTACTCTTATATTGGCTTGCTAGTTGGTGGCTGGGGAAGCAGGCAATAACCAGGGCAAACAGATCATTCAATATACTCAGGTGAAATGGGCCAGAGTTGGGAACACAATGTGTACACTGCTATAATTTACACTGCTGCATAGTTACTATACTTTTTCCATGGAATAACTTTCCACTGGAGTAGAATGACTTATACCAGTTCAAAGCTGTATGTCACATGTCCATTCCACTTTTACACTGGGGTAAAGGATGATACCACTAGGGTAAAAGTGTCATGTGCCTGCACCCTGAATATATGGTAACTTATAGAACTACAACAACAGCTTTAAACAGGATTTTGAAACTATCTTTTTATATGTTGTCAGTCCCACATCAGTCATTCACTCTGTTATCGAGATTACTTTCATGTAGTAGCAAAACTTTAAGATAGTGTTTTTTAAAGTGTGTTCCGTGGATCCCTGAGGTTCCATGATAGGTAAGCAGGGGTTCCACAAAGGGACTTAGGGGTAATGGTAGAGCAGGTTGGGAGGTGGTGTGCTGGGTTACCTCTCTCCACAACAGCTGAAAGGACAAGGGTAATGGTCCTGTGGCAGAAGAGGTGATATGAAAGGGTTCTGTGATTTTAGGAAGTTGAAAAAACACTGCTTTAAGAGATATCACCTGTTTTTCCTCAGACTCGGGACGCTTAATATTAGTATACATAAAACCGCTATTACTTTCATGTGGTCAGCTGGAAGCATTTTGACTAGAGCAGGAAAGTAGCAGAATCCTCATTAATAATTTTCAGAAACATCAGCGTTGGATCATTTTAATCACTGGATAATAGCTGAACACACAACTGTTACAAAAATCTTCCTATTTGCCTGGATTAGCTGAGATAAAAGCTTCCTTTCTTCCCAGGCTCATATATTTCTATGTTAGTTGGTATTTAGATAGGGGAGATTTCAAAACTGAATAGTCAAAGCATCCAAAATATTCCAAGAAAAGTCTGGGCATAAAATTACAGGTTTTTTTGAAGATATGAATTAGTTTTATAACTAATTTGAAATCATTTGACAGATGGCTGCAACCCTGTTCAAACAGTCCAATATTTGCTCCTATGTCTGACATTTACATCTTCAGGCTCAAAGAAAGCATAAGGTAAAAAGTACCCATAAGTCACTAAATGATTGTTCTACAATCTACCCATTTCATCATGAAAATCTGCTGGTGTTAATGCTTTCCCAATCCTCAGATCCTCTTTAACATATGTTACAAATCTTCAGTGTGCCCCTAGCTTTGGAAATAAGTATACACCTTCAGCAGTAAATCTGGCCAACATAATATACAAGCATTTGGAAATGGAACAACTCCAAGTTCCCCAGCCAGGACCTGAACCTGTGACCTTCTGGCTTTAAGGTGTGAAAACACTCATCTGAGCCAATGATATCACTTTAAGCACTGTAGACTGAAGGCATGTCAAATGAATCATTCATTTGGTTCACTCAGCTCTAAATTTATTTTGGTATGTGTTCTTAAAAACAGAGAAAGGCTCCCAAAAGCATGTGTGTGTATGAACAGACAAATATATATAAATAATTTACATGTACACATACCCTCCTAAACATATTGTGGGAAGACTATGAATATTCTTACATGAAAAAATAAGCTTTGATCTTTTTAACCCTCTGATTTTCAATGTCTACGTTACACATAAAAAAATATAATAGTCCTCAAAAAAGACTGACTTTGGGGCAAAGTGTGGCTCATGGTTTCAATTTAAGGCAAATGTCCTACCTATTCCTTTACTTAGGGTTGCCAACTGTACATAACTTTACAGACACTCTATAAGTAACCAGGCTAAAAACACCTGTTCATAAATCTGGAAAAAAAAAAAAAAGCAGCACCGTCCTTGAAAATACAAAGCCACTGGAGCAGATTGAAGTTCTGTAGCAGGAAAAGAAGGTGGGTGCAAGTTTTGAAGCACAGACAGAGCACAGCAGTGCCACCTGGTGTCAAAGCATGAGTGAAGCACCCTGATGCTATAGCTCCTCATCCAGACCTTGGCATGAGCTGCAACTGTTGCTGCTCCTGATGCCGTCTCATATCCTGTCTGTAACTCTGCTAGGTGGCTGGTAGGCAGCCAGTGGTCCTTTTGGGGGGGGATCTGTGCCAGGAGTGGTGGATTGGGGCTGGCAGGGGAGCATGATGTGGGGTACAGTCAGGGTTATTAGGGTGGGGGTGTGAGTAGGGCACCCCTGGGCTAGGAGTAGTAGGGTGTAAAACCATTGCTGCAGTCAAATACGGTTGCCAACCCAAGAATTTTTTTTTACTGACAATCTGCAAACTTTTTAGGAAGAACTAAAACATTTTTACTATGGTTTGAACCTGGCCCTTGTCCGGGCTCTGGCAGAAGGGTTACATTTATAGTATGCAAAACGTATATTAGTAAAAAAAAAATTGGCAGTTAGTAAAATGTTTGAATATTGTCAGTAAAAAAAACCTGTCAGGGGTTGGTAGCCCTGGCTTTTGTGCATGTCTAAATTAACATAAAATACTCTAAACACTTAGCACAGTCAATTGGTAAGAATTTTCAGTGGAATATAATAACCCATCCTTCATGACTGATTAATCAGTTGATAATACCTTGTGTAAAAAAACCAACTGTAATAAGAGGATGTGAAAGACAGACATACAGAAGTGGTTTTCTCCTCTATAAAATAAAGATATCTGGGCTTCTACTTGTTCTGAGCAAACAAGTCCAGTTCTGTTTGTTTCTTGATTGGACAAAGATTCTGAGAGCCAGTATAATGACTGTTAGCTTAAATGTAAGAATGTAGGTTTGGAAGTGATCTCCTGGGTCAAGTCCAGTCTTCTTCCTTATAAAATCCATGTAATAAACTAACCAAATTCCATTTTATTCCTAGGTAGGCTTCTTGGCCTGATTCATCCTAATTGAAGGCTATTCCAGAACCTCGTTGCTATGATGTTTAGAAACTATTTTCTAATTTCCTATATTTATTCACAGCTAACTTATTCCCATTTGTTTGTGCCAATATTGTCTTTTAGGTTAAAAACATAATCTGCCTCCTTTTTGTTCGCTTTTCTGGACGTATTGTTAAAGAGCAATCATGGTCCTTTCCCCCTCAGCCTTTGTTTTTGCTAGGCCTGGCTCTTCTAGTTTTCACTCATAAGGCATTCCCCAAGATCTTTCTGGTACCTATTCCAGAATGAATTTACCCTTCCTGAACATGGTTGACCAGAATTGTACACAGCATTCTGTATGTAGTCTTACCAGTGCCTTGCCCAATGGAAGACATCTCATAATTTATGTCAGAAACAGATTTCATTATCACACACACTTTTTTGTGCCATGGTCATTAATGAAAATACTAAGGAAGATTAGTCCCTACACTGACTCTTCAGGAACTCCACTAGTAATCTCCCACTAGCTCATCCATTCTTCTTTCAATGCAAACCATTTTTGGCCTCCTTCAGTCAGTTCCTTACTCACTTTACAGTTTGTGTACTAATCCATCTCTTTTCCAGTTTAATTAAGAGTTTCCCATGTGGCACCATAACAAGTGTTTTACTGAAATCCAGACTGATTAGATCAACTGCATTTACTTTGTCTAGAAAATCAGTTATTTTACTAAAGAAAGATACCAGGTTAATCTGGCACAATCTACCTTTTCGGAGAGGATGTCCTATTTTATTCCAGTTTCTATGCATCTCTCTGTCTTCAACTGTTTTCTTCAAAATTTGTTCTAAAGTCTTTTCATATTTCTAAGGTCAAATAAATGAGTCTTTTGCTTTCCCTTCACCTCTTTTTTAGTACAAGTACCATACTTGCTACTTTTGCTACTTCCCACAATTTCATATGTCATATTTTTTCATATACACCACACACAAATTTCCCTGTAAAATCAGCCCCTCAAAAATGGGTTGCGTGTATTAAGCAGGGAAACTGATTTTCTTGTTGGGATAGAAGCACCCTGCTTTGATTCCCACTCTACAGTGCAGGAGCTGTGGTACTGCTATTTAAGCAGCCAAGGGAGTCAGTTGACTTAATGGCTCAGTGCTTGTCATTCCAAAGGTGTTAATAATTACCTCCTTTTTAATGGTCTTGATGTCCCACTAATCAAGCGAACCATTCTTAGGGATTTTTGCTGTCTGCTAGCTGCTTCTGATGTCTGTCTTTAGCTCTTTTCAAAATCATAGATCCACCCATGAAGTTTTCAGAAGTATCTTTTCAGCTTTAGTTAAGCAGGAAGAGAGGGTGAGTCAGTTGAAGGTTAGGCTTTATGTAGCCATAATTTTAGGAAAAAAAGGCTTTTTACCTTTATTTTGCCTTTCATAAATGTGACAGGGGGCCATCATGAGGCCAGTCTAATTACTGGCCTGCCCGCCTGTCTAGGGCAGTCTGCCTGTCTTGCCTTTGGAATAATTGTTTATAGGTGGGAGGCTGCCCATTTTAATGCCTGATGCCAAGGGCACAATACATAGTACTGCCCCTATACTATGTCCCATGCCTTGCAGATGGCATCACTATGTGGCTCTGGCCTCACACTGTGCCCCCTTACATTCCAGTCTGTCATGTTGGACCCTGACCTGGATCCCTCTCCTAGTCAGGAGGCCTAAACTCTGCTGTCATGCGGGGCTGCAAATTCCCTAGACCTCTTTCCCTCTCAGCAGTGGCCCCACTCTGGACCTTTGACCACACAGGCCCTGGCCTCGCCTCTAGGCCAGTCGGGTCTCCAGGTTCCTGGCTTTGTCCATCCCTTGTTGTGGGCACTCTGGCCGTTTAACTGTTCTGGTCCTGGCCCCAGCACTGAGCAGTTGAGGGTTTCCTGGCTAGGTTCCTGAGCAGCTAGCCCTCTTCTGCTCATATGGGTCTGCCTTATCAGGCCCCTCCAAACACTGTTCACTTGGTCTCTAAGGCTGGCATATGCACAGTCCTTCAGGCCTGCCCAAGCAGACGCTACTTTACATGGCCCATGCACAGTCCTTCAGGCCCACCACACGGACCCTTCTCTGTGCAGCCTTCTCGCTTCACACACACCCCATCACTGGGGCCACTACACCACACCCTCACTACAGCTACTACACCAAGGCTCTCAGGCCTTATGCCCCTTGGGTCTCAGGTCTGACAGTGTGCCTGAACCCCTTGCCTGTCCCCTCTAGAGCCTTGGTCCCCAAGTTGTGGGGGCCGAGGCTATATGGTGCCCCATACTCGCCTTTCATTAGGGTGGCACTGGTGTGGCATTTCCTGAGGAGCACCCTGCCACAGACAGCCCCACCACACCATCCAACTCTAGCAGGGTTTTAGGTCATTCCCCAGGACCAGGAACCTCCTCCATCCTCATAGTTCCTACCCTTAACCACCAGGTGTTCTGGGAGCAGCAACTCCAGCTGGTGATGTTATCCCTCTGGCTCCCTGCAACAACTGCCAGCTCAGCTCTGAGGGTCTGGGTTTATACTGAGGCTGGCTAAGCCCCATTCTCCAATCCAGGAGCCCTCTCGTGGTCATCTGACTGCCTTGTTTGGCTGCATTGCAGCTGCCAGTTACTCCACAGCCTGCTCCAGCTCTTAAAGTGGCAGGCTTCAAAGGTGCCCAGCCACAATATACAAGGTGCACATTATGTTCTGGGGAGTGGTGTATGTGAGAAAATATAGCATTTTAAAAAAATACTTGCTATCAACTTTCAGGTAATTTAATGTGCCTTTGCTTTCAAGCATTCTGGGGTGGACGTTATCTGATTCCCCCCACCTGAAACACATTATGGTCTTTGAGTTTTCCTTCCATCCTGGATGTAGCAATCTCCAGTTCTACACATTCAGTCTCATTAACCAGTTTGTCTCTGCTCCCATGTTGAAGATCGTGTCCTTGGAGTAAAATTTATTTTTTGTCTCTACCTAGATTAGCTTTAATTTCTACCCATTCCTCACTACATAGTAGCTTTGCTTTTTTCCTTTTCCTTTTTTATTTCCACAGCTAGATTACCTTTTACTACTAGTTTTAGTTTCCTTCACATAAATCCAACTCAACTTCATTTTTGGCATTCCTCATTTCATCACGACGTGTTCTGATCTCCAAGTCACAGGGTTTTTTTTTCTGTGATCAATCTCTTTTCCCATTTTTGTAGACTCTCTGATTACTTTAAATATTCTTTTGTAGCTGCTATTCAGCCAGTTAGATCTGGAATCCTTCTTTTTTTTCTTGCTAAAAATGCAAATTCCAAAAAGCTTTTACATCTTTGATTTTAAAAGATTACAAGTCTCCTCCATATTTAAGTCCTTGAGCTCTTCAGTCCAGCTGACTTCACTAACTGGTTCCCTTAATGTCTTAAAGTTTGCCTTTTAAAAAAAAACAAACCTTAATTACACATCTGTCTATGTTTATCTTTTCACTTAATTTAAACAGAATCAGTTTATGATCACTTGATTTTCTTTAACTAGTTCTTCTATAACATTCTTATAATTTTCCAAAATTACATGCAAAATAGCTTTGTTTCTTGTAAGTTCAGCAGCTATTTGGTGAAAAAATCTGCTGGAATATCTGGGTCTGACCATTACTGGTAGTGTTTATTCTCCAATGTATGTCTGGATTAAAGTCTTTAATAAAAACACAATTTATTTAGGAATCTCTCTAGCAGATTTAAAAAGGTTTTGCCTGATTACTGACTAACATGGGAAGTAGGGAAATTTCATAGACCACAGTATCTGGCAGAAGAGAAAGAAAGTGAGAAGAAAATCATGAACACATAGTTAATTACACGCACTCAGCTTCCATGGAATCTGTATATAACAGACTATACTATTTGTCACAGAAGGACTGGCATTTTAAAAATACAAAATAAGACTATATTTGTGGAATGATAAGGTCTTTTACAAAAGTCACCTGTTGAAAAAAGACAAGTACTCTAGCAAGGCTACCATGGCCAAATTACCACTGAAAAAATAACTTCTTATTCTAGAGCTTCATTCTGCAGCATTGTGTGAACAAAACTTTTATTTTATTTTACTAAATTTTAATACTAGCTTGAGCCACAATAAAAAGAAGCATAGTTCTTTTTAAACACTTACAGTATTTTGCCATATAGCAGAAAGTAAAATTATTAAAAAATTTGCTCTGCAGAATATTTCAAGTATTAGGCCTAAATTGTCAGCATATCAAAATACCCCTCTTGCCCACAACATCTGAAGCTGGGATTTTCAGAGAGGACTCATTACTGGCATTTTCAGTTGAAGTTTAATGGTAGTGATACGTTTTCAGCACCTTGCAAATCCAGGATGTTGTGTATTTATGCCAGATACCCCAAAAGTGGGGCATCAAAAAGTAAAGACCCTTTTTGTAAATCTGGATCTTCATGATTTGCATTTAATACAGGACAGCTAGTTTCTTTCTTTCTTTTTTCTTTTTTGCTATTATTTCAGGTATTGAAAACACACTGCAAGGGAATTAAACTAATCAAGTGCCCCCAAAGGCATCCCAGTAACTGAAATATATAATTCCTTACCTGAGTCTTTCATGGGACACAGGGCACACTGCATGCCCCAGGCCTCACCGTATAAGCAGCAGCACTCAGTGTATGTAGTTTGCTTTCCCACCAGAGGTTGACTACAAACAAAATCATCACTCAGATATTGCCAGCAAAGGTCCTGGAAGACTTCAGTTTCTTCAGTTTGTTCTGAAGGAGAAAACAATATTGTATGACGACTACTGTGCTCTTATTGTTTTAAAACAACTGGTAAAATACTGAATCAATACTGCTATCTGAACCAAGGTTAAAAGAACAGTTTAACTCTGCCTCACATGAAACTAAAACTGGATGAACTTGCGTTTCCATCTTGACAAACTTTAAAGGATTCTGATTTATAGAAAGGACTAAGCACCCAGCCTCTGAAAAGCAGTATCTGAAGTTGGCCACTCCACTGACTCCCTAAGTCATTAGGAAATTTTAAGACTGTTGGCCACAGTATGGGATTTTCCAGAGCTCTTAGGTTTGACTTAACTTTCTTCCCACTGAAGTCAACAGAATCCAACTGACTTCTCTGGAAACAGAGCTAGAATCACAGTAAATGCTTGAGAAATCCCACTCAAGGAGTGAAACTTAAAAGATATGATGTTTTCCTTATAAATTGTATCAGAAGGACTGTTTAAAGATGAAGTAACTGCTGGTACTGGACCAGGTAAAGTGTTTCACAGAAACGAACAGGTGTCAATGGAGTTTTCAATGGGCACTTTTTCAAGGTGCTCTAGTCACATTGATCAGAGTTAGAGAAAAATAAAAAACCTGCAATGTTTTCTTCATAAACAGAAGAGTGCTTCAACACAATTCTATTTTGCAAACATGTCTGAAAGCTTTGGTTTTTGTTTCAACTGCAGAACAAAAAATATCAGAACCTCCAAAGTGATAATGAAACAGAACCATTATCCTCCAGCCAGTGCTGGCAAGCACATTTGTTACAATGCAGAACAAACATGATTTCAAGCATACACATTGCATAAATCAGCAAAGGACTGAAGCCCAACTCAGGAGTAAAATGTAGTGCTCTCAGGGCATGTCCACATGTGTAGCCCAGGGCTGCTCTGACAGGGCTCCATGTGTAGCGGGGTGTGGTGGAGGGGACGGGATGCGGGAACATTGGTTGAGGCATGAGGGTGCTTCAGCATGGGGGCTGCTTGTATCTCAGCCAGCTAGTCCACAGCCTGTGAAACCTCATCAGGGCAGCCAGCCCAAGGCTGCTCCAATGAGGCTCTATGTGCTACAGAGTGGCTGGCTGGGGCATGAGGGTGCTTTAGTGCTTTACGTGTGTTTAAGCACAGTAATTTACTATGCCATCAGATAATACTTTTGTCTGATGGGACTATCCAATGGCACAGTAAATTAGTGTACACCGGTCTAATTGCCACGCACGTGTAGAGACTGACACTTCACTGCACAGTAAATTAGTCTATTGTGCAGTAAAGTGAACATGTAGACATGCCCTGAGGCTGTGAAGATCAGAGTTTAGGGCTGTCTTTTATTACTTACTGAGCCAGCGACTTCAAATGGTGGAGTTAGAGTTTCATTGTGCATTGTATGTTGCCTCCTTAAGTACCAGAGAAAACAAACGAATAACAGGTAGAAAGATGTGGGTATGATTCACTTTGTACCCCATGCCAATCAACTCCCTGTGGTAGTGGTGGTAGGGGAAGGGGCTACAATATGGCTCTGCCTGCTCTCTCCTTGCTTCAGATTGATTCTGGGTGCAAAGACTATTATATCAGTTCCATTATAGGCATGGTCAGGAGGTCTCTGTGTCTTTGCTCTTTCCTCCATATCCATGGAGGGGCCACGTAACTTTGCCCCTACTTTTCTTAACTAAATTTAAAAGAAATACTATTTTTGCGATTCTAGTGAAGTTCCATTTGAGAGGATTACAGTTAAGATCCACATAAAGCAAACCACCATCTGGTGTGGAGGGACGCAGATGTTCAGTCAATTTGCATTAGTACCTCCTGCTCCAGAAAACTTTTAGACAGAAATTCATAAGTGGATGCACTGAACAGAGGCTTGAATTCACTGCTACCTGCACCACCATAATTCAAGTATGTTTTAACATTTCTAAATGTTTTGTGTGATATAAACAATCAGTAATTTTGGAGCCAAATTTGGATTTTACAAATTTGGATTTTTGTATTCCAGACTCTTGAGATTTTATTGAGTCTCATACTACTTGGTATTTTTTCTGAAATCACCAGATGATGAAATTAAGAGATTGCACAAAAATCTCACCTTTCACTTAAGAAAACTAAACTTCTGGCCCTCAAAACTGTGGAACTGAATGGACCCTAAGAAAACTTCTCTGCTGTAAAAACCTGAGACAAATGAAAAACATGCCCCATTAATGAATAAATCAGGAACACTGATATCTTTTTCCAGTTGTAGAAGCATACACTCTGTCTTGAGACTCAGTGAGCTAAACCCCAGTAAAGTCCCAGTCTCAATAAAACAATGAGCAGTGACTCATGAGTACGCCTTCTGGGTAGGTACTCAATGGCTCAAGTATATCCTCCGAGATTTTTTTCTGAAGGAAAGAGCAAGGCATTCAAGAGAAACTCAGTCTCCCAATATTTGAGTCTGTGGCTGTGTTAATACTGGCTCAAGGTCAACCGTACTCCTGCTCAATGCAGTAGAGAAAAAATAATGTATAACAAAGCATACCACTTGTATCTGCTGGTCTGATACATCGCTTTTCTGAAGCATCCAGAACCATTGGGTGTGTACAGAAACAGTTGTAAGATCCTTCAGTGTTAACACATTGACCATCAATACAGCTATCTGGGTCTTGACATTCATCAGTATCTTTAAAATGGAAGGAAACACAAGAAATAAAGTCAACCCCAAAGAAGTTCATTGAGTAAATCAGTTCTTGCCCACTCCTAAATTTAGACGTGCTCTTCTTGGGTGCCATCTTTTGATTAGTACAAATAAAGAGCTCAGAGCTAAACTCTGCCTGTGCCCATGTCTAACAGGAAAGAAAGAAATCAGGTAATGCCTTCACCTAAGTGCACCCACGCAGGAGAGAGGCAAAATGTTGTCCTGTTGTTCTCAAATGCTGATCAGAATATTGATAAATGCACTTGATGGTGCTTCAGAGGTCTAGAGTAGAGGTGTCCGTGCTTAAAATACTTCCTGTACGGGCCTTCTGTACCCATGGTAAGCTCCGCAGGGTGCCTGCATGCAGCTTTTATGCCATACCAGTAAAGACCACTGACGAGCACAATGCCTGAAGTTATTCACCAACTTTGCATGGAAAGGAACCATCTTGTTTGGGGCATACAATCCTATGCCTCTTCAGCTTGGCTTAGACAGAAAAAGCAATAATGTATCCCTAAGGAAAGGGCAGGCTATTTTACTAAAAATAAATGACATTAAATCAGCAAATAAAATATCTGTGTGAAGGACAATCTTAGAAATGCAAGGTGAAAGGCTCTCTTATTGTGGTTTCAAATAATTGCTTCCTTTCATTATGTTATTCTGCATAGTCCTCTTGGTTTTCTGCTTATGTAGCAAAACCCAGGGTCATGGTTATGAATATTTTTCAGTCAAATAACCAGAGTGAAGGAGTACAATGTTCTTTAAACTAAGGGAGCACATTTATCTTACACCAGTGATCTGAATTGTAATTCCACATTGCATATTAACTTTGAGGAAAAAGATGTAGTAAAAAAATATTGTTAATTTGATTTATTATAAAAACAGGACTCTTGTTAAAGCAGGTAAAAGCACTGAAGCTGTACTGGGCAGAAAAAGAGGAAGCAGACTCTTGTGTAGCCAGCTGGTATCAGCTGTAGCCTCTGTACCCTTGGGATACAGGTGTTACTTATGAGATGCAGATCTTTGGGTGCAACTTGCTGAAAGGGAGGAAAGGAATCAGCTCCCTGTACCAGCAAAGCTGGTCAGTGCTGCAGGAGAAAGGGGAATGCCTGGATCCCTTAGATCAGTGCTCTGGGAGACAAGGAAGCATGCTGTTCTCCAGCCCTTATTGTGAGCTTTGGATAAATGCCTCATTTCAGCCTAGTGTTTTTAGTGTAACTTTTCTTGTTTTGTCCATCTGCATAGTCATAGTGAAACTTAAAGAAACTTACCAAAGCACTGGAGTTTAACAGGGTCGTAGTATGTGCCTTGTTTGCAGTAACACTCATAACCTGGCTGTGTATTCAAACAGAAGCCATTTTTACAGATCTCTTGTCCAAACAGCTGGCATTCATCTGCATCTGTAGATAAAACATTACGGGATACATTAGTTACCACTGCTGCTGTAACATGGAGGTTGGGGGTGGGGAGGATAAAATGGCACAACTCCCCCACTCCCTTAATCTCTGTCCTGTCTGTGACTCTTGGGAGGATGGCAGGATCTAATTATCACTGCACTCCACTAGGCTAGTGGTTCTCAATCTTTTTTGTACTAGGACCCATTTGTAAACATTGATTGCCAGTTCTGACCCAGTGCCCCTCATTCCCGATCCAATTCCCCTGCTCCACAGTGTGTGGGGTATGGTGGGCCCCCAAACAGCCCCTTGCAAGCAGGAACCCTGCCAGCCTGCAAGGGAAAAGCCAGGATTTCCCATGTTTTTCTCCTTTAAAGGAGAAACCTAAACAAAAAGCTTTGTTAGTCGGTATAATTTCAACATTTTTTTTTATGTTCACTCATTTGGAGCAAGCATAGACTACATCTGTTCCTATTTACAGTGGCTGGACACTAAGATTTCTACTGATGCAGTGAAAGTTCTCATGACTCGACTCCAACATACTTTCAGTTTTTTTAAAGTTTGCTGATCCATGTTTAAAGTTTGTCTGTGACCCTTGCATACATTCTTGCAACCAACTTTTGGGTTGTGACCCATAGGTTGAGAAATACTGCACTAGGCTGAGACTGGGGGTGGGGGAGAAGTTATTCTCAGTCTCCAACCCTCTGCCTGTTATCTGGAGTAATTTTCTGAATGTATGTGGGAGAGAGTCTGCTTCATAAAAGAGTGTGAAGTAACTTTCCCCTTTGCTATGGAGATTGAACTACAGTTTAATGCTCTGGACTGCTCTGGTTTTGCACTGTATCTCACTCAGGGAAGATTGTATGAATATCAGGTAGATGCTAAAATTAATAATATTCCATTAACATAGGTTTCTGTTCTATCACCCAAATTCACTGTGAGCAGTCCTTTGCTCCATGGGTAGCTCTTCAAAGAATAAGAGATTACTCCACTTGAACAAGGGCACCAGAACTATGCCTACAGTAGAATTACTTTTTAACAATGTATTTAGAAAGTGCTTAGTTTTATATTGCTAAATGACATTAATGGGAAGCACTAACTGCAGCAATGTTGTAGACATCTCCACTGGAATGCAGAGACAGACAATTCCCGAAGTCACATGAATCACACATAAATGCCTACCAAGAGAGTAAACCCTGAATACTGACACTGGGACAACCACGATGCTTCGCTATATGTTTTGACACAAGTTTTGACGCAAGTTAAGGGCAAGAGGAGAAAAGTTAACTAGGACAGCACAAAAGGACAATTATTGGTAAAAGATTAAGTCTACAGGTTAGATGAGAGAAAAGTGGAGACAATGCAAAGGCCAGAGGCAGGAATAACTTTATGCACAGGCTAAAATACCATTTCTTTACAGTCCAGGGTATATGATGAAATCTATAGAACTGCTGTACTTTGCAGCTCCTGTATTTTCACTCCATGTTGACCTGTCCTTAGTTTCAAGCAGAAACAACTAATAGAGATGACTATGTCTTCTAAGTTTCAATTGTCCTTTCTTTTACTTGGCTAAACTTCCTTCTCTTTCTGTGATCAATTATCATATCAATATATATAAATCTGCTGTCACAGCTTTCTCTTCTCCATATTGAGGCCATAAAGGAAATCCAGGCCCTACTGAAATCAATGGCACAACTCCCAGTGATTTCAGCAGAGCTGTGATTACATCCGATATTTTGAATGTCTATGATGTCAGCTTTCAAGAATAGTACTTACTGGATGGGTCAAACAAACGCTATTAACATAGATACCCCGGAACCCAATTCTACAGCTTGCCCATCACTTGCAGCTGTCCAGCATGTACCCCATTAGTATATGATTAGGGATGTATGCTTCACATTTCATTGCCTGCTTTGCCCATCACATTTCCACTATGAGCTATTGTTAGATTCCATCTCTGTACTATCCTGTTACTTTTATGTGGTACTCCATATAGCGGCTCTTGTATTTTCTGTATGTATTTGCTGACATACATAAACATATACCTTTATATATAAGTCTTTATATATATATACACAAAAACCTTTTTCTCTTTCTCAATCATGTTCAGTTTAGACTCCAGATGTGATTTTCCTCAGTGCTCACCACCTGTTTGTTTTCTATAACTACGTAGAAAACTTTTTAAAGCAAGATTGCCCTCACAAAGACCCATTTTCCATGGCTACAACTAATAATAAATCATCCTCATAGCCTCTAGTGACACTGATGTCATTTAGAGACATTAACAGAGAGACATTTTTCCAAAAGTAGGGACTATGCGTTATAAGCCATGTAGCCACAAAACACTTTATAACAAAACAGATTATGAAGTGCCTTCTTAACAGAGGGAATCAACCATATGTAAAATGAAGATGGGTGCTTTTCCACAGAAAAATGTGTATGGAGCTAACTCATATATACCTTTCTATAGTTTTATACACTTTGTTTCAACCCTTTAATTATTACTTTTTGGTATTTTTTCCACCCTTTTTTAAAGTTTATCAAGCACTGTTTAATTTTGAGACCAGGCTGCTATTACAAATGGCAAAGAAAAATGAGAAGGTGCAATACATAGTAGATAATCTTCCTCTCAGTTACACTGGTATTAATCCATTGGCTTCAATAAATCCTCCAGGTTTACACCAGGAGTAATAAAGAATTTTGCCAAGAAGTTTCCTTTCCATCTGCTGAACAATTCTAAAGCTGAATTAGTCAAATGCTTACTTTTCCAGAAGAGCTGAAAGGGCTAGAAAAATATTTTTACAGTCACTTTTCCAGCCACTAAGCAGCTTTACACATTACATTTAAATATATATATATCTGATTCTTAAGGACCACTCTAAGGACTGATCATAAAAAAAGAAAATCACACAGTTGAGCAACTGTCCATCTTTTCATGAGGAACAAATGTGCACCTTGGGGCAAAGTGTGAAATCTGGCGAATGGGCAGAGGAAGGGTAGCTAGACCTATTTGTCTTTGCAATTAACTACAAACAAACAAAAAATAAGTTCAGGTTACTCCTGTAAGCAGAACCAGGCAGCTGGCAAACAAAATAAATATATGATAAGTTAGTAGAAGAGAGAAATACCACATTTTGCCCATCTTCTCTGTTTCTGGTACTTTGCAGAAATTTATACAGAGAAAAAACTGTTAACATCTAAGTATAAAGCATTTTCACACTTGCACACTTAAGGCAGTTATGGATAATATCAGCTGTGAAGGGGCAAAAGAAACAAAAGGAATTCTGTATCTCAGATTCATATTCTGTGCATCAAGTGTCCTGCATTTTGTTGCAAATAGCAAACTAAACTTCCAGATATGGCAAAGACATGAACAACATCCTATGCCTACTCAATCCAAAAAGATATAGTCTGAATCTGACTTCCCTCAATTCTGTACAACCTAATGCAGGCCAGTGTAGGTCCT
Organism: Crocodylus siamensis; assembly: GCF_052110815.1. NCBI lineage: Eukaryota > Metazoa > Chordata > Crocodylia > Crocodylidae > Crocodylus > Crocodylus siamensis. The sequence goes on along the minus strand of NC_143395.1, from coordinate 152,651,948 downwards.
TAAAAACAGAATTATGACTTTTTATGGATTTGTCTACATGTTATCTGTCAATCTATCCAGATACAGACACAGCCTTAATTACCATGGTATCTCTAGGCCTTCCAATCTTTAACCTATCCTTGCCATATTCCCATGAATTAAGGAAGTATTATTATCCTCAACATACAGATGAAGAAGGAAGGCGCAGGGAAAGACTGAGTGATTTCCCCAAGGTCATATAGGATGTTTTTGTTGAGTAGGGAACTGACTAAAGGCCCACTGAAACACAAAGCACTGCCCTCACCATTGGACAATCCTTCCTTACTAATTTCTATGAAAAAATATTGGGCTTTTCTTAAAAAAAAATACAAACATAAATCTTTCATTCCCACTTGCAGCAATATACTAATGCAGGACAGAACCTCTCCTCCCATCTCTCTTTCTTCCTGTCTCCCTGACTTTCTCTCTATTCTCTTCGTTCTGCCAGAATATCTGATGGCATACAGGAGCTGTGTGAGTAGACATTAGTCTCCAGAGCACGTGCACACACAGGCACTTTTGGTGGCTCTGTTGGCCTCTGCTCAGCCGCTGTGCTGCTAGAGAATGAATTGCATTCTGGGAAGGTGCCAGCTGCTGAATGGACTACAGCAGCCAGGGGAAAGCACATGGAGTGTCAATGTGTGCCTTCAGCTAACTGTGGGGCAGTGATGAAAGCCTTAGTGTACCTGATGGAGGTGGAATAACTGCTGGTACAAAGGAAGGTTCTGCCATGGCAGAGAAGCTTTGGGTGAGAATGAAGTCAAGGCTTTGCTACACTTCTGTCAGGAGCAATTTGTAGTGCAGACTAGACTCTAGACCTACAGTTCCCAAGGGGTGTGCCTGGTACACTAGTATGTCGAAAGAGTGGTGGAAGTGGGCTGCAAAACGTGGGTGGGATGGGACTTTGGCTGCACCAGTCCTGCATGGAAGGACTGGGGTCTGGCTGGACTGGCCCCACATGGCTGGATGAAGCTCTGGCTGCACCAGCCCCACATGGAAGAATCAGAGCCTGGTGCACCGTGAGCACCATTGAGCCTATGGACCAGATCCTGCCCATGGACTGGTGAGTGAAGTGTGCTGCCAACTTTCATCTGGAAAAAAAGCATGCCCCAGCTATGAAAAATGTGGGAAACACTGTTTTAGGCACTTGTTATTTATAAACTAAAAACTGTTTTATGCTTGTTATCTGTATGTTTTATGCTTGTTATCTGTATTAATTGTATAAGCTAATATACTTAGAGTTATGTGTTTTCAAGACCTACTCTCAGGGAATAAGATGAAAATAGGGAAAATACTATTAACTTCATAGCACATAATAGGAATGAAATGGAACTTCCAAAGAAACTGTATTAGTAGCAAATATTAGTGACAGATTTAACATCAACTAAGCATTTTAAGTAGCATTTTACACCAAGATACTGTTTTTTCTCACCTTGTGAAAACTTAGCAAATATGATATTACTAGTTAAGTAAATCTACTATTAGAGTTTCTAAAATGTGTAACTATATCTAATTGGTACTGACCTTTGTAATTCTGTGCAATGACTCCATAAGATGAATCACCAGAGGGGATGAAACCTCTTCCTTCAGGACACAAATCAGTAAATTCAGCTGGTGGAGAGAGAAACAAAAACTGTATCAGAAAGCAACAGTTTTTTAGGAATCTAGAAACCAATGCAGATGGCAAAATGTATTACTCTTTTACAGAAGTCTGAGACAACCAACTTATTCCTATTAAGCAACCTTATCTATATTTAGGCCAGTGAGTCTTAACCACGCTGCCATACCCAGGTGCCATGTAATGTTAGAACTGTCAGGTGTGCAAACATGATTCACAAGATAAACCCAGGTATTTTGAATAGGAATCCAAAGTGTTAAAACACTTTAACCTGGTATGGTCTCTATTGGTGCTTGTACATGTGATGAAAATTGGCTGTTTTTGAGGTTTAATTGTATCACACTATACACTTGCAAAGTTTTTTTTACAATTTAAATTAATTTTGCTACATTGCAAACTAAACCACATCCACATGTAGTTTAGTTTGCAATGTAGCTATTTGTAATGTTGCAGCCTTTGAGAGTTGAAACATTACAAATCATTTTTAATCACTGGAATTAGAAACCCACAGTTTCACTTAAGGGGACTAAACCCCCATCATGTACAAGCAGCCTGTGAACTTTTTGCAACAGAAGAATTGCTCTATTAGTTTTCTGAAATAAAAAAAAAAAGTAAAGACTAAGAGCTGGCATTTTCTGAGGGGTGCATTGAGTCTAAAAAGTTTGAGAACCACTGTTTTATATAAATGAAGCAAGATTCTAGACCCGGCTCTGAATGCATAAGTTGACATACTGAAAACAGTCTAGCCATGGCAGGAAAGAGCTTTGTTGCACCAGCTAATTTACACTGCTTATGGTGTGGAGATAAGGGGGCAGCCCCTACTTATGGCAGCGTAAATTAGCCTGTACCAAACTGTAGGTACCAGCCAGCAGACTACTTCAAAAACTTAAGCTACTCATCTAAATCTGGCTTAGGTATATTATGCCATGGTTTGTAATATAGATGCCAATACTGCAGCCCAATACTGCAAAATTCTCACTGATTTCAAGGAGAATTCAATATGGACTGCAGCATACAGCCTATAAATGGAATGAATTCCACCGTTGGATATTACATGAAATCAAATGCAAACAAACCCAGCTTCCTATTTTCAAGAGTAGAGACACTTCCAAACACACTCTGGTAGGCACAATTGCACAGATTAAAAGATGTGGCTAAGGTAAGACTTGAATTAAAAAAAAAGCTTTGGTTTAAAAAGTACTTTTTTGTGGGATGACGTTTACATATGTTCTAGCTTGTGTGATTTTTTCCAGCTGGATTCTGCCTATTAGCGATCACTGTTTACACAATGTGCATCAAGTACTGGTTTCAACATCTGTAACAAACACCATATGGTTATGCTTTTCTAATTAGTTTTAAAAGGCTAAATAACAGTGTGCAGACAGCAAGATTGACTGCATTATGTAGCATATAGCACAATGTCATGTTATATATCAAGACTAATGTTTCACATTGCTGTATAAACTAAGCTACTATATGAATGATGACAGAAGTAGCCTCACCTTCATTTGTTACTTTGTGGGAAAAATATAGCTGTAACATTACAACAGCCTTTGACAAAAGCTGGGCTAGAAAATCCTGATTATTTAAAATCATTTGGAGATAATAATTGTCATGGGTGTAACGTCAATAAAGCTAATGAAGTTACACCAGAGATTGGTTTTTCACATTGACTTGGCAGCAGTGAAAGTTCTGTATAACAAATTAGCAAGCACTGCAGAATATGGTCTTTTAGTAGTAAACTCATGTAACCTAAGGGCACCCATATCTATTGTTAGGGCTTGGTCTAAATCACGATGCCACGTTTTTTGTGAAAAGCAAGAAATTAAGGGATTTTCACAAAAAAAATGTAATTTGCAACAAAATGACACGATATGCTGCAAGTGGCCATATTGTGGCATTTCATGGCAACAAGAAGGACCATTAAATGCCATGGAAGGAGTGGTGAGGGGTGACTTATAAACACAGAAGCAGCGCAGCCAGCTGGTAGGGGAAACAGCGGTGGCAGTAGTGGCAGAGCGGAGAAGAATAGCCCTCACCTTCCCTCCACTGCCAGGGTCCCCCAAAGCCCCACTAGCCTTCCCATGAGGTAGGGATGATGACAGCTGCCTCCCCAGTGCCATCTTTGCCCTGCCCTGCCTGGCCCCATGCCTTGGTTGGTGGTGGCAGGGAGCCACTGCCCGGCTGGCCTCTCCATGCCCCACAGATGAAGGGTGGCACAAGGAGGCTGGAACCCCTTAGGTGGTGGCAGTTCGAGGATGTGGCCAGCAGGAAGGGGTCAGCTCGCTGTTTACTCAGTCTGCCCCCTTCCCCCAGGGGACAGCTGGGGGGGAGGAGGGGCTCCGCGCCCTCTATGCCACACACTGGGTGTGGAGATAAGGGGGCAGCTCCTGCTGCAGGACATGGAGGAGGATCCCTCCCTCCCACCCCTCAGCCCCTGCCCTGAGCAGCTTTGTGCTGCTGAACCAGGATGCAGCTGGCGGGGGGGAGAAAGAGGCTCTCAGTCAGTTGCAGGGTGTGGTAGGTGGGGAGCAGCATGATTTGGGTGTGAAAATGGTGGCCCCTGCCACAACTGGGCCACAATATTACCAAGCTGAATCCACAATTTAAACCAGGCTTTACCTATCATTAAGCATGGATGCTTCAAAAGTCACAAGTAGATAGAAAATCTTTGCTTACCAGTTCCAAAGACAGGGCAGGGGAAGATTTCACAGTTATCACCCCAACCAGCACCCAAAGTACAGCAGCATTCTTGTTTGGTAACGTTAGCTGTCAGCACATTATCGCAGAAATTAGCATCGTTTAGATTGTAGTAGCACTCCTTCTTTTCATTTTCAGATTTGTCAGCATCTACCGGTAATTCTAAAGATGAAAATAATTCATAAAAATATGTGTCAGATCAATCAGTTTTATAACAGATGCAGGAGAAAAGCAATGGCATGCTGGTGTCATGGCGCCATTTTCCATCTTGAGGGCTAGAGTCCTTAAAGAAAAAAATATGTAAAACAGTTTTTTTTTTATTCTGAGAAAAAGCAGCAGAAATTCTCAAAATCTTTCTCTGGATTTTTTTTTTTAAGAAGTTTCCATTTTCAGATCTGGCTGGAGTAAGATTTTCTACAGATAAACAACTGCCTTGTTTAAGCCATGCACGTGCCCCAATTTTTTTATTAATAACACCGAAAACTGACATAGGACTTTTCAGGTGTAGCTCTCAAAGTGCTCCAGAAAGGTAAGGAAATATTATTATACCGATTTTACAGAGCTCCCAGAATACGATAGGGAATAACTCAACAAAACACTGTTATTAACTCAAGAATAAAATGCAAAATTTTTTTTTTCCAGGCGGGGGGTCGGACTTGAAGATCTACAAGGTCCCTTCCGACCCTACTTCTATGATTCTATGAAAATTTACCAAGCCACAGTTAAAAGGCACTCATTCTTGCTGGAGGAAAAAACCCCCAATATCCTCAGAGGTCCTAGAACAAGTCAGTCTAGAAATCTGACCAGCCATGAATGTAAAAGAAATATGCTGTTGAAGCCTACCTATCTCCAAAACGCTGCCCACCTAACAGCAAGTTTTCACAAAATATTCTCCTCCTATTTGATTGGGCTTTGAGAAACTTCAAGTGGATTTTGTAATGATTTAATAATACTGTATTTTCTCACATGCCACATGCCCCTGAATAAGATGCATATGTCCTTTCTGGAAAGCAGGACATAGAAAAAAAGATTTTTCAGAGTCCTGGCCTAGAGCTGGCTTTTTTTGTGGAGAGGTTCTGTTGTAAAATGGTTGCCAGCTTCTTTTAGTCAGCAAGCTGAGAGCAGCTGTGAAAAAGTGAATACTGGACTCCATTCCTCCAGCCTGCTGGCTGAAAGAAACTGGTTACCCCTTTGCAGCACATCATCTTCATGCGTCTATTCCAGGGAAGAAAATCAGTTTCCCTGTTTAAGATGTGCACTCCAATTTTGGAGGGTTGATTTTTGGGGAAAGGGTGTATGTTTTGCAGTATTTTAGCAAATAGGGTACTTGATCATACCCTCTACATTTTGCATATGCACTCCCCATGATATTGATGTTAAAAACATCATAGATGCTCAAATTTGTTGGTTAAAAGTAAGTGTCCTACTAGGGATATAAGAATGCAAACTTTTAAGGTAACAAATACATTTTTTCCTATTCTATATACTTTCCTATACAGTGGAAAATTCTTTATACTCAGTACTTACAATATGACTACAATTATCTAAAATAATGTAAAAAGGAATTACTCAAAATTACTTCTTGTTGGCAAATTTACAGGTACTTTGCAATTCAGATTATAATGTAACGTTCCTAGTCTAAGGCATTTTTTAAAGTGTCACAAGTTTCCAGGATGACATGAAATCCACATTTTATGTTTGCGTTATAATGCATTTCAAATTGTTATGTGATATGAGGATTCAGATCAAAGCTGTTATAGCATTTACTTAAGTCTTGTTTGCCTTTTGGCTCTTTTGAATTTGGCTGGAAAGAAAAGGCTTTGGCATGGCTTAACAGTAGTTCTTTGTACTGTTTCTGGGGAGACCCAGGTTCACTTCACTGACCTGGTATAAGTCTTGTACTCTGGCCCCCAAGGAGCTGAAAAGCACCCTCTTCATGCCAACAATTGCATGAGATATCCCCAATTCTATCTAGTCCTCTCTGCCCTTCAGGATAGTGGCTGCAATATAGGATTTCAAAGGTGGTAAGTGTAAAACAGGGCCTAAGGAAGCAAAGTGCATCTCCAGCCCTTACTTTCTTGTTTCTTCTATAGCAGTGATTCTCAAAGAGGGTGCTGTGAGATTGTGTTAATGTTGCCACCAGAAGCCACACAATATTAGCACTGTTAGGTATGCAAACACCTACACCTGATTCACAAGATAAATCCTGAGATTTCAAATAGGAATCCATAATGTCAAAAATATTTCTGACCTGTTGTGGTCTAAGTTCTTTGCAACAGAATAATTTCTCTGTTATTTTTCCATAGTCTGAAAATGAGTGGAAGCTAAGAGCTAGCAGTTTCTTAGAGGTACCTTATGTCTAATGAGGAGCGCCTGGAGTCTAAAACAGCTGAGAACTAGGGGTATGTGAAGTGGGCCTCATTCGATTTGGATTTGCCCTGAATCGGGGACAGTGATTCAATTTGTTGATTCAGATCACTGTTCCCAATTCGATTTGGCCGAATCCGAAGATCTGGAGAATCAGCGATTTGGTCATAGACACATCTTAAAATGATTTTTTCTACATACTTCGAGGTACCAGGTGCAGCTCATGAAAGCTGTGATGCTGGGGCAGATGGAATATCCCACAGGAGTGTGGGGGGCTCCCCGTGTGGTTACCGCCGAGTGCACTGGGTCCTACCCCACATGCCCCTTTGACTCAGTGATCTTCCATGGGGGGACCCTGGGTGCCCTCCCAGACCCAAGAAGCACCAGTTGCTGGGCTGGGGGGAAGGGTGGGGAGCCCCCCAGCGCACTCCCTGGCAGACCCAGAACTGGACTGGAAGTGCTTCTGGTCCACTTCCAGGTCTGCTGCCAAGTGTGCTGGGGAGCCCCCTGTACTCCTGTGGGACACTCCATGTGCCCCAGCATCTCAGCATTCACAAGCTGCCTGGTACCTTGAGGTATGTAGAAAAAACATTTAAAGCTATGTCTACGTCCAAATTGTTGAATTCTTCCAAATCTCTCCGAATCAATTCAGAGGGTTCCAATTTAATTCGGAGAGATTAAATGGTCTCCTGATTCGATTTGGATTTGGAGATTCAGCCACCGACTTGGGCCAAATCTCGGCTGAATCGAATCAGGGACCGAAGCTTTGTACAGCCCCATTGAGAACCACTACTTTATTTCTTCGATACAAATTATGAGATGACAAAATGCATCAGATGAAAAGGTAAAGGGCATAATAACTTCTTTGTCAAATGTGATGTCAAAATTCTAAAACATTTGACAGTTTTATTAAATAAATTCCTTTTAAATTCCTTTTAATTTAGCATACATGAGCAATTTCATTTGTGCTGCCTATTATTGTTTTAATTCATAGGAATGAAACAGCCCATTCTGGCTTGAGTTCCAAATAAGCAATTGCATTTGTTTCTAAACTTCCTCAGAAAAGAAAATACTTCTGTTTGTGGAATTCAAGGAGCCAGCAGACACCTCCGTTCATACTTAGTTCAATGTTACCACCTACCATGTAAATTCTCCTTTGCTGTTTTGCCAATATAAGTAAGGGTACATTAAGGGAAACACCCAGATAAGTGCTATTTCATCTTTGTTAGTTTAGTCTGTGGTCTCCCCTCATCAGATAATTACAATTTTCCCTAATATGCTGAATGTCATAAAGTATGGTGGTTTTGTGGTATTAACTGCTGTCCAATAAGAACCAAATTAAGACTATCATGTGTCATAGAAACTCAGTTGAACTAAATCTGCTATTTCAAGGTGAGAGAGCAGTACTTTAGCCACCAAATTATACATTTTCTTTGGACATTTGCCACGTGTCTAGCTGATTCAAAGCCAAAGGCTTAAATAGCAGAAAAACCATGGTAATTTTCACACCATTTTCCAAGGAAGGAGCACCAGAGGCTGCCCCAGGGGGAAGCAGAAACAACCTCATTGTGCAATTATTTATTCCTATTTTATATTTGATGTGTTGGTTTCTCCTCCCATTATCTGTCCAGCAGTTTAAAGTCTGTTGTTTACACAGCTGTGACTGAGGGATAGTCAAACAGGCGTCATGAATGTTTGGAAAGCGAATGAGACACAAATCCTTAAAAAAGAAATTTACAAAGACCAGTCTGTGTCTACAAGTTTGTAACTCCTCTTTCATATTATTAACCTTTAGTAAACAGATTATATTTTGTAATATTTTGCTGTAACTTTTCCTTGGGAGAAATGTTACTAATTAGTTATTTATTTTTTTCATGATATTGGTCTCCTCTGTTTCATTGTTACTAAATTAAATACTTAGGTCTACTAAGGACTTTTAGGATAACATGGCAATTGATCTAATTGCTAATGTGTTTGGTACAATACTGTTACAGAATTGCTGTGCTATACAATGCTTGCCAAATGCCAGATGTAGGAAATCAGATACCCAATATGCTTTTGAAAATCTCCTTATCTGATGCACGCTTGGCAAGGTAATGGTGCCTCTCTCTTACGCACATCTAGAATTTGTGTGCAAATCAAGAATTTGCGCATGTGTGTCTACAAATGCATAAACAAAATAGAAATGTCTGGGTAAGAACATACATTTTCTCAAAAATATCTGGTAGTCATTACAATATTTAAGGTATTCTATAAAAAATATAAAATTTAAAATTTGGTTTTGGATGCAAATTCATTCTAGTGCCCAGAAACTAATAGCATACACCCCAGAAATCTTTTCTTGCCTCTCTTAAGAAGTCTAGCTTTCCAACATTGTTAGCAATATATATTTTCTAGCCTTGAAAATTCACAAGGTTTTGGATCATGCATTTATCATTTCTTCTTTGGCAAAGTTGGACTGATATTGGACTGATCCAATTACTTACTCCAGATGTCAAAACTGGAATTCTTATTTTTTACCCAAGGAAAAAAATAATTTAGTTTATGTAAAATGCTATATAAAAACAGACTTTAAAAATATAATATTATATATTACTGTCTTTGGAATCTGTACCAATAGGTGTACATATTGGGACTTTAGGTTCACAGGAGAATACATTTTCTTTTCTGACCATCAGTAATTATAACAAGTTGATGGATATTAATTGTACAAACAAAATGCTGAATATGGAATACAGGTATACATAAGAACCTGTATATAACTTGTAAAAGGATACACAAGTAAGTTAATAATAAAAAATATTCAGCCAGATTTTCCCCAGGAGAAGATGATACAAATATCCACCCAATATTAATCTAAAATAAAGTTTCTGTAATTTTTTCAATCAATTTTTATATACGGAACAAAAGGAAGAAAAGCAAAAAAGATACTTGAAATATGCATGTTCAACTGATGTTTTCCTTTTTTGTGGTTTTTTATTTTTTTTTACAACTAAGTTGAAATGAATACTGGAACATGATAGGATGGCCTGAAACTGAGGAACTGAATTTTCATACACTAATAGGATCATTTCACAGCAAATAACAGGTGAATTTCTGCCAAGGAAAACCTAAATAAAAGGAAGTTCCAGATCCCCAGTGGTGAGTAAAAGGAAGTGTGAACATACAGTGTTCCACAGAGGCAGCAGCCTTTAACCACATGTAAAACATCCCTGAATTAAACTTATGCTTGAACTGTCCTCCCTTAGGAATGGCATCCCACTTCTGTTTAGCAGAGGAAGCAGGAAGACATTCTTTGTACACAAGATAGCATAAGAATATAAACATTAAAAATGGATGAATGCTAAATACATCTATGATGCTTGTGTGTTCGTAATGCAGAAATGTAGTACGGATAAGATATTTTTCTTTTCAGTGTAGGTCAGATGAGGCACAAGCTAATTTTGGGAGTGAGACCTGTGGTCTGAACAAAGACTCCAGGCAGCACCCTGACCTGCCAAAACTGCAAGAAACATGGGCATTGCATCAGCTTTTACAAGGGCATACCATGAACTCAGTGCCTCCCTCCCTTGTGGGTGGTGCTAGATGGAGAGCTGGAGTAGTGGTCCTGCACCTTTTTGTCTCTTATAGGCAGTGTAACCTTGCTGCTGCTGTTAACCTTGCAGATGTCTTACCAGCCAATGATCAGATCATATCCAATTTCTGCGCAAGTCAAAGGGAATATATGCAAGTTTCAGACACTAGTTCTGGCATGAAAAGAGAACAAAAGGTGCAAGTAAAATGTAGGTTAAAAAAAAGTACACTTTGGCTACTCTACAAGCAGTCTTCCAAAACTCACATATGTGATAGGGAATATTACCACTTCACAGTTTGAGTGTTCAGTTCCCAAGATCTTCATATTCTGATGCAGAATCTCACTGGAGCAAGGCAATGGTTAGCCACCAAGAAATCCAGGAAAAGAATATGCTACGTCTTTCATTCAGCACACAAAAGAATATCCTGTTTAAAGAGGAATTGGCTATGGAAAGAGCTTTCTTCCCTTGGCTGTGCACGAAAGTAGAGATTAAAGAATGGCAAGGTTTGGCAAGATTTTATGTCCTTCACAAGCAACTTATGCAGATCTGTTTCTAGTGCTGCCCAGTAACAGATATGTTCCTGTATTCCATTTGTCAAATAACACTGCATATGTTTAAAGCCTGGCTAAAGAGCAAACTTCAGTGAGCTGAAAAAATCATACAAAAAGTGGAAACTTGGCTATCCTACTAGGGATTGCTATAAGAGTATCACATGGGCATGTAGGCTGAAAATCAGGAAGAACAAGGCACTATTTGAGATGTAACTAGCAATGGATGTAAAAGGCAATAAAAAAGATTTTTTCAGAAGTAAAAGAAAGAACAGAAAAGTGTAGGTCCCTTAGTGCAGTGGTTCTTAACTGGGGGCCTGCAAGCAGGTTTCAGGGGGTCCACCTGGCCTGGCCCAGCCCAGTGTGGGGAGGAGCTGTATTGGCCCCCCAGGATTGAGGTGAGTCCAGACCTGCCTGGCGTTACAGCCTCCTTTTTGTGGGCAGCACTATGGGTGAGTGGGCAAGGCTCCACACTGCTGCTGCTCAGGTGAGTTGGGCCCTGGGGCTCCCCACTGCTAAGTCTTGCTTGCTGAACCCAGGGCCGTGTGGGCATAGCTGTGGAGCTAGGCTGGTCCTCATGAAGAAAAAGGTTGAGAACCCCTACCTTAGTGAATGGGGAAGACAATCTAGTAACAGCTGATGCAGAGAAGGCTGGAGTATTGAATGCCACTTTTTATTTCATTCTTCATGAATAAGGTCAGTTATCAGATGATGAGTGCAGCTGCCAGTACAGACAGGGAAGGAGATAATCAGCCTGGAGTAGGAGAACAGATCAGAAATTACTTAAAGAAGCTGGACATTTTCAAGTCAGCAGCGCCAGATGAGATGCAACCTAGAATACTCAAGGAATTGGCGGAGGTATTTGCAGAGCTACTGACTATTCTCTTGAGAAGGTATGGAGTTTAGCTGAGGTCCAGGACAACAGGAAAAGGGTAAAAGTAGTACCCATCTTCAAGAAAATGAAAAAACATGATCCTGGAAATTACAGACCAGTCCGTCTGATATAGATACTTGGAAAGACTATGGAGCATGACGTCAAGGAATCTATTCCTAAGCATCTAGAGGAAAGCAAGGTGATCAGGGACAAACAGTGTGGATTCACCAAGAACAGGTCATGCTTGACCAACCTGACTTCCTTTTAAAAAAAGATGATTGGCTTTGTAAATGAGGGAGAACTGTGAATATGATATATACTGACTTTAACAAAGTTTTCAATTTGTGTCCTACTACATTGTCATTAGTAAGCAATGGAAATGGAGTCTAGACAAAAGAATTGTAAGGCGGATACATAACTGATTGGATCACTATGCTCAAAGAGTAGTCATAAATGGTTCAATGTCCAACTGGGAGGAGATATCAAGTGAAGTTCTTCATCTGTCAGTCCTGGGTCCCAGCTGCCTAACAGCTTCATTAATGATTTGGAGGATGGGACTGTGCACAGCTGGCAAATTTGAAGATGACAACAAGCTGGGTAGAGCTATAGACACTTTGGAGGATAGGATTAGGATTCAGAATGATGTTGGTAAACTGGAAACATACGCTGAAGTTAACCAAATAAAATTTAATAGAGAGAAGTGCAAGGCATTTTAGAATGGAACAATCACATGCACAAACACAGACTAGGGAATGACTGGCTAGGGTGCTTTACTGCAGAAAAGGACTTGAGGGTGATATTCAGCTAACAGTTCACTGTAAGTCAACAGTGTGCTCTTGCTGTAAAAAAGCAACATTTGTATTAACAGGAGCATCACTTGTAAGTCACAGGACATTATTTCTTCTCTCTTCAGCACAGGTGAGACCTCACCCACCCATAACCAAACAGAAATTAAGTACACATAGACTAATTTAAAAATAGCAGAACCCAGTCTAAGATAGACATGGATCAATGTGGTATCAGACTCAAGCGATTTAGGTTAGACCAGTCTATCAAATTCTATACCACATCCTCTACAAACTCAAATTAGTTTGCAGCCTGTCAGCATCCCAGGCTGCTTTGCAGCTCCTCCCCACTTGCTAAGCCTCCGTTATAGGGAGGTGTGCTGAAACTTGACTCATGTTCAGCTGCTTACTTACTTCCAAGCTATCACAGAGCTGAGGCAACCCTGTCGGGGGTGGGGGTGGGAAGGAGAGTCTGTAGCTCAGTATTTTTCTATCTTTATGCAGTGCCTCTAAGTGAGGGGTAGGGGTTCAGGGAGGGACTGCTCTGCAGAAAGAAGAATCGGGCCCCTTGCAGCTCTGGCGAACATCCTTTCAGAAGGAGGGTAGGGGATGAGGAATCTGCATGCTGCTGCTGTGGTCTCCAGCCAGCTGCCCTTCCTGTGAAACAGCATCTCACAGCTCCTAACATGTCTACAGGCACCTTTAGATCACTTCTGCCTTCATATTTTTGAACATCTGTACTTAGCCCTGGAGCCCTGTGTCTGGTTCTGGGTGCCACATTTTAAGAAAGAAATGAACAAATTCAAGAGTCCAGCAGAGAACAACAAAAATTCTTAGAGGTCTAGAAGAGAAGTCAGCAACCTGCTACAAATGGTAGGCTGCATTAATGCAGTTTCGCCAAAGGCTGCTGCTTGCGAGTCAGCTGTCGCTGCCAATTTTCTTGGCTGCTGGACCATGTGTTGACTCCTGCCTGGAAAACAACCTACCGGGAAAGTGGGAAGAACTGAGATTACTTAGTCTGGAGAAGAAAAGATGGAAGGAGAAATTGATAGCAGTCTTCAAATACCAGAAAGGGGGAGAGAAGGTTATAGATAGGATGATGATAGGCTGTTCTCTGTGGCTACAGGGAACAGGAAGAGAAGTAACAGCCTCAATTGCAGCAAGGGAAATGTAGGTTGGATAGTAGGAAGAACTTTCTAACTATGATGGTGTTTAAGCACTGGAACAGATTACCTATTGAGGCTGTAGAACCATTTTTGGGGGCTAGACAAACACTAGACTGGAATGGTATAAACAGGGATGATCCTGCCTCAGGAAGGGGGCTGGACAAGATGACCTCTTGACTAAGGTTCCTTCTACCCCTATAATTCTAATTCCCTGATCTCCCACTTAGTCCTGATTTGCATGTCTTCTGATTTCCTATATGAGATCTTCCTCCATGACGATTCTTAGCAGATACTTAAGAATGCATTTCATTTTGGGAAAAGAATAGACCCACATGGGGGAAAACAGTTCTCTTTCAAACTGACCACAGATAAAGCCTTGCTACTCAACATGTCAAATAAAGGCAGATTCCCAGTAGATTATGCAGATACATAGACTATGATTGTGCATGCTGTCTAGACTCTCTGGGCTTTTCTTACCCTGATCCAGAAAATCTGTTTGGTTCCTTCAGCTGGGATCAGATACATGGCTTTGCTCCTCCAGTTTGTCTTTTGTGACCAGAAAAAAAGTAGCTGGATTTACCAAGTATCATTCATTTGTAGCACTGCTAGAAGGAGATGTCACTCCTAGTGCTTTCTTTATGCTTTATCCCTGATGTTATTATCACTGATTGTCATTTTAGTTATCATTATTATCATTATTAATATATTGAGATTAGGCCCTTGTATGATGAAAATAGTTTGTAGTTTTCTACAAGTAGGAGTAGATGGCAATACTGTTACACATTAGTCTTCTACTGTTATGCATTCTTCTTCTTCAGACTAGCTTTAGCAGTTCTTCAGCTTTTCATTCTTTTAATTACTTGATAAAGTGAGATCCTTTCCATCTAATCCTTTACTACTTGATTCACAGACTTGTTTAGTTTTGTGAAGCGTGTCACTGATGTTTCATTGACAGCAGTTGTGTGCCACTCTGCATTCCATTCAGTAAGCCAATACAGGCTATGTTCAGTGAGCCAAATCCTAGTTCCACTGGAGTTGCAAGGATTTTTATTTGGGAAATGGGTAGAAGAGAATATCCATAAGCTTCTAAGCCACAGAGGCTGGATACTAGCTTCTAAAGCCAGCTCAGCCTACAATGTAAAATCAAAATTAAACAACAAATATTTGCATACACAGGAAAAAAATGCTCATGTAAATCCCAGCATCTTGTGTGTTCTGCTATTCCGTATCCTGGTCTTGTTTCTTTCTCCAAATTAGAGCTGTATATCTCAGCAACTTTCAGTAAGAGATCATTTAATTAGGGTCTTTCCAGTAGCATGCACAATTAATGTAACCTGTAATATCTCAAACAAAGCCACTAGTATGTTACCTGGTGAGGTACGGAAGCGACACTGTCCAGTCATTGGGTCATACTCCTGGTTGTCATCAGAACACAAACACAAGAAGGAACCTTCTACATTGTCACAAAGGGCTTCACCACATACGCCACTCAGCATTTCACATTCGTTCACGTCTGGAAAAGAAAGCACATGTGGATTCAGACATGTTCTTCATCAAGGACAGATTTTTATTTAATCTACTGAATCTGTGCCAATGTTGCCAGCAGGAAAACAGAAATGATTCCTGAGGAAGGATTAAAAGCTGACTACTACTTAAGGAAATTAATTAACCCCTATAAGATAAAGTTAATTGAAAAGTCATACTAAAATAATAAAATGCTGGTGTTGATTTAAGTGTAGACCAGAGCACAGCTGTAACATGGGTGGTGTGACTGGTGCATTTGTGCAGAGTGCAAGGTTAGTATGGGGTGCAGTCTGAGGTACTGGCCAGCCTATTATTGTATGGCTGGCACTGGAAGCAGTTTAGCAATTTTATTGTATTGCTGTGAATAGGTTATTCTGCTCTGCTGAGAGATGTGTACATGTGTGGGTGTGTGCATGCACACATGCTGGTGGTGGTGGACTTCTAAAATCTCACACAAAGCAAAAACCTCACAGTACAGCTCTGCACCCGTCCTTTATTTATTTATTTATCCTCTCCCCACACCAACATATCAGTTGCCACCCTTATATCTTACACTGTAAGGTACTGGATCCTATTATACTAATGTCAGATAGCAAGAAGCCTTCAGTATTCATTTGTTCATGTTATTTAAAAGATACTGTAGCAAAACATTTTGCCTTTACTGTTTCAAAACTCATTGACACCCATGAGTGAAAATG
This sequence comes from Crocodylus siamensis, assembly GCF_052110815.1. Taxonomy (NCBI): domain Eukaryota; kingdom Metazoa; phylum Chordata; order Crocodylia; family Crocodylidae; genus Crocodylus; species Crocodylus siamensis. The sequence goes on along the minus strand of NC_143395.1, from coordinate 152,636,075 downwards.
CAGGGCTGTTTGTTGTAGCTGTGTTGGTCTAAGGACATAGGCAGACAAGGTTCTCTGAGTAGATGTGGTATCTTTTATTAGATCAACTAAACAGTCAGAAAAAAAATGTTCCCTGCAAGCTTTTGGGCACAAATGCCCTTCTTCAAACCACACCAAATGGATCCTGACCATGCCAGGACAAGACATGTAAAGCTGGCATGTCTCAGGTTTTACAAAAAACTCATTTCCACCAATCCCACAATAACTACATCCCACAACAGAACCATCACTATTCCTGTATTTTACACCTGCACCTCCAGAAATGTAATATCTCTCATCCAGGGCACCAAATGCCTTGATGGAAAATACGTAGGAGAAACCAAACAACAACTGTGCACCGGAATGAACGCACACCAAAAATCCATCAAAGACAAAAATATACAATTATCTGTGGGTGCCCACTTCTCACAAGACAATCACTCTCTCTGTGATCTCTCAGTTCTAATGCTCAAAGGGAACTTACGAAACACCTTTTGTAGACGAGCCTATGAACTAATTTGTGGTAAACCTGCCAAGAAGGTCAGCCTCCAATGGTTTAAATCAGTGGTTTTCAAACTCTTTTTTCACAGACCACTTGAAAATTGCTGAGGGTTTTGGTGGACCACTTAATAAACTTTTTTGTGTTCTACAAATCAAAGCACATAACTTGTATTTTAATATCAGTAGCCTTACTTTACAAGTACAGATATTCTCAATTGTTCCCCAACCTTTCTGTGGACCACCTGAATGGAGCTTGTGGATCAGTGGTGGTCTGTGGACCACAGTTTGAGAACCTCTGGTTTAAATAATATGGGATAGAAAGGAATGTGCAGTATCGGTTTAATTCTGCTTTGACTTAAAAGTGACATGTGTTTTACATCTGATTGTTACCATTACAATGTATCTGCTAACTTCATAATTGTAAACATATTAAATTATTTATTATAATATACAAATATACATATTTGTATGTATATTTAATTGAAAGACTACAGTATGGCATCTGAAATAAAGTATACTGGCTTCTTTTTTCTTACCCAAAGACAAATATGTAGTTATATAACTTAAAATGGATATTGCATGGCTTTATATTGTCTTGACCAGCTGACTCAACATATTCTCAATTATTTCATTTTTTCTTTTTGTTGTCTCGACACCCAGAAGACAGGATATTTTCTGGGAAATGTGGCTGGTAAGTTTTTTTCCCATAAAATTGTTTTTGGTAAACTATTAACATTAGTCTAGCATCTCCTGTAAGCTTATTATCATGTGTCCAGTTTAGTAACACTCTAAGATTATTCCACAGTGCCAAATCATTTCACTAATACCTGAAAAGCAAATGTAACTTCCTACAACTTTTTCTCTTTTTTTTCTTTTTTTTAATTTGAATGAATTTGTTGTAAAGTTATCATATGCAAAATGTCACACAAAACATTTGATTGCTCCAAAATTCAAAACAAAAGTATAAATATACAAATAGAGGAACCATTTATATTACTTGGATTAGCTTTGTCTCTGTTTATATTTCAGACCCTTAAAAACCCATCACCTTAAAATTAGTTCTGTAGAAGTATATCCCCTCTCAATCTAATCACCAAAAATTAAGGAATTCATCAGCTGGAGCAACAATGGCATTCACACTAAACAAAAGCCAAATTAAAGAAAGCATCCCGACTTAGGATAGCATTTAAGGAAGTGCTTAAATCCCTAGTGACATAATCATGTGTTTAAGTGCTGGTTAGGGAAGGTAAGGCCGGATTGAAGAGTAAAGTAAGGCCAAACTGAAGAGCTTGTTTATGTGCTACCTTGTGCTACCTTGAATTGGAGCCTCAGTTAAAAGGCTTTACTACCCAAACATCATAATATCAAACACATGCAAGCTCCTCTAAGGGCATGGAGAAACACTCACTTGCAGTGGTCTGTAAAGGGGAGGGAGAGCTATCATTTAGGAGCATGCAGCAGTTACTATGTACTAATGCTACCTGTGCATGAACCTGTAGTGATACAAGTGAGCTAAATCAGTCAACTTTAACCCTGGATGAAACAGAGTTGGGACCATGTCACACATTACACTTTGGAGGTGGTAACTGCACTTAAAATGCAATCACCTGCACATTCAAGCACTAATACACACACTTAGTACAATCGTATCATAGCAAAATTACGACTTTTTTGCAGGAGAAGTATGTCCAGATCATATTGAGTAACACTTGTTCAGGTATCTGTTCCATGGAGATAACATGAATTAAAAGACTCTGGTGCAGTATGGGGCTGGAACTGACAATCAGCTGATTGTTGGTCTCAGCCCTGGCACCACACAGGATCCAGTTCAAGATGCTGATGCAGTATAGGGGCTGAGACCACTGGCACTAATCCAGGGCCAGTTCATTACTTCAGTGTGGTGCAGGAGCAGGAACCAAAACCAGTTGATTGTCAGTCCCTGCTCCAACAGTGCATGGGAGCTGGTTGAAGTCTGCCATGGCAGAAACCAGGCTTGCTCTAGCATGCGAGAGGCAGGCGCTTCCCGGCTCAGCAGTGCTGAGCATGTGGCAGGGAAGGCATGGGCTCTGGGTGTGGGGGCTGAATGTCTTAACAGGAAGGTGTGCGAGCTACAGTGCCCAGTGCCAGGGTCAGTGTCCAAGGGGAGGGGTGGGCACAGCCAGTTCCAGTCCTGTTCAGAGTGGGCTGAGTCTGTAGTAAGCATTACTACGAGTCTGCTGAGAACATGTTCTAACTTTCAATAGAGCAAGGTAACCCCAATCTTAATAGAGCAAGGTAACCCCAATCTCAGAATCCCCCGCAAAATAAAACATGTGGTAAGTGTCCTGTGTGGCCAGGCTCTTAAAGCTGTTTTTTGCTAGATGTGTATTGCTTCAAGTTATGACAGTGTACCAGCTGCTCTAGACTGTGACCTTAGACAAAAGGTGTAAGATGTAAGGTCACGATGGTCTGGCAGTACACAATTATTCACTGATAAGACAATAATCTTTCTGAGGCACAGCTAAGGCTATATGATCAGATGCAAGGGTAAGGAACTGCATATAATGGTCCTCCTTCCCCCGCCAACCCTCTGGCACTGCTCAGCTGTCGTATACCTCAGGCCTTGTAAAACCATAGGATCCAACACAGGAAAAGACCTCTTGGGCAACTGACCCCAATCCCGTGTTACTGCAGGTAGCCATGTCATATAAGCCAACTGAAAATTATCTACCAAGCTCCATCTTAAAAGCAGTTAGCGTGTAAGTCCACCAGTCTTCCTTCCTGGCTCACAGAACATGGCTGTGGAAGAGACAGGGAGGAACAAAAAACAGAAGTAACTCATGTACTTAGAGAGCTTAGCTACTTTTGGCATAATGAGAATATAATATGCCAAATAAGGGGAATAGCTTTTAAAATATTAGTACAGGCATTTCCAACTGGTTTGGAGAGATGTTATCAGGATGTGCGTGCAAGTGTTTAGGTTGGATCTGGAGGGACTGTGGTTCTGTAGCTATTTAAAAAAAGGTAAGGCCGTCAGCACCACCGCATTTCTAAAAAGAGGTATTTTAAAGAATTTATTTCTAAAAGATTTAGTAACATTGGCAGAGGAAACATTATAGAAAACTTAGTTGGCTTAGGAAGATTCAGTGTGTAAAATTTGGAAACTAAATTCCATCATTTGTGTACTAAAAGCAGGAATTTTATCTCTGCTCCAAGTGCAATTCTCAAACACTTGTGTATTTCCTTAACTTGAAGCTCCTAAGCAATCTCCCTGACTTCAGGGGAATTAGAGTTTCTCTTAGGTCAGAAAGTCCAGACTAAATCAGAGCACAAACAACTCAGGGAAATCTGATGGGTGTTTTAAAAAAATAGGAACAATAATAACAAGTTAAGAAATAACTATTTGAGAAATGCAGAGGTATTTATTTTCAAAAACATTTTTTTTGTGGTAATGAGCTAACGCTGCCCCTCACTGACATCAATTGGAATTTTACCAGCAATGTGAGCAGTAAGAGCAGCCGGCCACGTACTGTATAAAGTCTCTCTCAGGTTTTTCTCAGCAAAGAGTTAGAAATCATAATTCCTTCCTCATTTTATCTTTATTCTTTCCTTATTTTAACTTTATCCACATATGAATCAGTTTGAAACCAGAGGAACAGCAATCAATTAATTAAAAAAAAAATTCTAGCCCTTAGAGAACTGAAGCATTAACTATGTGGAAAAGGCCAATTAACTGGTTGAAGCAGAACCTGTAACAGCCATATACTAAAAGGTCACACTGTAGTTCTAAATGAGTAAAAAATCAAATGTATACAAAGGCCTAAGTCTTTTAATTAAAAATAATTCAGAGGGCCAGATTGCTCGCTATGGGCAAGACCCACTCAGCGTTATGTAGATAGTACATTCCTGGTTCTACGTCCTTGGTTTGATGTCCCTCAAGGTGCATCTACACAAGATGCTACTGCGCAATAGTTACTATGCATTTATTTAGTAACTGTATTAGCAAGTACTAAATAAATGTGCAGTAACTGGAGTTACTGAGCAGTAGTGCTGGCAAATGCCTTTTAGACGATGCTACTGCACAGAAGCATATTAGCACTGTCTGTGCTGTGACACACTACTACACACTATATTTTTCAGCTACAGTGCAGTCAGTGTCTCATGTAGATGTGCTCTTGCTGTCCCAGACCTGTCTTACGTATGAAGTTAGCTAGCGAGGATAGCTTAAATCCCATGAATCTTGGTCAGGATCTCTACGCACACACTATAACAAGGTCTCAGGGGTTGGATGGCACAGGATCTTTGCTTTGACTTCTGGGAATTCCCTTGCCCCCATACAGATATGGGCAATTTTCGCTTCAAAACTTTCTTAGTGAAGCCTAGGTGTGTGAATGGAGCACTGAAAATTTGACCCATTACACTAAATGGACTTCAAAAGCAATAGTGGCTTCCTTTATATTTGTGTATGTATAGGAGTTATTAAAAAGTAGTGAATGCTATATTAGAATTAAAGTTAATTTCAGGTGAAAAACTCTGTTTTTATTTATAAATGGGAGCCAGTAAGTTAGCATGCTGTAGACTGAGCCCCAAAACAAACCCGAATTAAATTAAACATTTTTTAATTGAATTATTAAAAAATATTTTTTAACAATTCTTTTTCTCTCCTCTCTGTTCTACTCAGCTCAGTGTTACGGGTAGAAGTGTTTCATTGTGAACCCAGTTTGTGGAAACTGCTTAATGCATACCTTTTGTTGATCTGGTATTAATTTTTTATTAGAAATTTGTGCTGCTTCATCTCATGCTGAAGTCTAACCACCACTATTAACAACAGATCTGGAAACATATTTCTCACTAGAGAAATCTGCAGCTTTCACACGTTCAAGGAAATCTCAAATCTTTTCATGGTCATAGGTGTCTTTCCAGGAGCCTGAAGCCAGTGTTCAAATTTGTTCAAACACTGTACCTAAGAAGCTACGCTAATTCAGACTGGCTGTACCACACACCAGACTATATTTCCTGTAGGAGGTAGTACAGAGTTCTAATTATTTAGCTAAGAGACTAAACAGATGTTGCATTTAAATAAGCTAAAGTATTAAATTCAGTCCATTATGATTTACATTTTTGAATGGCCCTGACATTTGCAGAAATAGTAGGGGGTTTGTTTTTTCAAAGAGATAAAATGAGTGGCTCAGCTTATTTGCTGTTAGTTTCCATTCAACCCTAATAACAGGTTCTCATTAAATGGCTACATGGTAAGTTTCCACATGGTATGAAGTTTAAGTGAGCAAAGCATAGCTGAATATTATTTTACTCTAAAATAGTATGAATTTAAAACAAAATGATAGAAAACAAAATTATCTTATAAAAAATACATCTTCCTTGGAGATGTGTGCTATATCGCTGGAGTGCTGTGGTACAGACTATAAAAATCTGAACACTCACCGACACACCCTTGCCCATCCTGGGGGTCCTGATACCCTTGGTAACAGAGGCAGCGGTAGGAGCCATCTGTATTTTCACAGAACCCATGATTGCCACATACAGTGCTGTTAACACATTCATCAACATCTGAAAATAAGACATTTTGACATCAGACAGACAGACTACAAAGCAACTTGACAGTCAAAGGCAGGCAGCAATATACAATGTATATGAACAAAGATAGACAATGTCTGTACAAGTAGATAAACCGGGTTATCTGAACACGTTAAAGAAATCAACACAAAGGACAGGAGACAAAAACACTGTATGTTAGATAAATCTTTACATACAATGAATTTATGCAAATTTATAAGAACATTTTATGGATTATAGTTTCATAGTTGGTAGGGTCGGAAGGAACCTGAGCAGATCATCGAGTCTGACCCCCTGCCATGGCAGGAAAGAGTACTAGGGTCAAATGACCCCGGCAAGGTGTTCATCTAGCCTCCTCTTAAACACCCCCAGGGTAGGAGCCAGCACCACTTCTCTTGGAAGTTGGTTCCAGATCCTAGCCGCCCTGACAGTGACGTAGTGCCTCCTGATGTCTAGTCTGAATGTACCCTCTGCCAGCTTGTGACCGTTATTTCTAGTCACTCCTGGTAGTGCTCGGGGAAACAGGGACTCCCTCAATGCCTGCTGGTCCCCTCTGACTAGTTTGTAACAGGCCACTAGATCCCCACTCAGCCTTCTCTTGTGGAGGCTGAACAGGTTCAGGTCCCGTAGCCTCTCCTCATAGGGCCTGCCCTGTTGTCCCCTGATCATACGAGTGGCCCTCCTCTGGGACCCTCTCCATGTTGTCCACATCCCTCTTGAAGTGCGGCGCCCAGAACTGGACGCAGTACTCCAGCTGCAGCCTGACCAGCGTCGCATAGAGGGGGAGGATCACCTCCTTGGACCTGCTCAAGATGCATCTGTGGATGCATGACAAGGTGTGGTTGGCCTTCCTGACCGCATCCCCACACTGCTGGCCCATGTTCATCTTGGCATCAGTGATGACTCCAAGATCCTTTTCTGCCTCTGCACTGACGAGAGGCGAGTTCCTCAGCCTGTACGTATGGTGCTGGTTCTTCTTCTCTAGGTGCATCCCCTTGCACTTGTCAGTGTTGAATCCCATCCTATTCTCGTCCGCCCACCCCTGTAACCTGTCTAGGTCCGATTGCAGCCTATTCCTCCCTTCTAGCATGCCTACAACCCCCCACATCTTACTGTCATCTGCGAATTTGAACAGGATGCTTTTTACCCCCTCGCACAAGTCACTGATGAAGATGTTGGACAGTGCGGGCCCGAGGACCGAGCCCTGGGGAACCCCACTGCCCACATCCCTCCAGGTCGAAAATGACCCATCCACCACCATTCTCTGGGTGCGGCCCTCCAGCCAACTAGTGACCCATTTGACTGTGTAGGTGCCAACTCCACAGTCTCCTAGTTTTTTAATGAGAACAGGGTGAGAGACAGTGTCAAAGGTCTTCCGAAAGTCCAGAAAGGCTATGTCCACTGCTACCCCTGCATCTAAGGATTTTGTGACCTGGTCATAGAAGACCACCAGGTTGTTCTGACAGGACCTGCCTCTAATGACCCTGTGTTGGTTGCCCCCAAGCATAACCTCCCTATCAATATATCATCAATATATAATAATGGTGATGCACATGTGTCCTTAAGATTTATGTTACTCTAATATATTCAGCGAGACAAACACTGAGAACAATTTCATATAGTTAATTTTGTAGGAACCATATTCTGATGAATTGTTAGTTCTTAGTCATCTCCCATCTGATTAAACAATTTACCAGATTACAGCCTGATCAGACAAATACTGCTACATGAAACATAATGCACGTTACCAGAATCCTCTGTTTTAGTGCTGTTATCCTTTGTTGTAGTACTAAGTAGTCAATAATATGGGTGAAATTCAGCCCTCACCCTTGTAGGGTAGCACAAAACCCAGCATGCATTTAAATCCCATTGATATGAATGTAATTTAAACATGTTTTTAAGTGCTATGCTGACTATGAGCTAGAAACTTCATTTGGGGAGGTGGAGAGGGTTATGGGGATGTAAGCATTGGATAGACCTTGTGCTGGCTTTCTGCAGGAGTGTTTCACCACTATGCTAAAAAGTGATAGATATTCTTTATGGCTGTGCGAAGTTTCAGTCCCTGATTCGATTCGAAGTAGATTCAGCCTGATTCAGTGGCCGAATCTCCGAATCTGAATTAAATCAGAGGACCCTTTAATCTCTCTGAATAGAATCAGAACCCTCTGAACCGATTTGGAGAGATTTTGCAATTTGGACGTAGATGCAGCTTTAAATGTTTTTTTTAAATGCCTCTAGGTAGCAGGGACTTGTGAGTGCTGTGATACTGGGGTACATGGAGTGTCCCACAGAAGCATGGGGTACTCCCCAGCATGCTTGGCAGCAGACCCAGAATTGGACCAGAAGCACTTCCAGTCCACTTTTGGATCCACCAGGGAGCATGCAAGGGGGCCCCCCATGCCCTTCTGGTTCTGAAACTGGTACTTCCTGGGTCTGGGAGGGGCACCCAGGGTCCTCCCAGTGACCAATCACCAAGCCGGGGGAGTGCACTCTCCAGTGGACCCGGAAGGGGACCAGAAGTACTTCTAGACCACTAGCAGGGTCGCTGCCGAGCACATGGAGGGCTCCCCCCCACCCCCACACTCCTGTGGGATGCTCCATGTGCCTCCACATCACAGCGATCACAAGCTGCACTCGTAACTCGAGGTATGTAGAAAAAACATTTAAAGTGTCTATGGCTGAATCACTTGATTCTCTGAATCAGCATCAAAACTTCAGATTCAGATTTGGCCAAATTGAATCAGGGACAGTGATCAGAATCAACTAATCGAATTATTGTCCCTGATCTGGGCCAAATATGAATCCAAATCGAATGGGGCCTGCTTTGCACACCCCTAATATTCTTCCATATAGGCCTAATATGCAAATGATCTTCCTCATATGCATGCTGCGTCTTTACTTTGTAGTTCCTATTTCTGGCTTGTTGGCTTCAGTCATGAACATCACTCTGTAATGTCTTGAGTAGTCTTTGCTCTCTGTGCGACTCAGCTGCCTTATCAGTTTATAAGGAGGCGCTGCTACTTGTGGCAGAGAATGGTCTGTTATTCTAAGCATATTAAGAAGGCTGTGAATACATTATTTTTATCTCCATTTCAAATAAAACCTAAAACCAAATCCTGACCATTTGTGGTCATTAAAGATCTCCTGGCATGTTTTTCAGCAGTAAGGATGTTAACCCAAATTGGGTTTTAGCCAGGGTACTGGGGTTAGTACATTCTTCCTTCTTAAATTTCCCTTGCAATTTCCAATGTAGAAGTTATTTCCTTCCTAGAGGCTATTGTAAATGTTGAATAGTGATACTGTCCACTCTGAAACAACTTCTGTGTTGTTTCAGAGACAGCTGTATTTCAAGTGTGGAAAAAGTGATTCATTTATAATTTATAAAATGTGCCAAATACAGGCAATATCTGTACATCCAGGTTAACTATGCACGTTAAAACATACTTAATTTGAGAAAAAGGAAATTGGGAGAAGAATCCAAGAAAAACAACAGGTAACACAGACACAACCTCCAACTCCCATTTTTTCTCCTCTTCTTAATGTTGTCACATGCAATCATTTTCACTATGGCCATTAAAAGCCTTATATATTAATTGGTCTGAACAGTTGGCAGGATAGAACTGTTCGCCAAGTCATCTAACAGCTCTTTGAGCAGACAAGTATTTATTTTTGATATTTTTCAAAGAAGAAACAATCTTATCATTTCATTTTAACACAATCTCTTCTGTCCACCCCTAGTATTCTCTGCCACATCAGTGTCACCTTATTTACAATACCGAAGGCCTGAGAAAATCAGCAAGATGTAGCTCCTTCCATCCCCTTCACATAGTCACAACCACGTCAACTTCACCTTCTCATTCACAATGAGCCTCCGATTCAATTTGGAGAGATTCAGAGAGATTTGATGATTCGGACATAGACACAGTTTACATGCTTTTTCTACATACCTCAAGGTACCAGGTGGCTCATGAATGCTGAGATGGTGGGACGGATGGAGCACAGGGGGGTCCCCAGCGTGCTTGGCAGTGGACCCGGAAGTGGACCAGAAGTATTTCTGGTCCACTTCTGGGTCTGCTGCTAAGCATGCAGGGAGCCCCCCCCACACACACACACACTCCTGTGGGACACTCCATCTGCCTCACCATCTCAGCGTTCACAAGCTGTGCCTGGTACCTCAAGGTACCTAGAAAAAACATTTAAAGCTTTGTCTATGGCTGATTTGTTGATTAGCCGAATCAGAATCGAATCTTGAGATTCAGATTTGGCCGAATTGAATCGGAACAGTGATCTGAATCAGCTAATTGAACTACCATCCCCCAAATCAGGCCAAATCCAAATCAAATACAGCTGGCTTCGCACTCCCCTAGCATAAACGTCAAAAAACAGTTACCGAGAACCATATTCCTATGAGGTTCTATTATTGCACATTTTTTTTTCATTTTTTTGAAAATAGTATGTGTGTTTTTGAAAAATTATCCTCTAATTATGGTGAATGGATGGAACAAACCAAACCAATAAAAGTTACTGTATCTCATGGTGTACAAGTTGACATTTGAAGGCCAATTTTTAACTCTTCAAATTCAACCTCAACTTATACATCATATCACCATCCCCTATGAGCAGCACTGGGCTTGGTGCTGGGCTGGTGTGGCCCAGGCAGCACTGTGTGCAGGGGATGGGGCCACATCAGCCTAGAACCAAGCCTGACACCGGTTGCAGAGGATAGGGATGAGGATGGGGACAGGTTCAGCTGGCACGGCCCCTTACCTTGCAAGTGGTATAGGGCATGCAGGCAATGGGTTTGTGCCAGCCAAGTGCTGAACTTGGCCCTGACAGCTGAGAGTGGCACTGTCGAGCACCAAGCTGAGCCCATGCCCTGCAAGTGGCACATGTCCAGCCCTGTCCCCTGCAAGTGGTGCTTGGTTGGCATGGCCCCATCCCAATGCTGGGCTTGCAGGGGATAGGGCCATGCCAGATGAGTGCCAAGCTGGCCATCTACCATTAGTGGCACTTCCAAGTGCTAAGCCTGGCCCCACCAGCTGAGCACCGAGCCCAGTGCTTCTTGCAGGCAGTGGGGCTGGGCTTGGCGCTTAGCAGTGCTGCTTGTAGGGGATGGGACCGAGTGCTGAGCACTGGTAGGGGATGGGGCCTGTCCCTGTCCCCCTCTTATACATCGTGCTTATGAAAATCCTTATTTTTTGCGTCAGAAAACCGGGGTCGACCTATATACTGTGTCAACCTATACACCTTGAAATATAGTAATAGAGCAGCAGGAGTAACCAAGTGTATGTGTCTGTGCTAACAGTGGTAAGAAGACAATGTCAAGGTTGAGAGGTCAGAAAATTGTTTTGCATTCAAAATACTTCCCTCTTCCATCCATTCACCATAATCAGAGGATAATTATTTAAAAACACATGTACTATTTTGAAAAAAATGCACAATAATAGAACCAATAAAGACTGTTTGACCACCGCATGCATGTATGAGTACTTTTTATATCTCTACTTGTTCCTAAGATTAGAACTCCAAGATATACTTTTTATTGCATTTTTAACTTTATAGTGTGTTTTTTTGCATTTTTTCTGGCCACAAATAAAGGTTCTGATGTTATATTCCTTATTTAGAGAAAACTCCCATTTAGGCCAAAGGGAACAAATGTAGGATTGAGAGCTAGTTATAAGACAATAACACAATGTTAAACTATAATTGACTACTGAAAGAATAAATAACATGGATTTCTGGGTCACAGAACAAAGTTATAATTTAAAAGAGGAGACAAGAAGCTGGGTCTTTAAAATTATTTTAATTATGGTATCTTTTTTTCTCTGTAACTACCAGTTAAAAAAAATAAATGGGGGGGGGGAGGAGGGGGAGGAGGACTGTATAACTCTATTTTCAAAAGACAAAGTAAAATAACTGAATGAAAAGCTGCAGACACAAATGCCACCTTGCAGCAAGCATCCTAATTAAGTATATAACACATACACAGAAGCTTATTTCATTCTTCTAAAAGTACACACTCTGAACATTACTGACACATTCAGTAAGTGACCAGGAACCTACAGAAAGGGCCCAAGAACCAAATATTTTTTCCTTGTTTAGACAGTTCACTCAAAGGCCTCCCGTTTTACAGCCAGAAAGGGCATTTGTTTCATTAATTACCCTCTAGGGCATGTGGTGTGTGATGGGCAAAGCTCTTGCTACACGGAAACGAAAGTGAGGAAAATAACTAATACACCATATGTCTATGCAATTAAAAAGTAGCTCTCTGTAACTGAATCCAGGTACTGATGGTTCATTGCTTAATCAAGCTACTATTGATCTGAAATCCACAGGAATTTCACCTACAAAATGAATGCAGAATTGATGCTTTGTTATTTGTAAGCATGTGTTGAAATCCACCCCTATTATTTGGGCAGATGGGTCCCAACTCAGGAAAACCCTGCAGGACAAATACCTTACTACTGCCTAACTGTAGGCATTGCAGGCAAGCAGTCAAGTGTCTGTCAATCACTTAAACTTTTCATTTCTTTGAGTTGGGCGTTTGTGATAGGCATTTTATCTGTGTGACCACTTTAAAACATGCACACTCTAGTAATTTTGCGTAGGAATCTCCACATTATGTTTTGGTTTTTAGAAAGACCTGTTCTTCAGGAAAAATGCTCAGACATCTTAGAGGGCTGACAGGTACTGAGTGTTGGAGAGAGAGGGAGAAGGGAGCAGAGGAAAGGGGAAAAGAGAGGAAGGAGCAGCTTGGGAAGTTCTGGTGGGCTCAATGGCACGTCATGGCAGCAGCTACTGATGTTAGAGGGTATTGGGAGAAGGGGTAAAGTGGGGGCTTTTGGAGCAGGCTGTGGGAAGTGCCAAAGGAAGTATAACAGGTGCATGGCTCAGGGACTACAGCCCGGCTGCAGGCAGTTAGAATGCAATAGCCTGTCTGCCTAGGAGGACTAGGCCGGCTGACACAGATGACTGCCTGGCCCAGAGGAAGTTAAAAGCTTCCTGAGAAGGGAGCTGGGAGAGAGAAAGCTGTGGTGCTTAGGGAGGAAGCACAGAGTCCGGGTTGACTTCTCAGGGTCTGAGGAAAGACCGTAAGTTGTCATTTAATCATTTATTTGTGTACTTTGCTTATTGTTTATGTTGGTTCTTGTAGGGAGCAAGCTTGTCCCAGGGAAAATAGAGACCATTTGAGCAAGCAATAGCAATCTGCTACAGGGAGCTTCTGACAGACAAAACAGGGTGGAGATAGAGATAAAAATAGGAGCAGCTAGTAGCAGGATAGAGGAAAGAGTCTCAGGGTATTTTTCCTGCTGCATAGCAGAGAGGACAGTTGCCTCAAGCGATTGCCTGTTCAAGTGACTGAGTCAACTATGGAAGAACTTGTCTTTGCAAGAACCTCAAGAACGCAATTGAAAACTAAGTACCCAAATGTAAGTTCCAAGGGGCCCCTTATGTAATTTTCTTGGGCTTCATCACAGGATTCAGGTTTTGGGAAGGGGACTATGATTAAATGCCACAGCTACTATGAAGGTTTGACTAATCCTTGGATGAACAGATAGTCTCCAAAGCTGTGGAGTTTATATTGGCCACAACCCACAAAGGCTCAAGATCAGGCTTAAACCACACAAGCTCCTTAATCATTTTATGTTGTTGTTGTTTCTAACTTTTCAAAAACCTTTCAAACTTGTAGGAAAACCATCCAGCTATATGGAAAAACTGCTCTCCAGGTACCTAAAGGCAGCTGAGTCCAACAAACTTTCTTCAGGCTCCTACTTTGATGATATAAACAGCTATTCTCACTCACTTAACCAGAAGTAAATTTACAGAGACAGCTAGTGCGAAAAACAGTAGCTTTCACAGCTGGAATCTACATCCTCTCACTGTACCGGAATTTTATACATTCTTTTTGTTTCTAATCTTTTGTTTTGTTCTTATTTGAAACTGAATTCTGAAAATGGTGGAAACACAAATATTAGTATTGAAGAGATAAATATTATTTTTAATGATTTTTTTCAATTTCATACCTCTTTATTCTTCTTTTTTTTTAAAGAAAAATTGAATTAATTGGAAAGAGTAGCCAGTTGTGACAGAAAAGGATTACAACTAGTTTAGAAGATTATAAATTGCTTTGCTTAGCCCAATTATTAAAATATTTTTCTCATGGATTAATATATAGTCTGGTCTGTATCCAATACATACAACACATTATGTATGAAGCCTAGTCAATTATTTTTATACGTTACTTACCCTCTATGGTTTATAAAACCTGAAAAGAAATCCTCTTCTGATTTTTGTAGTTTTTTTAGAATGGTAAAAATATGTCTACCTTCTTGTTTCTTATGAAGATTAACTTTGTGGCACTTCATCCCCCTTCTCCTCATCAATGATGTTAGCACACATGTGTACTAGCAAAGAGCTGGTTATTTTGCCAGCACGGATGAAGGGACAGTGGCTTACTGATTTTGGTGGGCTGCCTAAAACCAGAAGTTACTCTTTTTGTTTAGCTGAAGTTTTTGTTTAATGCTGGTATTTCTTGATTTTTAGAATGCTTAGCTTTGCAACTATGTAAACAATGTTCCTTTAACTTAGTGAGCTTTAATTAAAAAAAAATGTGTTGTGTTGTTTTTTTGTATGGAAAAGAATGCTTGGTTTCAGCTAAAAGCACATTTCTCCTTCACCGAGTTCTCTACTAAGCTATATTTTGAGGGAAAACACCTGTGTTTGGCTCATAAATTCAGAGCCTTTTAACCCTATCCCTGCTAAACAGTGGCATGGAACCTCTATATCCTGGTACAGTTCTGCATAAGTCATATTAGAAATCTGATTCTGAAAAAACTTGAAAATATTCTCAGTGTTTGGGATCATAAAAAGCTACCTTTTCAATCACTAGAAGTTTCTCAATTCATTGCTTTTTCCCTTCCTAAAATATTATCCTCATGGCAGTAAGAGAATGACTTTTCAATACATACTATTATTAATTCATGAGCAAAAACAATATATTTGGTACCATAACAAATCTAAACTTTAAGATCCCATCTCTTTCTGGTAATACTCTGGTATCCCATTACCAGCAGCTTACTTCACTTTATTAGCAATTACTAGAACAGTTACTGTATTATAGCTACTATAGCAGATGCATATTAGACAAAAATAAATCTTTCATAGTACTGGGAAAGTGAATACAACACTCCATGAAGGAGGTCTCTAAATTGTTTCAGTACTGCAGAGACGGTCTTTTACCCTGACTTTTGCAAACAGGCAGCCCCACGCAAACCAAGCTTTTCTGATTCATTGGCTGGCAACCCCAGACTCTGAGAGTCATAATAGCTTACCTAGGATTTACATCAGGGGTGGGCAAAATGCAGCCTGCAGGCTGGATGCGGCCCATTAGGCCAGTCTATCCGGCCCATGGGACCCCTAAAAAATTTAGAAAATTAATATTGATCTACCCCTGGCTGCCTGTCATGCAGCTCTCGATGGCTTGACAAAACTCAGTAAGCAGCCCTCTGCCCAAAATAACTGCCTGCCCCTGATTTACATGGTTGAAGTCTGTCTCTACTAGTTTCCTGTACTAAGGCCATGTCTACATGGGAAATTTACTGTGCTCCAGAGTGCAGCCTTCAAGTATGCTAAGCTGTTCTGAGCAAGCTGCCTCCTAAACCTGCAGTAATATAGCAGTGTCCAAGTAATGGAAGGGATGGTCTAATTAGGCAAGCTAAATGACACTTGCATTTATCAGTGTTAATCACCTACTCTGAACTGCTGTCTGGATATGGCTATACCACATTTGGTTCAGGAAGCAGCCTGCCCAAAGCAACTCAGCAAGCCTGTGGGTGCCACTCTGAAGCACAGCAAATTTACTATGTAGACATGGCCTAGAGAACTTAGCGCTCTGTCTAGTATATTTACTATTCATGCATTCACTACAGCTCTTTCCAAAGATATCTACTGGGGGGGGGGTGTTTCTGTACTGTTTACTACATTTTTCACAAACTATTGCTTGAAGAGCCCATACCATTCTTAATCTGGCTGCTGAAATTAAAACATGTTTCTTACCATCATCAACTGCAACTCCCCCACCCCACCACACAACTTATTTCTGTGGACTAGTGATCATAAATCTTCTTTTTTTAAATGTACTTTCAGCACAACAGATCAGCACTAGGGCTGTGTGGAGCTTTGAGTGCTGATTTGATTTGGAGGAGATTTGGCCTGATTCAGCGGCTGAATCTCTGAATCCGAATCAAATTGGGAGACCAATAAAAAGGTCCAAATTGATTCAAAGCTGTCTGAATTGATTCAGAAAAGATTTGTAGAGCTTCAGAGATTCGGGCAGTTCCTGCTCGCAGCCGCAGGCAGCTAGACCCAGGCTGTGTGCTGGTAAGTGGGGGGAGGGGTGGAGGGGATCATAGGGGGACCCCCACCACGCCCCATCCCCTGCCTGCTCCCCAGCTCCCCTGAGCAACCCCTGATCCCTGCCCACTTTCCCAGCCACGTCAATGGCTGCCTCACCCAGCACCAGTGTCCTGGCTCTTTAAAAAAAAAAAAAGTGTCCTGCACTCACCAGTTCCTGCCAGACTGGGGGGGATCCCCACTGCCCACTTCCCTGCACTATGTGGGGGGGCTCTTCCATGAGTCCCCATCCTCAGCCCATTCTCCCAGACCCATCAATGGCTGACCCACCTGGACCCAGCATCCCAGTTCTTAAAAAAAAAAAGAAAAAGCCCCGTACTCACCAGATGCTGCAGCGGCCATCGGGGCTTTTGGGGACTCATGGCAGAGTGCCCCCATGCAGTATGGGGCAGTGGGGGGGCATCAGGGATTGCCCCCCTACTTGACAGCAACCAGTGAGTGCTGGGAGAGCAAGCAGGGGGTGAGGGTTCATGGCAGAGCCCCCCACACAGCATGGGGCAGTGGGGAGCAGTGGGGATCGCCCCCCCCACCTGGCAGAAGCTGGTGAGTGCAGGGCTTTATTTATTTCTTTTTTTAAAGAGCCAGATCGCTGGGGCTGGGCAGGGCAGCCATTGATGGGGCTGGGAGAGTGGGGGCGGAATGGGGCCTGTTTGATTTGGAGATTTGGCCAATTTGGCAGCGGCTGAATCTCCAAATTGGATTTGGCTGAATCAATTCGGGACAGTCATCTGAATCACTTAATCAAATCACTGTCCCCCGAATAGGCTGAATGTGAAGCAAATTATTAGTGGCTTTGCACAGGCCTAATCAGCACCACTGGGTAAGTGTGTGCTTTCAATCACCAACAAGACACTTTATCATTCTGATGCCAAATGAAAACCCCATGTACACCTCATTTGCAAATTTTCCAGGCTTGTGGCTGATGTTTCTCACCAGTATTATTACTGGAACTGCTTTTACAGCCATTTATGAAAAAGATCTGCACAAGTGTGTGTGCATGCTTGATGTCTGACTAAACTTAAGTAGTCCAAAAAACTAATTAGAAAACTTATTTATCTGTAGACCTGACAAGAAATTTAGAAGTGGTTAATATGCTGTGATAGGATTTTATAATAACCATACACATACAGAAATTAACCATCAGTTCCTGTTTGATTTAGGTCTATTGCATGGATATTTAATTCACATCTTTATTTGTAAATAATATCACAAACAAGGTTGTATTGTTTCAAAGACAGAAATAAGAATGCTAGACCAGTTAAGATTTAACTGGTAATGACTTTAAAAGGCTCCAGATTAAGGATGCCTAATACCTTACAGCAGTATGGGCCAAGTTTAAAATTTGCCAGGAGAACCACGCTTTGTCTACATATGTTTTATACCTAGTTCCTTCCTTCTAGCCTCATTATGGGATATTAAAAGAAAGGGGGCATTTTCCATTTATGAATAATTTTTCCTCATATTGCAACTATGTGTCTTTTTACTTCTTAGCCACTTATTTTCATTTGTTTTATTTCATCCTCTCTGTCTCCTTCCATCTCACATTTTCCTTTTTTCCATAAAATCTTCAGACATTTCATTTTAACTTACAAAATACAACACTGTTTTAAGATGGCATAGTTAAAGTCTCCAAAAGTAAAGAAAAGCAAAAATTGACGTTTCTAACAAGCATTTCCCCAGGCATACATTTCATAACATAAACAGTAATAAATTAACCTACCAATTTACCAGAAACATGAATAGAAAGCACGATACATTTTATGTGTATTATTGTTGGGTTAATGTTGGTTTTGGAATACTAGAGCTGAATTATGACCAATTTATTTGGCTAACTAGTATCATTGAATGAATGGAAACAAAGGGTGCAGTTTATTTTATTATTGCTTCCAGTACCCATCTCACCTTCACATGTTCGGCCACCTGTAGAAACTGAAAAGCCCTGCTCACAAGTGCAGTGGAAAGAACCGTCTGTATTTATGCATTCCCCATGAGGCACACACAGTTGAGATTCTTCACATTCATTGATATCTGAAAAACACAGAGCAAAGCTGTAAAACACTTTAAAACAAACTCTTGAATACTACTTGTGCAACTGATTCAAGTATGCATTAACAGTTACTGCCATTTAGTTCTGGTCTGCAACTTTTTCTGATAAGCTTGTCAAAAAATGTTTCATTACTAACATCTGTGAGGTGCCCTGATGTAGAAGATGTGTGCTAGAAGTGTGGGATAGTTATCATACTTGACCCATTTCAGCTATGGGGGTAGGTGCTAAATTAGCAGAGAATGATTACTGAAAGTGGAAAGTGGCAGGATTTATGCTGGCCTCTGAGAAGGAAGAACTATCAAGAAGCCAGTAATCATACTGCTTGGCTCTAAGCACAAGTTAGAACAACCTAGGGGCAGCTTAAATTTCCATCAGCTACATAAATGGAACTAACTTCCGCCAGCTAAGGAAGTCCTAAGAAACTGCATGATTGCTAAGCATAGGCATAGAACTGCAGTCAAGCTTTCTCCACCTTCCTCCATGCAATGGGGCCAAACAGCAAATACGGAAAGACAGGTGAAGCCTGAATAAGGCAAAGCCAAAGAAAGCCTAAAGACTGAGATGAGCACTGCCCTGGGAGGGAGAAAGCCCTACCTTCGGGCCTTGGCCCTTGCCAATACAGGTGACTTTGCATTTAAAAGGCATTGAATAAAATGGATAGGCAACAGTGAGATTGCTTTTGCTCCATGAGCCCTTCAATTTGTTTCCAGCTTAGGTTAGCTATGGGAAGGTGTCCTTGGTGCTCTCTGCTAACTCCTGTATCTCCAGGTAGAACAGGAGGAAACACTCTTCCCAACAGGTCACTCCTACTGACAGGAAGGGGAGTAAACCCATTAGCTGCTGACCAGAAAATGTGGGTTGGATCTGGACTATATTAATGGCATTGAGACAGAAGCCTTCCTGACCACCTCAGCAGATTTCTCCCCACATGGTGAGGTGGTAGTATCTTAAGGCACATGCTGTATCTTTAAGCCCTATATAGATGTTTCTGTATCAGTTGAGCCCAACCCCTTTCTTTACTATTGATGGTAACAGTAGCATAGCACCAACAAAGCCATCATCCATTGATCTTGGAGCAATCAGTTTAGTTTATTTCCAATGAGATAATATGAGACAAACCCAAGGGAAGGCTGCCCACAGGAACTGAGGATAGACGTTTTTAGCAGAATATACTTTTACCAGAGGAGTGATCCATTCGGGGATAGCAAATAACATCTGGACATTTCTGTCTATAGGTCTTTAGCAAATGGAACTTGGTTAAAAGTTACACATTTTAGAAAGTTCTATCTTAACAATATGCATTTCCATTTCTCCACCTCTGCAGTAAAAATAAGATGTTCAACACAATTTCTTTTTCATCTGAGATAGATTCTGCTTAAGTAAACCAGCAATTCTGTCACCATGCACTACACTCAACCTTTTTAGATTCAGTGTACCCCTTATTAAGATCAAGGCACCCTTTGGACAATGATAGCTCTTAGCTTTGATTCATTTCTTGACTATGGAAAAGAAATAGCACAATTATTTTGTTGCAAAGAACTCATGAAGACCACCCCCAAGGAATCTCTGGGACATGTCTTGATAAGCAGAGAAAGTCAGGGTTTTCCTGCTTACAGAGACAGGCTTCAGAGAGTCCCAGGGGCTGCTCCAGAAGAAAAAAAAAAGTATGGAAACCAAACTAATTATTTCCAAAGATATTAAAAGTAGAGAATGAAGGGAAGACAGGATTAACGACAACATAGGGAAAAAATTAAAGTTGTCTGAATGATCTGACGGCACCCGATCAACTATGTTTTTGCTGAGTAAAACCTAAACTTTCTTTTATTTTCTTTTGAGAAGACCACATTTTCGTAAAAGTATTTTGGCTGAGGGACTAAAGCATTTCAACCTTAACTGTTGGTTGATATTCTTTTGCCTGTGAATATTTATTGTCTAAAGTCTGTAACCTGAAATGATTAATTTAGAAAATAAAATTAATTACAGAATTGTATTTTTCATTTGATTTATCTTTATGTTTTTCTGTTGTATTGTTTAAAAACTACATTTTATTGCCAAACTACCATCTTTAGAAAAAAGTATTTATTAAATGGCTAATTGGAATTTCTGGCACAATCTGTCAGTTAATCAAGATTCCTAGATTAAAGGTTCTGAATGGAGCACAATCTACAATTATCTTCATTATTAAAACATTGTGCTCTACTTCTAATCTAAATTTGATTGGCTTCAAATTCTGGACACTGGATCTTATTATACCATGGTCTGAAAGTTTGAAAAACCTTCTACTATGAAGTTATGGTTCCCTGTGTAAATATTAGACTGTAATCAAGTCACCTTTTAACTTTCTTTTTGTTAAATTAAGATGATTGAGCTCCTTCACTATAAAGCATTTTCCCAAACCTTTGCTTATCCTTGTGTCTGTTTTTTGAATATTTTCCAACTCAACACCCTTTAAATTGCTAGCACTGGACCTGGACAAAGACTGCTAATAATCATTGCATCAGTGCCAGATAAAAGGTTGATATAATCTTCCCTAGTTTTACTTAGCATTCCCATGCTCATACATGCAAGGACCACATTAACCCTGTGGCCACAGGGATGCGCTGAAATCTCAGGCTACAAACAGATGTTGCCTTTGTGTCACCATAAACATTTTTCTGGCAATGCAAAACCCAAGCAAACAGTCATCCATGTCCCTTGTCAAGCCACAAGTGCCCAACATGAGTTTAGAGCCAAGCAGCATGATTACTATTTTTTGGATAGTTCTTTCATCTCTGTGAGACCAGCAGAAATCCTGCCACTTTCCACTTCAGTAAATATTCTCAACTATTTCCTGAACCATCATGACTAAAACACTGCAGCCCCATTTAAAATGCAAGAATTCTGGAGCTCCTAATTAACATCCTCCTGAAGTACAATAGATACAGAATGCATTTCATCCTCACATCATACAACCTCAGCACCACAACCATTATTTTCTTAAAATACAGAACAAAAGTATACATTGAACTCTTCTGCTTTTTTTTTTTGGACCACTGACCACTTCCATCTAGTAATAAATGAATACTGTTCTTTGAGGGAAAGAGGGTGGTTCTCTTTCTCAATCATAGTTAAAATCTTTTTATTGTCCTTCTATCTGCTGCATAGATTCCTCTTTGTGTCCTGTTTTCTTCTCTTTTAGTTTTCTGCAGTTTATAGCTTTGATTTATATTAATTACTGTTGGCTTCCCCTTTCTTCATTAGCTAACTGCATTCACTTCTCCAGGTTGGTATTTTGACGGGGTGGTGACTTTTTAGACATGTGTCTCCTAATGAACATTCACATCTTTCTGTTTAAATTCTTTCTCCAAAATAATTCAGTTCATCTTTGGGAAGTTTTTCATATTTGGGAAGTTAGTTCATTAAAAAAACAAGTATCTGTTCACGTGTGTATCACCTGTGTGGACTTTACATGTAACAAATGTAAACAAGACATTTACATGTACTTAAACTACTACTGATTTTTCGCTTGTGATCAATTATCTGCCAAGATGAGTTTTTACAGAGAACTCTCTTGTGTTGGATTCAACACATTTTGAGTTAGGAAATTGTTATCCATAATACTTTGCGATTCAGTGTATCCATAATTTTTAGAGATTTAGTGAATCTGCATATGTCTTCTAGTGTATACCACTCAGATTGAAGCCCCAGTGATAATACATACAATTGCTTAAAGAGCCAGTCACCGTCATCCTGTTTCTTAATATGATTTGGTGGTGTGCAACAGATACCAACAAGTACCCCATCTTGTGCTTAATCTGTTAGGACATTTGATAATAAGCATGCCAAAGACTACAAAAATAAATCTTTCAAGATTTGGGAAAATGTACTAGCTCCATATGACCACTCTCGTTCCAAGAATTCCTACCTTAAGACAATAAAGCTGGAATGATGCCTGTTGGAACAGTACAACATATGTAAAACCCTAACTAGGATACAATAGATGATTATAGAGATTAGCATAACAATGAGAGAAGAATAAGAGGGTGCTTGTAATCATACTAAGTTCAGTTTTTCATGATTTATACTTTCCCTGAGGTATTCCACACTTTGCTTACACATTTTTATAGCTAGACTATACCTTGACAACCCCTGCTGGCCATCTGCCGGAAGCCATCTGGACAAATGCACTCATAAGATCCATCAGTATTCATGCAGTTTCCTCCAAGGCAAATATCACTGTCTTGGAAACATTCATTAACATCTGAAATCAAACCATTGCTAAATATTAGACACTTCCAAAACTGAATAAATTCTTAAAGGCAGCACATTTAATATGCATATATTGATTTGAAGTAAGTGCTTATCCTTACTACATTTAAAGAAATATAATCATTTCATTTTATTAACTATGGTAGCATGATCCTTTACATTTCCTCCCATGATATTCGTATCTCAGAAATTTCTTTAATATTTCTATCGTCTTAAACCTTGAGTCTGTGTATTGTTCATTCTTAGCAAGAATGCAAAGTATTGAGAAGACAATGAGACACTTTGCAAGAGACTTTTACGTAAATTTCTCCCCTACTTCCATATTTATTGTAATGTTACCATATTACAGGTAAGTACATATTTTCACACATACAAGTGCCCGAATAAACCACAAACCTTATTTTTGGAAGGCAGAATGTACACAAAAAAAGATTTATCCAGAGTCATGGCACACAGCAAGTCCTCCTGGGAACAGACTGCATCTAGGAAGTGTGGCATCAGGAACTTCCTGGTGTGGCAAACTATCTTCTGTGAGACCACACTTCCTGGATACTCTGCTTCCCCAGGAGGACTTACTCTGTCACACAAGGTTAAGCTCTAAGCCCTTCCAAAGGGCAGCAGCAAGACTGTTACCTCTTTACTGTAAGCAGTCCTTTATATAAGTTCCTAGAAATAAAGTACAACCTAGAAATAAATACAACCTACACCCCTAGAAATACAGTGTTTTTTCCATATCACAAGCCTAATCAAGAGGCTCACTTGGTGCTTTAGGCATAAGCTGTAGCAGGGGCAGGCATGTGGGGGTCCCAATTGTCATGGTGCCCTGTGACCAGTGGGGTCCCCCAAGGCTCTGTCCTCGGGCCTACACTATTCAACATCTTCATTAATGATGTGGACATTGGAGTCAGAAGCGGACTGGCCAAGTTCGCCGATGACACCAAAATTTGGAGCAAAGCATCCATGCCTGAAGACAGAAGGGCGATCCAGGGTGACCCAGAGAGGCTCAGCAAATGGGCGGACGAGAACCTGATGGTGTTTAATGCTGAAAAATGCAAGGTTCTCCACCTTGGGAGGAAAAACCTACAGCATCCTTATAGGCTCGGCAGTGCTACTCTGGCTAGCACTACAGAAGAAAGAGACTTAGGGGTCATCATTAACCACAAGATGAACATGAGCCTGCAATGTGATGCTGCAGCTAGTAAAGTGACCAAAATGCTGGCTTGCATCCATAGATGCTTCTCAAGCAAATCCTGGGACGTCATTCTCCCCTTGTACTCGGCCTTTGTGAGGCTGCAGCTGGAGTACTGCATCCAGTTTTGGGCTCCACAATTCAAAAAGGATGGGGAGAAGCTTGAGAGAATCCAGAGAAGAGCCACACACATGAACAGAGGTCAGGAAAATAGACCTTACAACAACAGGCTGAGAGCCATGGGGCTCTTTAGCCTGGAAAAGCACAGGCTCAGGGGTGATCTGGTGGCCACCTATAAGTTTATTGGGGTGTTCACCAGTATCTGGGGGAACATTTGTTCACCAGAGCACTCCAAGGGATGATGAGGTTGAACGGTCATAAACTACTGCAAGACTGTTTCAGGCTGGACATAAGGAAGAATTTCTTTACTGTCCAAGCCCCCAAGGTCTGAAATAGCCTGCCATTGGAGGTGGTTTAAGCACCTACATTGAACACCTTCAGGAGCAAATTGGATGCTTATCTTGCTGGGATCCTATGACCCCAGCTGACTTCCTGCCTTTTGGGCAGGGGGCTGGACTTGATGATCTTCTGAGGTCTCTTCTAGCCCTAATGTCTATGAAATCTATGCCCCCACACACAGCTACACCCCCTCACAAATCCTCCACACCCCACCATACACACACTTACCACCTCCCTACCACACACACCCCCCCTCACCCTACTACACACCCACCCACACCCACTCACCCTAGCATACATACACTCACCCCACCATACACCTCCCACCCCCATCCACCCCTCACCATACACACACAATATAAAAGAGTAAGACTTTATTTTTGAGTTATTATACAACCCTTTTATATGCAGTACACAAAAACAAACCATGATGAATATTCTTTGTAATAAAACTTAAGATGTATTATAGCAGGTGTTTGACTTTTAGTATACAATTTGGTTTTTTTCTGGTCCTAAGATGGCAACCCCCTCCCGCTCCTAAAAGGAGTATGGGGTGGGGAGCAAGGGTAGGGATTTCGGGTGGCAAATGTCAGGGGTCAGGGGATGGGACTTTCAGTCCCAACATGGTGACCACGGGGTAGGGCAACTGTTAAGGGGTGGGGCTACCCAAGCGGCCTTCAAGAGCTCACCAAAGCTTGTTAAGTGGCCCTGCAGTCTAAATAATTGCCCATTCCTGAGCTATAATGATCAGACAATAGCTATGGCTGTGAGAAATTTAATCCAGGACTTCACCCCTTCAGTTTGCTGAGCAGACACAAGCAGAAGCCATTCTGGCACCTGCATGGCATGCACAGTTTCTCCAAGCATGCTGCTTTTCCAGCAAAGAAAACAGCCTCTCCATTTAAAACACACACCAATTCTGGGGGCTAATTATGGGGTAAAAGATGCATGTTGTATGTGAGAAAATGCAATACATTAATGTAGGAACCTCAACTCAATGTATTTTTAGAATACAGAAGCACAATGTAAAAGTCAATTAAATCAGATTTCCTATGGTATGCCAACAATTGTAGTTCCCTGACATGCAAACAAGATACTGTAACTGTAATAACATGGTGCAGTCTTACTTAAAGTTGTTTTTATAAATGGATTGTGTATATGTTATGACATCTGCATTTAAGTGAATATATGAGATGTTATCCTCAGTGCATAAATGTTAAGAACTATGCTGCCTTACCTCTTTTTGCATATTGTGCTGCATGTATGCTATAGTGCTAATTTAAGTTTTTTCTGAATCTGTGTATGTTTTGCAACTATTTTGAAATGGGTGTGAGTGGGTGTGGAGGGATGTGGGTCAGTGTGTGGGTATGTGTGGGGCGACTGTGGATGTGGGGGCTGCTTAGGAGGGGTGGGTCCCTTGCCCCTACTGGGCAGAGGCCCTCCCCCCAGCACACAAACTACCCTGCCTGCAGGGTCCCAGTCCCTCCCAGGGGCTACAGCTCCCCCCTAGCCCCCTCCCCCACTGGTGTCTAGCCCCCTGCTCATTCCCCTGCTTGTCTCCACCCTTGGGAGGCTGGAGATGAGCAGGAGAATAAGCGGGAATCTTAAGACAAGCTCCTGGAGATGAGCTGGAGACATTCCCCTGTTGTCTCCAGAGGCTGGAGACAAGCAGGAGGTTGGAGATGAGCAGGTCAGTGATGGAGATAATTCAGGGATTCCCCAGTGGTCTCCAGGGTCCTGATTGCTCCCCCACCTGGCTTCAGCCTCCTGCACTGCTCGCAGCTCACTAGCAGCAGCAGAGGCAGTAGGGGCTGCTTGGGGCCTCATGGCACAGCCTTCCCTCCACATGACACGGGGCAGAGAGGCTAGGTCCTAGCTGCCTGGCACCTGCGCTGCCACTGCTGCATTTTGAGGGTGTGGCCAGGCTTGGCAGTGCACCACACATTGTCTGGAAGCTCAGGGGTGCTGCAGCTGTCACCCAGGGCTCAGCGCTGCTCAACCTGAGTGGCTCAAGCTCTGAGACAGCATGCGACACCCTGCCAAGCCAGGCCATACCCGCACGATGCAGCAGCAGGGGTACCAGGCAGCTGGGGCTGAACTCTGCTGCCCCCTGTGCCGGGGGGCTGTAACATGAAGCCCTGAGTGGCCCTGACCGCTGCTGCTACTGCCAGTGAGTGGGGAGGGAAGGGGGTAGAGTGAGCAGGGAGCTAGAGGAATGAACTGGGGTGGGGAGAATGAACGGAAGGCTGGGGGAAGGCTGGGGGAATGAATGGGGAGCTGGGAAATGAACAAGGGTGGGGGGAACAAATGGGGAGTTGGGGAAATGAATGGGGGCTGGGGCCAGGCAGGGCCTCCCCCATGGACCCCTCCCCACTCCTCCAGTTCCCCAACCCCCTACTTACTTGGCAAGCTGGGTCCAGGTCCCTGCAGCTTGCACCACTGACTGCCCCACTCAGGCAGGCAGCGTGCTTCAGCACCAGGGCAAGGGTCAGTCATAGAGATGCTCTGGCTGGCTACCAGAGCATCTCTGTGGAGGACCGAGACTCTGATTGCCTCATCCCGCTTTTTTCCCCTGGGGTATTTCTTGACCCCTGGATATCCAGGGGTCTAATTTTGCCCTTGCACTGCAAATTTGCAGTGTGGGGAGCATTTTTTTGTTCCTGCTCATGCCTCTTGCAGCATCTCAAAGGTCTGAGATGCTGCAAGAGGCACATGTACGCTTGTCTGGATGCGCCCAAGGGTGTTACACTGATTTATACTAGTGTCCTACTCCAAAGCCCATCAAAGTCAATAGCAAAAAAATTCCATTTATTTCATCCAAAGTGCCTTCCTTCCACTGATTTCAAATGGCTTTAGAGAAGATCCAGCTGAGGATCTGATTCTCAATGGCTAGATGAATAATATTAACATAACAGTAGCAACTGAAATGATACACTGTGACAAGTGAAGAAGTAATAAGACAGGGATTTTGTAACAGTAATATAACAAGTAATCCAGGTGGCAGAAAATGGATACTAAACAAAATGCTTTATTTCACTACTCCAGGGGATGCCATTGATCAGTTGATGATTTTTCCTACAACTAGAGAGGCACAAACAGAAAACATAAGAAAACAAAGTCTAGAAAAGTTTTCTCTATGCACACTTTGTTCTGCCACCTAAATCCAATGAGTCTGGAGAGAAACAAGGTCTTCTCTGGAAAATAAACATTTTTTCTAATGCTTTATAATTATTGTGCCTTTTACGCCTGATTTTCTATCTGACTAAAATAATATCTAATTTTTTTCATTTGGGAATGAATCCAAGAAAAAACACCGAAGACCCCTTCTGAACTTGTCTTCAGAAAGCCTGGCCTGGATGAACACGAGGGAGAAGTGGTCACTAAAATTTAATTTCTTTTCTTTTTCTTGTTTTTTTTTAAGAGACAGCTTTCTTAAATAAAAGAATGTCCCTATTTTGAATTACTGCTCATGAAATGATGTGACCTTTTGATAACGTGTATTTTTTAATGTATTTTCAACTGAAAAAAAATGGTGGCTTATTTACATGGCAATTAACTTTGACTGGGAGCATTAGAAAAAAAATTAACGACTCCCTTGTGCTGAATAAGAGCCAAGCCCCACAACAAGAAAATGCTTTCTGCCAAGTTCATTCAAAGTCAAAATTTATTATTTCTAACATACTACACAAGCTTCCCTCCCTCTGTTGTAACTGTTTGTTGTTCCAATGATTACTGTGCAAAAACTCAAATCAAAGAGGTTACTTAGCTACACCATAACTGATGTTCTTTGAGATGTTTTGGGGATGTTTAATCTCTGCAAATATTCCATGGTAAGTGGGTGCATATACTGTGCCTTTGAGCACCAAGGTCTGTCACTGGCAGGCTCCATTTGGGTGGAGCTTAAGTATTTCATGCCCTTGCCCTGGGAATCAAAATCGTAAAAAGGCACAGCTTGCCCTACTACTCCTTCCTTCTTTTGTCAACCAAATGGTCCATGGTGTAAGGCAGTAGTTCTCAACATTTTTAGACTCAACACACTCCCTGGAAAAGGCCAACTCAATTTTCACCTGTTTTTTGATT
The DNA here is from genome assembly GCF_052110815.1 of Crocodylus siamensis. Classification (NCBI taxonomy): domain Eukaryota; kingdom Metazoa; phylum Chordata; order Crocodylia; family Crocodylidae; genus Crocodylus; species Crocodylus siamensis. Next base: position 152,607,567 of record NC_143395.1, on the reverse strand, counting down.
ACAGAAAAATAATATAGCAATTCCTCTGTTGCAAAGAATTCAGAAAGACTGTTTTTAACATTAAAGATGCCAATGAAAAATCTCTGTTTATCTTGTGAATCATGTTTGTACACCTAACAGTGCTAATATTGTGTGGCACCCTACAGCTCCCTCAAAATGATTTCACAGCATCCCGGGGTGCTCTGGCACCATGGTTGAAAATCACTGGTGTAAGGACTCCGAAGCAATGAGGACAAAGGGTATGGCATGGCTTATGTATACAGACTACAAATATAGTTTCATAGTTGGTAGGGTCAGAAGGGACCTGAGCAGATCATCAAGTCCAACCCCCTGCCATGGGCAGGGAAGGATGCTGGGGTCAAATGACCCCAGCTAGGTGATTATCTAGCCTCCTTTTGAAGACCCCAGGCTAGGAGTGAGCACCACTTCTCTTGGAAGTTGGCTCCAGCTCCTAGCTGCCCTGACTGTGAAGTAGCGCCTCCTGATGTCTAGTCTAAATCTACCCTCTGCCAGCTTGTGACCATTATTCCTAGCACTACCAGGAGAAACTCAGGGAAACTCCCATTCCCTGCTGGTCCCTCCTGGTAAGTTTATAGTCGGCCACTGGATCCTCTCTCAGCCTTCTCTTGTGAAGGCTGAACAGGTTCAGGTCCCATAGCCTCTCCTTGTAGGGCCTGCCCTGCTGCCTTCTGACCATGCGAGTGGCCCTCCTCTGGACCCTCTCCATGCTGTCCACATCCCTTCTGAAGTGCGGCACCCAGAACTGAATGCGGTACTCCACCTGCGGCCTGACCAGTGCCACATAGAGGGGGAGGATCACCTCCTTGGACCTGCCTGTGATGCATCTGTGGATGACAAGGTCAAAGAACACAAGTTACTGCATACACGAAGTTTTTTTCTTGGAGTGATTGTGTGTGTGTGTGTGCATGTGTGCGTATCCCACTTTTGGTGATTCTCATGCTGTAGCTTTCTTTAGATAGATGTGGTTGAAAGGTATCTAGGTAAAGAGTAAATGTAGTACAGTTCTGCCAAATTTTGCATATTTATTGTGCTTTGAGAAGGCGCGAGCAAGTTACTGACTTACAAATACTCTGAATCACTACATTTCTTAAAGAAGCTAAGTAGAGCAAGCCCTTGTTGAATGAATTAACACCTTTCCTGGAGGAGATCTGTCAGACAGCTGGTAACTGTCTGATATACTGTGACATCCACTGGATATTCTCTGAGTTGATATACCTTTGATCAAAGGTGAACCTTTGATCCTCAACATATACTAGAAAAAATCTGAGAGACTTTCTGAAACGTCTATCAATAACAGAAGAGCTTTGTTTACAGTCAAGGTATGTAATCATTTTTTGCTTTCCTGGTGTGAGAGTCTGGAAAAAAAATACTCAATAGATTCATTATATGAATCTCTAATACTCTGTCAGAGAGAGGTCAATGTATAATAGAGATAACATGAAACAAGGTCTAAAACAGCTTAAGGGCTACTCAGTCTGACCTAATGTACAAGAGATAGTCCAAGATGTCCTGACCTTTAAAGAGTAATGGAGGGACAGCATGCCGAAGTGATCAAGCACAATCTGCTTCACTTTCACTGACAACTAGATCTTGTGAAAACCTTTCTACTATTCATGAGAATCTTTTTACTTCCTGTGAATACACCTTCTCTGCAGAAGTCAACCACTAGGCTGTCTTAAGGTGGAGCCACAGTAGATCCAGATGCATAATGAGACCTTTACATTGTGAGGAAAGGATATGAACTCAGTGGTAAAGTACGGGAGCTTTTATGCAGTGGCTGTTCAGGTCTAGATACTACACACCTGTCTTGGTTAAAGTGGGGCTTGATTTTCTTATCCCTTTCAGAAGGAGAAAATGCAGAAACCCAGAGATCCCAGGGTGCGGGCAGAAATGACATTTGTTGCACAACTGCCCCCTTCAAATTGCTCTAAAGTCATGCCCAAATAAAAGAGCATGCCTGCAGAACTTTCCAATCGTGCAAGAGTTCAAATGAAGTGGTTCCTAAGAGAAGTGACTTAATTAATTTCTGTCTGTTCCAGCTGCAGCACAGTAACCTTCAGCTGCTATCTCTGGATGGGAGGGAGAAAAGGCAGGGGAGGGAGGTCCCTTCTGAGGTTCTCTCAACTCCGCTGGAGTGGGTGAGCCAGTGGATAGGAGCCCCACACCCTGGGTGGGCTCCAATCTACCCACCCTTCCACTTCAGCGAGGCTGAGAAAGGACCTTCCTCCCCGGCCTTATACACCCTCCCATCCAGAGACAGCAATGGAGCTGGTGGGGTGGGGACAGAGACGGGTGAAGATGCAGTCTCTCTCCACAGATTGGCTCCAAATTGGAGCTGATCCTCCACACTTCCGATCCAACAGATAACATTGGTTGGATCATGGCATTTCTATGAATTGCTATGAGTTAGACCCAGGAGCTGCACTTTTGTCTGCATCCTTAGATTGTCCATGTGAGGCTCAAAGCTTAACTTGGAGAGGTCCACTACCAGCATTATAATCATAGATGGTGGAGAAGTTAGTCTAAGCTAAGGAGAGTAAACAAGCTTGCAAGTGGATAGATGTTCAGCACATGCCTGCAGTGGCTCAAGCCAGAAGCCAAGGGGTGCTAGAGCAACCCTTCTTGCCACGGGGAAGCTGAGATGATGAGGGGGGCATGGCCAGGCCCTTGCAGGCCTACCCAGCAGCTCCCTGACAGCTGGAAGGAATCCTAGCACACGGGGCTGCCAGGCCCCAGAGGGGAACTCTTCCCCTTCCTCCCTTTCCCCCACTGCCGCAGGGCAGGAGGGGAGCTCTTTTTGGTGCTGGGGGGCTCTTCTCCCTCCTACACCCCCCACCTTCCCTCAGACCCTACCCAGCTGATCTCCACACTCCTGCTGCCCCTGTGTGGGGAGGAGGAAGAGGGGGAAGCGCCCCCCCAGCATGGAACAGAGCCTCCCCTTGCCCCCTCTCTGGGGTTGGGGAGCAACACATGGAGCCCCCACTCCCAGCCTCACAGGAGTTGTGGGGGGGAAAGAGGAGGAAGAGTCCCCATCTAGCGCCTCACAGAGTCCCCCTCCTCACCCTGGGAGAAGGAGAAGGAGGAAGAGTCCCCCCACAACATGGAACAGAGGCCCCCTTTGCACCCTGAGGGACAACCAACCCAGTATGTCCCCACTAAGGTGAAGGGGGCAGAGAGAAGGGTTTTCTCACTCCGTACCTTCCCTGCAGCTGGGGTCTGCCAGCTCCAGGGGCCACCGCTGCATCCTCCTCCCCTGGCAAACAGGCAGACCTCTGCTGTGGTGAGGGGGGAGGAAAAGGAGGGAAGAATTAACCCCCTTCCTGCCATGCTGGCCAGTGTCTCTGCTAGGGCCCATCCCTGCTCCGGCTAGAGAGCAGAGGGGTAGGGTCAGCTCTGCAGCTGGAGCAAGAGCCCCGCCCAGCCCAGAAAGCATGCTGGGATGCCGGGGGGTGTCTTCTTTATCTTAAACCAGCAAGGGGTCTGGGACAGACATTGCAGAAACCGATATGAGCCAAATCAGTTAAATCTGATACTACATTCAACCAGGTTTATCTCAAACCAGTTTTGGCCATTTTGAAACTGGTTTATGTGGACTGAATGTTTGTTCTGTTACAGGTTTATAACAGTTTCTGATCACTTACACCAGTTTATGTGTCATGCCTGTTCCTAGCCTAAAAGTCAGGTCCATCCCGCTGTCTCCTTGTCCAGACCCTCTGTGTTCTTTCTTGCTGATTTGCTGGTTTTGACCCCTGGTTCTTTCCCTGGCACAGCCCCTGACACCCCCAGATTCTGGTTCTCTGCTTTTGATTCTGTCTCAAACTTCCACTATGGATTTTGGCTTCTGACCCCAATCAACCATCAGGTTATCCTGTCTTCAGCTTTGGCTTCTGACCCCAGCCTGTCTTGACTTTGCCTGTGGCTTCCAAATCCAGTTTTGATACCAGACCCTTCTGGACCTTCAGTTCCCTGGGGGTTGATCTGGACCTGTGCTTCAAGTGTCTAACTACTAGGATAGACCACCAGTGCCACAATAGATAACAGAATGCTTGCCTAGACGATAAACAGAGACTATGTTTCCCTGGAAGCAAATAAAAGTTTTACATATTGAGTAGCAAGACAAATTATGCCATGAAGCCCATCAGTCTGAGACAAGTTGTGATGTCATTGGGTGAGACAATAGTTCAATGTAGCATGAAATCAGTCAGGTGGCTGATAAGCCTTTGCTGTGGAGTCCAGTATAGCTCCCATAAGTTTTGTGTGGAAATTGAAACAGGTTACTTACTAGGAGGCCTAGATGATGTAATAGATAAAGGATGTTCTAGAAATTTTCATGAAGTTGCTGTGACCACCCGTAGGGCTCGAAAGGACCTCCAGAGGTCACCTAGGTCCAACCCCCTGTCTGAGGGAAGATCATTCCTATCCAAACTATCCCAGACAACCATAATATAAACCCTACATAAGACTATTCTCAACCCTGACACAGCATAGACCTAATACCCTAATCTGTCCCAGGTAAAACAAGGGAACAATGGCAGCCAATGTCCTGCTTCTATAAAAATGTTGTCAATATATGCTCAAGAGGTCCCAAGTAGAGGGCCACGCACCTGCTATAGAGGAAGGCAAAATCCCACATAGTCCATACCAATCTCACTGTGGGGTGAAATTCCTTCCTGACTGCATATATGGCAATCTGTCTGATGCTGAGCAAAGAACTAGCCAAGAACTTCTGGCTTTGCTCATAGCAAGCGAATCAGCACAGAAAAATGTAGCATAAAAAAGCAGGGGGAAGGGGGAAGAAGGAGCAACCAGCAAAACCCAGAAGTATGGGAAATAACCAGGGTAAAAAATAGGCATAGCTATGCCTAGATTATCCCTAACCAGTGGTTGTTCAACCTCTTCTTGAACACCTTCAGTGATGGAGAGTCGACAGCTTCCCTCGGCAGTCTACTCCATTGCCTTACTATTCTTACAGTGAAGAAGTTTTTCTGGATAGCTAATCTAAACTTACTTTGCTGTGACTTCAAGCCAGTGGTCCACATCCTCCTCTCTGCAGCAAGAGAGAAAAGGTGCTTTCCCTCTTCTTACGGCCACCCTTCAAGTATTTGAAGACTGCTATCATGTCCCCTCTAAAGTATCTTTCTTACAAGCTGAACATGTCTAGCTACATCAGCCTTTCCTCATGTGACTAGCCTTCCAAGCCCTTGATCAGCTTTGCTGCTTGCCTCTGGACCCTCTCTAGCTTCTCCATGTCTTTTTTAAAATGTGGAACCCAGAACTGCATACAGTACTTCAACTGCATACAGTACTCCAGATGAGGCCTAACCAGCAACTGCAGGTTTGATGTTGAGTACAACTTTGTGTCAGAGATGAAAATGCTAAGACTTTTTTGAAATAGAAACAGGTCTTAATGAGTTCTGGACAGCTGGCAGCAGGCTTGAACTCCCACAAAAATTAGGAGGCATACTTAAATTGGCTTCAGGGGGCATAACTACACATGGGCATTTAATACACATTAGCCTAATTTAAGGTGCATTGGGCATGTGTCTATAAGTACCTTAATGTACCTTAAAAATGGCAATTTTAGGTTAATCCTCCCTAAATTTGATACCTACATAAAACAAATATCAAGTGTAGGCACAATTAGTTAAACAGCATAAACACACATGTAGACGCATAAATGAGCATTAATGGAGGGACCTTAGTGCTGGGTCTGCCTTGGCCCTAGGGGGTTGGCCAGAGCCCAGCCCCAGGGCTCCTGGCTGACTGCCTCTCTTTCTCCAGGGCTGGGCTGCTCTCTGGCAGCCCCTAGTTCCAGGCTATTAAAGCCTCCAGCCATTTTGTGCCTTGGGGCACACAGCACATGGAAACTGAGGGAGCCAGTTCTGCCTACAGGAGTCCACCAGGCCCTGTGTATCCCCCTGGATGGGAGAGCCCCAGGCAGCCTCTGTCAGTCCTGTTCCCTAGCAAGGACTGCTCCTTGGCCACAGGTGAGTGCTGCAAAGGGCTGCAGCCTACTGTGACCTTTCCCACACCTAAGATTCCCCCAGGCCTGTAGGACCTGCTCTCTATAGCAGCAGGGTCAGCACCTGCTGTTTGCTGCTCCTCACCCCCAGCTCTGTCTCTTTGCAGGCACTGTGGTGAAGCACCTCTGCCATGTGGCTCACAGTCCCCACCCTTGCCCCTGTCCTGGGTGCTGCTGGCACCCCTTCAGGGCTGGCATCAAAGGGACAGGCACGCAGGGGCCCAGAGAACCAGAGCAGGGAACATGTCCAGTACATCGTCCCCATCAAGCACTGTCCACATGTCCATACCCACGTCAAGCACCTGGGCCCCCAACTGGACCTGTGAGGAGATGTGTGACCTCATGGGGCACAGCTGACATCCAGAGGCAGTCTGCACATGGTGGGTGCTCAAACACCCACATTTATGAGGCCATATCTGGTGGGATGCATGCACAAGGCCACTCCCAGATGGTTGGGCAGTGCTGTGTGAAGGCCAAGGTCCTGCAGGCACAGTGGGTGACCATGACCAAGTTCAATCATTGGTTTGGTTGTGCCCAGAAGACCATGCCCTTCATGTGGGAGCTGACCTGAATTTTGGTGCCCCAGAAGACAGGCCACACCCCAGCAAGTGCCACCATTAAAGTTGACCTGCCCTCACCCACACCCCAGTCTGACATCTCTGGTGACATGTCACTGAAGGAGGGGAACTTGCACCTTCAGCACCCCACTCTGCCCACCTCCCTGACTGCTGCATCCACTGGCAGCTTGGGGAACTCTGCCCAGTGGCTGCATCACACCCTTGGCCAAGCCCTGCACCCTGCAATGAGGAGCAGCTAGCTATGCCACCACTGGCCACTAGCTTCTCCTCAGAGGAGGGCCCCTGGCCAGGTGTGGCCTGCTGCACACCACAGGCCATGGACACAGGGCACAGCCAGATGCTGTCGCTGATGGGGAGTCCTACACTGAGCTGCCAGCCTGGCCATCCCTGGACATGTGTTAAGTCCTGCACTGGGGGAGAGCCCTCCCAGTCCCTGGCCCTGGTCTATTCCCTGTCCAAACAGCCTGCACTCCCTGATTCCAGGTTCCCCACCCCACAGCACGCAGAGAAGCAGGACACAGTTCCAAACTTTATTAAGCAGCCCATGTCCCCACAGCTGGGTGGGCACAGGCCTCACACACCGAGGAAGGTGTTGATGCTTGTGGCAATGTCCTTCTCTGCAGTGGGGGGCAGGTACATGCAGCACTGCAACAGGTTGCCCTCCAGGCAGCAGCGGAAGTTGCAGGGTAGCCTGGGTTTGCCTCTCACACTGTTGTAGCTCAGAGATCCAAAACAGGAGCACAGGTGTGCCTGAGGCACCAGCAGGAGCAGCAGCAGTGGGGCTTGGGCACCCCTCTGCTTGCATCAACAGTTCATTGTTCCCCGCCTGGGACACATGCAGCAGGGACATGCTCGGGGCACAGCGGTCGTGTGAGGGGGAGATGGCCCCATGACATCTCCCCAGACAGGCCCAAAGTAGGGAGGGCAGGGGTAGGGCCAGCCCCTTGCCCCAAGGAGCCCCATGCATCCCAAACCAGGCACTGTTGGCTGGGCAGCAGCATGGCTGGTAAGGGGGGGGGGGGGGAGCTCGGTCTGGCAGCCCCTAGTTCCTGGGAAGGGGGCAGAGGAGGAAGGCTGCCTACAGCCAGCACCTCTTGCCTCTGCAGGTCCAATATCTGGACATGGTGGAGAGATTGCAGGGCCCTCTGGGAGTGCCACATCAGGGTCACTGCTACCCACTGCTAGAGCTGCAACACACCAGGGACTGGATGCTCCTGCTTCAGCAGCTGGAGGCAGTGGAAGAGAACTTGGCTGTGTGGCAGCAGGTGTGGGAGGCATGGGAGCTGGCCTGGTGTGGGGGGAAGATGTCACCCGGGAGATCACCCAGGGGAGGCATGGGACGAGGCACAGTGGGAGCACTGGGCCGGCTGGAGGCCCTGGAGCAGTGCTGTGTAGAGTGGCTCCAGTAGCAACTGACCAGCCAGGGCCGGCCAGTGGAGGCTACATACAGGCGTCTGTGGGGCTGTGGCAGAGAAGGATGAGGCAGGCTTGGCCACCACCTTCTCCTTGCTGCCATGCTCGCAGCAGTGATCATGGTGCTGCTCACAGGAGCAGCTGCTGCTGTTGCAGTGCTCCCGCCACACCTGGGTAACGTGCTCCACCTCCCCACGCGGCTTCCACCACCAGCCCTGTTCCTGCAGTTTCCGTCACAGGTGCCATGACCACTGCAGCCACTGTTCCTGGCTGCCACAGGTGCCTCAGCCTTCTGTGGGGATGGTGCTGACCACAAGCAGCCATGGGGCAAGTGGTACTTGGGCTCATGACAGGGGTGCGGTGGTGGCACTGTGAGCATGGTGACAAGAAGAAGGTGGCAACAGCCAAACCCTTCTCATCCTCCTCTTCCACTGTGGCCATCACAACCACACTGGCAGCTCCAAGGTGTGCCACAAGAGTCACTCTGACTCACTGCTGTGGTGGTGGCTGCACCACTGCCATACCCCTGCTGTGAGCCCAAGCACTGTGGCTGCTTGCACTCAGCGCTGTTCCCACAGGAGGCTGAGATGCCCATGGTGGCCAGGAACAGCAGTGACAGTGATTGCAGGATGGGATGTGGGGCCAGCAGTGGCAGCTGTGTGGGGAGATGGAGCACAGCAGCCAGGCACAGTCCTCTGATAGGAGCCAGGGGCAGATAAATATTAGTTTTCTAAATTTTTTAGGGGCCCCGTAGGCCAGATACAATGACTTGGCAGGCTGCATCCAGCCTGCAGGCCGTATTTTGCCCACCCCTGATTTAAATGCATGCCCATATTACCCCTGGGCATCTTAACTTGTTTGTCCTTTTCCATGTAACAGAAGTATTACTTGAATCTGTTAGCTGGTACCTGGTATTCTTTTTCTGCACACTTTGAAGTTGATGTAAGTGTTGCTGGTGTTTCCCATAAGACTTTGGCAAGGTCCAGTAACCCTTAAGTGATCAGAATTGCCAAATAGTCTATTACCAGGGTATAGGTAATATATTGAGGATTTTATGAGGTTTTTAATGTATTACTTTGGTAGAGATCTCAGAATTGCTGCCATTCTCCTACTTAAATTGGTAAGATTTTGTGACCTTTAGAAGTTGAAAAAGTCTGATTTGATACCATAGCCTCATCTGAAGACAATAAAAAGTTGACTGGGATAGGGTCCCCTCTGGGGAGGATTCTTGTTCCTGTCACTAAAGAGGTGAAGATTCCCTCTTAGAATGCTGCAGGGATAGTAACCTAGGCCTAGAATACAATGGTGAATCACATCTTCTGCAACAGTGATATCCTCAGAGCATTCAGAAGTTTCATGTACACTGGAAACTGTACAGTTCCAGTGGTTACAGGGAAGCCAAACCTCAGAGTCGGATGAATGATTTTTTGTTCTATCATTCTTTGGAGATCAGAGCCTGGGTCACGTGAAAACTTTCCTGCTCTGGGAAGACTCTGGTCCTCTTTACGCCTGTCTCAACTCTGAAGCGTGTGACATTGGGAGACGGTATCTTAAAATGCTCTTTTATCCCAGGAACAAGGAACCCAAGAGCCAGTATCACTCAAGCATGGGAAGAGCCTCTTTGGGTCAGCTCCTGAAAATTTCCTTGAAATGATGCTCACATAAGAATGTTGTCAAGCAATGAAAAATAAGCAAGGATGAGGAATACCCCCAAGATAATGACAGTATCAGTTTTGTAATAAAAGGCCTGCAGTCTTCCAATGTGAGATACTCCTAAGAGATATGACAACTGTTTCTTACTGTACAGTACTTCCTCTAGCATGCATTGTGCATTTCTCATGAATTTTGTTTTCCAAGACTGGTATGTAGAGTGCACCTCTGAGACAGTGAAGGATGCTAAGCTCCACTCCAGGAGAATGTTCTCTGGATCTGATCTAGGCCACATGCTTTCCCCTGGCAATGCTATTCAAGTTTGAGATTGTGGTGGTTGGCTACAGGCCCCCACACCAGGTGCAGAAGAAGCTGTAAACCCAGGAGACCCCCACATAAACAATATGTGCTGTCAGTAGCTTTTGTGGCCCATGGATAAAAATAGTTGTGTGTGCTAAAATATGAGTAAAGAGGAGATGATCTTATTAAAAAGAGTTGTTATTTATTACCAACAAAAATCAAATTATTCTCTCACTCTTCCTATTGTAAACATAAGGGTAGGTTTTTTATACATATAGAGATAACTAGGACTATGTGAAAGAGTATTCATGAGACTGTGAATTCATGAGCTGTACTGATGGAGACCATTAATGGGCCATCAAAGAATGGAGAAGAGCAGGAAAAATAAACCTCCCTCATCCTAAAAAATGGAATAAAAATAGCCCAGGTCTCAGTGGAAAATTCTCAGTGGTAAACCACATTCTTACCTTCACACTGGTCTCCCGTAGATGATAGTGTGTAACCTTGTTTGCAAATACACCTGAAAGACCCATCTGTGTTTCTGCAATGCCCATTTGTGCACAGAGCTGTTTGCTGACATTCATTTATATCTACGAAGGAGAAGAAAATGTGTTATCTAAAGAAAATGGTAGTGCTACACTTCTGGAAATACTGGCATCACCACCTTTCTATCAGGGGGCGGTTTTCAGGCACACACTGCAAGATTGTTGCACTGCAACATTTTACATGAAGATCAGATTTTCTTATTTAAACAATTGCTCTATATCAGTATTAATCCAGGTCAAATATCTCTTTTTGTTTCCATAACTGTTGTTAATCCCTCAGTGCTTGGAGGGATTTCTTCACTTCCCACAGACTGGGGTCAGCCCAGGTCAGCAGATGTATTTGGATAGGAAACTCCAAATTTTCTAAGGAAAATTTGGAAGTGGTATTGCTGATTCAAAAGGCAGGTCATGTTCCAATGAGTCACTACTGAATAATCATCACAGATGAATATTTGGGAGAAATCTTTTGCTGGAGGTGTTGATTTTTTTAGGCTCTAACTAAATTAGGAAATATTAGTAAGTATTAATTAAGTGGTGTATGAAAATGTGTTAGCCTCTATTACGAACAGGCCTTAGCATCTTTTAAAATTCATTAGCTAGCTGTGGTCAGCCCTAGGAAGGATCAATATTGCTTTTGATTAAACAAAGATATGCCATTTCATAAATGCCAAAAGTAATCTGATATACATGTACAGGCCATTGGGAATGGATGTGGTAGATTCTCAGTCACTCACGGAGGATAAATTGGAACTCAGTGTCTTTCTAGGGATCTGTTGTAACTCAAACAGAAGCTATGGCTTGTGGCAGAAAAAATGAGGATTTTTTTTTCTGGCCAGAAGGGATCAGATTAAATGATCAGAATGGCCCCTTCTCACCTTAAAATATATGAAGCACAACTGATTTCAATAACCCTTCAAGGCTTCACCCATATGTATCACACTGCAAGATTGGGGCCTTATTTTAAAAGTGTGCATACAAAACTACATATTTCCATAAAAGCTCTGAGGAAGCAATCGATCTTTGCCATATACTTCCTCTAAAATGAGACTGTCACACTCCCTGGCTATAATTCCTAGGCTAGGAATAGAAGGTACACATAAACTGGTATAAACTATTAGAAATTGGTTCAAATCTGTAACACAACAAAAGTTTAATGCACACAATCCACTTTCAAAGTGGCTGAAACCAGTTTAAGATAAACCTAGACGGATGTAGTATCAAACTTAACTGATTTAAGTTAAAACAGTTTATTGAACTTCTGTCCCAGATCCCATCCAGATTTAAGTTAACTCACAGTTCCTAAGTATCCCAGGATGCTTTGCAGCTCCCCTTAGAACCCTTCCCCCCGCAGGGTGGGCAGGCTAGGTTTAACAGAGCAGGGAGGCATATTCAAGTGCCCCTGGCTTCTGCCCTGAATCACTACAGACATGTGGCTGCATTTCCAGAATCAAAAGTGAAAGTCTGTTCACTTGCTTATTGGTTTAATTTACGCAGCTTAGACTAACGTACAGAGATTGAATTGATTCAGCCTCAGGCTTTTTGATGGTCTGTACTTAGCCCTAAAGCTTCTGATGCTAAGAATGGTGCACTTACATGGTTTTGATTTTCCCCTTTTTTCTAAGGAAATAAACTGAAAGTAACTAAATCAGAAATACTTACAACAATTTTAATATAGCAATATGAATGTATTGTTTACTGTTAATTAATGTAATAACTTCAGCTATCATGCATTTTATGAATAGGTCAGAGCTGGCTGGTAGCCTGCAGGCCCTGGTGGCTGCCTCTCCCACTGCCATATGGTGGAGCAGGCCCCAGGGGTCCTCATGCTGCCTGTGCAGTCTGTGTAGTGGGGACAAGTGAGTCATGCACTGCAGCCCATGTCGTATAGGGTGAAGGGGGCTTTGTGAAGCTGGCAAGGTGCTGAGGGCTGAAGCAAACATAGCCTGTATGGCAGAGAGTGCAGAGGGCATGTATTATTGCAACTTGTGTGCTGGGGACCCATATGAAGCTAGCTGAGCCCATGCAGCAGTAGGGATCTGGTGGGGGTTGCCCTCACAGCATGCAGCCCGTGTAGTATGCAGCCCCAGATCCACATGCAGGTACACCATGAGGCTCCTGGCCGTACCTAAGTTGGACAGCCTGGCACAGGTCACAGAACATACAGCCTACATAACACAGCCAAGTTAACAAAAAACCTTAACTCTTGTATTTTCTGGCTTGTTTGAAGTTTTTCCTTTGCAGGCTTAATGATGTACTTGAATTGTTTTTTAATTAAATGATATTTTGTAACATACTTTGGGTTACTGTTGCACAACAGTTTTGTGCTAGATGTACTATTGTGAGTTTTAGAAACATTCCTACCTTCACACTGATCCTCTGCTGCAGACAGTTTATAACCATAGTTACAAGTACATCTGAAAGATCCCTCAGTGTTTTCACAATGTCCATTTGTACAGTAACTGCCATACTGGCATTCATCTATATCTGTAAATATAAAATAAACATGGATATATAATAATGACTTAGTTCCTATCCACACTGGCTTTTCAGTCCAGTTTATGAACTGTATTAAAATTCTGTTTAAACAGGGTTCTAATATGATTTGGTTAGCCATTATGGGCTTGTCAAAATCCTAGCCCACGATCTATTCTAGACCATTATCTTTCCCAGTATGAAATAAGAATGGTTTGAGCTCTGAACTATATCATAGCCTAATCTGGTAGATAGTTTTTAAGTAGGACTGCAGCATAAGTTAGTAATGATCATATTATCTTCATTTACACTGGGCTTTTTGCACTTGACTTTCCTGCTGTCAGTGTAGACCAAACATTACCAAACAGTGGCATATTTTTGCCTGTATTCTATAGACCTACTCCTAGAAAAATCTGACAACGCTGTCAAAAATATTGGCAACTGACTGACATCACCCGTGTAAACATTAGCACTCCTTGACTGCTATTGTGAAGAATATACAGGAAAAATGTCTAGAGTAGACACATGGCCCTAGAGTAGACACAGCTCATACTGGCTTCTTTGTATTAGAAATGTATTTAGTTGACACTGTTTCATGTTTCTTCCAGTTGAAGTCCTCGTAATCTAAGTTTGAAATTGCTCTGTTATTACATGCTGTTTTTAAGGTACACCCACATTTATGACTGCCTTCTCCAAAAAGACCTAAAGGAGTAAGGCACCTGACTCAGTAGAATTTGTGTCCCTCACTCATTTAGGTTCCTTTGAAAGTCCCAGCTTACAAGGATAACAAAAACACCCAATGGCAAAATATTAATGATCTAAAAGAGAAGGTTGGTAAGGGAAATGATAGGACCTATGTCAGGGTAAAAGCCAACCCTCTCTGGGGGTTAAGAAATATTTTTTCCCAATTTAATAGACTTGTGCAACTCCAATGAAATCAGTATAGTTACCTCGAAGTCACTTCTCTGTATTTTTGCCTCAACCAATTCAAATGTCAAAGAAAATATCTAAAACATTATCCAGGTACTGTTACAGTCAGATGATTAGGTAAGAATAAATAGCTATGTAGTTTAATGTAAACATATCATGTTTATAAAGCACTTTGTATGCCAGAGTCCCACTGCATTTCAGAAATCAGTGTATGTATCTACATACATAGGTTCAAGTAAATCACTTCCTTCATAAATTAAATGAAATCAGTTTTCTAAATGTTCATCCAGAAGCTGATAGCTAGCTTCAAAAGACTAGTGGCACTGTACATTTTTGCAAAATACCACCATTTGCTATGAGCTCCACAAATAGTTGCCACTGGTCCTAACAAAAGAGGGTACTGAACAATAAAGGGTAAAAACACAAATAGGACAATAGGAAGTGTGAAAAAATTATTTCACAAAAACAATTTTAAATTGAACATTACTGACCTGTTGGGAAACTATTAGAGATGTACTTGCTAGAAATAATGATAATTTAGATGTGTTTATCAAAGTATTTTGTAAGCCAGTATCTGTATTATATTAAATAGCAGCCCAGTCACATTAAAGTATTAGCATCCTCATGTTTTTGCAACTGTTCAGTTTCCCTAGCAATGGTTTTCTCACATAAATATTACCAGTTCAAAATCTCTTCAAATCTTATATTATCCATTTCCACAACTAGATTTTCACAAAACATGAGAATTACAGCATAGATTTGATGTTAATTTGACTAGAGTCAGATAACATTTCTTCATTTCTTCCCTCTCTGAAACCAAAAACCATTTTGAAATCCACATAACTTCCATTTCTTTTTTAGAATAAAAGGAGGTTTTCTGGCCAGGATATCTCTGAATAAAAAAAATCAATGTATCAACATTTGGAATATAAATATAATAGACATACCATGGCATTGTCCATTCCAGCCTCTGAATCCATCCGTGCAAGGAACGCACTGATACGAGCCAGGAGCGTTAATGCACTGTGCATCTGGACAAGTACTTTCACTCAGGCATTCATCAATATCTTTAACAAAAGAAAATCAAAATCACCGTGCTGCAGGGCACTCAAAAACAAATCTCATCTGATGATGATGACTGCATTTATGTCATATTCCAGACCTATTCCCCTGAAATTATACCTGCTGCCTATGCACATGCTCCTTAGCATTCCAAACAGCATGCTGCACTATCACATGGATTAAGCTCCCGTGAGTTTAAAAATGGCTGCAGGGCACTTTATCTAAACCTTGTTTGGTCCTCATACATAATTAAATTAAAGCTATCAGGTGAATCACCTTAAGATTTTCTCCTAAGTTAGGGATTCACTGATAGCTACATGTCAAGCTTTTAGCACCAGTAGGATCTTGAGGCCTTGGTCCTGGATTTGTCACCCCATTCACCAGATATAGAAATCAAATCCAAAAATTAAGAAATGTTTTTTGATGTGCTCTTGAATGACTAAGGGCACTGTGAGTACTGAAAAGTAATCTTGGAATACAAGAGGGAAATATTAAAAATTCTCAATTTCTGAAATTTAAGTGAATCCCATCTGTTTTTCAATGCCACTAGTTAATCACCCAGCCAGGCTCAGCGGCTTATGGAAGCCCAATGTACCGGCACTGAAGGTCTAAACATACTGTGGGCTTCCCTAGCTAAAGGGGGATCTGCTTGGGGTTTGAGGGCAGTATTGGAGAGGGCATGTATAGTGTTGCTTCCCCAATCCTCTCACATGCATAACTAGCAAGCAGATGAGGTGTAGAAGGACTCTAAACCCAGGCTGAATAAGTGATAATCAAAGCTGGAGGGGAGGCTGGGTGGAAGGAGAGGGCATACGGATAGATAGAATGAGAGGTGGGGGCTAGCAATGCCTAAGAAGAGGGGGAAGGCTGGCTAGACCATTCTCTGAGACTTCAGAATCCATCCCACTCCATTCTGGGTGGGGTAGATGACAAGGGCATTTATACTGAGAACCCTGAACCCTTATTGACTGGTATTGCATCTCTCCAAATAACTTTCTTTCACATATAAAAGAACTTCACAGTGCCTACAAAACATGCAACCTACACGTGCTAGTACATACAAAATAAAATATGATAAAGTCAAGCACTCAAAAACTAGGAAATGCTAGAATTCAGGTTGCCTGTATTGCCTTCATCCACATTACATGAACACATACTAGTTTCTCTAATGGACCCTTACCTCATCCAGTGCACAGGACGCCCTGAATTCACTCAGCCTTTGGACCTGCATTAGTCACTTGTGCCATATCTCTATATATTACCATCAAATCTCTTTGTCTAGCTCCTGTCTTATGAATTTGAGGACTCTCTCCTTCTCTGTGTTATTGGGGAGCAGCATGGGGGGGGGGCACTGATAGCACAAGGAAATAGTCTCCTTGCTCCCAGGGCCAGTGCCACAGCAGTCCACAAAATCCTAGAGCAGCAAATGGAGGAAATGGCCTGTTCGGCCCCTGTAGTTCTGCATTAGAGTAAAAGCTAAACTGCATTTTTTCAAAGCCTTCTATTTAAGCCAAGTATGTGTAGTTTTTTTAATAAGAAAAGCAACATGCCCATCCATGACACAAAGCCCTCTCTTACACTGCCCTTCCAACTCCAAGACAGTTTTCTGAAACAGGGGTGGCCACAAGTAGCACACCTGTCCAAGTAGCACAGGCACTTGTGTGTGTTCCCCATGGCAAATCAGGAAGCACAGCAGCAGCAGATAGGATAGAAAGCAAAGCAGCAGATCGGGCAGGATGTATAGGGCAGGAAGCAGAAATCAGAGTAACGGATTGGGCAGCGGAAGGGGATCAGACTGGTACTTAGAGAGGGTGCAGGGCTAATTTGCTGTACACCTGTCAAAAAGATTGGCCCTCACTGTTCTAAACCATGAAATCACTAATGTGTCTCAATATAACAGCCATAAAAATTGCTTAACACAAGTAAAACATATTATTTTCCCAAAACTTGTTCTCACAAGTGACTTTACCCCATCTTCAGATTTTTCTAATGAGCCTGAAGTAAATATTCAAGTTGCAACAAGAGGGGGTTAGGTTGGATATTAGGAAAAACTTTTTCTGTAGGAGGACGGTGAAGCACTGGAACAGGTTACCTAGATAGGTGATGGAATCTCCATCCTTGGAGGTTTTTAAGGCCCAGGTCAACAAAGGCCTGGCTGGACTGACTTAGTTGGGATGGTCAGCTTTGAGCAGGTGGTTGGACTAGATCAGGGTTTGTCAACTGGGGGTACACGTACCCCCAAGGGTACTTGGGAAGGCCCTAGGGGGCATGCATGGGTGGGCAGGGACAGAGCACCGACACCTCCCAGGAGCAGGGCTGTGAAGCCACTGCCTGACCAGCCAGACATTGCGGGGCAGGGGGGAGTGGGAAGTTTACACGCAGCAGCCACTGCCACCCACCACTCTGTGTGCTGCTGCCATTCCACATCCAGCGGCACACCACCCTACCCTCATCCAGCTGCTGGGGGTATACTTATTAAAAAAAGTTAAAAACCCCCGGACTAAATGACCTCCTGAGGTCCCTTCCAATACTATTTTTTCTATGATATTCAGAATGGGGATTTTCAGTCCAAGTCACAGAATCATGGAGAAGCTAGGCTGGAAGGGACCTCCAGAAGTCATCTAGTCATATGACATGTAGCAGAAAGTGAGGGACAGTAAAGGCAACCAGTAAAGCCCAGAAGCATGGGAAATACCCAAGGTAGAACATTAGCATAGTTATGCCTAGATCTTCCCCAACCAGTGGCTGTTCAACCTCTTCTTGAACACCTCCGGTGATGGAGAGTTCATAAATTCCCTAGCCAGTTTATTCCACTGCCTCACTATTCTAATAGTGAAGAAGTTTTTCCAGACATCCAATATAAACCTACTTTGCAGTAACTTAAAGCCATTGGTCTGCAACCTCCTCTCTGCAGAAAGAGAGGAAAGGTGCTTTCCCTCGTCTTTATGGTAGCCCTTCAAGTATTTGAAGACTGCTATCATGTCCTTTCTTAAGCACCTTTTCTCCAAACTGAACATGCCTAGCTCCTTCAGTCTCTCCTCATATGACCTGCTTCCCAAGCCCTTTATCATACTTGCTGCCTGCCTCTGGACCCTCTCTAACTTCTTTTTCCATGTCCTTTTAAAAATGTGGAGCCCAAAATTACATACAGTACTCCAGATATTTATAGCCCTTCCCTGGTGGTCTAGTGGTTAGGCTTTGGCATGCTCACTGCCATTGCCTGGGTTCAATTCCTAGCCAGGGAAACCCTTCTTCTTTGCTCTTTGGACGGGGGGCTGGACTCAATGATCTTCTGAGGTCCCTTCCAGCCCAAATGTCTATGAAATCTATGAGATGAGGTCTAAGCAGTGCTGAGTAGAGGTACTATCACCTCCCATGTCTGGCACCTAATGCTTCTGTTGATGCAGCCTAAAACTGCATTTACCTTTTATGTGGCTACATTACACTGCAAGATTCCCTTTTCAATAGGGCTTCCAGCCAACCAGGTGTCACCCATTTTATATTTTTTTTTGATTACTCCTCCTGAGGTGCAGCACCTTATATTGTCCACATTAAACTTCATCCTGTTAGCTCTAGCCCAACTTTTCAAAATCTGTTAAGATCCTTCTGAATTGTGCTTACATCCTCCATGTTCACAATCCTACTGTTTTGTGTTGTTCGCAAACCCACTCAAGAATCTTTACATGCCACCATCCAAATTGTTAATAAACATGTTGAACAGTCCAGGACAGACCCCATGGGACTCCACTTGAAACCTCCTGCCATTCTGTCATGGAGCTGTTATTAATCACCCTTTGCTTGGATCTATTGAGCTAGTTATCTATCCAACTTGTAGTAGTTTTGTCCAGCTCCACATTTCTCTAATTTGTTATGAGACGGTCATGTACGACCTTGTCAAGAGCCTTGATGGAGTCCAGACACATTATATCTACAGCATTCCCTTCATCCACCCAAGTAATTACTTTGTCAAAGAAGGAAATAAGGTTCGTTTAACACTACTTGTTTTTCATAAATCCATGCTGGCTGTTTGATCAGCCTTTCCTCCTGCAGATGCTTACAAATGACTTTCCTTAGAACATGCTCCAGTAACATCTATGGTATTGAGGCAAGGCTTACCCATCTGTAGTTCTCCAGGCCCTCCTTTTTGCCTTTTTTAAAGAGGGCACTATGTTCACCCTTTTTCAGTCCTGTGGTACCTGGCCCATCTCCCACAACTTTGTGAAGACCATTGCCAAGGCCTTCAAGATCTCTTATGCCAGTTCCTTCGCTATCCTGGGATGAAGGCAATTCTGACTTGAATTCATTCAGACCCAACAAATGCTCTCTGACTGTCTCTTCTGTTATCTACTACCTCATTTTACCCCCTTAGCCAGATAATCCTTATTGGGTATCTGTCCATCTGTAGCTAAATCTTTTTTTGAAGACTGAGGCAAAGCAACTGTTGAGTAGAACTGTCTTCCCTGCATCTTCTGTTAGAAGTTCTCAAAGTCTGGCAAAATTCTGAAAAAACTGATGACAGGGTCATAAATGTTATGCAGCTTCAGCTGTAGGCCATATTAACCAGCTCCACTTTTAATAATGCTACCCCCTGAATTATGTGTTCAGCAAGAGTAATGTGTATGGGATTACAGTATCTTAGGATCACCTGACTGATATTGAACTGGCTTGCTCCATACGTGGATAAACACCTAATCCCCAAATAAGGCAGTTTTTGTCCTGGAAAAGCAACAACAAGCCAGCTACTCAGTCTAACTCAACATAGTGAGGACAGTTTTGAAAGAGGCCAAATCAGAGGAGCTGTGTTCATTGTCCTGACAGCCACCTACGATACAGTTAACCAGCGATGACTCCTCCACAAGACCCTGGAAATGACACATGATGTGTGGGTGTAATGAGGTGGTGAAGATGCTCTCTTAATGTTTAATTTCCTTGGCTTAATGGGATGGTGTGGGAGGATTTTTCCCATAAGCAAACTTTAAGTTTTCAATGGAACATTGATTTATGGGAATTATTTATGTGTGTGTGTATGTGTGTGTGTATGTGTGTGTGTGTGTGTTAAATAATGATGGGCTACAGTCCAGCTACTTAAAATAAGAAATCTGATGTGCTGGCACATTTTGATTTCTATTCATTTAAGTTCATTTAAGATTGATTCTTACTGGCAGCAAGTGTTTGTCAAGAGGTGGCAGTTATGACTAGGGAAAGCAACTGCGTGTCTAGGGTGGATAGCCTGAAAAAAATAATGGCAGAATAAAAGCAATGGATGGTCTGAACAGGAAAGGCTTTAGCAAACTCAGTAGGAGCAAATACATCTACAGCAGACTTCAGTTTCCATTATTATTACAAGAGTGTGTTAGCAACTTTTATGCAATGCGGAATAACTTGGAACAGAGCACAAATGAGGATATATTTAAAATGCAACCTCTGTCTGTGGCCCTAATTCACTATTAAATTAATGTTGAAACACTGGGGGGGAGGGGAATGAAAAGATTATGCCAAAAAGTAATAATACAAGTTTTTGAAGGTCAGATGTACTGGGACTTCTTGTTCTATTAAATGGCACTGTCTGCCAGCTCCATATTCCAAACAGGAAACATATTCCATTGTTCAGTGTTGCTTTTACACAATAGGAAAGCATAAAATGATGACCCTTGTTGTAGCTAGCACCTCTGTAAACAGCTAAGAAAGGAAGATACTAAAATACAAAGTTACCAGGACTCCAGACTAGAAGTTCAGTATCACCTTTCTTTTGAAAAGAAATAGTGCCAATAGCTTTAGGTTCCCTCTGTCATGGAGGAATGTTTTTGTAATGTCTCAGAGCTAATTAACAAATGAACAGGAATTTGATTTGAAGGTCCAGGAGTCAAATAATTGCAAATATTGGATGATTTTCAGAAACGTTTCTTGTAAATTGTTATATTGGGTAAGAAATCTGACTTTGCTGATCAAACTTCAGTTCTGGGTTTCTCAGACCTAAATGATAATTATTCCATCATAAGCTACATGTTAGCTTTATCTGTCATGTGTCCTTTTGAGCATTTTGACATTTTGAAGAAGGTTAAAGGAGCTGAAGGCCAAGTGAAATAAAGTCAAAACAGTATCTATAAGAGACAACACAATAGAAAGAACAAGACAGAAAGGACTACCCCAGTGAAGATAGACTAAGGGTGTGAGGCAAGAATGACAAATGACTGCAAGGAGAGGAAGAAATTCTATACTGAAATCTTCCATGTGTTTAAAAAAGGAAAAGAGACAGAGAAATGGGAACATAGTGAAAGATTCAGTGTCTGTTAGGTGGAGAAAGTATTAGGTCTAATAGGTAAAACTCCATATTGCGCATATGTTACTTAATAATTTAATCAAATAGCCACTAGTTAAATATAATCATGACCAAAATTTCTACACAAAAATACCTCTAATAAATAAAGTTGATCAGAGAAATTGGAAACATTAATATGGATACAACACCAAATATTAATACCAGTATAACAAGAGAAAATTCAATATTAATACACTGTGCTAAAATTTAAATAGTTTGGTTTGCTAAATTTCATTGCCATATTTTCCCCACTGTAAGGTCAAAACCTACCTTCACATTGACCTCTTCTATTCATTCGGTATCCACTGTCACAATATTCACATCTATACGAGCCAATAGTATTTATACAAAAGCCTTCTCCACAGGTGTGAGGTCTCAAGCATTCATTGAAATCTGGGAATGGGAGAAATCAAAAAGGAATTCATAGGCCTAAGTTAATCACAAAGTGGCCAAAGTACAAACTGTCTGCATTTTGTCCACACTATTTTCATAGATTTCATAGATGTTTGGGCTGGAAGGAACCCTGAAGATCATCAAGTCAACTTTTTTTAAGTTAAGGCAAGTTTGGATTTGCAAAATCTTTGATTGCTATCATATAAGCTCATAACTGCCATATAGGATTTGCTGATTATGACTCTTAGCCTTGTTTAAAGATATGACTGCAATGAATAAAAGCATCGCAATAGCAGTCACAGGTACCTATGCTTCTCAACTCAGAAACGGTTTTTCATAAAACAGTCATTTCTATCAGACTGTATGAAACTGTACTCTTGGATAGCTACCATTTTTGCAGGACTGAAAGTGCCATGAAAGCACCCGCTATTCATTGTTCAACAGCAATTAAAGCATTCACAGAGGACTGTCTAGTGTTGACAATGTTGAGAAATGAACCATAACAAAAACAAAAAGTTCATGTTAATCTGCAGCACCTTTAGTGTAGTAACTCAGAGTACACAAAGGACTTCAAGAACCAATGGCAGCTTTACTTAATAATTTAAGGCCCCTGGCAGATGTGCAGTTAAAGGTGTGATGGGATCTGGTGTGAGATCCTTACAGTCATACTTCCTGCCATGCCACACATGGATGGCAGGAGGCATGATTGTGTAATCGAGCATCAGATCCCATCCTGCTGTATTGCTAGTGATCTCCATAAATTGCACTAAAAGTACCTTCTGCAGAAGGATCTTTTAATATTTTTCATTTTGCTGCTTGTACCCTCCCTCACCTCTAATTGGTGGAGGGGACCTGTTGTCCAGGTCATTTGCTGCTGATTGCTGAGAAAGCAAAAACTGAGGCATATTTAAAACCTCTGCTAATCGGGCAGGGCCTGGGGAGGTGAGGCACAAGCAGTGAAATAAAAAAACTTTAAAGAATCCGCAGCAGGGGGCACTTCTGGAGAAATTTATGGAGATCCCTATTTATTGCTGGTGCAGGGGGAGCCTGAGATCCTGATTCTGGGATCCCCCTGCACTGGCAAGTATTAAGCTCCAATGGCTGGGAGCCTTGTCAGCTGATTGGGTTCCCATATCTATCACTGTGGCTGGGAGCTCCAGCTTGGCCACACATTCCATTAATAGCATGATAGGAACCAGCTGCAAAGTTATTACACAAAATGTGTGTAATAACTTTGCAGCTGGTTCCTATGGATACAAAAATGTACAAAATATGGTACAAAACATATGTAATAACTTTATGGCTTACTCTTTGTTTTATCATGCCATTAACTACATTAACATGTGGCCAGGTAACTACTTAAGATGTGATTAACTGGTTAATAATGTCTTAAGTGTAACGTGTACCAGGGGTCTAATGCAATCTTTTTCGAAGGCCAAGATAGAGACAACTGTATGGAGAAATTAACATTTCTCTTCTTCTACTTCTTTTAATTAAACATTATTTAAGATTACAAGCAGTAAAAGTAGAATTCAGCTGACATTATTAGAGAAATATGAAGTACAACTCTTATATTTGCATAATAAAAGAGCAGTATTTTAAAAAAGTTGAAGTTCCTCCTAAGACAAGGCTTTAACAAATGCAATATAATATGCTGTACATTAGGCCTCTGGCACACATTTATTTAATGGAACAATACAAGCTGAACCTCAATCCCAACAACCGTGCGATTTTGGGACTGGGGATCAGAACCCAATAGTTCCACTACTCCCTGCCAGTGCAGCTGGTACCCACACATGGGGCTGACAATCAGCTGACTGTTGGCCCCAACCCTGGACAGTACAAGGTCCAGTTCACTCTGCTGATTGTTGGCTCTGGCTCAGACAGCCCTGGGTACGAGATCTAAGGCTGTCAGGACTGGGGCTGACAATCAGCTGATTGCCAAAACCCTGCTGTATCTAACTCTGGTCAGGCTGCCTGATACATGGGAGCAGAGGCTAACAGCAGGGACTTTAAACCCCACAGCATTGCAGCCTGGGCCCCAGAATTGGCAATCAGCTGACTGTCAGCTCCCAGACACGTTAGTTCTAATGCGCCAGACAAACAATCATGAAAGTGTTCTACATTGTATGTGGAACATTTTTATGGCTTATTCCCCAGTTTATGACACCTTAAATTGGGTGCACATTTAGTGCCCTTTCTATTTATGTCACAATTAACACATTAATCCCAGCATAAATATAACATGTAAGGGGGGTGGTGGGAAAGCCTTAGAAACAGTGCGAGAAATTCTATTTTCAGTTAAATCCAGGGTAACTCTGGCCCTTGGAGTTCCCTTTAGCAAATTTGCTCGCAGCTGGTTGCTCCCTTACTATATCAAGTCCACATTTTTATCCTATTTTGTGGAAGGTAATGGGTGATTCATAGGCAGTGGGTACAGGCAGATATGGAGGGATATATGATCAAGGCAATGTATAAATTTATATGAACAGTGCTTTCACACTGTGAGACTTAAAGATGTCAAAAAGCGAAAACAGGGTAATGGATAATAGTGGAAACAGGATAGCTTCGTGAATTTGGGGCAGCTGCAAGGTCTGGGTCTGTTTTACAATTTTAATATTTTACCTTGCAGCCAGTTAGAAGTAAGGGGAGGGAAACATGACTTCATACCTTCATATCTACAGTGGCCAATAACTTTTAAAATAAGTTATATCTGGAACCTTATTTCTTAAGTGTGTCTGTTAGAAGTTATCAAGGATTTGAGGTTTTATCTTTTTCCTGTGAAATATCATAAGGAAAACAACATCGTGATCTCACAGGGTCAGATCTAACGTCACTCAAGCAGGCAAGAGTTTTTATTTTGGCTTTCAATAGGTCTGAGATAAAGCTCTTTACGATAGTTTTGAAATCAAAATTTTCTTTTTTATAAAGACCAGTAATTACCAATGCAGTCTGTTCCTTCTTCATTAGCCATGAACCCTGCTTGGCAAATACATAGGAAACTTCCTTCTGTATTTTCACAGCGTCCAAGGGAGCATAAATGAGGTGTATGAGTACACTCATTAATATCTGTTAAGAAATAAAAATATAAGAGAGAGCAGTAGGCAACAGTCAATCCTTCTGGATCACAATTTATGAATGAGAGGTCACCCAGACCTTCAACATATACAACTAAGCAAGGGAACGGAGCCTGCTTAGATCTTCCACCCCCACTTTAGACAGAATCCAAAGGCCAAACTGAGTCCAGACATTCAGTACTTCAATGGCTGTAGTTATGTGTACATCCAGAAATCAAACTAGGTCTCCCATGTGGCAGACAAGGATTCTACCACTGAACCATAACAGTGGGTTAATGACAGAGAAAATATAGCATAATAGATCATGACTCTTTTACCTGCTCCATCCCACAAATACATGACTAAAAATCACCCCAAAGTGCAGCTGATTTAAAAAGATATAAGCTCCTTAAAATAGATGCTAAAAGAAAAAGAAAAGTTCTACTTCACCACACCAGAGCCGGCACAGTAAGGACATATTAGTAATAGGTATAAATATAATGTTAAGCCATAAACAGAGAAGAGAAAAGCAGCCATGTTTGGGTATTTTTAAG